>NW_012267238.1:9251419-9444323 GCF_000151885.1 Dipodomys ordii | reverse complement strand
GAAGTAAGCCAGGCCCAAAGAAACATAGGTCCCATGGTTTCCCTTATTTGCAATATCTAATATATGTATGAGTCAAGCGGAAAAGGTCAGATAATGTGATATTAGGAAAATGAACCCTTAGATATGTATTCTAAAGTTTTTTTCTTCCATGCATTTGTTTCTAACGCATTTATAAGATTATCTGTTTGTTGCTTTGTATGTCCCTCCCCCACAGTATAACCCCTGCTTTCACTATATTTGATTTCAGTATAACTTGTGGAGGAGATGGGGAAAAACAAGTCGTTTAAATAAGGATACAGGTGGACCTGTTGTAACAATGAGAAGTGCAAGTTGTTATGTTGAAAATGAGCTTTACAACGTTGGTGCGGGGCTGGGGGGGATAGGATGGGGCAGGGGAGGCTGGGAAGGGATGTGAAGGATAAACAAAGGAGGAGGCTGCAACGCTTGATAAGAAATGTATGCATTATCCTGCCCATGTAATTGTAACCCCTCTGTACAGTATGTTCACAAAAAACTAAAATAAATTAAATTTTTTTAAAAAAGAACCCCCCCAAAAAAATATAAATAGAACAAACAACTTTCTGTTGACAAAAACTCTTTAGAGGCTTGTAATTTCCAGTGGCAATGTAAACCTGTTTTACTGAGAATTCAGACTTCAACAACTACTTATGTTAACCATAAAGATAATTTTCTCTCTTTCAACGGAGGAATACATGAAACAAAACGAGGCAGTATAAAGTAACAAGAACATGGAACTTTCAATTTATCTTTGTGTGTATGTGTGTCGTTTATGGGGCTTGAACTCTGGGCCTGGGCGCTATCCCTCAAGCTCTTCAGTTCAAGGTGAGGGCTCTACAGCTTGAGCCACAATGCCATTTCCACTTTTCTAGTGGTTTATTGGATACAAGAGTCTCATGTTCTTTCCTGCAGAGGCTGGTTTTGAAACGCAATCCTTAGCTCTCAGCTTCCTGAGAGGAGAGGATTACAGGCATAAGCCACCAACACCTGGCCCTGTTGTTTTTTTTTTTTTAAACCAGATCTTGGGCTTTATCTTAGGACCTGAGTGATACCCCTGGGTCTCACTGTATTTAAGGTTTGAGGCTAGCTCTCCACCACTTGAAATACAGCATCACTTCTGGCTTTTTTTTCCCTTTTCTTTTTCTTTTTGGAGAGGTTTATTGGAATTAAGAGTCTCAAGGGGACTTTTCTGCCTGGGCTGGCTTTGAACCTCAATATTCACATCTCAGCCTCCTAGGTATCTAGGATAACAGGCATGAGCCAATGGCACACTGCTTCAATTTACCATCTCTTCCGCTGATTTTTCAACAACTTCCTCCAACTTGACTTGTTGGGGTGATGGAGAAAGGAAGCGATAGTTTGTGACACAGAGAGGTTGAATGTGTTGAACTAGAAGCATTTCTGGTTTCTAGTGTCTTTTGGTAGTTGTGAAATTAGGTCTCTTTCTATTCTGGGTTGTTACCAATTAGGTATATGACCTCGGCAAAGTTAATTCATTTTCCTAAACCTCACTCTTGTTATTTGTAAAATGGAGTATTAAATTACAAATCTCTGTTTAGTTTTATGTTTATATGATTTTATTTTCTTCTCCTTGAAGTTATATGTGTGTGTGTGCATGTGTGCACGCGTGCGCATACACACACAAACACACACACACACACACACCAATATTGGGTTTCAACTGAGGGGTCTCACACACTTGCTTGGAGTTTTTATTCAAGATTGCCCTACCACTTGAGCCACAGGTCCACTTGTGGCTTTTTGGTAGTTAATTGGATGTTGGAGTCTCATGGACTTTTCTGTCCAGGCTCACACCGAACCATAATCTTTATATCTCAGCCTCCTGACTAGTCAGTATTATAGGCATGAACCACCCAGCACTCAGGTCTTTAAGGTTTCTGTACCCTTTTTTTTCACAAAATTGGATTACAAAGAACTCTAATCAAAAGGATCACTCTCAATATTTAAGAGAATAAACCATTCCTGGTTCTAGAATTTCTTATTCAGAACATGATGACCTGTTGCAAAAGAAAAAATGGACTCTTTACTTTTTGTCATAATAATAGAATTAATCCAAAGTGTCAGTGATATTCAACATGTCCATTCCTGAAGAATCATACGCATAAGTTCTTGGATTAGAATATTTCTAATTATAATAATTATTGAATAATGTCTTTCTAAAGTCAGAACATGGATACATTTATGGCCATTCCCTACTTGTGGTGTGTGTGTGTGTGTGTGTGTGTGTGTATTTTAATTTTTCACCCTAAGCATTAATTCTGGTTAAATTAAAATTAACTGACTTACTGTCAAGTTTTTATTATGTGATTCCTAATTCTTAATATTTCTGGATTATTGCAAAATGATAATGTCACAAAGCGATACTATGCAATTGTAAATTTGTTTATTATTTTTGAAGTGTTTTTTTACTCTTTGTTCTATTGACTACATAACTTATTTATAGCAGAATAGAAGGTTCAGGGAGGATTTTTTTTTGTACTGTATCAGTATAAGAAGATCAATCTGAAAATCTCCATGTTCCAAAAATCCTTTGGAATTATGTCTCTCACATCAAAAGAAAGTTGCATGAGAATATTTATAGTAGATATAAATAAGTAGCAACATTCAATCTCTTGCTGTGGACTTTACATCATTTTATTCCAAACAAGATCATTCTGCTATTAATGCCCAGAAAATAACTACTAATTGACGATAGTAGGTAGAGTGGAAAGAAAATAAAAGTCGGGCTGGGGAAAAGAATATTTCCTAAGAAATGACTGGTATGCTAAGTTTCAGACAAGGTAAAAGTTTGAGAATTTTAGGAGTGAGTGCTGAGAGAAATGACCATTCTTGTTCCAACTAAGTAATAAATGAGTCATAGCTGATGGCTTGAAGGAATGTGCTCATATATATTTTATTGAGTGCACTATGTTTATCTGAGTGAGCATATCTTATTGAAAACATTATTTTTTATAACTTTCAGAACCTCTAGATGTACATCTATGCAAAGTGGAGAAAAATGGAGTTAATCTCAAAACTGGGAAATTCTTGACAGAATAAGAAAGAAAACTAAGCTTGAAAAAGAATGACTATCTTTTGTGTCACAGAATTCCCTTGTTTTTCAAACAGAGCTTTTATTTGTAGTTAATGTGATTTATTCATCCCCTGTGGTCTGAAAATGCTTTTCTCATACAAACTGAATTTACAAGTGATGCTAAACTGGGTGTAAATTCATTCACAATCTAAGTACCCAGTAGAAACAGGTTGCTTAGACATATTAATGGGTGCTCTTTATCTAAGGATAATTTTAAGTGAGAGTGTTATATTGCCATTAATTTTATTTTGGTACCTAATTTCCTGTATTTGTGCACAAATGTATGATTCTTCTTTGGAGTTGTGCAAAGGAATTGCCATTCAACAGACCAGTGTCTCTTGATCAATGTTACCCCTTTTAACATTCTCACCTATCCTCCTATCCCGAATAGTATAATTCTTTAGAAAGACAGTCAGGTCAGGAGGAGAGGGGTAGAAGAATTACTGGGGCAAAATGAATAGAATGCAGGTAAGAATACATTGCATATGCCAAAGGACTGAGAAAAACCAGGGAAGAGGTGGTTGTAAGTGGGATCGGTGTTTAAGATGTGGAAGGATTGACACAAATCAAGATTTGTTGTCTAGATAATTATTTTATTAAATGGAAAACATTCAATGTATCCCTGACTCATAATGGCTGAGAGTTAAGGAAGGAGCCTTTCCTTGGCTGTCTTGTATCTCTGAGAGTAAACACAATGCCTAGTCTCCAAAAGGGCTTTAAAGTACCACCGCTAAGTAGCCAGCAGGTCTTCATCATTGCAATCTTAGCTCAGGAAGCTGAGATCTAAGGATCACATTTCAAAACCAACCCAGAAGAAAAATCCATGAGTTAACCAGGAACAAGCTGGAAGTGGAAGTGTTGTTCAAATGGTTCAGTAAGTTTTGAGTTGGAAAAAAACAGAGATAAGGCATAGAGCCCAAGGCCTGAGTTCAAGTCCTAGTACTGGCATACATAGATATACTGACACAAACACACACACACACACACACACACACACCTGGAAGTATAATAGTGGGAAATGCTGTTATAATAATAATGCATATCCTATGGAATTAGGAAAATGGAGGGGAATGGTTGCATTGGGAGGGAATGGGAAAATGATCAAAATGACATGGCTCAAGATGCCTTGTACTTATAGATTGATACATTTAATAGTAATTTCTCTTCAACTACTTAAAGATTTAAAATTATATTTAAAAGTACCACTTGCTAGTCATGAAATTCAAAATAATGTGTTGTTTCTGACTCTTTCCAGAATAGAAGGAGTTTATTTCACTGGTATTGATGAATGAATAATTTCCTTCAAGAAAGTAAAAGACAAATCATATTGAACCACCCACTGACTATTAGACTGCTATAATGGTTATCTAATCAATTGTTTATTTATAAAGCCTTATTTATGGCAAGCCTGGGGCACAGTTCAAGTGGCCAGATCCCTGCTTAACAGAAGCCCAGTTCAATCCCCAGTATGACAAACAAATAATTAAAGAAATCAACATAAGCCTGGTATTGGTGACTCATGCCTGTAATCCTAGTTACACAGGAGGCTGAGATCTGAGGATCAAGGTTCAAAGCCAGCTAGGGCAAGAAAGTCCATGAGACTCTTACCTCCTGTTAACCACCTGAAAACTAGAAGTGGCACTGTGGCTCAAGTGGCAGAGCACTCAGCTTGAGCTAAAGATCTCAAGGACAGTGCCCAGGCTCAGAGTTCAAGACCCAAGACCAACACACACACACACACACACACACACACACACTCACACACACACACACACACACACACAAATAGACAACGTGGCAATCTTGATAGGGATGTTGACTATTTAAAAATTTAGAAACATCAAAACCTTAATTAGTTGGGTAAATTGTGCTTAGGTTAATATTTTTAAGTGGTAGAATGAAAATATAAATCCTGCAATTTTTGTATTTGTTTATTAAGGGATAGTGACCAAAGGGTGGCAAGAAAAAGAGAGAGAAAGAAAGTAAGGAGAGATAGACACAGACACACAGAGACAGAGACAGATAAAATCAGAGACTAATCACTTGTCTTCAACAAGTATTCTTTCTGCTGTCATTTCTTCTGTTTTTAATCTAAAGTCCACATATGAGAGAAAATGTGCAATATTTTTCTGTCTCCTCATCTATTTTCATGCAAATGACACCTCTCACTAGGAATATTGTAGTTACATGTTATTACTTAATCTAGACCAATCTGGCCCTGTGTTTCAAGCTATGTTTAAATTTTTTTTACAGTATTCACTGCATTTATAAAGACTATAGCTACTTAATATATTGTTTCATTTGTTAATAGTGATTTATGTAGTATACATACATACATTTATATGCATATACATATATAGTTGATATAGTATATAGTACATATAATACATATACATATTAGTATGCATATATGTATTATATGCATATATTCATATATGTGTACATATGTATACATATATATGCACATATATCTTATTTTTCTCCTTACTAATTTTCTTCTTACTAATATACTATTGTTCCTTGCTTTCAAATCCATTAGTACTGTTCTATACCCTTTCTTTCCATCTGCATATGTCTTTGCCAGTGATATATGTTTCTTACAGTCATTAAAAAATTAATTTCTTTATTTTAATCCATTCCTTCAATTTGAAATTTTATTTAGAGATTCGAAGTCATTTATATTTGGGATTATTATTGAGAGGAATTTGTTGATTCTTTTTAAATTATTATTTTTAGTTATTTGTACAAAACAGTTGCTATTTAACAAGAGTTTATGAATACAATATATCTTGATCATTGTCACCCCCTTCAAGATTCTCATCCATCCCCTCTTCTACCAACCCCCTCATCAACTTCTTACTTTTGTAGGATATACCCTGGATTCTTGTTTGCACTTTTTCTCTCTTCTCCTCTTCATTCATCTACTCCAATCCCCTTAACCCTACCCCAACTATTTTGAGTACCTGCTTCCTGGTGTTTTATTTTGCTGAACTTTGATTTGGGCTTTCTAAGGAATTACACTATTTGAGATCTACCTTGAAATTACTGCATTTCAGTAAATACATTTGTATACATTTACCTATGCCCAATTATATTTACTTATGAGTTTCATATTTGGTTCATGTACTGTTTGTCTTTTCATTCTCCCTTATTTCTCATGAGGACTTCCCAGTTTACTGTTGTTCATAATTGAATTTCTTATTCTGAATTGTTCATATATACATAGTTCTTGTGATTTTTTTTCTTTCCTGGGCTCACTTGTTTGTGACTATGTAAGATTTTTTTTTTCAGTATCTTCTGTCAAGCTGGTTTAGTAGCCATGAATCTCTTTAGTTTGTATTTCTCTCAGAAAGTCTCTATTTCTCCATTGATTGTAAAGGATAATAATCCTAGCTGACAGGTGTTTTGTTGTTGTTGTTGTTATTTTCCCCAATATTATTTTATTCTGATATAGAGGAATGGGGAATTCTACAAAACTCCTACCCAGAAAAAACAGTGTCTAAAATCCCAATCCAAATATTGTTTTTATTGAAAAGGTGATGAGCAAGGGTTTAAGGTTACATAAGTAAAAAGTACATTTCTTTTTTAATTAGTTACCCAATCCCTCATTATCTCCTACTCTTCTTTCCAAACTCCCCTCTGTACTAAATTGTAAGGCTCTTATCCCACCTACTGTCAAGTGATTCCTTTTCCCTTCTGCATATTAAACACTCTTACATACAAAACACATGGTACTGGAAACTAAGAGAAATTAGAACAAAAAGGAAAAAAAGAAATAAGGAAATAAAACTACCTACAGGACATAGTAATAGACACTTATTTCCATATATTGTAGTTCATGTTGATATGCTTCATTACATATATGGTCCTATGCACATGACAACTGGACATTTGGGAGCCGGTGGCTCATGCCTGTAGTCCTAGCTACTCAGGAGACTGAGATCTGAGGATCAAGGTTCAAAGCCAGCCCTGGCAGGAAAGTCTGTGAGACTCTTATCTCAAATAAACCATTAGAAAACCAGAATTGGCGCTGTGGCTCAAGCAGTAGGCTCTAGCCTTGAGCTGAAGAGTGCAGGGACAGCGCCCAAGTCCAGAGTTCAAGCCCCATGACCGACCAAAAAATCATAGACACATTCTAGTTTTTACAAATGAGGAATATCATGCATCCTAACTTTTTTTTGGTTCTGGCTTACTTCACTTAGTATAATTTTTTCAAGCCATTCCATTTTCGTATGAATGGGGCAATGTCATTCTTTCTGAGGGAAGCCTAAAACTCCATTGCGTATATATACCATATCTTCTTAACCCATTCATCTATGGAGAGGCATCTGGGTTGGTTCCATATCTTAGCTATGGTAAATAATACTGCAATGAACATGGTTGTGATGGTAGCTTTAATGAGGCCTTATTTGTAGTTGTTTGCCCAGGAGCTATATGTTTAGTCTTTTGAGAAACCCTCATACTGCTTTCCAGAGTGATTGGACAAGTTTGAATTCCCAACAGTTAGCAGCAGTCCCCTTTGGCCACATCCCCCTGGCTGTCAGTTATATAATCTCACAGCTTGTAATAATTCATTACATGTTTCCTGGATTGTTGCTTTCATGAGAGAGCCAATGTAATTCTGAGTTATTAATTGTGTAAGTTAATTGGTGTTATTCCTCTTACAAATTTCTACATAACATTAGAAATGTCTATGTCTCCATAATAAAATGGGAAGACCTAATTAAGCAACCAACCTAATCAATTTGACTATGCTATATAGGTCAATAGTAAAATATTACTCTAGTAATATGAAACTTATTTAAATGTTTATGGTATCTATATACAAGCCTAGGTTCACAAAGGAAAGGATGGAGGTGACATGTTTATGTGAATTCATATAACATTTAACAGTGTCCAAGGCAGTAAACTGAGTAATGCTATGAATATTAATTTATCTGATGACCAAATTAACTCCAGCAGTTAGTATCTGAACTTCACTTAAGAAGTTAAAAGTAGCCTGGCACCAGTAGCCCACACCTGTAATCCTCGCTACTCAGGAGGCTAAGATCTGAGGATCACAGTTCAAAGCCACCCTGGACAAGAAACTCCATGAGACTCTTATCTCCAATAAATCACTAGAAAACTGGAAGTGGCACAGTGGCTCAATTGGTAGAATGCTTGCCTTGAGCTGAAGGGCATAGGGACAGCGCCCAGGCCCAGAGCTCAAGCCCCATGATAGATTTTAAAAAAAGAAAAAGAAGTTAAAAGTGAATAAATGCAGCAGTGATCCCCACTAGATGCTATATTGAAAATGAACTACAACTTATGGGGAGGGGAAAAGGGAAGGGAAAACTGGGAGAAAATAAGGGAAGAAGTGACATTGTTCAAAAGAAATTTACTTATTACTTGGTTATATAACAGCAACCCCTCTATCACCTTTACAATAAAAATAAATTTTAAAAAATAACTTATTTACAATTCCAACTAACCCATGTCTCTACTGAGTCTTGGAAGCCAAAGAGTGGAACAACCACTTTTAAAAATCAGTACTCTATTAAGTTATGGTTGCCATTCATACATTACTTATTGCTATCTCACTGCTGATGTGGTGTTGTTTTCATCATTATTCTAAGCCTCATCATTTTTTAAGCCATGAAGGTTCATGTCTTTGCATGTTGAAATGTAGGAAATTGTAACAGAAGTTTCTTCATTTGCAGAGGGAGGGTTGTATAATAGAAAAGCAATATTGGTTGGGTAAGTTTTACTCTTTCATATGGCCCTAGGAGAGTGTCTACATAAGCCATTCATACTGCTTTGTAGAAATTATTTATATTTTGTTTTTCATATATGTACATAAGATGACATTAATCAAACAATTTCAGCTCATGGAATAGACCAGGACTGTTTATAGGATTTCAAAATCTTTAATATATTTTATGCAAGTTATTCAAGATAAAAAAAGATTTTCAAAAAATTGTATTCAATTTTCTTTTGGACTTAACTGATGAATGTACCATTTATTGAAAACAGAAAATCGGTTCTTACTTTGTAGTAGCTAGATGATATATTAAAATATTATAAATGTTCACCACATTAACTGTTTATTACAATGTTTATTGTTCTCATTTATGGCTAAAGAGCCAAAGTTCAGAGAAGTTAACTACAACTTTCTTGAAGAAATATGTGCAGAACTGTACCCAGATGTTTTATTTCTTTTTCTTTTAATTACTGAGATTTGAGCTCAGTGCTTATTAGGCAGACACTTCACTACATGGTCTACACTCTGCCCCCTTTTTGGCTTCATTTAGCTTATAGATATTTCGTTCATTCCCACTCACTCCCTTACCACTCTGACAAGGCAGCCTTGGACTATGATCCTCTTTTCTATACTTTCTGCATAGCTACGCTTATGGGCTCACATTGCCACAGCTGATATTTTGGTTGAGATGGATTTTCATTAACTTTCCTCAGCGTTTTTCTCATGAACTCAGTATCCTTACCTCTCAAGCAGCTAGGATTACAGGTGTATACCAACATCTGAGCATGCAGAATGCAGGGCTTTCAAGTCCAAAGATTGCTTATACTACAGAACAATGCAACAGCTTCCTTCATATTTCCCAAATTGTAACTTGATAAGAACAGGACAGAAAGAATCAGTAGACGATTCTGTGCATGTGGAGGAGGATTTACAATTCACTGTAGTGATGTTAATAGGAAATCTCTCCACTCTAAATCGAATAAATTCTTATATAGACACTTTCTGCTAATTTTATTCCATTAGGAATTAGAATATCAACATATGAACAACCCCTAGCAATTATTCTTTCAGGAAAATTTTAGACTTGACCTTAGTAATTTCCTACTCATATCTCCCCACTTTCTCATTTCTACTAACTAATTGTTAGAGAATAGAAGAGTGTATGAAGTCTTTATTCCAAATAAGCTTTGTTTACTAAGGTGACCCTTTCTACTTTTGTAGGGCTTGATCCAGAATCCTTCTCTTTTTGGGATTTCATAATCTCTCCCAAGGAAAGAGAACTTCTGCTCTATTGCCCTCAGTGTAGAGCATTACCCCTTGTGTTGAACTTCAACAAAATACTTTTGGGGTTGTTCTATAGTATATGATCCTGTGACAAAACTCACAAGTGTAATGAGCACTTCTGCTTATTTTTTCTTTTTGTCTCAAGTATTTGGACAAGGGAATTTCCATCCAGAGTATCTATTTGTAAGTACAATACAGCTCGATCAATGTCATCACTTCCAATATTCTCCCACATTATGAGAATTTCTTTCTTTATATTTTTATTGTAAAAGTAGTGTACAGAGGGGTTACAGTTGCATGAGTAAGGTAATGAGTACATTTTCTATCAAACATTGTTACCTCCTCTTTTGTTTTTCCTCCACCATAATTTCCCTCCCCACCTCGCCAACACCCCCGCAAAGTTGTAAAGTTCATTTTCTTCATAATGTTTTGTACATCTCATTGTTACAATGGGTCATCCTGTATCCTTGTTTCAGCATTTTGTTATTTACCTTCTCATCTCCAAATTAGAAACATGTATATTCAAGATTCAGGGCACCAACATCAAATACAGTGACAGCGAGGGTTATACCATGGGGGAAGAATACAAGAGAAACAAAAAAATCACATAGTACATTTTAGATATATTAAAAACAATAGCAAGAAAGAAAAAACAAGTTGTGTCCCTATCTTGGTGTTCATTTCACTTAACATCATCTTATAAGGTCATATGTACAGGCCTTTTTGGCTTGTCTTAGACTTATACTAGTTATTGCAAATAAGGGAAACCATGGGACCTATGTTATGTTGGGCCTGGCTTATTTCATTTAATAATTTTTTTCAAGTCTTTCCATTCCTAACAAATAGGGAAATATCATTCTTTCTGATGGAGGCATAAATTCCATTGTGTGTGTGTGTGTGTGTGTGTGTGTGTGTGTGTGTGTGCGTGAGTGTATCACATTTTCTTGATCCATTCATCTACTGAGGGGCATCTAGGTTGGTTCCATATCTTAGCTATGTAAACATTGCTGCAATAAACATAGTTGTGTTAGTAGCCTTAGTATGGCATTGTTTGTGATAGTTTGGGTAAATGACCAAAAGTGGGATTGCTGGGTCATAAGGGAGCTCTACGTGGAATCTTTTGAGCTCTATGTGGATTTTTTTGAGGAACCTCCATACCGCTTTCCAGAATGGTTGAACAAGTTTACATTCACCAACAATGCAGTAGGGTTCCCTTTTGGCAACATCCCCTCCAGCATCTGTTGTTATTAGAGTTCTTGATTATAGCCATTCTAAATGGGATAAGGAAGAATGTCAATGTTGTTTTGATTTGCATTTCTTTTATGGCTAAAGAAGTTGAGCATTTCTTCATGTGTCTATTGGCCATTCTTAGTTCCTCTTCAGAAAAGTTTCTATTTAAGTCTTTAAGCCCACTTATTTATCAGGCAGTTGTTTCTTTGAGGATTTGTTTTTGGGGATTTAGGTTTTTGAGTTCTAAGTATATTTTAGATATGAAACCCTTGTCTGATGTAAGACTAGTGAAGATCTTCTCCCAATCATTAGTTTTCTATTGATCTTGCCAGCTATGTCCTTTGCCATGCAGAAGCTCTGCAATATCATGTGATCCTATTTGCCCAACATTTCTTTGATTTGTTGTCTTTCTGGGTCTCTATTAAGAAAATTTCAGCCTGTGCAAAGAGCCCTAGAGTTTCTCCTATTCAATCCTGTAATGTTTTCAAGGTGTCTGCTTTGACATCGAGGTTTTTGATCCATTTGGAGTTGATTCTGTTGCAGGGTGATATATAAGGATCTAGCTTTAATTTTCTACATGTGTTTAACCAATTTTGCAACACCATTTACTGAAGAGGCAGTCATTCTTTCATTGTATTGTGTTAGCTCCCTTATTGAAGATTAGGTGGCTATAGGCCTTTGGGTTCATTTCTGGGCCTTCAGTTCTATTCCATTCGTCTTCAAGTCTGTTCTTGTGCCAGTACCAACCTGTTATTATGATCACTTTGTAGTAGAGTTTGTAATTTGGTATTGATATTCCTCCAGTACTGTTCTTTCTGCTAAGGATTGTTTTTGCTATTTGGAATCTTTTATTGTTCCATATAATTTTGGATTGCTTCTTCTATTTCATTGAACAATAAGGTTGCACTATTGACAAGTATTGCATTGAATTTGGAGATAGCCTTTGGCAGTATTGCCATTTTCATGATGTTAATCCTCTCAATCCAGGAGCATGGGAGGCTTTTCCTCTTCCTAATTTCTTCTACCTTAATCTCCTTTGTTAGGCTTTTAAAGTTTTCATTATAGAGGTCCTTTACTTCTTTCGTTAACCCTATATATTTTATTCTTTGTTGGGCTATTACAAAAGGAGTCATCCCCAGATATATACTTGCCTTCAATTATTAAATCTTATCCTTCATTGTGTGCATATCTAATTTAGAAATTGATTACTCAACCCATAAACTCTCAGCCTTAACTCCTTTAACAGTAGTATTATTTCATTATAAGCATTTCTTGATGGCAGTCACTCTGTGTTCTCATACCACTGTTAGCTCATGTATAGACAGCAAAAGTAGTTACTCAGCAAATATTAGAAGAATATCCAGCTGTAGTCTCACATATCACAAATGAAGCAAAGTATTGGAAAATCACATTCATTTATTTTATAACTGTTGATACAAAATAGCACAAATTCAGTCCTTAAAATAACAGTTTAGGAAGCCCCAAACCAGAGATCAAGGGTTTGGGTAAAAGTAATTTTTTCATGAGGATCTGAGAAACAATGAATGTGTCCCTGTCTGTCTAGTGTCCAGCAATTGTTCTCTGACTGTTAGAAATATCAGTGCAATTTCTTCCTTGTCTTTTTTCCCTGCATCTTTCATAATAAAGCCTCCACATACTGGATTTAGGGTTGTATAAATCACATATCACTTCAAGATTCTTAATTAATTAATTAAATATATAATCATTAAGCCCTATTTCCAGATATTGATATTCTGATATTCTGAGCATCATGCATTTTAGGAGACACTATTCCCCTTCTTATAGGAATAAAAATGATGTCCACATCCACTTTCTTTGCTTTTATAGTGTGTGCTGCCACTTCCATGTTTTTAACCTTCATTTAGTAACTAAAAACCACCAGCCTGTCTCTTGGCCATAGAGATTTGAAAGACAATGACCCTTCTTCACAAATTCTCTGTTCTAAATGAAAATAATAGAATTCATTTCCCAGGTCTGTCCTCTAGACTCAGTTTGCATTGGTTTTCCTGGAGTTAGATAGTTTATAATTCTGCAAACTAGCAGAGATTTGGGTGAGCTAATGATGACTCATACTCTGGAGGTTATAGATTCATGGACATCTTAGTACTTCTAATTCTCTATTATGTAAAAAAAACTAAAACTACTTTTATATTTTTTTTATTTTGCCAAATGAAGCTCTTCCATAGACTATTTGAAGAAATTCTTAGTACACTTGTTTTCTGTGATGAGATTTTGCCCATATTGAAGTTTAATTTATGTTAGTTTCATGCCATCTCTGCAATGATATTCATTGTATCTATTATACAAATGTGGGAAGTGTGAATCACATAGTCATGGTGCTTGCAGGGGACAGGGCACAGATTCCACCCAAGTTCTTACTCCTACTTCCAAACTTCCTCCTTCTCCTTGTGCTGATGTTGAGTTCATCTCCCTTAGAAACTTCATCTATACAACTTGATCATGTTCAGTTTTCATATTACAGAATAGGAAAAACAGCAGCCTCAGACCAGAATGGATCTTGGGGTCTCATTAGACTTTCCCTGCTTTTTTACTCATCTGCCTTGCTCTTTTTTCAATCTGATATAAAGAATGTTGTTGATCGTAGTAATTAAATGATAACTACACTATTCAGGGAGACTTTTATTCTAAGTAATAGTCCTGTGGACAATTCCATTATATCATCACCCAACGCTGTTATGGAGAAAGAACATAATATTTAATATCTCCAACTGATTACACAATTAAACAAAATAAATCTCTTGGATTTTTATAGAGATCTTAGTTTTAAAAAGATTGATTCTATTGGCCCTATAATCTTGTAAGGTAGATATAATTGGGTACAATTTTCAGGTGACTCAACTTACATTTCCCACAGGTATTTACATTTGAATTAAGCACTCACATTCAGATGAAAAGCCTCCATCCTGTTTATGGACCTCATTTACTGTTGAAACTATAGGAGGACTAGGTTAAATTTAAGTGCAAAAGCCCATAAAATCATGAGGATCGGCAGCTACTTGCATAATAAACCTGTTTGTTATCTGACCTTTTTGCAATATTAATAGAAAGAAGAACACATGGTATGTGTGTGAGAGAGAGAGACAGACAGAGAGTTAAAGGAAAAAACAGATTCACCACAAAGGTATTCGCAGCAACTCTTCATTTTGTTACTACAGGAGAAATATTCCATTAATAACTTATGGACAAAGGGTGAACTAATTCAGCTGTGTTACACACTAGACACTATGTTAGAAATGAACTATGCGACTTTGGGGAAGGGGTCAGGAGGGAAAATGGGAGAAAACGAGGGATGATGGAGGGGTGACACTGGGCAAAAAGAGATGTACTTATTACCTGACGTATGTCTGTAACCCTTCTTTAAAAAAAGAACTTAAGATACTATGAATAATAAGAAAATATTTCTTTTTTATAACATAGATGGTAATACAAATATGTTTCTTATTGAAAGATGACAAAAACTGAAATATGGACTAGTGCAATTTCTTAGCTGGGTATTTGATCCAATCTTGGGAAGTAAGACATCACCCTTCCATTTACACACCTGGAAATTAAGTTTCAGAAATCACCCAAAGAACTTGTGATGTCATTAACAGTCCAGGATATCTAGTGCTTCAACTACTGAATCATGAGTTTTATAAATGTTAAAGCTGGGAACTGAGGATTTTCCTTCTTCAAAGATACTTTTACTCTAATGCTTGAAATGTAAAGGTACTGCTTTGTGGAAACAGTATACCATCTAAAATTCCTGAGAAATTCCTCTTAGGATGGTGCTATGATGAATTCTCTGTTCTCTAAACTTTAATTTCCATTAAATAAGTGCAAATAGACTGGACAAAGCCTGTCTTCAACTATATAGATAAATCCAGAGAGGAAGGGGCTATTTACATGAAGGGATTTTCCAGAGAAAATACAGAATCCAAGAGGCCACTAAGTGCTGCAGCTCAAAAGACACTCCACAGAAAGAATCATTACCTAAATTATTGAAGGATAGTTTCAGAAATTCAGTCTTTTTCAATGTCTATTTTAGAGTAACAAGAGTATTGTGCCAATATTGTAGCCAACTTTTCTATGAGTAAGTTGTAGAAGAAAATTTAATATGTGTATGAATATATATAATTCTATACAATCTTATGATTGCATATATAATAAATGCATATACTACATACACAAAATATATACTTGTGTAATATATATCATATATTGTACCATAATATATAATTAAGAAATAATATTGCAATATATTATATAACAAATTACATATTATAAGTAATACAAATATATACTGTATAGTTACATGCATACATATATAATGTATAAGATAGTTTTTTCTGTGATATGTGTTAAGTTTTTCTGCAGTATTGTTTTCTCTTAGACTATATATATATATAAATATATACACATACATACATACATATTCCTACACATGTACACATATCCACACATACACACAAATCCTAGATTATACATATATTATACACATTAATATATATAAGTGCCTATTGTGGTGCTGAGCATACATCAGTACCTCTTTTGTTATATATACTATATTTGTTTTCCTTTATTATTTAGCAAAATTCCAAATATATTCACATATATTTGTATTTATATGTATTTATGCATATATGCATGTTTGTATATATGCATATTATCTATATACTGCATGAGTGCATCTAAAAGAGTTCACCTACAAGTAGTTCTTCAATAAGGCAAAGCCACTTGCCCTTCTTAGATTTTGATTTATATACCTAAAATAAGCAAAATTACACTTGGATTATCTGGAGAGTTTCTGGCACTGATGAGTCCCTACTAGTTTCCAGGAATCTTATTTTGTATTTACCAACCATAATAAAAAGTAGCTACCATTCCTCCAGAAACTCAGTATTTATTCAGCATTGGTAATATTTTTACTAAGACATACAAGTTAACTACCATATAAAATTTTTAGCTTTAAAATTTTACATAAAATTGGACTTTCACTACACTTATTCTCATTTAAAGTATATCCCCAGCAATTTTGAGATCACACTTTTACAAATAACTATCACTGAAGATGAAAATCATTCCCATATGGTTTCTTTACTTTTTTAAAATATCTTGTTCATTTGCCAATTTCTTATTTATATAAAATCTTCCAGCTCCATAGGAATTTAAATGTGAATGTAATAATACAATTTGTCTGAACCTTTTTACAGAAATATCTTTGCTATTTAAATAATTGTTTGAAATGTGTAATAAAAATTTTGAGAATGTGCTATTCAATATTTCAAAAAACTTTTATTGTAGCATGAATTATGTACCATCCTTGTACTTACTTGTTATGATACTTTTATATTTTTCTCTGTGTATGTGTGTGTGTGTGTGTGTGTGTGTGTGTGTGTATCTATGTCCATCTGCTACACCAGTCTTAGGCTTGAACTTAGTGCCTGGGTGCTGTTCCTAAGCTTTTTTGTTCATGGCTAATGCTTCACACTTGAGCCACACCCCACTTCTAGCTTATTGTAAGTGAATTGGAGATAAGACTTTCATGGACTTTCCTGCCTAGGTTAACTTTGAACCATGCTCTTATCCTCTTTAGTAGCTAGGGTCACAGGCCTTAGTCACTAGTGACTGGTTGTTTTCATTGTCTTAATAATGATAAGTGAAATATTTTAGTACTTGAACACTTATGATGTATTTGACAACCATGTAGGTAATAAGCACTTAAACTATCCTCAATTTTATACAAGCCAGTTAAATTCATATTGGTATGGCAATAAAATAACACGGCATCTTACCCATGACATTTAGAGTCATAGCAATATCTAAATGTTAGCAAGAATGTAGATAACTGAAGTACTAAAAACATAAATTGCCATCATATGAGGGTCAGTAATTTTATATTATCTGAGAAAGACAAATCATAAAAATCTTCATAAATCATTTTTATGATTTCTCCATTAACTGAAGACTAGTTAATTCAATATGAGTACCCACTGTCCATTAATCCAGTTTGGGGTTGGTAGTATCTCTGTACTTTTAACCTAGCAAAGTGACTCATAAAAATTCATTTTATGGACTCTCACATTTGTGCATTAGGGATCATAAACAAGAATGTTCATAGATGTACTGCTTTTAATAGCACAACAAAATACTTGGGGGTGGGGGAAGCAGTCAAATGGTGAATTGATTATCTTTATAGTGATAAAACAGAAAACTAAACATCAATGAAAATCACTGGGTCTTGATGGTGATGAATCTCAAACAGAATTTTGGGTAAGATAATTTGCAGGAAGAGTTATTCTGTATTATTACATGTATGATAATTTCAAAATATAAACAAATAAGCAATATCTTGCTCAGGGACACACCATATAGAAGGAAAGTCAATAACACAAGAGAATAGCTATTCTGAAAATACACAAGCTTGATAGAGAGTGGGAGAAGGGAAAGGGCTGAGATCTGAGCAACTACATTTTGTTTTCATAGCGAGGTTTACTTGGAATTATTTTGTCATTATTCTTTAGAAGTTCTCAAGTACAGAACCTATAGTTTGTCTGTGTGCACCAGTATTGGGATTTGAGTTTATCTTAGGCTCTGCTCCTAAGCTTTTTTGCTCAAGGCTGGCACTGATGCCATGTGAGCCACTCAACTATCACTTGTGCCATTCCTCCATATCCAGATTTTTGCTGGTTAATTGGAGATATGAGTCCCATGGGATTTTCTATCCCAGTGTTGAACTGTGATCCTCAGATCACAGTCTCCTGAGTAGCTAGGATACCAGGAAAACCACTGGCACCCAGGTGCATATATTCTTCGGAATTAATAAACTGTTAATTAAGTCTAATGAATTGTTGCTGAGGAAAACCTTACAAGATGAAAAAAATCATCTGTACATTTAAGCATGGAGAGAGTCTCATAGAAAATGGGTGAATGTGCCAAGGCTTCTATGTTCTTATTGACTGGGTCCAAGGTAAAATCCTTCCAGTGTTATGTTCAGCAAGCAATGACTACTTCCTAAGATGATCCTTTATATTTTATAACCAAAGGCTATCAACCTAAGGTCTCCTTTCTTATACTTAGCTACCAAAAACTTCATTCAAATGTAAATGTTCAAGTACAGTAATTAGCATATACATTTAGTCCATATATTTTGTTTCTGATATCAATTTTAGATCCCTTATGTTTAAAAATAACATGTTACACCAACCTTATTTTGTAGATTTATATTGAAAATATAGTCTAATATCATAAATGATCTCTGAGAATAAGATTTTGTATAAAAATAAATATTTTAGGGCTGGGAAGGTGGCTTAGTGGTAGAGCACTTGCCCTGCATGCATGAGGCCCTGGGTTCCATTCCTCAGCACTACATAAGCAAAAAAGAAAAAAGCCGGAAGTGGTGCTGTGGCTCAAGTGGTAGAGCTCTAGCCTTGATCTGAAGAGCTAAGGGACAGCACCCAGGCCCAGAGTTTAGGCCCCACAACCAGACCTAAAATAAATAAATAAATATTTTAGAAGCATTTGTTAAAGTCTAAACTACTCGTTGTAATTCAGAATCCCCTCGAGTTCTCTATCTCTTTCCTATTGAGTCTAGCATGAGGCTGAATCCAATGAGTTCTCAGTTTGGGATAGAGCAGGTGTATAGAGTTTGTCCCAGGAAAATGCACATATGCCAGCTGCAGTTTTACCTTTGGAGATAATGCAAAAGATAATGAAAGAAAGCATCTCCAAAAGGAGTCACACTTTGAAAAATACGTTCAGCTATGTGCAGAAGGAGGTAGGAGGCAGCTGATAGACCACACTTAGTTATTTAGGCGAGGCTTTGGGTTCTATCTCTGCTTCTATCTCCCTCTGAAGCAACTAAGGTCAATTTAATGAAAAAAAGTATGTTTCATTGAGGTTTCAGCTTTTCACATAATTTTAAATATTCTTTTCTTCAAGATGAAGTTTGCTAGCTCCAGTAATGTATCTGACCAATCACTATAATTGGTTTAAACATCACAAGTCAAATTCCCATGTTTTCCTGTGTATCCTACAATCCAGACTACAAGAAAAAGAGCAGATAATGAACAACCAGGATATCTTCCTGCTCTTAGTACACATCTATTTCCCTGTATTCATTAATGCACCATATCATATTCTAATACTTGCCAAACTCCTACTATATTCTAACCATGGAAAATACAATCATAAGGTCATTTATACAAGGACTTCACTACCTAGCTGCATGGAATAGATAATTCTAGAATTGCCATGGAATAGATAATTCTAGAATACTGAGCTAATTTCCTTCTGCCATTTTTTGTATAAGTTGGTCACTTATGCAAAATTTGATGTCATAGAAATCAAGATTTAAATCACAGTTCTGTCACAGTAAACATAGAACTATTATTTTCGAAGTAGTATTTTCTTAGAGACACTATTCCTTTACACATAAGTGATACAGCATAAGAATACATATACCATACAACTACTGTGTAACTCAACTGGTTCTGAGGACCTTGAAAGAATACAGAAAAGACATTATAGGATTAAATGCCACTTTTTGCAGAATGACTAGACCGTAACTAATAGACCTGAAGTTTTTTTCCTCTCTCTCTCTCTCTCTCCCTTTTTTATTCTCTTCTCCTTCCTTCCTTCCTTCCTTCCTTCCTTCCGCCCTTCCTTCCTTCCTTCCGTCCTTCCTTCCTTCCTTTCTTCCATTTCCTCTATTCAATTTTGCTCATCATTATGGAAGAGCAAATGAAGAAAGTGGTGATCTCAAGTAAAAAACAATAGAGGGAAAAAGGGAAGAAGGGCGAGGGAGAGAAGCAATGTGGGAATGAGGAAAGTTTTCCTGCTGAGTCCAGTTTGTCTCTAGGAGTGTTTTTCTGAAAGAAAAATAGATGAACACTAACTTAAAGAAATCAATGGCTATTATTATTTAAAGGAAATAAACTTTTATTTCAAGCAATGATGAGTAATCTGATTTGTTAAATGGAGTAAGAAATATTTGATCTAATTAGAAGTTTTGTTAAGATTTTATTCTACTAATTTTTATGACTAAGACTGTCAGTACATGTTTCTCAAATGTATAATTAAATATAAAGTTTCTGATAATTAGTGAGCTGCAAAAATGAAACAATTTTAAAAATGTAAGCTTTTCCATGTAGAACATATTATGCAAAAATATATACAGGAAAGAAGAATGTATCATTTGGTATTAGAACGTTTCTTTTGATGGATCATAAAAATAAATTCAAAGTGCAGTTAAAGGAGAAGAATGACATTAAACACTTGTAAGTTCCTTGGAAGCAAATGTCTATTCTCCAATATTTACCACTAAATCTTTGCCATAATGCAATGAAGTCTATAAATATTCACTGAGTGTTTAACTGTTATGTTAAATTAAGATTTTAGAGGAAGTATGAGAATATATTTTGGAATTGCAATAGAAGTTTATGAAGTTATAATTTACAATTTTAAGGTTCGTTGTTTCTGAAGATATTAATGGGGTATCATAGTCATGGCTTCCAATCTGAAGAGTTAGTCCTTGTAAGATCAGATTCACTGCTTCTTTTGATGCTTTGGGGATTTCCTTATACATTTTCAGGATTGACAGAGGAACACAACTAAGTTAAAGGAAAAAAATTGTATGTAGTTGCCAGCCTCTTATTAAGTGATAAAAATGACAAGAACACAGTCAATTACGACTGTGAATCTACAATTCTACCAAAACACCCATATAAACACCTTGCAAAGGGGCAAAGATTTAGTTTGGCTCATGGTTTCATAAGTTTCAGAGGTTTCAGTGCAGGAACAGAACATGTAGAAAAGAAAGCTACTCACTCAAAGCAAGCAGAAATCAGAGAAGACAGGGAGCAGAGCCTATACACAGGATATATCCTTCACAGCCATACCCTCAGTGACCTTCCTTCTCCAACCAGACCCCATCTCATCATCCATTCAACTTCCCATAGCAACCCCTGCTAGGTACTAGGCCTTTCAAAATGAATCTGCCATGGGAGACTTTTAATATTCAAGCCATGAAAAACGCTAAGCAATGCCATTGAAAAAAATTGTATGTAATAATTATAACTTGGTATTAAATGCTTGTTACAATTCCTTACTTAGAACTTGCTCAAGCATTTCCCCTTTTCTCTTCTCTGCTACTTCCATTAATTCCAACCTAGAGAATTCAGAAGTGTTGATCAGACTCAAGTTTGACTTTCCATGTCTCTCTCTATTCTTCTAAAGACTTCATTACTAAATCTTACTCTTACTCTCATGATTTTGATTCATTCTTTCAAATATTATTTTATTTCCTTTTCTTTTTATCGATTGTCAGAATTGAACTCAGGGCATTGCAGCTGTTTCTAACCTTTTTCCCTTCTAAATTAGGACTTTGAGTCAAAGGGCCACTTCTGGTTTACTAGTGGTTATTTGGAGATGAGTCTCAAAGACTTTCTTGCCTAGGATGGTTTTGAATAATGATCTTCAGATTTCAGATTTTTTTATTAGCATCAATTAACTGTATGAGGAGATTTCATTTTGACAGGTCCATGCATGCAGTCAATGCACCTCGATGGGACTCATTTCTTTATTGCTTTCCTTTCTAGACCTCCCTTCTTCACAACACAATACAAGCAGCTTTATTATTCTCCAGGTATAAATACTTATAGTTACAACTTGCAATATTACTAGTATATTAATTAGTCAGGGCATCTGATACACAATTTTCAATAAAAGTTTTGATGAGCATAAATTTTATATATATATGTATATATGTCTATATATATATATATATATATATATATATATATATATATATTTGTTTTTTGGTAAGAATTACAACTTGAATAGGACAGCATGTCCAGGAGGTTTTCATTTCTCCTTACTTGCACAGTGCCCCTAACACAAAAGAATTGCTAGAGTAAGTAAAAAAAAATATTTCTCCATGTTGGTAAGTTTACTTTGCTTAAAATTAAGGTTTAGTGCTCTAGGACATTAACAGATTGTTACACTTCCCTGAGGGCTAGAACACGGGTGAAAAGTAGTACATTCAAAACATTCACTTCAAAATTTCAACTACAGATTAAAATTATACATCATACTTTCTCTGCTTCTTTTGAAAACTGAGCAACAGAGTACATCTTTCTCTTTTTATATCATTATGAAGGATGACAGTAAATTTAATAATATCTTCAATAAGTCAATATTGGCTGTTGAGTATCATCTAATCTTACCCTTAGAAATAGGGTGATCTCCTGGGGGAAAATACATGAGGATTTGGTTTACTTTAAATGATTCCAATGCTGGTTCTTACTAAATCTCTCTAGAGAAAACTCCATTTTCAACCTTACCACCAAGGGCAAGATTTGCTGTTATTTTCTTGCAAAATACTCACAAATAATAAATGCAATATCAGGGAATTTTCAAGAATCTCTAGGGATTTCTCAGTTTTTATCATACCCAAGTCCCTTGTTTTATGGCTGTCATATTCTCAGTTGCTAAATCAGATTCTGCTGCTTACAAATGGACAAAGCTCTTAGCAAACTTTAAGAATTCTACAGGGATTTTCAGCCACAGTCAACTTCCTTTGATAAAGAACTAAGTTGTCTCTGTCCCCAAAACTTTAGACCTTGTGTTAGTCAGACTAAGTTAAATGCCGTACAGAATAAATTATTCTTCTAACTTCAATAATTTAGTAAAATAAACTTCATCAGTCAAATCACAGTTTAATATAGATGCTAGATGGGGGTCTAATGATCTAATCATTTATTTAGGGGTCCAGATTTCTTCCACTTTGCTAATTCACTCATGCACAGACCTTTTTATTTAGCCTGTAAGTGAAGTAAGAACAAAGAATGTGAGCACAGAACATTGACCTATAATAGAATAGGCCCAGATGAATCATCAAGTATCTTTGTATATTCAGTTTCTCTGAAAGTTCCTGAAACACCTACCTGTGGGGCAGTTATTTATTGAGATTTCATTTAATAAGCGGTATTGATTACATCATTAACCATTGCTTATCTTTTCAGCCTTCAGCTCCATTCTTCTCCACGAAGTCAAGGCTAGGATTGATTTTTCTAAACTATAATTCTACATTGGTCTTTCTAGTGACTAGTGCCTCTCCTGAAGATACCTGGGACTAACAGCCCAAAGTAAACTTACCAACATGGAGAAGCATTTTTTTTACTTACTCTGACAATTTTTTGGGGTTAGGAGCACTGTGCAAGAAAGGAGGAATGAAAATCAAATAAACTATTTCACAATCTTGCACTATTGAAACACTGGACAAGATGGATGTTCAAATGGAGCTTCCTTGCGGCAGAAGGGGTTAATTCATAAACAAAGTAGTGAGAATCATAATTTGAAGATATGGGTGATGGCAGAAATGAGGAGATATAAGATGTGCAGTGATTAGAATAAAATATAGCAGAATCATTGACTGAACATTGGAAGGTAGGGTGAGAAATGTGTTTACAAACATGGGTTTGCCCCAGATTGGGGAAGTTCTATTTTTACTTATTTATTTTTTATTTTTCTGTAAAGGTAATATACAGAGAGGATACAGTCACAAAAGAAAGATAATGAGTATATTTCTTTTTTGAATAAGTTTTTATTGTGAAAATACTGAACAGAGGAGTTACAATTACATGAGAAAGGTAATGAGTACATTTCTTATCAAACATTGTTGCCATCTCCTTTGTTTTTCCCTACCATCTCTGCCCTCCCATCTCCCAGACTACACTCCCCCCACTCCCACCTCCTGCCAAAGTTGTAAAATTTGTTTTTCAACATAGCATCTTGTACATCTCATTGTCGCAATTGGTCTACCTGTATCCTTATTTGAACAATTTGTTTTTTCCCTTCTCCACAAATTATACCAACATCAAACACAGTGAAAACAGTGGATAAACCCTGGGGGAGGGACGTACAAAGCAACAAAACAATCAACATATAAATGTTAGGAACAGTAGCAAGAAAGAAACCACTTGAGTCCTTATCTTAGGGCTCATTTCACCTAACATCATTTTATCTGACCCTTTCTGCTTGTCTCAGACATATACTAATTATTAAAAATAAGGGAAACCATGGGAACCTATGTTTCTTTGTGCCTGGCTTACTTCACTTAATATAATTTTTCCAACTCTTTGCATTTCCTAATAAATGGGGCAATGCCATTCTTTCTGATGGAGGCATAGAATTCCACTGTGTATCTATACCACATTTTCTTGATCCATTCATTTATTGAGGGGGATTTGGGTTGGTTCCATATCTTAGCTATGGTAAATAATGCTGCAATAAACATAGTTGTGCTGGTAGCCTTAGTATGATCTTGTTTGTGATCATTTGGGTAAATGCCTAAAGGTGGGATTGCTGTGTCACAGGGGAGCTCTATGTGGAGTCTTTTGAAGAACCTCCATACTGCTTTCCAAAGTGGTTGAACAAGTTTACACACGCACCAACAATGCAGTATGGTTCCCT
Source organism: Dipodomys ordii (assembly GCF_000151885.1). Taxonomy (NCBI): domain Eukaryota; kingdom Metazoa; phylum Chordata; class Mammalia; order Rodentia; family Heteromyidae; genus Dipodomys; species Dipodomys ordii. The sequence goes on along the minus strand of NW_012267238.1, from coordinate 9,419,463 downwards.
TTTGTCCACATCCCCTCCAGCATCTGTTGTTACTAGAGTTCTTGATTATAGCCATTCTAACTAGGGTGAGGTGGTATCTCAATGTTGTTTTGATTTGCATTTCTTTTATGACTAGGGAGTTGAACATTTCTTCATGTGTATATTGGCCATCCTTCTTTCCTCTTCAGAGAAGTTTCTCTTTAAGTGTTTACCTCACTTATTTATTGAACAGTTGTTTCTTTGAGAATTTGTTGTTGGGAGATTTAATTTTTTGAGTTCCAGGAATATTTTAGATATGAGACCATTAACCATTGTATGGCTAGTTAAGATCTTCTCCCAATCCATGGGCTTTCTATTGATCTTGCAAGCTACATCCTTTGCCATGCAGAAGCTCTGCAGCTTCATCCAATCCCATTTGTCCAACCTTTCTTTGATTTGTTGTGTTTCTGGATCTCTATTAAGAAATTTTCAGCTTGTGCCAAGGAGACCTAGGGTTTCTCCTACTCCATCCTGTAATGTATTCAGGGTGTCTGCTTTGACTTTTGAGGTCTTTGATCCATTTGGAGTTGATTTTGGTGTAGGGTGATGTATAAGAATCTAGCTTTAGTTTTCTACTCACCAATTTTGCCAACACCATTTACTAAAGAGGCTGTCTTCCATTCTATTTTTTTTAGCTCCCTTATCAAAGATTAGATGGCTATGGGTCTATGGGTTCATTTCTAGGTTTTCAATTCTATTCACTTGGTCCTGAGGTCTCTTCTTGTGGCAGTACCAAGCTGTTTTGATTATTATGGCTGTGTAGTAGAGTTTGAAATTTGGTATTGATATTTCTCCAGCACTGTTCTTTCTGTTAAGGATCATTTTGCTATTTTGTGATTCTAATTGTTTTCCCTTTATAGGTGATTGATCTTTTCTCCTTGACAGCTTTAAGGATCCTTCCCTTGGTCTGAATTGATCCTGTGCAGATTATAATGTGATGATGGGATGTCCTGTTCTGGTCTGGTCTATTTGGGGTTCTAAGAACTTCTTGTAACTGAATAGGCCTATCTTTTTGCATGTTTGGGAAATTCTCTGCTAGGATCCTGTTGAATAAATTTCCTAGACCATTAACTTCTGTCTCTATGTGCTCCTCTATACTCATTATCCTCAGAATAGGCCTTCTGATGGTGTCTTCCAAATGTTGAATGGATCTATCATATTTCTTGGATTTGTCTTATTGTATGTTTTTTCTCTATAATATCTAGGCTGTCTTCAATCCCCAAGATTCGATCTTCTGCATGGTCTGACCTATTGTCATGACTTTCTACTCTTTGTTATTTTATTTCTTTTCCTTCTAATTGGTCAGCTTTGATGGCTTCAAATTCTTTGTTGGAGCTTTGTTTTAGATCTTGTATGAACTTCTTTACCTTCTTAATTTGGTGTTCAGTGTTTATTCTCAAATCACTTAGTTGATTGGTTATGGTTTCCTTGGACTGCCTTTCCTTCTGATTGCTCCATTCAGCATTCCTTTTGTGGTCTCCGTGGATTCTTTCAGCTGTCTGTTTATGGAGTCCATGAATACCTCTATTGATCTTTGTCTATTCTCATACCCCTCATGGAATTCCTGAATCACTCTTTGATTAGCTTCTTCAAACTCACGCAATTCCTGTCTTTCTCTTTGACTGTTCTCAGCCTGCTCACACAATTCTTATGTTTCTCTTTGGCCATTCTCAGCCTACTCATGCAATTGCTGTCTTTTTGTGTGACTGTTCTTAGCCTGCTCACTCAATTTCTGTCTCTCTGTTCGGCTGTTCTCAGCCTGCTCACACAATTCCTGTATTAATGTTTGAGTAGCTTCCTCTTGCTCAGGAGATTCCTGTATTAATCTTTGGTTTTCCTCATCTCACTCCATATCACGCTGACACTGAACTGTTTGCAGGTTTTCAGTCTTTCCATTTACCATGTTTACCAGTAATGTTTGTAGAGTTTTTTGGGATCTCTCCTCTGGATTATTCATTAACTGTTCTGTCACCTGATTATCATGAGTGGAAGTTGAGATACCCGGACTTTCCATTTCTCTTATGTTTCTCTAGCTTGTTCTGACCATTTGGGATGAAAGTAACACCAATTTTGGGCTAGAACTCTATTTTAAGGCAAGCATCAACCAGAGTCCTGTAGTTGCATAGTCAAAATGGCTGCAGATACAATCTAGTTCAATAGGTACAATCTATTCAACATTAAACAACTATGGATTAATGGGCTAAGAACATCAGAGAGGTATTCAGAAAACCAGAAATTATTAGGATTTGGGAGAAATGTGGAGGAAAATAGAATTAGAGGGATGAGGAGAAGTAAAAGGAAAGTGAATTTAACCAAGTCCTAATCTCAGAGATGGAAATGGATTACACAGAATGTAGGAGAGAGATTAAAAAAAAGAAAAAATGAAAAAAGAAAAATTTAAATAAAGCAATGAAACACTTAAAAATTATGTAAGTATAAAGAAATGGTATTGAGAGAAGAAAAGGATAGCATGAAAGTAGGGGAGGGATAGAAAGGAAATATGAAAAAAATAAAAATAAAAATTCTTAAAATTGGACTACTTGAAAATTATATAGGTATAAAGAAATACTACTCTTAAAGAGGTTGTGAATTGAGTAATAAATTTCTTGATTAAATATGTATACAATGGGGGATAAGATCTAATAATCAATGATGGATGTATACCTGGGAATGAGCAGAGCAGCAATTAAGTCATGTAAAGAAAAAAGAGGAAAAAAAGAAAAAAAGGGAACAAAAAGGTCATAAGGTCAAAAGAGATTTTTTTAAAAAAGCACACACATATATGACTAAAATAAGAATGAGAGAAAAAATAATAGAAAAGATTTTTTTAAATAAAAAAATTTTTAAAGGTAGAAAAAAGAGTTCTTTGATTTTTTTGGGGAGGGGAGGGAAGATCATGTATCTCCCCTGTGTCTGTAACCAGTCTCTAGTTGGAGTCTCTGGTCTGTTTGTGGTGTTTGGTTTTCCTGTGGCTTGATTGGTTTCTTAAATCAGTTTGTTTGAGCAGGCAGAAAAATACTCTTTGTTACCCAGGATTTTGTGATCCTCCTTCAAAGCTAGCTCAATGGGAGGGAGATCTGCTTTGAGTATCACAAAAGAGGGAGATGGCTGTTTCCTCTAGTTTGGAGATGTTAGGTTCTGGGTAGGGTTGAGGCCTTTCAGCAAACAGTAGTTTTTCCCTGAGGGGCTAGCTCCTGAGACACTCACAGAGCCCAACCTGGAGCCATTCTTAGGGTGTATGTTTACTGAGTTTCAATTGTTTGTCTAGGCTTCTGTAGGGAGGGGCAGTCTCTGGCTCTGTTTACCCAATGAAAAAAGTTACTCCTTAAGGGGCAGAGCTTCTTCTGCTTGGGCAGGGTGACTTTCCCCTGGGTGGAGCCTGGCAGGTCAGGTCAGGTTCCTGTGACCTGCTAAAAGACTCTTGTTTTCTTCCAAGGCCTGAGTTGGAGCTAGCTGCCAGACTGGGCCTTTGTCAGTATCAAAGATGGAGATCTCCAGTGGGGGGGGGGGCAGCCTTCCCACCACTGCTCCCTGAGAAGGAGTGAGGACATCAGTATTCTACTCACCCCAGAGTCTTGGTTCTTGGGCAGTCTCTGGTCTGCAATCTGCAGGATGAAGATTTCTGCTCCTTGTCAGTTCTTGCTGGTGTTGAGTAGAGTCTGCTTGCATTGCGGCATCTGGCATCTTTGTCTTGGACTCTCTCTGTAGGTATGGGGTCTATGGCCTCCACCACTGCTGCCACAGCTGTGGCTACCGGCAAGTGCTCAGACCTGTCTCCTTGCCTGGATTTTCCCACTCTGGCCAAACTCTCTGTACTGTGATGGCCCGCTTGGTGTGATTCTCTAGCCTAGGACTGTTCACTGGAACACTAAAACTGCTTTCTATGTGAGAGCTTGTTTAGCCTCCAGCTTTCTCCTCCACCATCTTCCTCCAAATCCAAGTGCGGAGTCTTTTGCTACTACAGCTGCAATTACCACAGCACCAAACTGAGTTGGGTTGCTTCCATGGGCTGGGGGAGAGAGGCGCAGGGCTGGGGAGACTAGGGTCCTTCACTGCTGTTGCTGCTGCTGGGCCTCGGCTGCTGCTGCCACCCCAGGCCACTTATGTAGGCTGGTCAAGGGAGACCCTGTGTCCTGCAGCTAGTCTGGGGTGGCCCCAGGCTGGGCTGGATACTTACAAAGGCAGGTGCAGAAAGGTGCTGTGGATTGGGAGCCCGGGATTGTTTGATGCTGCCGCTGCTGTGGCCTCTTCCCTGGGCTGGCCTGCACTGTTCCCGCAGGCATAGGTGAAGAGGCTGTGTGCTGCGCTTGGGGTGGTTAGTCTCTGCTACCACCACCACCTCCACTGCCACCACTGTCACTGGCTGCTGCTCAAGGCTGGCCTGGACTGGGCTGTTAAAGTCAGCTGGGCCTAGGCACTGTACCCTGCGGGGGTTCTTCGTGCAGGTTCTGCATTCTGAGTTTTCTGTTTGTATTCCCCATGTCGGCACTGGCTCTTGGGAGTCTTCCCAGAGCCTTGGGATCCTTTGGGGCTTGGTAGGTCCTGAGCCAAACAGCGGATTGGCACCGAGCCTGTCCGGCAGCAAAGGGTTTGGGAAGGGTCTTCCTACTTTACCGTCTTTGTTTAGGTCCTGGAGTTTTTCCTTGTTCATTTTTTCACTTCCTGTATCTCTCTGAATAATCACCTTTTTGTTGTTGGTGGTCTTTTGAAGAAATGGAGCGTTGAAACCCGAACTTTCTATTTGGTTGGAGAGAGCTGCAGTGTTTCCCTACTGTTCCATCTCTATCTTGGACCCCCTCCTGAATACATTTCTTGTTGAACATTGCTACCTCCTCATTTTTCTCCCACTTTCTCTCCCTCAGATTGATTTTTTTTATTTTATTTGTGAAGACACTGTACAGAGGGGTTATAATTACATGGGCAGGATAATGCTTACATTTCTTACCAAGCTCTCCCTTTCCTCTCCACCTCCTCAACTACTCTTCCCACTCCCCTCCCGGCCTCCAATCTCCAAAGTTGTAAAGCTCGTTTTCAATATACTGTCTTGTACATCTCATTATTACAATGGGTCATCCTGTATCTTTATTTCAGCATATTGTTATTTCCCTTCCCCTCCTCAAATTAGAAAAATGTATATACAAGATGCAGGACACTGGAATCAATTACAGTGACAACAAGAGTTGTACCATGGGGGAAGAACATACAAAAACAAAAAAAATCACCTAGTACTTTATTTTTTTAATTTTATTTTATTTGTGAACATACTGTACAGAGGAGTTACAATTACATGGGCAGGATAATGAGTACATTTCTTACCAAGCATTGCAGCCTCCTCCTTTGTTTACCCTTCACATCCCTTCCCAGCCTCCCCCTTCCCCCCCAATCCCAATCCTTCTCCTTCCCCCCCCTCACCTAGTACTTTATAAGTACATTAAAAAGAACAGCAACAAAATAAAACCTCTTGTGTTCCTATCTTGGGGTTCATTTTGCTTAGCATCAGTTTCTATGGTTATATGTACATAGCTTTTGACCTTTTCTGCTTGTCCTAGACATATACTAGTTATTGCAGATAGGAAAGCCATGGGACCTATGTTTCTTTGGCTCTGGATTAATTCACTTAATATAATGTTTTCCAAGTCTTTCCATTGCCTAAAAAATGGGGTGGTTTCATTTTTTCTGATGAAAGCATAGAATTCCATTGTATGTACATATACATACCTACACATGTATATGTATATATATATCACATTAATAGGTTTAGATGGGTTTTGTTGCAACATACTTTTAATCAGCTTTAATCACTAGAAAGTGTTGAGATAAATTAAAATGTATAACTAATAGGATTTGCATGATTAAGGAATTACACTAAGAATATTAGATTGTATCTTTTATGTCCTGCTCTTACAGGACTTGTTGATAAGAAATAAAATGTCAATTCTATCTTTGCATATCCTCTTATTTTATGAGAATCTCTGATTGAGGTGCTAACATAAGTTAAATGACTTTTGTTCAGGTAAGAATAAGAGGCAAAAATAAGAACAAGTATAGATCCAATAATTTCTCCATCTTCTCTTCCAAACTAGCTATACAATTATTTATATGCAAACCAGTTGATATAACTTCATACACCATATTTTGGGAACCAAAATTATAAATATAAACCTACAGGATATTCTTAGATACATGCAATGGGATATGAAATAAATCCCTACCCATATTACAAAGAGTGTACTTCCATTTGTAGTACTTTTTCCAAATATTACACATTCATAAAATACTCTTACTTAACACAAGTATATGAATATATTTTAGGTTTACACAATCTTCAGGGAGTTTTCTGTTTAAATACACATTCATTGAATACATATTTAGTGATCTACTCATAGATCAGCCATTGACATATAGTTGCATGACACAATGATAATTCAAATAGATATTGTTCCTGAGCTTCTTCTAAAGTTGATAATACAATTGATAATCAAATAGTCAACAAACTATGGGAAGTTTAAATAATAATAGCAAGTAGAGGTAAAATATTTAAGGTTAAAGAGTCTATTTTAAAAGATTTCAGCCAAGACAAGAAGGTAAATAAAGGTAATAATATATAGTGTATTAGACTGGATGAGCTAAGAGGATGTAGAAGAGATTTATGGGGTAAGACGTAGCTTGTAAATATGTAATGTTGACTAACAGCTTGATAATGAATAGATAATCAACGTATGAAATACAGGTAACTTCGAAAGTTTGGGTCACATAGAAAATTTACTTTTAAACTATAAACTCATCTCTTTGGTTTTCATTCTCTTCTAGTAACTGGCACATTATAAGAAGTCATTTTTCTTTTTCCCATTGCTAAATAAAAACAAACCAACATGTGGACCCTGTCATGTTCTTTGTTCTTTCTTTCATTAGCATGAAAGTACTGCAATGAAAGCATAATGGTTACTCTTGGGTCACTGTGACCACAATACTGAAATAATAACCTAAAGGAAGAGATTATTTATTATCTTTCCTGGTTTTTAGTAGTGTCAGTGCATCAAGGTCAGGAGTTTGTGGTAAAGAAGAGAAATTTACAACCTAATGGCCAGGAAGCACTGAAAAGAGATACAAAAAGGGACCAGGACAAGATATTAGTCCCTAGAGACATACCCTAAGTGGCCTACTTCCTCTAACTAGGTTCTACTTCCTACCTTTTAACTCTGCCCACTAATGTTATCACACTATAAACCTGTCAAAGGATTGATCTATTGATAAAGTCAGAGCCCTCATGGTCTAATTGTTTCTGGAAATAGCCTTACAGGTACATCCACAGATGTATTTACGTATCTCCTTTATGTTTATTAATTCAGCCAATTTGACAAGATTAATCATCACAGGTCAAACTGCCATTCAAACACATCACTGTGACTAGAATATTCTACTGCTGGCCTTCCAAAAGGCCCCTGTCTATATCATTATGCAAAATTCATTCGGTCCATCTCCACAAGTCTCAATAGTATTAAGAGTTTCAACATTGTTCAACATCCAAATTGAAAGTGTGCTGAGACTCCAGGTAAATTTCTAGCCATGAGCTTTTATAGAATAAAACAGTAATATATGTACTTCCAAAACACAATGGCACAGAGTAAACATCCCCATTCTACAGGTAGGAAGTATAGCAGGAAAGAACAAGAGCAAAGCCAAATCAAAACACACCATCACAAGTATTAAATTTTAGAACATATCCTACATCTAGGGTACATGATATAGTGATGTGAGCCCCAACTGGGCAAACTCAGGTCTTGCCATTTTCAATCCACAAAGTTTCTCTCCAATCCTCAATCTCCTCATTGCCTGCAGCTTTCTTTTGCACAGGTCCCATGTTCCTGGCATTTCAAGAATCTTCTCAGCTCCCTTAAAGCCCATACCTCATCCTCACAGCTTCACACATTGTCATCTGGGAGCTGCCTTCAGGGATCCTGATGTTGACACATATTGTCTGCTCTCCCAGGCCTTCCTTTGCAATGTAGGTAAAATCCTCCATGACCTCATAGCTCTTGAATTTTGTGCATGCCTGTAAAACCAGCACAATATGGACCATGCTAATGTCTGCTACCAGTCCAAGCACAGTATGAAAACATATAGCCACAGCATTCTGAGTGCCTAGGTAGTTAAACTCAAGAAAACATGGGTGGCTTGGGGCAATCATGTGGTCCCAGAGGCTCTAGCTTCTCAAGAGAAGCCCTTTCAAATGAGCTATTTTATATCCATTAATGTATGATGGGTGTAGCCTGGATAATTCCTGAAAAGCCCATAAGACATCAATCCTAATTTCTTGGTGCAAAGTGCTTTGCTTCTCTCTACTGGCACAAATCTCTCCAAAGAACACACTCCTCTATGTCCAGGACTTTTAATTCTCTCCTTATCTTGCCAAATGGATAACTTTCAAATCTTTCAGCTTAGCTTTTTTTCTCCTTGTAAATAAATATAAGTATCACTTCCAGCAATTACCATAATACAGATTAAATGCTATCTATGCTCTCTTGAAATTACCTTAGTCAAATTAATGAGTTCCTCATCTTATAGCTCAACGTCCCATAAAGCTTGAAATATGGACTGTGGACAAAATGTGTACAAACCCATAGGTAACTTAAATGGTCCCTAGTACCATTCTCAATAGAGGCTTTTTGCTCATCAGAAACATCATGAGCATATTTTTTTTTAATTTGAGGCCTGAACTTGGCCTGGGAACTGTCCCTGAAGGTTTTCACTCAATGCTAGCATGTTACTACTTTGAGTCACAGCATGACTTCAATTTTTTTTCTGGTGTTTAATTGGAGATAAGAGTCTCACTGATTTTCCTGTCCAGGCTGCATTTAAAGAGTGACACTCAGATCTTGGCCTCCTGAGTAATTAGGATTACATGCATGAGCATTAAATGCCTGGCATGGGCATAGACTTTACTGTCAGTATTTGGATTAGCACTTTGGTCTTCTGTGTTCTCACCTGTATTACCTATTAAGTTTTCTGTATAGCCTTCTAGGGATTATTTAGCTTGCATTTCTAAAATCATCCAAATTTCTTCCAAAACTCTATCCCAAACTCTTAAGAAACAAATAGTTGGGTTTAGTCACAACAATGCCTTCACTTTCCTGATACCAGTTTTCTCTGCTGCTTTTTGTCTTGGGTTGACAGAACATTTTATATGAACAATTTGAAGGAGTAGGATTTATTTTGGTGAGTTTCAGAGGTATATGTCCATAATGGAGCAGAAGACGTGGAAGAACAGAATAGTCCACATAATGGCCATGAGGAAGCAGAGAAAAAGCAAAAGATTTTCATTTTGTTTCATTTTAAAAATGTATTCTCTACCCAGTGATAATCCATTACTGCAGGTAGCAATACCTTTGGATTTTGTGAAGCATTAGCAATTTTGAAGTGAACTGTTTAGGGGAAGCTAATTCTAGAAAAAGGAGGATCAAGGAAGCAAGATGTTCTGAAATACAGAGCTCTAAAACAAGCACTGATTGCATAGGAAGAGGAAGAGAATTACAGAGTTTTCTGTATTATTAACAAACTGAGAAACAGAATGGAAACATCAAATGTCAAATTTCTAGTTTGAGTCACAATTGCTCTTAACACCAGACAGTGCATAACTCAACAAGAATGGGATACCAGAGGACATTCGAATTGGCTATTCTTATGCTTTGTTTTTAGCATATCTTCTCTCCTTTACACAAAGGCTAAAAATACTTGAGTTTGTCATGCTGGAACCCTGTGCCCTCCTTTTTATTTAAAGATTGTTTCTAGTAACTTTTAATACTGCAGCTTTCATTCTGAACTTTCAGTCAGAGAATGAAATAACAGTAATGAAAAACTTCCTGTGTATTTCTTTCATTTTGCACATAATCTGCCATTTTATATCCAATATGAACCTCTGAAGACCTTATACTAGAGATGGGAAAACGGAGACTCAGACAAAACCCTGTCCTACATCCTACAATTAAGAACAATATTGAGTCTGAACGTGGGTCAGATGGAGAAAGAAATAAGAATTGGTAGTTTCAAAAACAGACATCAGAGGATGTGGCCAAGAGTGAACAGAGATTCAGGTCAGAACTCAGAGCTGACTTCTAGCCTCCCTGTGGCTTCTTTATGACATTCTTCTATGACATTTCAAATATTCCTGGAACCAAGGTAGCAAATTCATAGTTTCTGAGCTCGAAGGTTGGTTTTAATTTCTCGTGATCATCTCCAAAAATATTGTAGAAGTCATTTACTTTTTTATTCCTTACTAAATGGAAGAGACTTTAAAAGTCTTTAAAAGTGTTCCAAGCTAATATTGCTATTTTTTCAAATTGTTTTCAGACTGTCATTTTCTTTTACCATACATAGAAAAAATTTGATAACCATAAAGGAAAAAAAATAAGATTTGACCTAGAATTTGCTTTCAGTAATAAATCAAGTTGACAAATGAAACTTTAGATAGACTTAGACATGCTGAATGTATGTAATTAATAGGTAAGGCAAAACTCCTGTGTTTTGCCAGGAACACAGGAGATCACTACCAGGAGAATATATCTTCCTACTGTAGGACAAGTTCTGCTAAAATTTTTTCTGGGGCGGGGAAGGTGGCTCAGTGGTAGAGCACTTGCCTTGCATGTATGAGGCCCTGGGCTCGATTCCTCAGTACCACATAAGCAAAAAGAAAAAAGCCGGAAATGGTGCTGTGGCTCAAGTGGTAGAGCACTAGCCTTGAGCTGAAGAGCTGAGAGACAGCGCCCAGGCCAAGAGTTCAGGCCCCATGACTAGACCCCCCACAAAATTTTTTTTTTCAAACTCATTTTTCTCATGCCTTCAACACATATTCACACACACAACATACTAGGTACTTCTTGGAATAACTAAGAACTAAATCAATACAGGAACCACTGACTCACATTTGTAATCCTAGCTATTCAGCAAATGGAGATTTGAGGATTCCAGTTTGAAGCAAGCTGGCACAGGAAAGTCTGTGAGTCTCTTCTCTACATTTAACCATCATGAAAGCCAGAAGTAGAGCTATGGTTCCAGTGGCCAAATTCTATAGACTTGAGCAAAAAATTCTCAGGGCCAGTGCCCAGGCCATGAGGTCAAGCTCCTGAAATAATCTGTGCACACATTATTTGTACACATGCATGTGTACACATACACACACACACACACACACACACACGAGAAAGAATAAAACCAAGGATAACCTAGAATTTTGCAGATTTTAGCATGAGCTCTCATCCTATCAGTTCACTAAAATTATTAACCCATGTGCCTACTCATCTGCTCATTTTTTAATTTGGGCAGATATTCAGTGAGGTTCTATTATGGTCCTGACATAGTTCTGAACACTGAGAGTGTAGTTAAGCAATGCCTTGTCTTCCCTGATCACACATCTTCAAGAGAGTAAGAAAATCAACAATGAACATATCCTCTAAGGACAGAGAGTACCAAGCAATGTGCAGAAAAGTAGTAGTTCCTAGTCTGCCTAAGGAACTTGGGGAAGAAACCTGAGTAAGTCAGGAGTGAGCCTATGGATATTTACAATACTATTCCAGGTAGGCTGATAATAGAGTACAGATGAGTCACAGGAAGCCAAGTCTGGCCAAAATAAAGGCAGGAAAAGGAAAAGTGAGGGAGTTGTACACTGTGGTCAATTTCATTAAAACCCTCTTTGCAAGGTAAGGATACCGGGTTTTATTCCAGGTAGAATGGACACTTCTAAATGGATGCAGGAAAAGACTAATTGTTCCAGGCATATATGAGCAAGTGTGGTTCATATAATGTGTGTGCGTGAGAAGAAGAGGCAAGTATGGAAAGTAGAGGAGAGAGGAGAAAATAAGACAAATGCTCTGAATAAATGAAATGTATCAACGAAAGGGATGTGGGTTTGAGGATACTGGAGTTCTCTGTGATGACTTACAACTAACCTGCACAAGTGAATTATTGTAAAATATAATTTACTGTATTAAAGTACATTTAGAACTCTAACTCATATATTTAGTGTTAGAGAGAACTCAGGTCATATACCACTTACAGATGATTCTAGACCAGGCTACTGACTTCTCAGCATCTATGGTTCTCTTATCGACTATTAGGACATACTCTGATGACTTACTCATGGAAATTCATTATACTATAAATACATACATATATATATATATGTGTGTGTGTGTGTGTGTGTATGTGTGTGTGTGTGTGTGTGTATATATATATATATGAAGAGACGACCTGACAGATACAGCAATAGCCAGCAATGAACATTACTACAATGGAAAAAAATGTGTGCAAATAGAGAAATCTGTACTATTTTCTACTGTTTTCAGAGGACAGCATTGTAGACATAACTAAACCATGAAGCATCCATCACTACAGTGAAACTTTAGTCACCCAAACAATAACATAGGGAAAATTGGGGGATTCAAGGCAAACAAGTATTAAATATGTTTACATGGAAGTCAGTGGGATTGGCATAGGAGCTTTACAAATGGAGTCTCAGCTCACAAGTATTTGCCAGCCTGCTGGATAAGATAAAAAAAAATAAACAAATCATTGGATAGTGTGAAATAGCAAAGACCACCGATTCATTGTATGACAGCATAAAAGAATAACTGGAAAAGAAAATTTATGTATCTGTTTATAACTTAAATTGCCAGGCTCTGCAGGCTGGTGTGTTTTGCTTTCTTTGTTGATTAATCAACCCCACCATCTAGCCATCTAAGACTTTGCTTACCTGTACCTGTCTGCCTAGGTCCTCTTAGGTTCCCAGAATGCTTGTAAGACTTGCAATAAGTTAAAGCCTTTGCAGAATTTACAAGGCAGGATTACGAAGTGAAGCTGATTAAAAAGAGAAAGTGTCTTGTACGTAGATCTTTCCTAAGAGTCAACTGGGGAGACATTGTGATTACAAGCCTGCCAGCTTTCTGGAACCTTCTAGTCTCCAGTCTAAAAAGTTCTAGTTTCTTTAGCCTCCACTCACAGCGGGATGAGAGACTTGAATTCTTTGCCCTTAAAGTTTTAACTATAATTTTTCTTGAATTGGCAAATCTCAGTATTAGAAAAGAGTGCAGCAGTCTACTCCATCTCACGACTTCAAGGCTAGTTACATGCTCGACATAAAAGTTTATTGTGTCCTGTGACAGACCTCCCAAGGTGTCCCTTCAAATAGTTTCTTTGAATTTTATTTTATTGTAAAGATACTGTACAGAGGGGGCTACAGTTATATGAGTAAGGCAATGAGTTCATTACTTGTCTATCATTGTTATCCCCCTCCCTTCTTGTCCCACTATCCCTTCCCTCCCCCTTCCCACACTCTTCCCCCCACCCCACTCAAAGTTGTAAAGTTCATTTCCAATATACTGTCTTGTGGCTCATCCTGTGTCCTTGTTTCAGCGTTTTGTTATTTCCCTTCCCCTCCCCACATTTAACAAATGTATATGCAATATGCAGGGTACCAAAATCAAGTACAGTGACAACAGGGGATATGCCATAGGGGAAAGAACATACAAAGGAAACAAGAAAATCACATAGTACATTAAAAATAAGAACAACACAGACAGACCTCTTGTGTCTGTATCTTAGGGTTCATTTCATTTAACACCATCTTAACCTAGCTTTTGTAATGTTTATCAATATATTGATCTATGCAGATGTCCTATAGCTCTGTCCCTGTCTTAATCCTGTAGTGGAAAGTTGATGAGTATAATTCCTCTCATATAACAACTGTTCAAACACTGGGGACTGCTACTATGGATCAGGTCAACCAACCACAACACCCTCCCCCATGAGACCCAGACCCAAGCCCAACCCACCATTGTCTTTCTGGCTTTATGTTAAAAACCTACTTTTACTCAGGAGGCTGAAATCTGAGGATTGCTGTTCCAAGCCAACCTGAGCAGGAAAGTCCCATGAGATTCTTATCCCTAGTAAACTACACAAAAATAGCCAGAAGTGGCAGTGTGGCTCAAGCTATAGAGTGCTAGCTCTGAGCACAAACAGAATCAGGGAGAGTGCCCAGGCTCCGAGTTCAAGCCCCAGGACTGGGAAGAAAAAAAGAAAAGAATAGAATAGAATTCACTTTCTTATGACTCTGCAAATAAATACAATTAAGATGACCTCCAATAAATAATCAGTGCACCTAAAAGAAACAATTCCTCTGCTCTGAATACTGGTTTAGTAGCAAAATTTAAATTAACTGGTAGGCAAGTTAAATATGATGGAGAAGTTTCTTTGAAAGTCCTTCTAATATACAGATTTGATAAGCAGGTATTTTTTCATATGGAAGACTGAATTTTGTTTATTCACTGTTTCTCCATAGGTATACCCTTTCCAAATCAGTTAAGACACAATACCCAGTAATGAAGAAAGAAACACTTTTATTGATATACCCTGTTATTATTTGCAAAGCAATTGATGATTTTTATATCTGTAGATGAAAGCAAAATATTAACAAATATTCCAGCCTCTTTATCCAATAAAAAATTGATTTTCATAATTCTCCTTCAATGATATGTACATACTTTTCATTTTCCTAAAGGTTTTAAGAACGTCATCAGCTTCAATAACCACTTATATCAGATTCCTTTTCTCTGTACTACTAGTATAATTTGTTGTGTACTATTTCAAACAATCTTGTAATATGATACTCATAATTTTAAGAATTGTTAAATGTGAATTGTGTTGAGTATGAATTGTGTTCCTTGTTCACAAAATGTTCATCAGCCATCTATGAATATTATCAAACTATCTGGATTTAATTCCTCCCTTAATCTTGAATTCCCATCAGATGTTATAAATCAAGGTATTCTCAGTGTCATAGAATTTGCCTTGCAAAAATGTTCCTGCAAAATCATTTTCCTTTCTGAAAAACACCTCTCTTTATGTTTCCATCTGAGGACTCTTTGGTCTTTGGAAATGTTTATATTTTTTCTTATCAGCATTCCTCTATTTTAATTACATCTATTGTCTTGTAAATGATATAATTTAATCTTTTCATAGCAGTATTTCATTCTCTATCTCTACATATATATATATATATATGTATATATATATATATATGTACACACACACACACACACACACACATATATATCTTGCTTCTTTGTCCACTCTTCAGTTAATGAGCCCCTAGGCTTATTCTATAGTTTGACTATTGTGAACTGACATGCAACAAAACATGGGTATGCAGCTGTCTTTCTTGTATGTTGATTACAACATGATTTTAGCAATGTGGTTGTTTCTCAGGATGAGGGAAGAGGGATAAGGAAGAGAATGATGAAGGTTGAATAATATAGAAATATACTGTGTTTCTGTGTGAAAATGGCAGACAGAGGCTCACAGAAAGCTTTTAATCCATAAAAAACAAAGAAAACAGAGAAAGAAAACCATAGAAAGGGTTATTCTAACTAAAATATAGTATACTTGTATGTGAAGTACCATAGTGACACTCCTTGTTACATTACATATACAGTAAAAAAAAGAATTAGAGGATGGGCTGGGAAAGTGGCTCAGTGGTAGAGTGCTTGCCTTAAATGCATGAGGCCCTGGGTTGGATTCCCCAGCACCACATAAGCAAAAGGGAAAAAAGCCAGAAGTGGCACTGTGGCTCAAGTGGTAGAGTGCTAGCCTTGAGCTGAAGAGCTCAGGGACAGTGCCCAGGCCCAGAGTTCAGGCCCACGACTGGAACCCCCCCCCAAAAAAAAAAGAATTAGAGGAAAGTAAAACAGGTTGTGTTGGGTGTTTAGGTAGGGCTTGGACAAGCAGGAGAAAAGAGGACAGGGTGAATCTGATTTTGTTCTTTGTATCTGTATATGAAAACAAAGCAATGAAACCTGTTAAAGATGTTCTAAGAAGTGAGGTTGAGAGAGAATGATGGGAGGGATGATCTTGATGGGGTGCATTGTATGGAAGTGTACCCCTTGGTACAACATAGTTTGATTTAAAAAAATCTTAACAGAAAAGCTTAAAAATGAGTGAGGGTTAAAAAATGACATGACGGAAACTATCAAGCATATAAATAGACAAGCTTGTTTCTGCTACTGATGACAGTTAGCATGAGAAAAAGCCAGGTGGCATGGCATGATGTGACTCAGAGGATTACTTTGGCTAGAGGAGGACTGCTGGAATAAATGATGAATGACAAGTAGGAAAGTCATGTGAATATCAGGAGCTCTGTGGTATAGGCAGAACAAATACCAAATAGAAAAGTCATCAGGGGAAAAGATTTATAACATATTCAAGCAAAAAAAAAATAATGGGAGGCCAATGTTCATGGAGAGTAGCAGGGAATGGGTATTAGTCTTTCCTGAAAAGTGTTATGATGTGGGAATAAGGTGTGCAGTAGATATGAAGGGCAGAAGATACATCAGGGAGAAATTTTGGTGGCTCTGTATAGGTTTGTCGTCTTAATTTTAGACCTTCTCATGCGCTCTAATTTCCATTTATTTCTTTTCATTTGCAAATCCCCAAAATGTCCTTGTGCCTTTCACAGCTCATTTGTTTCTAAAGTCTGTGGTTAACTTGCTTCCAACTCTTTCTCGGAGATACTTTTCTTCCTCAGCTAAGTCATAAATTATAGGACGTCTTTATTGGGAGCTCGTTTTCCAAGAATCTTTTTTTTTTCTATAGTCAAAAAGAAATGGCTGCTTTTCTCTTTTTCTTTAAATGCGACTCTCAATGATTTCATTACACGTTAGCCTGAATCCTGCTAAATTCCAAACTTCTTGAAGGAAAAGTCATCCCATTGTACTTTAAAAGAGCACTTTTCATACAGTAGCAAACCAGTATTGGGCAATAAATTACCTATAGACTTGCTCAGAAGAACTAGCCCGACCAATATTCTGTAAGTTACTCCTCAGTGCTATTTCCTGGCATCACTCCATTCTTAGCCTCTTAGTAAGTCTATTCTTTAATATCACTGATGATCTTATAGGATGCATGTTATATTAGTTTTGTATTACTATTACACCAAATGATCATACATTTAATGGTTTAAAGCCAATAAAATGTACTACCTTACAGTTCTGGAACTCAGAAGCCAAAAAAGGAGTCTAATAGAGTTGAAATCATTGTTACAACAAAACTGGTTCCTTATGGTGACTGAGTGTAATTTGATTTCCTTGCTTTGGAGGTCCTAGGGGAAGCCTGTGCTTCCTTGCTCATTATCCCCCCACCTCAATCACATAAAGTCTTAACCTTTTGCTTTCTATAGCAACTTCTCTGACTTTGAACTTCCTGTTTCTGTCTTATTAGAACACGATATACATGGTAAGCTGGGATCACATTCCTCTCTTAAGATACACATTCAATTTAAATATATGAAGACCATTTGTCATGAAAGGCAACATAGTTATTGGTTTTCGGAGAATAGCGAGTAGACATCTTTGGAAGGCTACTTTCAGATCTATGACATCTATTTCATGGTACACCATCCTTCTGATCTCATTGAACTTATTTACTGATAAAATGTCAGTCTCCTATGTGAGTAACTCTTCTGCTGGCCTTTGTGACACAGACTAGCTCTATTTGGTGCAACATATTTCCCACTCTTTTTTAAATACCTTTCCTTCTTCTAATATGGTAAATGTCATTGTTCACCATTTTTCTCTATTAACTACTCATACAAAGAGAATTTAATAAATATATGACAAGTAGTAAGACTAATAATAGCTAAATATTATTGTTATTTAATGAAGGTTAGGCCCTTTTCTAAACCTCTTACACACCTTGGGGCAAAATTCTTATGAATTAGGGTGTATTATTAATTACATTTATCAGATAAAGAACAGAAGAAGAGAGATTGTGTAACTTGCCTCAAGTCAAAGATATAAAATGGAAATATTGTCTTGTAACTGAGGAGTCTGATTTTAGAGCCTGATATCCATAATGCTGTGCAATAATTCCTCCCTCTGAATGAGGAAGAGCTCACATTCTATCATGACTTTACAAAATTGACTGAAGATCTATCATTTGAGCCCCAATTTCTCTTCCATCCTACTGCTCTCTATGATCAGTATTTTTATTTGGATAACCCTTAAATCAACACTATACAATAAATTAAGTAATGAGGATTAAAATGAGAATTGTATTTCATTTTAGGATCTTTAGTGGTCACTACACCAAGTTATGCTTGTCTGCTTATTTTTGTTAATTTAGTTTTTGCAAGTTACTGTCAAGGTAATTGTTATTGACACTAATTGACATCCAAGGAAAAACAAGCCAAGAGATTAGAAGCAACTTATCTACGTTTGTTCACATATGCTTAGAACTCTACTTATAATCCTTCCTGCTTCTATTTCACTTATATTTGAGTTCAAAATTTCCTAGTTATGTTTTCTTCCTCAATAACACAGTCATGCATTCTTCAGACCAGTCTCCCCTGCAGTATTTTTGATCTTTCAGTTCTAATGGCAACCATCTAAGGCAGACTAGATCTTTCTTGATTTCTAATAGATTCTAACTGATATCTGAACCTACTATATTTCCTTGTCTCCTTTCAAAACACTATTATTTTACCCATTCCCATTTATTTTTCTAAAGTATAACTTTCCTTAGACTAACTCACACCTAAAAAACATTGAGATTAATTTGTTGCTTTTGTCTTATGAAATCCCTGTTTCCAGCTAAACTGGAATTCTACTGAATCAACAACTACCTGTGGTTCACTTACCACTTCTACTTGCTTTCCACATTAACCATCTGATTACTCGATGATTGATCTTCTGCATTTGCTTTTGTCCAGGAGATCAAAGTCCAAAGGGACCAGCTTATGCAATTTAGGATTGCTGTTTAGATCAGAGGTTGCACCACATCTCCTATCTATAGTTGGAGATGGTGATTTCAACAGGGATAACAGATAGTTTGTTTTGAATGCTCAATGTTATGCACACTCTGGAGACAAGAAATCTCTGAGTCACAACGCTTGAAGAAAAATTGAGTTAATTGTCCAAGGTTAAAAAAAGATAGAAGCAATAATATTCTGCAGAGTTCTAAGTCTGTTGATTTCAAATCTTCAGTGCTTCAGTTAATAATTATATGATACCTCCCTCTATAGTCCAGCAACCAGGTGATATGTGATAGGTTATCTCTTCAGCATGGCCAGAGGCAGTTCAATTAATGGCAGAAATTCTCAGTGACAGAGAATGAACCAAAATTTATTGCCTGACAAAGAGTACCAGACATTAGGTCTGAGGATCAATAGGAAGAAGAATGGCTGAGCATTTTTACAGTTTTTATTATATCGCGGGCATTCTTCTGGCACATAATAAAACAACACATTGTGATGATTTCATTTATAATACTCTAACGAAATCAATGAAATATGTGTTATCATCATCTCCCTCGTATACAGAAACTGAGGCACAGAAACATGAGCTAATGTTCCCCGCATGCAGTCCCAGCTGTGGGTCCTGAGGCCCTTATTATGATCACCATTCTGTCTTGTCTAGCTGAGGTCCTTATGAATGCAGAAACACACACCCACACCCACCCACACACACACAAATAAGATCATACATTGGGCAAGTGGGAGAAATCTGAGATTCCACAATATGGTTTCAGTCACAGAACACAGTTCGGTCCTTCAGCTATAACAGAGGAAAAGTAAAAAACAAACAAACAAAGGAAATCTAGTTTTGATTGATGCTTTTTGCCCTGAATAAGAAGGGTCTGGGAGCTCCAGGGGCTCTGTGGATATACAGTGGATAATTTTTAGCATCTGTTCAAATTCTATTAATTTCAGGAAGCTGTATTCAATTCCCAGAATATATATCCTTTTTCTTTCAATCTTCATTGCATTTTCTTCCTATTTGTTTGTTAATTTTCACTTTGGTTAGTATTGGGTTTGAATTTGCCTGAGATATATCTCCAGCCCTGATTTTCACTAGTTGATTTTATGGTAGGATCTTGTGCCCCATGAAGCATCCATCTTAACAAATATGTATTTTAAGCTTCCCAGGTCCTTGATAGGATTTCAAAATTGGGCTGGTCTAGAACCAAGTTCCATTCTCAACCTCCTGGGGAGCCTAAAATGATAGGCATGTGCCATAGTGCCCAGCGATTGATTAAGAAGTGTATCTTGGGATCACTTCTTCCTTGGCTACCCTTGACCCACAATTCTCTTCATTCTTAGCCTGGCTAGTGGGTAGGGTTACAAAATTATCAGTGCCTGACTGTACTTTCTTTCTTGACTATCTCTTATGGGGAAGTATCAAAGAAATAGGTGTATACATCCCAGAGCACAGTGGCTAAATATGGGAAGGAAAGCAAGCACAATGCAAAGACAAGCTGACAGTCTGGGAGCACCTCTCTAAATGCAAGAGGTGGTGAATCTCACAATACTCAGCTGACTGAAGTTAGGTAGGAAGTGTGATCTGAGTCTTCAATTTCTCTGTCATTAAAAATGCTCTAGATTAAATAAATCTAAGTAATGTCCCAGCAATATAAGAACACAAAGGAAAAAAGAACTATGGTTGGATAGATTAGATTTAGATATGTTGAATCAATTGATTACATTCCATACAAAAGCAAAATTTCAGTTTCAGGAAGGTGTAAGAACCTTAGTCTCTTGTCCAAAAGTCAAATATACTATTTTTGACAATTTGATCAGAATTACAGGCTCTCATTTACTAAGGTAAGGCTGCAACTTAGAAGGTTTATTAAAAATTTTATTATTACCAAATTTATCCAAAGATTTGAGTTAACATTTCAAAACTGGTTCATAAAAAGAGAAAAAGTTTTGAATATCATTAGTTAATAGAGAAACACAGATAAAAAATAACAGTGAGATAGCCCAAGCATCCAATAGCATGCCTAGAATCAAAAGGTCAGACTAGTGATTCATGAATGTTTCCCTAGCTACTTAGAAGGCTGAGATCTGAGGATCCAGGTTCTGAGCCAGCCTAGAAAAGGCTAAGAGAGTCTTATCTCCAATTAGCTAGCAAAAGGCCAGAAGTATGGCTCAAGTGATAAAATACCAGTCTTGACTAAAATAAGTCAAGCAAGGTTTAGCACCTGTAATCCTAGCTATTCAGGAGGCTGAGAGGATCATGGTTCAAGGCCAGCCCAGGCAGGAAAGTCCATGACACTCTTATCTCCAATAAACTTCTAGAAAACCCAAAGTGGTGCTGTGGCTCAAATGGTAGAGGGCTTGCCTTGAGCTGAAGAGCTGAAGGATATCGCCCAAGCACAGAGTTCAAGCCCCACGACTGGGAAAAAAAAAGTCAAGCAAGAACATGAGGCCGTGACTTCAAGCTCTATCATGCATGCATATGTGAGTGTGTTTGCATGCACACACACACACACACAAAGATGCATACATACATGCACACAAAAAGACAAATAATATGAAGCGTTGGAGAAGACATAAGGAAATTGGTAGGCTTGTATGATGCCGCTGATGAGATTGTAAATGGTACAATGTTTTGAAAATCTTTTTTGTCAATGTCTTTTAAAACTGAAAGAATATAATACAGGGACTCAAATTTGTTCAAAATACACAGTGCTCATAAATGGAATCATGACCAGGAAACAACTTCATACTGGAAAAATAAGCATTATTTTAAAAACTAAATTTGAATAAAAGATTAAATTTAACACCAAATTTAACTTGTTACCCTTCATTTCTAATCCTATATGTAATTCAAAAAGGGTGAAAACAAATATCGACATCAAGATTTTACATCAATGCTTATACAGTCATTATTCATAATAGTTAAAAAATAAAAACAACTCCAATGTCCAACCACTAGTTCATAAAGAAAATGTGTATATGATTGAATACTATAAGAACATAGGTCCCATGGTTTCCCTTATTTGCAATATCTAGTATATGTCTGAGTCAAGCAGAAAAGGTCAGATAAGGTGATGTTAAGGAAATGAACCCTAAGATATGTATTCAAATGTTTTTTTTCTTTCATGCTATTGTTTCTAACACATTTATAAGATTCTTCCTTTGTTGCTTTGTATGTCCCTCCCCCACAGTATAACCCCTGCTTTCACTGTAGTTGATGTTGGTATAATTTGTGAAGGTGAAGGGGAAAAACAAGTCGTTTAAATAGGGATACAGGTGGATCTGTTGCAACAGTGAGATGTACAAGTCGTTATGTCGAAAACGAACTTTACAACTTTGGTGGGGGGGGCAGGGAGGATTGGATGGGGGAGGTGGGGGGACGATGGGAAAGGATGGGAAGGGGAAACAAAGGAGGAGGCTACAATGCTTGATAAGAAATGTACTCATTATCTTGCCCATGTAACTGTAACCCCTCTGTAAAGTATTTTCACAATAAAAAATAAATAAAAAATTTAAAAAAACCTGAAGGAACATAACACATGTCCATGCCAAGTAAAGGACGTAAGTGACAGAGGATCACAGACTGCATAGTTACGTTTAGATCAGAAGTTGGAAGTGAACAATCCATAGTCTGAGGGTAGATTAATGGAATTGTAGTGTTGATGGGCTGCAAAGAATAAGAGATTTGTGAGTCATGTAAATGCTCTAATATTAGCGTAAAAGTATACATTTGAAGATGCACTGGATTTTATAGCTTAAAGCAGCACAGGAGGCTGATATCTGAGAATTACAGTTTAAAACCAGCCCATGCAGGAAATTCCAGGAGACTCTTCTTTTTATTTGTTGGTCATGGAGCTTGAACTCTGTTCCTGGGCACTGTCCTTGAGCTCTTCAGCTCAAGGTGAGCCAAGCACTCTACCACTTGAGCCAGTGTTACTTCTGGTTTACTAGATTAATTGGAGATAAGAGAATCATGAACTTTCCAGCCCAGGCTGGCTTTGACCAGCAATCCTCAGATCTTAGCCTCCTGGGAAGTTAGGATTACAGGCTTAGCCACTAGCACTGGCTTGGTTTCTTTTTCCTTTTTTTTTTAAATTTTTAAGTAGTTGTACAAAGGAGTTACCATTCAATAAAGTAGCATAAGAATACAGTGAATATAGATCAATGGTGTGAGACTCTTATCTCCAATTCATTAACCACTAAAAAGTCCAAAGTTGAGCTCTGGCAGCCTTGAGCATAAAAGCTTAGGATGCCACAAAGGCCCTGATTTCAAGTACCAGAACCCAGCACAAAAACAATAAAATAAAATAAAGAGATGGAGGGATTTTTTTTTTTTGCTAGTCATGGAGCTTGAACTCAGGGCCTGGACACTGTCCTTGAGCTTCTTTTGCTCAAAGCTAGCACTCTACCACTTGTGCCGCAGTGCCACTTCTGCCTTCTCTGTGTATGTGGTACTGAGGAACTGAACCTAGGACTTTCTGCATGCTAGGCAAGAACTCTACTACTAAGACCCATTCCAAGCCCAGTTGGAAGAGGGAATTTTAAAATATATGTGTATATATATATATATATATATATATATACTTCTTCCCTTCCTCTCCCAATCTACATATATAAACTTGTGTGTGTGTGTGTGTGTGTGTGTGTGTGTGTGTGTGTGGTGTTTATAGCCTACATTTTAGGATGATCATTGTCAAGATACTGATTTATAAGCAGTAAGCCCAGGGTAAATTCCAAATTCTATAACAGAAAGAGTGAGACTCATTGTAGATATCTTTAACTGATACAATGTGAATGTGTGTCATAAAACGAAACAAAGGCACACAGAGAAACAGGAAAGTAGTAGTGATAGTGTCTCCTGATTTATCCCATCATTCTACTTGGCTTTGGCTGTTACTGGCCTCAGGGTGGGCAGTAATGAGGTGAATGCAGGAAAGAACTGTATCTGAACTACAAAGAAAGCAGATTTTCAAAGATATTTCAATAATTTCAAGAAGAACTTTGTGCAGTGAATTTGCTTGATGTGCAAATTTAAGACCTAGCATCCACGCAGCATTCCATTGTACTAAAAATTACTCAAAACTTAGGCATACTTTTAAAAATGGTAACATTATTAATATTAATTGACTAATGTGAATGAATAACAATAATAGTAATAGTAATGAACAATAGTGATGGTAATAATTGATTGTAACTCATAGCCAGGCACTTACACTACTGCAGAAAGTGTATATATATAAATATATATATATAATATATATACATATATTTATACATATGTATATTTATATATATATGTATATTATATATATTTTTTTCCTGACTTGCACAGTTCCCTGGGCTCAGGGATTCTGGATGGCTAGTTTCCCCTTCCCTCCATTTAATAGATAGTAGAACCCAAACTGTCATTCATCTGATACTATTTTAATTATCACAGAAAAGGGAAATGCACTTTCAATGTATTTGAATGTATTCTACCTGTACGAGGTAGAATAATAGACTCAATAAAGTCACAGATCTTTGGATAATATTGTTCATGGAAATAGGCACTTTGCCCAAGTGTTTAAGTTCAGGGTCTTGAAGAGAAGATTAAAGGATAAAGCTCTATCTAAAGAAGCTAAAATGTTAGCAGAGTCAGCAGCAGAAAAGGAGGGTAGAGACAGACATAGAGAAAAAATATCAAGACGTTTCATTGCTGGCTTTGGAAACAGAGTCAGTGACCTCCAGCGATGGAAGGCAAGCTTTGGCAGAGAAAGAATGCCAGAAGATGGATTCTCCTGCAGCCTCCAGGAGGAACACAGCCATTGCTTTGACTCAAGCCCCGTAAGATTCATGTCAAACTCTTAGCCTTCAGTAAAATAAAATGTGAAATAAGCCGTCAAGTTTGTGGCAATCTATTATTGAAATAATGGCCAGCTCAGAATCTGTTGTGGTTTGCCCAAAAAAAACACCACCAAAGGATTATTCAAGAAAGAAAACAAAAATAAAGCAAGACAAGAAATAAGGAAATTTACATCTAGATTAAAATGTATCTGATATTTTAAATGAATCAATGATTTTAGGTCATTTTAAAATATTGTTTTTTTGTTTTGTTTTTTGGGTTTTTTTTCCTGAAAAACAAATACTGAATCTGCTTCCTCTCTGGTTTTGTTCCTAACAAAACACAAATATGTTTACGTTATAAAGTCTTGAGCTCCAATCATCTAATCAACCAAGGAATTAAAGTCATATAAAAGAAGAACCTTAGAGATGGACATGTTTGGCTAAATAATGTCACTGCCAGGGTTTCTAACTTGGACTGTGCCCTGGGTTCAGGGATCCTGGATGTCTAGTTTCCCCTTCCAGCCAGGAAACCTGGAGGTGGGTATTGGGCCATATCATCAGGAAAAGCAAATGCTTTCCCCATAATTCATTCTAATTCATCACCTGAAACCAGATAATTTCTATTTGACAAAGAAAGGAAATGTGCAAAGGATGTAAATGGCATGAAGAACATGATGCTGGCATGGTGATATCAGGCCAGGGAGGACCCTTAGAGTCCCTGGGTGCTGGTCTTTGGCAAGAGGCCATGTTTGCTTGCTGCCTTCTTGCCTCATCTTCATTTTGGAACTGAGTCACCTCATGGTTTGAGATTATCTTTGGCATGACAAAACCATGGTTTACACCCACACCTTCTCCTATCAAACAAAATAATATCAACATGAGCAGCATAAAGTTACTTGGGTGGAAAAAAAAGTACTCTCTAGAATTAAAATTTTATAAATGGCTCAAGAAAACAAATCCTCGCCATTGTGGAATATTGCCCTGCACATACCTGTGTCCATAGCCAAACCTAGACTAAGTCAAGTTTCAAAAGGGCTTCTCTTTCACAAGGAATCTGAAAAGTGGGTCAGCATGAAGCACTGCCAGTTATATCAATGGTTTTCTTTCCTCCTAGATCGCCACAGGAGTAGGGCAAGGAAATAACAAAACCTGACTTTGTGAAAGCCTGTCCCTAAAATGTCTCATTGTTACGTTTACAATAAAGGTTACACAAAAGTTCAAAGGTGTACCTTCTGTTTCATTCGTTCACACTCAAGGCAGCCTAGGAACTCTTAGAAGTGTGAAAAGTTCATGCTTATCAAAGAACATTAGTGACAATTACTGGGGGAAAAAAAAGATTTTTCCCCCTAGAAATTAAAACAAAATGGTTTCTGTTCCCCTACTCTCTTCCCAAATGACAATCATGGGTGACAGTTACCAACTTCAAAAAATATTTTTTCACCAGAAACTGGTAAAGAGGTTCTGTCAATTTCTCTTTGTACTCTATTTACACTTATGAGAGAAAAATGACTTATGATTATTATAATTATAGCTCTCCTAAGGAGACCTCTACTAATTACATAATTTTTAGACATTTTTCTTTTTACCAGCACTCAGTTAATCTAAATTGAAATATATTTAACAATTTTCTCTCCAGTTGCTTTGCAAACCTCCGTGTGGGTCACAAATTGAATGGTCTAAGATAATATAGTACATCTATTCTATTCATGATAAGCCAAAGGCCTCTGAGCCGCCCTGTTCACAACTATGATAGAAAGATAGGACTGGCATATGAGTTTTAATATGTAGTTACACTGTAATGGCAATGAACCCTTGGCGTCAAGTTGGGATGCTTTAGCTAAGCTGCTATTATACTCAACCTGCCTTTTCATTGACAATTTTTATAACACATGTACAATTCTACCATTGTCTGTTGTCATTTTCTGTGTGCAGCATTTTATGGATCCAGTTTGCTGTTACATCTCATGCCGCAAAACTTCAAATCTACCATGAAGAGAAAAACTATCATTCCAAATTTAACATTCTCCTATAAACAAAGTTTTACGTGGATAACTTTATGAAATACTTGTTTATAGCAGGCACACATGGCTCAATCCTGTCTTCCTAGCTACCCAGGAGGCTGAGATCTGAGCATCATGGTTCAATGCAAACCTAATAGAATACCAGCCTTGAGCAAAAAAGCTAAATACGAGTTCCCTGGCCTTGAGTTTAAAACCCATTATTAATTCTCTCTCTCTTTCTTTGTCTCTGTCTCTGTCTCTCTCTCTCACACATACACAGTACTTGTTTGCCAGTATAACCTTTGCAAAGATAGTTATGGCTACGCAGCATCCTAGCAGTTTCATGCAGAGATTTAGATTTTTCAGTGAAATAAGAAATACATACAGAGGAAACACAACTCTACTTTCTTATACTCATACATCCACAAATGCACGCACACACATACACACACACATGTGCATGTGTGTGTGTGTGTGTGTGTGTAAAGACTGAAGAAATTGAACCCATGGTTTCAAACTTCTGTAATTAGTATCTGAATAATTTTATATTCTTATATTCTTAGAAAACCATTGAGTGCCATTTGTGTCTTTATTTGTAACTTTCTAACTAAGGAGTGGATATTATTAATTGTCTCCACAAACATAAGGAAACTGGGGCTGAAAGAAATAAATGAGCTTCCCTTGGGTCAAGCAGCTTTTAAGTAGAGAAGTGTTTCAACTCATCTTTCTGTCTCTGATTTATCCAAATGCCTCATTGTCTTCCTTCTCAAATTCAGTGTTATTTATTATTTTTCTCCATTTACAATTTGAAAAATCTGATGAAGAGGGATGAAATTAAATACCAGTGAACAGCAGGAATTCCACATGGATCCATCACTTTCCAGTAAGTGATAGAATTTCAGCAAAGTTTACCTGAAGGGAACTTCCAATGTGTGCTTCTTGCTTCAGTTTTGGTTATCTATATAAAATCTCTCAAAATATTTAAACTCATTCACAAACTATAGTTAGTTTATCAAATTTAGTGAAGCATTAAAAGGAAGAATGAAGTGAGGAACAGAGTTGGTATTATCACAGCTGAATTGTTTGTTTGGTCAAAAGAAAAAAATAGAAGGAGAGAGAAAAGAGGATGGATCTACCTCTATATCTAACTGTTGACAAGTCAAATAATAACAGTCCATGAGAGACTGGTTGTGTAAATTACTGTGTCACCTTGACTAACTCATTTGGAAATAACAAAATTACACACTCATGAATATATTCAACCCTATGAATTAAGTACAGAAAATATTAAGCTTTCACAGTAGTCCATGTTAACAATGAGAAAAATAATCAAGTCTGTCTTCCTGTCTTTGGGAAAATATCTTTCTCTGTTTATATTTGTACAGGGTTTAAGACCATGGTGGTCCCACCAAGTGAATTAACTGAAATGTGGATGAAACTTTTATTTGAAATTGTGTGGTAGCAACTGGACCAGGGAGAATTTTATGTTATTTATCACTATAAACCCAGAGCTTTATACAAAATAGTTACTTGTTATATTTTTATAAGAAAATAACAAAACAATTATTTAGACCAATTTTCATTACAAATATATAATTTGGCTTTTTGTGTTGGGAAAGGGTAAGAGCACATTTGGCATATATAAAGAAATTATTAGGCATAAATTCTAAAACTGTGGAACTATAATCCTAAACACATACACATATGTTAACAGACCTATTTAAAATGAAATTTTTGGAAAAGGAGGAATATACTCTAATTCCACACAAAATTGAACTACAAAAATAGGTAAAACTGTATCCTAAGCATTAATAGAATGATCTGGAGAAAGAAAAAGAGGAAAAGAAGAAGAATAAGCATGTGAAAGCTATGATATTAATGTAAAGTCACTTCCAATCTAGCAGAGACTGAAACAATAGTAATCTTCACTCTAATTAACAATATTTCAACCTTTCACAATTATTTTCCTCTTTGTCATTCCATGCTGCTCTTTAGGTTAGGTAATTCTGTTTACAAAGAAAAAAGGGATGAGGAGCTAGACACCCATGGCTTACACTTGTAATCCTACCAACTCAGGCGACTGAGATCTGAAGATTAAGGTTCAAAGCCAGCATGTGCAGGAAAGCCTATGAAACTCTGTCTCTAGTTCACCCATGCACAGCTGGAAGTAGAGGTGTGGTTCAAATAGACAGCTAACCTTGAAGAGTATAAGGTCTTGAGTTCAAGCTTCTGTGATGCTGTCCTCAATACCCCCCAAAAAGTATGAGGACTCATAGAGTGAAAGATGAATTGCTAGGATACATCAAGGATATAAATAATTGCTTCATAGTCTAAAGGTTGTAAACTGGCACAAAGGAACTAAATACATCTGGAACATTTTATACTCATCATCTCCCCTCAATCTATGGATGGAATTCTCTCATCCTTCATCCATCTTTTGTTAAGCAAGTTCTTCAGAGGAACCAAGTTACAATTGAGTCATGGTGCCAATCATTTCCTTTGACTGAAAAAATGAATGAAGGAATATTTGAGGAAACATTGAAAGTTGAATTAAACAAAACAGAAAAAAAGGATATTGACTAGATGCACACTGTCAGAACGATAACTTATCAGCACCTGCTTTGCATTTTAAAATGAAAAAAAAGAAAAGATTCTATATTAGGAAGTGAGTTGAGTCCACAGATGGATGGCATTCCCTCAAATTTCAGTTCTAACCAGCCTTATTTGGTAACTAGTGGAACAATGTCACTCTGGTTGGGGATGAGTCTTCAATCTATTGACTGATGTCTTTATAAGAAGAGAAGACACACAGAAACTATTTAAGAAGCAAAGCTATGCAAAGGTACAGCCAAAGATGGGAGGACCAGCCAAAGAGGTGGAAGAAAAATGTTTACCAGAATCCAGGAGGCTGACACCTTAATTTCAGGAACTGTAAGAGAATGAAATTCTGTTGTAAGTCATTCAGCTGGTGATAGCTTCATGATGACAGCCTCGGAAACTAATACACATGAAAACTTAGAAAGAAGAAAAGTGTCCAAAATTAAAAAAAAAAAAAAGAAAACAAGATGCTCTGGCTTAAAGGATTTCAACAAACAGGTTACAGGAAAAAGAGATGAGTGAGTGTTTAGCAGGGAAGGTTGTCAAAGAAATAAATCACATTTATCAGGTGATTCTAACACTTTGAGCTTTGTACCTGAAAGTTTCTATTTGTTTTTATTCTTAATTCTCACCACAATCTAGTGTTATAAGAATTTGACACCATTTCCTAAATTGAGGCTTAGAGAGCCTTGGTAAAAATCACAAACAAATAAAATGACAAAATAAAAGACTCAAATCCTGCTGATTCTGGATTGCTGTTTTTTTCTTCTTAAGCTTGAAATTAAACTTGCAGTAAATATTCTTTTTCCATTGGTACTTTATTGCCAGGACATAGTCCTAGGGAACTCACAAGAGTAATCCTCCACTCTGGGCAGAGAGATGAATCTTGATGTCTTAATAGGTTTTTCCAAGTCTAATTACTCTCACTCTGAACAAGACTGTGGCTAAATGCAAGTTCATTATCATTTTTATTCTAAGTTGGTAGGAAAACAAGATTGATTGACATTTTGGAAGTATTCAACATTGATATGCAGGAATTTTAAGACATTAAACACATTCATAAAAGCTTCCTTAAGACAGCTTGTGCTGTTTTCACAGTGAAAGAATCTGAAGGCAATCAGATATTTTCTAAAATTTCATCCTGCTGTCCTTCCCAGGTTGATGAACCTGATGTGCTTAGGCCTATGGAGGAAAGGGGTAGTCTTCCTGGAAGATATTTTCCCCTTGCTGGAAGAGAAAGAAATGTGGTATTTTTCTTATTTAAATTGTTCTCTGTTCACAGATAAACACTTGTTCACCCCTTTTGCCTTCCCAGTGTACATATTCGGACCTCTACTCACAGTGGTTAACAAGAATTTGCTACATAGTGATGATCATTTTAAAGTATCGCCATAGATTTTTATTTCACCTGATGTACAATGCAGCACATACCACTCATGATTCAGGAAGAAAATACCACAATGAATGTACCTCACACATCAGAGTTGAATGCACAGCTTTAGAATGTTATTTCGGGTATTTAAACATTTCCCCTATCTTACCAGGCTAAGTTTGAGATTTATCTTGTCTATTTCCAGGAAAGACAAAATAAACAGAAATTTGTTAAAACTATAAATGCTGGGCACATCAATGCCTCACACCTGCATTTCTAGTTACTCAGAAGTCTGAGGTCTAGAGGATTGAACTTTAAAGCAGAAAAGTCCATGCGACTCAGTGTCTTATAAAGCAGCAAAAACCAAGGAGGCAGGAATGACTCAAATAACAGACAAACAGCTAAATAAGCAAACTGAGCAAGTATGAGGACCTGAGCTCAATTGCCAGTACTGAAAAAAAATTACCAAAGTAAAACTATGTATTTCTCATCTCTCCTCTCTTATCCTCTAGATTTAGTCTAAGTATAGGGAGTTCCAATAGACCCAAAGAGAATAAATTCCTATCAAATTACCTTGCTAAAACAGAGACATACCTCTCATTGGTTCATTTGGTATAATGATAATTGCAAAATAAAACTTATCTGTTTAGTTGAAATATAACTCTCCTGAACCAAGTTTGTTGTTCCCTAAATAATCTTTGTAATTTTTCTCTTCTTAGGACAGTCTTAAGTTGATGAAGTGATTAATTATAATTGGCATCCTCTTTCACATCTTCTTTTCACATTGAAAGCAATATCTAAAGTTAATATTTAGGTATATTTTAAGTGTGGTTTGGCTAATTGAGCTACTGAGTCCCACCCACTGATGCAAGGTACCAGAGTGGGATATTTTCTATGTTGACCCAGTTCTGTTTCTCAGAGACAAAGAACAAGCCATGATTCTGGGAACCATTCTAGTATTGTTTCATTTACCTTCTAACATTCATTACTGAGCCCTACTTTTCTCTTGCCTGAGTATAAGACACATGTACCAATCTGGCCATCAACTCTCAACCACTTTCTATTCAAGCCAAGTCTCATGTGGACCACTGAACCTTATCTCTAGACTATTGCTTGACATCCATCCTCATAGTATTCAGAAGAGTCCAGAAAGCTCAAATATACTTACATTACTCAGGTGACTGAACTGGGTCAATGGCTGCCATTAGTTCTCAGTATGAAGTTTATACTTCTGCTCAGGGTATACAGGTCCCTACATGACCTAACTAGCATCCCACCTCACTCTTCTCTGTTTTCCATGTCTGTCTCCTTCTCTTTCCTATTTCCCACATCAGTACTTTGTCACAATTACTCTTAATATTGCTTAATTATTTCAGTTCAGAGAAGACCATGGAGACTGAGATCTAAAGATTTCAATAATATTGATTCATACTGTGAATCCAACAGTAAAACTTCCACTAGTTCTTCATGCTCTAGCAGGGAGTCCACTTCCTACATGTAGCAATCTCTGAGTGCTGATCTCATCTGTATTTATGCCACATTATAACATATTGGCTGATTTGCCCTTTCACACATTTTCAGTTTTTGGATGAATGGCCCTGTCACTGTAATTATACTAATATTAATTCTATTGATATACTTTGCTTTCTTGTTTATCAAAACCAATAGATAGCTGGTGGATGAGAGAATGAATAAGTAGAGAAGTAGAACTTCTAAGGCACAAAAGGTTTGATATTAAACACAATGTAAGATATAGACTGAATGTGTGTGTGTGTGTGTGTATATATATATATATATATATATAGTCATTGTTTTTACTAGCTCTCATGAGATAGCTATGAATGAGTGAGAAGTCACTATGTATTGCTTCAGTCATTCAGTCTAGGGTACTTTGGTTTAGCAGCCTAAGCTGACAAAAACACCATGCCATGATCCTTTTACTATTTCTTAATTTTCTGCCTAGCTACATAATGAAAAACACTGAACTCTGAGTACTCTGAGTACTCTATTTGAATAGATGTGGCTGTTTTTAAATGGATGCTGTTAGATTCTTACAATATATTTGCTCACTTCAAGATGTTGTCAGTTTGACAGACATGGTCCAAGGAATACTTGGTACTTAACAAGTCAGAAGGTCAAGTGAAGACAAATTGCTCCCAGACTGCTGAAGCCATGAATGCCATGAGAAATAATCCATGCCAAGGATGCTAGGGATGTGGTTTTCCTGCTTTAGCTCCAGGGAGTTGGTGTTTATAAAGACTGTCTTGTCCCACAATCCTCTGTGAAGAACTATTCACTGGGTGCCCCAGCGAGATCTATTAGAGAATCTCCTGGCAAAACAGGATTACCTAAAGTCCAAAGGTCCCATGTTTGGTCTGTCCACTCATACATACGTGCCAAATAAAGGAAAATGAGGAGTTGGAGGCAGAAAATGAGAAAGGTATATATATTTAAGACAATCCCAGATCTCAAGTACGGCCTGGTTGACCTGTAGCTCAGTCTTTGTCTCTGGAGGAATTTAGGAGAATTGTTATCCCTTTCTAATGGGACAGAACAGGATCAAGGTGTCCTCCTGATGTTGTGGCTGTTTGCTTGAAGATAAGTAGACAATGCTTGTTTATGGACTGTTTGCTGTCCACACAAGATGGCTATCTGAATCTCTTCCCAAACAAGGTGATTGCAAAAGCAAGACAGCAGGAAATAGTTTGGATCAAAGGGCACATGTACAAAGATGGGAGACTTTTACATCTTACAATGGGACAGGAATAACAACAATCTCAACTTCTCAATTGGAGGAACAGTGATGGAGTGAAAAGTCTGTCAGTGCTTAAATCATAATTTCTGTGCACACTATCTTTAGGCTGAGGAAGGGAAAGAATGAATGAGAAAGACTCTGCCCTGAGTTAATATTGAATTTACACATAAACTTAGACAAAACATTTTGCATTATTAACATTCATTTAATTCATTCAGTAACTATCAAGAAAATGCCTATTCCATTTTACCTCTGGTCTGGAAAGGGTGAGAAAGAGTCTGTGACCTTAAATAGGGGAGAGAATAGGCAGGCAAGTCATGGAAAAGTAAACATTAAACAACACACAAAGATCCTAGCTTATTCATTCTACTGAGAAGCATTTCTTCCCCATTTACTAGAAACAGGACTCTGTGCTGGGGGCTGGTAAAAAAGAGAGCAAATCTGACATTTGTATCCTCAAGGGGTTTTCAACTCTCAGTGGGAAACAGAACTAAGATAAACAATGATATTAGAAAGAGAAATATACTAGGAGGGAGGGAAGGAATTGTAACCCTACAATTACTCATCCATCTTATCTCTGAGGTAATAATTCCTCTATATATATTAAAATGATCTGATGACTCTCCTGTTCTGCAAACCATATTTTGTAAGCATCATCTATGCAATAGAGAAAGGAACATGTAAAAACATGTACTGGATTTCAGGAGTACTGGATTCTGTTCATTCCTTGTTCTCTAAACACCAATGTGAACTAAGAAAACAACTTCATATGGCATGCCCTTCAATGTCTTTAAGGATGGTGATCAGTAAAGGAATATTCACCCCTAGATGGAAGCCAAGGGAGCCTCCCAAGACCTTAAAGTTGACAGAGCTAGTTTGTTCATATGTCCTTGCCTACACAGGTGATCCCCAAGCCCAGGTGCTGGTTGGTATCACTGGAGAGAACCTTTAAGGCTAAGGTACTTTAAGTACCCATGGTGTGATTCACAGTGTGGAATGGAATACATTCCTTTAGATAACTCTAGCATACTGCTAGCCTGAATCATCAAACTTCTTATTTTAACCCCAAGCCTGGCATGACATTAAAGAACCTTCAAGATGTGGCCCCATCCTATCTTCCTACAGGGATCATTTGTTACCATTTCACATCTTCTTGTTTGCTATCCCATGATTTTGTACATGCTACTTTTCCTTCCCTTTTCCCTCCCCTTCCTCTTTCTCCTCTCCTCTTCTTTCCTCTTCCTTCTCCTCCTCCTTGTCTTCTCCTACTGTCTTCTTCCTCCTCTTCCACTTTCTTCTTTCTCTATTTGTCTCTGTCTCTCTGTGTCAGTCTTTATTTCTCTTTCTCTCTTTAAATTTGTCTTACTATATAGTCGAGACCAGCCTAAATCTCCCTAGGTAATGCAGACTATTATCAAATTCATACATATATATATTCATATATATGTATATATATATATATATACATGTATGCATGTGAACATTATATATATATATGGTACATTAACTTTACATGGGTATTAAGCCATTTTTCCAGTATGGCACACAATAAGGAAATATTGTATGAAATGGAGTAATTAACAATCAGGTCCAATAAGAATTTTAATGATATGCCAAATCTTCATTAGTATCATTCCCAAAATAACAAAGTGTTTTTTGCATAATATTTGCTCAACCTAAGCTGTGTCTGTTCACACAGACATATAAAAGGAGAAGTTCTGTAAGGATGTGTAGTTCTAGCTAGACACGCATGATGGAGCCACCAGGTCTGCGTACAAAATCTAGTTGTCTTATGAAACATCAATAGCTTTATTTAAGTCTCTTTGATACATTCTCTTATCATCAGTCCAGGCATTCATTTGTTCCAAAGTAAACACATCAACCTCTTAGAATTATTTTTCTTTTTGTATACTATATATAGCTATAAAATTAGCCTATGTATTAGACATACTATTTCATGAGTGAGTCTTATCTCGTGTATGTGTCAGTCTTTGTGTTAAGAAGTTGAAAAGTGGACTTGGCAAAATTCACAGTTGTTTAACAATGTATGTTCTGTGTAGAAGTTGGAGAATATAGACTCATATTCTATAAATTTCCCATGTTTCCTACAAACAAACCCAGAGCAAACTCATTTTATAAATACCAACTCTGTAACAACAAACCTTGTTACCAGGTAACATCAATTCCAGTTTGGAAATCAAAGTCATAGACTAAGAAAATTATAATTAGCCTTCTACTGGCTACTTTCAAATGCAAAAGGTTATTTTAAAAATAAAAATTGAGTCAAACAGACTATTTCATTTGATGTAGGCATAAATGGAAATTGACATTTTATGGAAACTTAAAATTCATGTAGTGTATCAAAGAAAGTTTTCACATTTCCAAATGCATTTTGAAGATAATGGAGATATGAGAAACTTCCAAAAAGGAAAAAGTAAGGTGAAAGAAAAATATTTCTTACAATAGCAGTATAAAATGAGAGGTTTTGTGATTTGAAACATGCCATTGTCTACTAAAGTGGATTAAATAAGCACAGAATCTTAATGTGGTCAGGTGACAGACTCTATGAACATAGGTTATTATTATGTTGTTGTATGGCATAATTTTAAGAGACCATTAACATTAGAAATAATGGCCCTATAATCTGGCAGAGCAATATGAAGCACAATTAGATTAATGTAGGTAATAAATTAATTGCTTCGGAAATAAAAATACCACCAATAAATGAACATTGGTCAGATTCTTTTAAAGGAGCTCAAAGTGTTTAGATTCAAGAGGTTCCAAATGTTCTATTCACTCATTTATTTCTTTTCTGATATGCATCGGCCTGCTATATGTCAATAAAAGGTATTCATAAAAGTATTTGTATTATATCGTTTTAATAGTAGTGATGTGAATAAATATGAAGATATCATCAATTTGCAAATTATTACAATAATAAGATTTCAAAATGTTCAAAGATCAGTCAGGAGATGTGTGAGGAGAATCTTGACCAAGATCTGTTCACTCAGGAGCCCAGAAATCGTTGCTGTTGGGTTGTTTTATTTAACGTTTAATCCACATCCTATATTTCTTTTGGCAAGTGCTCTACCACTTGAACCACACCATCAGCTGTTTTAGAGGGGGTTGCCCGTGTTACTTTTTTTGCGCAGGATGACTTCAGATTGTAATTCTCCCATCTCTTACCAAATATCTGGAATTTCCAGTATCTACCTAGCCCCACACAAAACACTTCTAAAGCATTAGATTTCCTTAACACAAAGTCACAGAAATCTAGTGTGAGCTATCGCTGGAAGACAAATCTTTAAGATTTGTGTTTTCGTTTGCAATTATTGAAATAATGAAATGAAGATAGTTGAATTTCTTTTACTATCTTTTTAATACGCAACATGTTACAGCCAGTATGATTTGATGTGGACATGATTTGCCCTCTTTTATCTTATGGATAACGTATTCTTCCTAAAGCCCCACTAGATCTCAGACCTCTGACATTTATACTTCAGTCTAAAGACCCACTGGTTATTTCTGCATTTTCACACTATTCTTGTATCTTGAACCTGTCTTGTTTTTAGTGAGGAAATTTAAATAGTACTAGTTGACTAATGAAGTACCAAGTCACCCTATTGGTAGGTAGATGTCATGTGTAATAAACTAAGTAGTCTTGTGTTTAAATATCAACAAACAACTAAAAAACTGTGTACACTTTTTTTAACATTTTTTTATTTTATTGTTAAGATGTTGTTCAGAGGGGTTACAGTTACATGAGTAAGACAATGAGTAAATTACCTGTCGGTCATTGCTACCCCTTTCCCTTCCTTGTTATCCAACTATCCCTTCCCTCCCCCACCTCCTACATTCATATTTCCCCTCCCCTCCTCGTTACCCTAAGTTGTAAAGTTCGTTTCCAATATACTGTCCTGTGGGTATCTTTGTTGCAATAAGTCATCCTGTGTCCTTGTTTCAGCTAAGATATGGTACCAACCTAAATGCCCCTCAATAGATGAATGGATCAAGAAAATGTGCTGCATATATACAATGGGATTCTATGCTTCCATCAGAAAGAACACCACGACCACATTTGTTAGGAAATGAAAAGACTTGAAAAAATCATATTAAGGGAAGTTACCCAGTCCCAATGAAATTTAGGTCCCATGGTTTCCCTTATTTGCAATAATTAGTATACATACAGGATAATCGTATCACATGAGCTGAAAAGCTCAACTACCATGTACAAATGGCCATATAAGATGATGCTAAGTGAAATGAACTCCAAGAGATGGACACAAGAGATCTGTCTTTATTGTTAAATAAAAAAACAATAATAAATATTGTTAAATGCACCATGTGATTTCATTTGTTGTTGTTTCCTTTGTATGTTCTTTCCCCTATGGCATATCCCCTGTTGTCACTGTACTGGATTTTGATACCCTGCATCTTGTATATACATATGTCTAATCTGGAGTGGGGAAGGGGAATATCCTGGTTATTTTTATCTCAATGAAAGTTAAGATGTACTGGGCCCTGGTGCTCACACCTGTAATTCTATCTACTCAGGAGGCTGAGATCTGAGGATTGCAGTTCAAAGCCAGCCAGGCTGGAAAGTTTGTGAGCCCCTTACCTCCAATTAACCACCAGAAAACCTGAAGTGGCACTGTGACTCAAGCGGTAGAGTACTTGCCTTGAGCTGAAGAGCTCAGCGATAGCTCCCAGGCCCAGAGTTCAAGCCCCATAACAGAGAAAAAAAAGAAAAAATTAAGAACTGTCAAACGTTTCCATAAAGTTTTGATGTCCCATGCTTACGTTTCCAAACAATCTTAATACTTCTCAATTTTTAGATCTATAGCCCTACCAGAATTCAAAGACAGAACCTTCTAGAGTATCTGCATAGACTCAGAGACCTTAGAAATCTGAAGAGCTTCTCAGATGCAAGTGCCCATGGTGCCAACATCAGGTGCTCTGACCGTGCTGGGCTGGATACAGAAAGGGACTGTAGAGGCTTTCTGAACTCCAGGGAAAACCCAACCCTTGGGAACATAGGTTTCATGGGGAATGAAACCTTGACTACTGTTAGAAAAGGTGTCAGGAAGCTGGGCGCCAGTGGCTCATGCCTGTAATCCTAGCTACTCAGGAGGCTGAGATCTGAGGATCACGATTCAAAGCCAGCCTGGACAGGAAAGTCCATGAGAGTCTTATCTTCAATTAGCCACTAGAAAACCAGAAGTGGCACTGTGGCTCAAGCGGTAGAGCACTTGCCTTGAGCTGAAGAGTTGAGGGACAGTGCACAAGGCCAGAGTTCAAGCCCCACGACCGACAAAAAACAAAACAAAACAAAAGGTGTCAGGAGCCAGGAATTAATGAGAGGGAGTTCATATTTCATTCTGGCAGCAGTATCAGACTGTGATAGGGTTTTAACTACACATTTATTTGAATTTGAGAAAGGAAGTAGAACCCCAGAATGGAGAGACCAAGGACAGGGGGAGAACCAATGCAACAGTGATATACACAAAACAGTATGTTGGAAATGATGTGTACAACTTGGGAGTCTGGGGGGCAGTAGGAGAAAATTGAGGGAAGGGGTAAGAAGATTGACAAGAAATGTACTCATGGGGCTGGGAAGGTGGCTCAGTGGTAGAGCACGTGCCTTGCATGCATGAGGCCCTGGTTTCAATTCCTTAGCGCGCATAAGCAGAAAAAAAAAGCCGGAAGTGGCACTATGGCTCAAGTGGTACAGCGCTAGCCTTGAGCTGAAGAGCTGAGGGACAGCGCCCAGGCCCAGAGTTCAGGCCACGACTGGACCACCCCCCCCCAAAAAAAAGAAATGTACTCATTACTTTACTTATGTAACTGTAATCCCTCTGTACATCAACTTGACAATAAAATAAATAAATAAATGAAACCATGGCAAGTCAAAAAAACAAAAGGAAATTCTTCTACCCCTTGGAATCATCTTATTTGGATCAATTCATGTAAATGGCTCAAGTCTCAGTTTCTACATCATAAAAGAGATGTGAGACTTAACTGACAAGGAATAGTGTAAACAGAACCAGGTACTGTACATGAAAAGGATGTGTAAAGGCAAATAAACCACAAGAATGGTTTCTAGGAGCTATCTTCTGGGTAATATTTGTAAATGTAGAAAATAGACTTGTGGATTATTTGTATACTTTAAGTTTTATACTTTTATTTCTTTCTCCTATTTTTAAATTGTATTTTCATTTAATTTTATTTACTTATTTTTAGTTTCTTGAAGCAGTTGTACACAGGTATTTCAATCCAACATGTCAATTTATGAGTACAGTACATCTTGATCAGGATCAGCCATTCCCTCATTCTCCCCCACATCTGTCCCAATCCCAAATATCCCCTCAAGTTACCTAGATCCGTCTTCACCTGTGCTCATTCCATATCATGACTGTCTTTTCCACACTTTTTCCTGTCTCCATTTGGATTTACTTTTATTTTATGAGAAGATAGAAAGAATAGATTCTTTCCACCGCTGGCACATTTCAGTGATGGCTAGAGGAACAGCAGAGCCCAACCAACCTACCCAAAGATCAGAAATGATGAGGGTTAGCTCTGGAAATACAGCTAGTAGCTGGGCCTTGAAATGAACAAATGAGCTGATTCTCATAGCCTACTTGACAAATAGGTGTCTCCTTTGCTGTCACACATGTAAATAAGACAAAGCAGTGATTATGTCATCCACACCTGTGGCTTTCTCTTCATTATTTACTTACTCATGTATGTGTTTCTTCATTCAAACAATGCTACTAGACATCTAGTATATAATTCAGAAATTCATATTCATCATCAATAAAAATGGGCTAATAATGGAATATACTATTTGTGTGCATGTTTGATTTACATTTATTTCTTGCTTACTGTCCCCAGTCTCCTTTCATGGAAGTAGGTACTATGGCTAGGCACATTTTCTGTGTGAATTGAAATCATGGGTTACTGCACGTCATTCAGCCAGTAAGCATCAAGCCAAATTTGAACTTGGCTCCATTAGACTTGATAGCTAAAGCTCTGCCATACAGCATAATTCAATGAAGGGGAAAGGTGACTGCAAGTGTCTATTTTTTTAGCATATGACATCAAGCCCCTCCTTCTTTTTGGATAGGAATCTATTTCATTCTGATTTTTTTCTGGTTCATATAGTGAAGTAAAAAAAAGATCAGCTTCTCTTTCCAGCTAATTTTCCCATGATATATGAACATTTAATATGCAGACCACAAGTACATAAATTACAATTTCACAACACCCTATTAGCATACCTTGAACTCACAGGAAGCATGTAGTACAGTAGTGAAAGTAAGTAGGCATTGAAGTAACATAGTATTTATGTGAAACTTGACTCCATGTCTATGTGACTTTTTTTAATACTCTGGCCTAGACATGTTTAATATCAATATTATGCTGTTAGAAAATTTACCTGGGTTCATAGCTGAATGTTCTTTGGAGCAATTGACATATAGCTACTGCTCAGTACATTAATATAGCTATTGTTTTTATGGCACTATTGTTATTATAGCAGGTTGTAGTCTCAGAATGAAAATAATAAATGACTTCTTCTATGTACCATTTTTGCTTATATCTAGTCCCCACTATTAACTGAATAACAAGCTTGTTGAATCACTAGTCTTCTGTAGGCCACATTTGTGTCCTAACCTGTCAGGTGATTAATAGTCATTCAGTGAGCATTGACTCTTCATACCAGAGAGCATGCCAGGTCTTAGAAACACAAAGGACCTAGACCTCTGTCTTTGAGAAGCACAGGGCTGCATGAATGCTGGGTGAACATCCAGTTATTTGTCAAGCCTTCTGTGAGCAGGATTCTAGCATCAAATGTCAGCTGCACTGGTTGCCCTTCTGACTCTAGAGTACAAAGTCCTCTATCTTTTTCCCAATTCAGGTTGACATGCCAGGTCATGTATATAATAAATAAAAGCTTGTATTGTTCCCTTGGAAAGGCAGCTTGGGGGTTCGGAAAGAGAGAGATTAGGGTTTGGAATAAAGGATATAAGTTCAAATTCTAGAACTACTCGAGACAGTGTGACTGTGGAGCAATTGTTTGTTTTAAATTGTTGATATATATATAGATAGGACATATCTATATATCTATATATATAGATAGGATATATATAGATATGATAGATAGATAGATATGAAAGGCAGATTCTATAAAAAGGAAAGGATGAGTAACAGGATCTTTGTGAAGATAATTCAGGGTCCATCAAAGGGCCTAGCACGTTCCCAGGAGCAGGGTCCCAGCGAGTCCCACTGACAGCGGTGGCAGCAGGTAACAGCCTTAATGAGAGAGTCTGCTGCTGCTGAGACAGACTTGGCATTAACTTCCTTGTCTCTTTGTTAGTTCAGATGCTGTCTTTATAATGATAATGGATTATTTGCAAATTCAACATCCATTCTTGAGATAAAGAGAAATAATAGTGGGTTTCCCTGTAATTAATGGCAGATTTTTAGCATTTCAGTCTGATTATAAATAGAGTGTAAGATGCATTCTGTAGTGAAAAACATGTCTTTCTTGTTTTCTAGATTTATGAATTTAGTCCATATGAAATTAATTATTGTGGGTGTCTTACATGGATGTGAAACATCTGGAATAATAGGATTTTATTGTTAATAGACCTCTCAGGAGCTCATGACAAACATCCTTATAATAGCAACATATGCTGCTCGTTTAATGGGAACCATCTCTGACAATTAATGGTTTTTGTGCTTTCAGTAAATTACACATTTTCATTTTTTTTAATTCTCAATTTTTTTCTTATGAATTCAGAATGTGATTTGTGATTAAACTCAGAGCTACTTACAAAGGCAGAATGTATTTACTGAGTGTGCATTATGGGCCAAGCACCGTGTTATATAATTCACATTTGTGAATACAAATGAAAATCCAATTACTTTTAAGTATCAAAATAATTCATCTCTTTATATATTAAAAAACTGAGCTAAAGGGGAATTAATGGCTTCTCAATATAAGGGTCCAAGCTATAATTTAAAGTTAAGTTTATTTGTTTATTCCTTAGAAGAAAAAAAAATAAAGTACTGGAATAATCTATCCCCTTTCCTATAAACCAAATTTTTGTCTACCACAAACTCTTTAATTTCATGCTCACAGAAAATACATACATATATGTATATATAGTATGTATATACATATATGTATATATACCCATAGACATGTGTGTATATATGTATATATACATATATAAAGTGAACATAGTCTGAAATGAGCAAGGAATTAATTCAGAGATCTGTTCATTTAAACGACACATTTTGTAACCTAGTCTATACATAGTTTAAGATCAAGAGTCATGGAAACAAAGGAGGAGGCTACAATGCTTGATAAGAAATGTACTCATTATCTTGCCCATGTAATTGTAACCCCTCTGTACAATATTTTCATAATAAAAAATAAATAATAAAAAAGAGTCATGGAAATATCCAGGAAAATGTCCTATTCTTCCTTATTCTCTCATTATTGGAAAAAGGAAATTTGTAGAATATGACTGTCCAAGCAAATGCCACCCAGTCAGCCAGTGAAGAAACCTGACCTGAGAAAGGAGGAATTGCAGGGCCTGCCAAGATCACCCTGTTGGTCTTCCTCATGCATTTGCTTTGGATGCTATCAAACATACTTACTAGTATAATTAAGCAATATTAATGCATCTTAGGCAACTATTGTGTCATATTTTAGGTTTATCAACAGGAAGAGCACATGATATAGAAAGTAAACCAGACAATGTGATCAGAGAAAGGAAATGAATAGCAGATGAAAGTTATTCTGTTTATGTTTCTGTAATTGGCACTCATACAAGACTACAGGGAAAGTTCTTACCATGATGCCCTATTGTCCTGTTGCCCTAGCAGTCTGGCAATTATTCTAAGTATCTAAATACTGGATGCCATTCTTAATTGTTGTACAAAGGTAAATTCTATGAGGGTAAGTGCTGCTTCATGTCCTGTTTTCTGTCATGAATCCGAAGGGCTGGAGTACTGTAAGCACATAAATGCCCTCAATAAATGCTTACTAGTAGAAGAATTAATGAGTACCTTTGATTCCATCCAGGATAAATTTCAGCTTACATAAAAAAGACTCACATATAAACATTTAAGGAATGCACAGTGAGCCAAGGTAGATATATTTACATAGTTGATGCACATATTTATGCACAACAGGGAAATAGAATTGTCTAACAGAGGGGTTAGCAACCTCAAAAGAATGACTAGATCTCTCTATCATTAAATAAATTCAGGGAATTCCACCACTTTTCTTAGCCCCTTTCATCACATTTATAAAAGATTTCTATCCTGGTTATGTCTAAAAGATTTAGCATGGTGAAAAATAGATGAGTTTTCTTTCATGATGATATGATGTCTCAGCTCTCAAAAGAGTCTTCACATCCCCTGTTGATGTTTATGGAAAATGGAGGAACATTTGGATCCCTAGATCATGGCAGCTCTGTGTCTACTATGGACTGTGAGGGAAGCTTGGCTGTTGTCAAGGCTTACTAAGAGCCTCTGCTTCTTCTTTCATTTTCTGGTGAGATGGACCCCCTGGTCTGCTACAAGCTCCAAACCATGCCATGTCTCGCTGGCCCCTTTTGCTG
Organism: Dipodomys ordii; assembly: GCF_000151885.1. NCBI lineage: Eukaryota > Metazoa > Chordata > Mammalia > Rodentia > Heteromyidae > Dipodomys > Dipodomys ordii. The sequence goes on along the minus strand of NW_012267238.1, from coordinate 9,375,464 downwards.
ATAGTAAGCCATGCGTTTCTTTTCTTTCTTTCTTTTTGTTTTTCAGATCCTGTTCTAAACAAACTCCAAAATTTCTAGAGGATATTAGCTGAAACTTTACCTGATGCCTTAAATATTGCTATCTCCCTCAAACTCACACTTATTTCACATTTCTGAATCTTCCTAATTGAAGATCTGGGGACTTTACAATCCACGATTTTGATGAGAGGTCCTTAGTTGACCATACTGAGCTCACTTCTGGTCCAGTACTATGAGAAAGGAAGGATGAATGTAATCTTTGTTCTGTCTTGCTTGGTTTCTGTGCATTCAGAAAAGATGTAGCAGGTACAGTTACACACCACTACAAGTTACACACCCTTGTCATGTAAAGATTTGCAAGATCAATTGCAAGGATAGCTACTAATCATGAAATATAAGGTATGTTCACACACCTCCAACTGGCTATTTCTGCTTGTTTTGAAACATAAGCTAGAGCAAATAAATTATGGTTGGATCCTTTTCACTAGTGTTAGGAGTTGCTCTATGTGAACTTTAGCTTATGATATTCCTTCACTTCCAGACTGGTGCTACACTGGAATGCTGATCTTTATTCTTTCTGGAACTAGGGTTTGGACTCCAGGCTTCTTGCTTGCTAAGCAGATACCTTATCACTGCCTTTCTTGCTTTAGTAACTTTGAGGTAGAATCTTGTTAATGTTTTGCTCAGGCTAGGTTCTAGTTAAGATCCTCACAATCTCTTCTTCCTGAGCTGTTTCACAGGCTTGAGCCCTTGTATCCAGAGTCATACTCTGTATTATAACAACCAGGAGCTGCTTAAGGATTGAGGCTATAGGAATGCCTAGTAAAACAGAAAATTTGATAAATATGTTCCTGCTATGGCTACCTCTTTCCAAAAAGAAAGGAATGGGAATTTTAGAATCAAAGCACTAGGGTATAGTCACCTCATTATTTCTGAAATGAATAAATCCTTGTTGGAATTCTATAGCCCAGCACCACACCTGGAAACTGACAAATTCTCATCCAATGATGGAGAAAAGATAGTGTCAGCCACTGACCTATGCTTCTCAGGGGTCATGGAAGCTGAGAACAAACAAGGTCAGAGATAAGGAGACTTCACAACCTCATGGCCACTGTGAGAATTATGGAAGTGCTTTAGAAGTGAGTTATCTGAAGCTCAGTAAGAAAGATTCTTCATCTCCCCAGATCTCTGCTGTCACTATACAAAGAAAATAAAGACTTATCTTGATGACAAGGGACATGCAGGGATAAAGATGCTGAACATAGTCCAAGTTTGAGCTCTCAGGAGGCAGTTGCTGAAGCAGTTTGAATAACAGAGAAGTCAATCTTCAGAATCCATTGAGACTTACAAAGAGGCAGGCAGCCCTTGGGGTTAGATTTTCCTGTTCTGAGTTTTCTATTCTATTCCTGTATTTATTGTTACTGAGTGGAACCAAAAGCAGATCCATCAGAACCTTGGATTGTGTAGTATTTTGTGAATTCTTTTCTTGGTTTTATTTTTAAGTTAAAAAGGAAGACAGTCATAGAAGGCTTATGAGGAGGCTGTCTTTTTTATTCTCATGAAAACATCTGTATAACACTTTGAAGTGGAATGCAGAACCTATTCAACTTCCTTGGGAAATTTGCAATGCACAAAGAATTCAAAGATTTGAGTATGTGAGGAAGAGAAAAAGTCAAACAAATTTGTAATCTATGGAAATTCTTTCACCTCTAGTTTCCCTATAACTTTGTAATAGATGAACAACTATTATTTCTCTATCTTTCTATCTATCGCCCTATCTACATGATAATATATTTTGCATATAATAATTAATATACTAAAATGTGATAATATAATATATAATATCTTAAATAACACATTTTATATTTTATTATATATTATATGTAACATTACATAATAAAGGTTGTATTTTATTCTATATTCTATATTATAATATATACAACGTATATAGAATATAACATAAAACAATATATAACACATATACAGTATAATTTATGAACTATATATATTTATATATACAATGTGTGATCATGTATGTAGCATAGATTCATCCCCTGAAAGAAGATGAAAATAAGACATTATTTATTATTTCTAGAATCTGTTTAACACCATAATAAATATATTATTTTTCTATCTCATTTAGTACTTATAAGAATTCTCTGAAGCAGGTATAGTTATCTATATTTCATAAATGATAGCTTAAGTTCAAAAGGTTGAAGATTCCACTCTTTTATCTCTGTCTAGTCCCAGAATCCACCATAAGCCCCATTTGTCCTAGAAGTTGCCCCTCTCTCCAAGGGGGAAAAATAAGCCTTCCCTTATCTCTGTTCCCACTGTACTATCTATCTTTAACATTCTAGCTTTCTGTCTTACTAGAATACAAACATCTAGCTATTCAGAGCTCTGCTCTCCTTTCTCTATCTTTACATCAGTTACAAAAATGCATAATTTTTGCCATAAATACCACCCACCTCATTAGGGAGGGAATCAGCATTTAAATTTAATGTCTTTTTAATGCTGAAAGTTTACGTAGTTTTTCTTTGTACTATGATGCCAAAACTTGAAGACAGACAGAAAGATGAACACAGTTATATTCTTAAATAACCCACTTAAGTAATAACAATTATATCCAATTGACATAACTAATATAAACATACCAGGGTTAAGGAATAGATGGGCAATTCAGAGGTAATTTAGTTCAGGGGGAGTTCAAAGCTAAGTAATAAGGCTAAGAGGGTTTGTGATTATTCACCGATTTTGTAGTGTTATTATTGTATAACTGCCACTGAGAGACCCAGTGGGGGTGGAAAGATGAAGCAGAGGAATGTTACCCTCAGAATTTCAGGTAGCAAAGAAGAAACAAGCACACATACACCATGGTGGATTCTGTGAAAAGTTAATTCTCTCTCTGAGCTTGGATTTCCTTATCTCTAAAGTATACCTGTTAATTTTCCTGAGTATAGTCATAGAAATTAAGCCGTACCACCCATGCTATGGAGTCTGGTACTAAGATGGATGAAGGTCAGTCAAGGTCACTTCTCAGTCCACATGTAAATGCAGATATGGTTATCAACGTAGAGATAATCGACAAAGGATGGGGCACATCTAGGAGTGAGAATTTTGTTCATCAAAAGACCCTGGCTGGTTCTGTAGATATTTTTGCTTTTCACAATTGAGAATTTGTTAATGGCATATGATGTGTATACATGACAAAGATACAGTCAAACATCTCTGGTGCAAAAAAATAATTATCTGAGGTTTCGTATGGTGTGACATTGAATCCTAGATTCTCAGGTGGCAGAGATTGGGAGAATCAATAGTTCAAGAGCAGTACAGGCAAAAAGTCAGTGAGAGACCCTACCTAAACAAAAAAGTCAGGAATGGTAGTACACTGTAATAAAAATCCATCTATATGGAAGTAAGTAGGAAAATTGTGTTCCATCCAGGCCAGCTTGGGTAAAATGAAGTGAGATCCTATCTAACATATAACTAAAGCAGTTGGATGAGGTTGCTGAAGTCTATGATTCTGTACACTTGGGAAGTAGAGATAGGAGGATTAGGGTTCAAGGCCATCTCTAGAAAAATGAACTTTGTAAGACTCCCTCTCAAACAATAGCTGGGTACCATGATGTTTGCCTGCCATCCCTCTGACATAGAGAAGCATTTAATGACATAGAGAAGCATAGAGGAATATGGTCTAGGCTTGCCTGGGCATACAAGAATGAGACCTTCAAAATAATGAATGTAAAACAAAGGGCTAGATATGTGACTCAAGGCTGACTGTCTAATATTCACAAGATCCATGTTAAACCCTCAGTACCACCACAAAAGTGCAAATTAAAATACCATAATGAAAGCAAAAAAGGGTAGTCCCAAACTATTTACAGATGAAGTTATGTATCAAAATGAAACTAAATAAGGTGTTGTGTTTAAGAAATAAGAGATAGATCAAACCAACCCATCTTCCTAAAAGATGCAGGGGAGGCATTGAATAAGCTGATGAGTTTGTGAATCTCAATTTTGTATACAGCAATTTCAGATTCTTCGTGAAGTGCTGGGTCTTGAGGGAACATTTTCAGAGCCATTTTTCAGTCAATCCCAGTATAGGAAACACCATTCTAACACTAAACTACAGTCAGACAGTGAGATACCAATGGTTTCATTGGCAGTGGACTTTGCAACTTGGCTTCCAAGGAAATCATGTCTAGACTTTACAATATTCATAATATCTAGAATAAAGACTTCACTTTGTTTTGCTTTATTCCCATTTGGTAACATGAATTTAAGCCAATTTATGTTTAGACTATGATGTGTTCTGGGGGAAAAGAAGAAGAAAAGTTAGATGAGTGACTTGAGTGACCTGAGACCCAGAGAAGTGGAAGAAGGGAAATATAAAGATCTTATGTGCTCAGGGTTTTGGCTCATGGCCCTACTACTATCTATTCAGAAAGCTGATAGCTGAGAATCACAGTTCAAAGTCCATCTTGGTAGGAAAGTCCCTGAGACTCTTATTTCAAATTAACCACCAAAAGTCAGACAGTAGAGCAATGGCTCAAAGTGGTAGAGCATCAATCAACCTTGATTAAAAAGCTCAGGGTACTGAGTTCATGTCCTAGAACTGGTATGTACATATGTGCATGCACATGTGTGCAGGCACACACACATGCACACACACACACACACACACACACAGAATTTATGAAAGGTAATCTGCTAAACTTGGCAACTGAATGTTTGTACTGAATAAAAACAAGTAAGAAATTAAAAATGCATGAGTATTCATTTCTGATATTTGATATCTGATTTAATTCTGTCCTGAGTTTAAATAGAACAGGATGGGAAAACTGTATTGAATGCATCAGATCTGAAATGCTCTGTCCCTTGTGAGTGCTATGTCACTAAGTTCCTAAGAACCTGCCAAGGTCCTTTACCTCTGGTATCCTCACTTTCTGCATTTTAAATCAGAGATGCTTGAGCTTCCTTTAAGGAGTAAAGAACCTTAACAAATATATAAACACATACATATAAAGGGATTATTGTTGTTAATTCTCCTCTCTCTGAACTGAAGATAAGCTTCTTTTATAAAGGCTTATTCATTTTGTAAAATTAGTTACCACTTTTACAAAAACTCATGGTGGTTATAAAATGACTTTTCTAACTGTTTTTATTGGTATCACAAGTTCAACTTTTCTTAGCATTCAAGTGGAACTAGGTTAATATGATTTTAATATCCATATTTAGTCATTACCAAGGAACATAGTTTACTAAGCAGTAATTAGGTTCATTGTATCCGAAGCAGAGAAGATAAAAACCAATTACAGCTCTCCAAGAAATCATAATCCAAGGTGTTAAAAGAGATATCAGTTTGACATGTGTAAAACTCGGTTATACATAATAATACACATAGATATACACATTGCTTTTATTTTTTATCTCATTTGTTGTTCCCAGCTACAGAGGAAGAAAGCTTACATAATTACTATCATTATCATTATTATTATAATTATTACTACCCCCATTTTACGGTTGAAGAAACAGGACCAAGAAATATACCAATCTCTTGACTTAAGCAAAACTGAAAGGGACAAGGTCATTGCTTCTAGCATCACTTCTATGAGACAGAATTTCCAAGAGCCTGAGTGGTGGGAGTGGTGGGAGAGGAGGGGAAGGAGAGGGTTTGGCAGGGAAAGACTCAGTTTATAATGCAGGCAGAATTTCCAAGGTGGGGGAGGTTAAGGGTTTAGTGGGGGAAAGACTCAGTGTATAATACCAGAAACAGCTTTACACAGGTAGCAACATCAGGTCTGGTATGATATATATTTATCATCACAGATAACCATCTCAATCATGGAAAAATTGAATTCTGAATCTACTAATATTTCAGTTGTGTGACGTTAGTTATTTTACATGTAAACCTGAATATTCTGTGTCAAAAAATGAACTTTACAACTTTGGCAGGGGCGGGGGAGTGTAGTGGTGGAGATGGGAGGGAAGGGATGGTAGGAGAGAGAGAGGAGGCAACAATGCTTGATAAGAAATGTACTCATTACTTTGCTCATGTGATTTTTAACCCCTCTGTATGGTATTTTCACAATAAAAAAAACTTATTTCAAAAAATCAAAAAGTTATAAATACTCAAAAGCCTCAAACACCCCTATAATTAATCTTGTGTAGACTGAGTCATTGAGTAAAGTTAAAGTGTGTATACAGAAACTGATGTTATGTCCAGGCAGAATGGGAATGAAGGACAGCCAACTGAGTATTCCCCTGCTAGGGAGTTGAAGGCCACCTTTTCTCTCTGACCAAACATGAATATGTTGATAATATGTTTATCGGCAATTAGACAGAGGGGGGCATACTTTACTTTGAGGTTTCAGCATCAAAATACAACAAAATAAAATATCCATGCTGAACCCCGAACTGTCCAGGTTCTTTTTCTGTTCACTCTCACACACAAACATATATGTTTAGTAATAGGGGGCCACGTTTGAATTCACAAAGCCCACATTCAGAGACAAGCTAGGTACAACTATCAGAAGAATGTAGTCCTCTGGCAAATGTAATGTTGAGGCATTAATTTGAATAATGAGAGTGAATGATAGTTTATTTGTATTCCAAACTACCAATACTATCCCCTTGGAAATCCTTGGGAATACAGTAAGGAGAACAGTGTCAGTGTACTAAACAATAGTAATATAACTAGCATTAATTAAGTCTCTATTTGGTAGCTAGGAGATTTTTAGTATTGCCTACTAGGGTTTTCTCATTTAACTCTCAGACTAGATACAGCATTGAGTATTGTGAGCTTCATCATACAAATGGGCAAAATGAGGCTCCCAAGGTAAAGTGACAGAATCAGGGATGCAGCCTTACCTGGCTTTCTAGGTTGCAGTTCCTTTTGTGGGTAACCGGCACCATTGCACAACAGTGTACTGTAAACCTCCTGCTCTTCAGAATCAAGTAGCTGGAGAAAGGAAGAGAGTGGAGGGTAGAAGCAAGCATAGCATGTTCAACACCATCATTTTACAAAAACAGAGTGCATACTTAGGAGCACTTCTGGGGGCTGGGAAGGTGGCTCAGTGGTAGAGCGCTTGCCTTGTATGTATGAGGCCCTGGGTTTGATTCTTCTGTACCACATAAGCAAAAAGCAAAAAATGCTGGAAGTGGCACTGTGGCTCAAGTGGTAGAGTGCTAGCCTTGAGCTGAAGAGCTGAGGGACAATGCCCAGGCCCATCTCAATCATGACCAGACCCACCCCCCTCAAAAAAAGTAGGAGCACTCCTGAGAGAGGACCTCAGTCCATTTGGGGAAAACAGGGAAAATCAGAGATCACGTAGTCTATCAAAGAGCAATCGTACAAGAGCTACTACATATCAAGTGGTTTTCACTTGGGAAAAGGAATGGACACAGTAGAATAACTCTTGTGGAGGCCCCAGCATGTGCAAGGCCAGTTTTGGGGTGGCTATTTGCCTTCATTTACAGATGAGGGAACTGGGTCTGTGAGATTTTGAGGGGTTTGGCTGAAGTCATTCCTGGAATAGGAATTCAAACAAAAATTCAGCTTGTAAGCTTTTGCTCTTTTCTGAGCTTAACAGTACATAAGCACATCCTCTCACACACAAACACAACTCAGTGTCCTGGTCTTGATGGTAGCAGTGTAGGTGAAGTAATTCTTGCACTTTTAGATTTGGGGCTTAATCACCTGCAGACGCTCTCCCAGGACAAAGGAATGATTCTACAAATCTATCACTATTTTACCAAACCATCCCATACCACACAGTTTTCCAAAGAGAATGCCACTGCAATGTTTTCTCTATTGTTCAGGGAATGGAGGGCTAGAAAATTAGCTCCCATTGCTGAGTAAGTGGGATTTTCCAGAGCTATAATTATTCATGATACAACTGGACATCAGACACTATTAGTGAGGAGACAAAAGTGAGTTCTTTACCAAGAATAGGTTGCTTCTATCTGCTGGTCCTAACACTGGATTAGTGAAACCCTCAAAGGATCTTGCAAGACTAGATGCAGGGGACGATATATAAGTGGTATGTCAAAGCATATGGCACACAGCAATATTATGTTTGGGAAGAAACTTAAGTTTGGGATCATAACAAAGTAACAAATATCAAGTAGTCTATAATCCAAGACATGATCAGAAATCAAAACTGACATGGACTAATGAGTTCAAGTCAATTCAGCAAATCTGTGTTGATCATTTCTCATGGGCTGGACCCCATGCTATGTACTAGGGAAATAATGAAATGATCAAGAAAAGTTAAAATGAATTTTTTTCTCAAAGAATTTGTACCCAAGCTTAAATAAAAATGTGAACATGTAAAACTCAGTACAATATATTTCAGTTAAAACTGCACTGTCCTCATTATGGCCTGGCACTAGTGGCTTTTTAGTTAAATAATAAGTTTCTGCTATTAATTTATGGTGTTGTATATAATGGAAATATATTCATTTTCACTACTGTATAATTATATATTTATGATTAAATACATCATAATTTCAAATTTAAAAAATAATGCAAAGCAAAAAATATAGTACTAAAGAAGAAAGTGTAGAAAAAAAAGGAGGGGAGTAACAATGCACGATAGAAAATGTACTCATTACCTTATTCATGTAACTGTTACCACTCTGTACAATATCTTTACAATAAAATATATATATTAAAAAAGAAAAACTACAATAAAAATATAAATAAAAAAGAATAAAGTACATGTACTTAACTAGAAAAAACCAAAACCAAAACCAAAAAACAAAGTGACCAGGATTATAAACATGAATTTCAGGTTAGTCATACCTCTGGGATAAAATGACAAATAGAATGGAAAACAAGCATAGAAATAGTGGCTTTGGGGCTGGGAAGGTGTCTCAGTGGTAGAGTGCTTGCCTTGCATGTCTGAGGCCCTGGGTTCAATTCCTCAGCACCACATAAGCAAAAAGAAAAAAGCCAGAAGTGGCGCTGTGGCTCAAGTGGTAGAGTGCTAGCCTTGAGCTGAAGAGCTGAGGGACAGCGCTTAGGCCCAGAGTTCAGGCCCCACGACTGAACCCAAAAAAAAAAAAAAAGAAATAGTGGCTTTGCTCTAGTTCTTATGTAAAGTGTTAAATTCATAGTCATTCTTTTTAATGCTTCAGTTAATGTACACACATATGTAGTTATATAAATATATCCATATGTATCATATATGTGTCATACATTGCAAACAACATATTCAAAAGTGTTTTAATGTTGGAATATTATAATGCTATATAAACATATCCATGAAATGCAGTGATTCAAGAAAAATGTGATTGAATATCTTTGTTAGCTGAATGGAAAATAATCTGTATTACTTTTACAAAGAAGAGCTATAGAGTATGTGATATATGAGTTGGAGTTGTACTATATAAATATTTAACTCATTCAGGGAGAAACTGTACTCCAGGGAGAAAAAAAGTGTTATGTTCAAAGCCAAACTGGGCATAAAATTCTGTGATGTCTATCTCCAAGTAAGTTCCAAAACATAAGATTGAACAAGTTCTACTGGTTTACTAATCTTGCTATTCAGGAGCCTGAGATCTGAGGATACTGGTTCACAGCCAGCTGGTGAAGAAAATTCCATGAGTTTCTTAACTTCCAATTAATCAACACAAAAGCAGGAAGTGGAGATGTGGCTTAAATAAGCAGTAGTGCCAACCTCGAGGGAAAAAGCTAAAGAAAAGGGCAAGGGCCTGAATTCAAGCCCAATTACAAACAAAACAAGAAAACAGACTGGAGGCATTGCCACATGGTAGAGAATCAACCATGAGCTTAAATGAGAGTATGAGGCCCTGAGTTCAATCTCCAGTATCAACAATAAACACAAAAATATAGATAAAGAAATGATCAGATTCTGGGTTAATGGATTGTAGTGTATATGTGTGCATGTGAGGAATTTTCGGAAGTAGCACAGAGAAAGGAGGTGGCATTGACTGTCCTGCAAAGGCTTTAGAGAAGTAACCTGGTATTTTAGGTAAGGAAGTGACTAATTGTATTTAAACGGTAAAATATTCTGCTTATGGTGTGGAAAAACATGTGTTGGAAGCTTAGAGAGGTGGTGGAAAGGTAATCCCTTGGAATGAGTCATGAGGTGGGACAATAATCAAGACAAGAGTCAGGAGGGACTTCTCAGGTTGTTACTAAGAACAAAGAGGCAGACTCACTTCAATACATGTAGAAAAAGTTGCCTATCTCCACAGAATATTTCTGTTCGTCTTGAAGACATGAGCTACTCTTAGTGGTTTGCAGTATTGTACTGATGCTCTTTCTTTAAGCATCTTAATACTTTAACTTCAGCAACTTTTTTAATGTATTGGCCAGGAAGTTAGGGATTAAGCATGTATTTTTACTGTTTAGATTCATCAAAGGTAACAGTACCAAGGAATTTTGTCTGTTGAGCACCAGTTTGCTCATATCCAAAGGGTCTGACATAGACAGAGAAGCATGGATGGTCATGCCACAGTAGCGAAGTCCTCAACTCTGAAAGCAGATTAGGCTCTACAACCAGAAAGAAATTACTCTTTGATGTGGATCTTATACGTAATTATCTTAATAACGAAAATTTGGCTTCTTACTCATTTCTTTTTTCTCCATTCCTCTTCCTCATCTTTTTCATTTTCTTTCTGGATTTTTTTTCCTTTTGTGTGGTACTTAGGCTTGAATTCAGGGTCTTGTGTTCTTGCTTGCTTTTTTACACTCAAGTTTAGTACACTACCTCTTGAGCCACACCTCCAGATCAACATTTTGCTAGTTAATTGGAGCCTAGAGTCACAGACTTTTCTGACAGGACTGTCTTGAAACTATGATCATCAGATCTCAGCCTCCTGAGTAGCTAGGGTTACAGGGTTATCTACTGGACCCAGGCTTCTTTTTCTTTGCATAGGTTACAAAGAAATATTCCTCCCACATGACTCCAAAATATATACACTTCACTCTGGGTTCTGGTGCTTTGGCTCACACCAGCATGCAAATTGTTTCCTACGGTAAGCACGGTTTTATGCTGTTGTGCCTGCTGGGCCCATACTGTATACCATACTTCAGGATATGGTATACACTTTCTCTCTCCTAGTGTTGGCTATGTCAGCAGATGGTGGTTTTCAGCTCAATACCTCACTGCAAATGGTGCTGCTGTGCTTAAGATGTGCCCATTTGCCAGGAACAGATAGCCTGTATTAATGACTGGACATTGAGCCTGTTAAAGGAAGCTATTTTCTGGAAGGTAATGAGGGCCTGGGGCCCTAATTTGCTTTCAGAACTCCCATTGATGAGTTGAGGACTTTACTACTGCTACATGACAATCCATGCCTCTTTGCCTTGTCCTTCCTCACTCTACCATAAAACTCCTACACACATCTGAGAGTTCATTTCTCATGGAGTTTTGGATAAATCTCTTACTAAGTTACCAGCACAGGGTATGCAACGATTCTGGAGACTCAATGTTACAAAGATAAAAGTTAAAGCCAGAGTAGAATGCAAGTTAAGTAACGACAGACAACTATATGTGTGCATCAGGTGTATGCTGGATCTCCATCTTCAAAGAGCATATTGGTCAAATCCATGATGATGCATGAAGACATAGTGTAATCTTTGCAGGCCTATGGGAAGTTACAGACTTATCTCTCTGAAAATACAAGATGCACTTTGGGAACTGGCAACATTTTCTGTCCCTAAACCTGGTTGCAGTCATAGTCATCACTCAGCAGAGGATTAAGTGAGCCTCAAAGCTTTAATCTTACAAAGCATTGATTTTCTTTTTAAAAATTCTAAGGATTTTTGCTGACATCCAGGATGAGGAAAGTTTAACTTTGCATTGAGACTTTTTTTTTCCATTCTTGGAATCTTTTTATAGAAGGCAGTAAGGAAAGAAAATTAAAGCAAAGTTCGGTTCATGTTTTCAAGGTAGGAGGGTAACTTTGTTTTACTATGATGGGACACTAACAAAATTGAATAAAGAATTATACGTATGGATAAATAAATGATGTGGGATTTTGTAGCCATGTTTGTTGAGACAATACTGTGGCTCACAGTGGTAATGATTAAAATTAAAATGACAACACATTGCCAAATAAAATTCAAATATATGCAGGATTGGAAATTGCTCTTCCCCAACACACACACACACACACACACACACACACACACACACACACACACACACACACACCACACTGAGTTATAGAAATAACAAACGGGAGAATTTTTCGAATTTCTTTTTTCTTCAGCTCCCTCTAAAATGTCAAAGGAGTAAATGAAGCTTGGCTCCTACAATGAGACCTCTTGATCCCCTTAGTGGCATGGGCCACTCTTTTGTGTTGAGTACTCCAGCAGTACAGTAGCATAAACAAATCATACAAAACAAAACCAGAGCTGAGCATGAACTTCATCAAAGACAGATCTATATCCCTAGTGCTTGCCCTGCATGCGGTACAGGAGATGACTAGATAAATGACTTCACTTATACCAGTTTTTTCTTCCACAAGAGGACAACAAAGCACAGTTTCTCTTGGGGTGTTTTATAATCCTGCTAAGTTCATTACATAAAGTAAATAAAAGTGGAATGAACCTGTAGACTCTCAAGTAGAATTATCTCAAGTATGTTCTTAGGATATTAAAAAAAAACAGGGACAGAAGTATATTCAGAATCAGGCATACAAACACAGTTTTGGAGGATTTTATTTTATTTTTATTTTTGGCAATTACTGGAGTTAATACTTAGTGCCTCCAGTTTGCTCCTCTGTCACTCTACTGCTTGTGCCATGCCTCCCTCCAATACAGCTTTTTTTTCTGGTAATTTTGGAAATGGAATCTCACAAACATTTCTGCCTGGGTTGAATTCAAATGCAGTCCTCCAGATCCCAGCATCCTGTGTAGCTTAGACTTCAAGCCTGAACCACCAGGAGCAGACTAAAATTTTCAGCAAGATTTTTTAAAATAAGTTTCATTTTATTGTGAAAAGACTGTAAAGAGGGGTTATAATCACATGAACAAGGTAATGAGTACATTTCTTATCAGCATTGTTGCTTCCTCCTTTGTTTGGACAGGCTTCTGGGAAAGTCAATGGGCAAGGCTTCACTTTTTTGACTAGTTCTTTAACTTTTACCATGATCAGAGCTTTAATGTTTTATTACATGTCCTTGACCCTTATTTAAATAGAACGAGGCTGGGAAATGGAAAATATGGTGTGAAAGAGAGAAAACTGGAGAGGAGGTTAAATTCTCTGAATAGTTATTTGTGTGCTGCTACCAGTTGCCTTTGAGGTCTTGAGTAGCTCACTATTTCTCTATGAACTGTGGTTACTCATTAGCAAAACTAAGGTGCTAAATTGGTGCTGTGTGTATTTTTGTGTGTATGCCTGAGTTTGTGTTTTAATATGTATCCTCATTCCAACATACACTGATGTGCAGATGCTCTAAGAAATTGGAGGATGTTGGGTATTTAGAAAATGTCAGTATCTTCAGAGAACACAATATCAAGGGAATTTAGGAAGAGATTTGCCAAGATAAAGCCTGTCATGAAGAGAAAATAAGCTAATGAAAGAAGGAGACATACATGTACAGAAGTAAGAAAAGGTGAAAGAGCACATGTTCTAACTCATTTTTGTACTTAGTCTTTAATGGCCAGTAGAGTTTTGATGATCAAGCAGGTAGGTGATAAATTAACTTTCCTCTCATGCCTTTCTACCTCATTGCGAATGGAAACCCTGACCAAATTTTCTCAAGGAGCCAAGGGAGAATCTAAAATCTGTCTGCTCTGAGCTGTTGTGGATGGAAGATAATCCACCTAAGGTGACAAGAGAACTGTGAAAAAAGAAAATGAGTTGATTTTATTCCTTGATGCATTAAACAGAGTGAGTGATCTCACTGTTACATGCTGAGTATTCCTGAGTACTGCTTCTTGGAACTGGGCTAAGGATTCCCACTATTGCTCCTCAGAACAAGAAGAGAACATGGGGCACTGTTTGTGCAACACACCTGCCACATACTTACTTCCTCAGTACCCAGCAGCTTGGTGAACAGGATTTCTCAGGATTGGCTCTAAATTCACCTCTGCAAAGTGTAAATGCCCCCCTGCTTTCAATTTGTGCCAATCATTCTGTTTCTTTATGACTCTGAGAAGGATAATTAGATGATCTGGCTGCTCTCGATGTGTGTGACAGTATTGTCATCAAGCTGCCATGTTCACAAGGGAAAGAAAACCTTTGGTATATATCCATGTGCTAAAGTAAAGTTACCATTACATCTAGTAAGTTTACCTACTTGTCCTAATTATGGAAAAAAGTGTCATATAATCTTTAATAATAGACCCCCGTTTTTCTTTATTGGGTCACTATGAGATTGATATTCTTCCTTTGCTATGAAAGATTCCATAATACGAAAAGGTACTCATTTGAGTTCATCATGCTATGAAATAGTTTCGTTTTAATTGCAATTTTAAGACACAAGTCAAGGCAGTACTCAGCAAGAATTTTGATGTAAAATTATGAAATGGATTGAACAAGGAAGGCTTTTTTTAATTTTAAGAGACAAGTTATAAAGAGAAAAAAAAATCTTGAGCTGAGTATCAGGACTTGATTCTCATTCCAATTCTACCAGAAATTATACTGCTAGGAAAATGTTGGAGAAGGGGCTACATTGGTCTTTATTGGAGGAAAACCAATCCCCTGGGATTCAGTATTAGAACAACTGAAAGTCAAAAGAATCATTACACTTTATGGAAGTTCAGTAGAGTAGGGCTGGCAACGTCCAGGATTATAATGATACAGTGAACAAAATATAATTAAAAGTATTACTATAGCTATCACTAGTATTTTAACCTCATTTTATTATTTATTTTTAGTAATGAGTATACATATATGTGGATACAGATATGTATAATAATCATAATTGAGTACATGACATATAGAATATAAGAATTCTAAGTTGTATTTGTCAATTTAGTAATTTAATTTGCAAAGCAGTACTATTCATGAAATAATAGCATTATCTCCTTATTACAAGTAAGGAAGTTGAAGTACAAACACATAAAGTCAATTTGCCCTGTAACACAGTAAATTATTGATAAAGTCAGTATGTCATTCAACCAATCTGACTTCAGAACACATTGCAAAAAACAAATCACATATGTTTGTATGTACATTGCAACATGTACATATGTATACATATATATGTATTATATGTGTGCATATGTAATATTAATACCTTTCTACACTATTTCAGGCAGAGCTGATTAAAACTCTAAAATGAATCTTGTAGAAAGAGGTAGTTCTCTGTCCCTAAGTATTTCTAGGTAAAAACTAGGTTGAATATTTAATGAAGCATATTCATTTGAGAAAGATATTTCTAAAACTCTATTCAATTCTCAGATATTGCCATTCAATATGAGCTGTTCCAACAAACAAATGACATATGCCATATGTTAAAAAAATAAAGTATTGACTGAATCACAGTCATGGTCTTTCATTTTTTAAATAATATATATTTGTATATACTCTGATAAGACTGTCCTTTTTTCTTTTCTTATCCTTCATACTGCCATATACAATACAATCGTGGCTAAGATTAAACAGTACATTTGGAAAGGCTCTGACACTGGAGCCCCAAGTTAGTGATAACTTAGTTGTAACCTAAGTAGTATATTGGGTACTAGAGACATGTCCATGGCCAAGTAATACAAACATCTTTGACTTCTGTTTTCTCATATGTAAGATGTGTATAGCAATGTTATATTTGTACAATGACTTAAAGATGAGAGAGAGAAGAACAAAAAGAAGAGAAGAGAAAAGGGGGAAGGGAAAGGAAAGGAAGGAAAGCAGGCAGAAAGGTGTCTACATGACCATATTGTAAGTAGTGTTCTAGGATCTAGAATCTCATTTCTAGAAATCCTTATCACAGTAAAGTTCAAATAATAATTATCTATAAATACCAAATATTTATAGTATTTACAAACATCATCTATACAATTCCTTAATTTTAAAGGTTATTTAGTTATCCTTTGCTAATTCCAGATCATTTTTATCTGTTACTTTATAATCTTACAAAGAAAGAAAATATTTAATGAAAAGTAACTACAGTCATCTTGCCCAACAAATGGTGAGTTTTTATTTGTAAAATGAAAGTTCTTATTTTTTTTATTCTCTCCTCCACTATCTTTCTTTGAGTGGAGGTTAAAATGATGTATTTTGCCATCAAAAGAGCCTTCTTCTCTGATCTCTGAGGGAAACTCAGAACTGCAGCCAATGCTAACACCAGTAAGGCTTTGATCTCAACAAGGTAAATCTGGGTCCCCTCCTTGCTGGCAAACTTAAGTGAAGAAATAAAGGTGACAACAACCAAAATAAAACACAAACAAAACAAAACAAAAATATCCAGGAAATGCTGTTGCCTCTGGGGAAAGGTGGCTCTTGTCCATGTTTCCAGAGTGTTTTTCTATGGATTGCTTTCTCTTCTAAATCACCTTTGTCAACAGTACTTTGAAGCAGGTGTTCTGATGTTAGGTGAAATGAACACCAAGATAAGGACTCAGATGGTTTTTCTATCTTGGTATTGTTTCTAACATATTTAGAATATGTGTAGTAGTTTTGGAGACGCATGGAATTTTGTTGTTGCTTCTTCTCTGTTCTCAATACTAAAACAAGAAAGTAGAAGAGGAGGACCTATTTTCTCAAACGATATTTTTTTAGCTCAGTTGCGGTAATATCTTAGACTAGGAAGAATAAACAATAGAAATGTGTAGTCTTGAAGCTTATAAATCTGAGTTGTATAAAGGCATAACATTCAATGTACATAAGTAAAAAGAGATCCACATAACTTGAGAAAATAGGTGTGCTTGGTATAAATGAGCGGGGAGAATGATAGAAAAGGTGACATTGATCAAGATAAATTGTATGCCTATATTGACATGTTGAATTGAAACCACTTTATACAACCACTTAAGGTAGTAATAATAATAGGAATAATAATGATAATAGAAATCCACGATCAGTTTGCTTTGCCCTGGTGAGGCCTATGGTTCTGTCTTTTATGGGTGAAATCTCCTCTGTGTCCTTATATTATGAGGAAAGAGAGAAGAGGTGCTTTGGTGTGTCTTCTTACAAAGACACCACTGTCATCATGAGTCTTCTGCCCTCATAACTAAGACAAACCCCTATCACCAAAGCCTCCATCTTAAAATACCATGACATGGGAGATTATGGCTTCAACATAGGACTTTTCAGTGGCTACCACTTTACTCAAGTATCATAACTGCAAGATTGGTACTATAGATAGCTTCATTATTTTTTGTACATGACAATGGTGGCAGACTTGTAAGCCTTTCTCTTTTCTATATTGTACATTAAGGCTTGCTCAGTGTGTTATTTGTCTTGGTAATTCTCTTGACATTTCTATTGGGGAGGAAGAAATGCCTTTCTTTGGTTATATCAGTTGAATATGAACTGTTAAAGGTTGAGTGCTCCAAATTGAGAAGCCCTATGTCTGATTTCTTTATTATTTTATTTACTTATTTATTCGTTTCTTTTTTATTTTGATCTTGCCAACCCTGGGCCTTGAATTCAAGGCTTGGGTGCTGTAGTTATTGGAGATAAGAGTTTCATGGACTTTTCTGCCCAGGCTGGTTTTGAACTGTGATCTTCGGATCTCAGCCTGAATACCTAGGATTAAAGGCACAAGCCACCAGTGCCTGGCTTCCTTTTCATTGTTGAATAATTTTATATTTTAGAGTAGTTTCTGGCTCACAGAAAAATTGAGTATGAATAAAGTTCTCATATAACTCTTGACCCTTGATTTCTACAGAGAGGTTTGATTTTTGTCCTCACAAGGGAATAGTTTTATTTGAGTTTGCTTCTCTGATAATTCATAGATGTGTAAAGACTCATTTCTTTGAAAAAGCAGCTTGACATTTTAGAATCAATGTGAGTTTGAGATTTATACAGAAGTTACTTTGAATTGCATCTTTGTTGCTTGCTAGGTATAAGCATTTAAATAAACTTCTTGATCTTTCTGAACTCTAATTCCTCTGGTATACAATGAACTAATGATACCACAATAGTGTCACTGTGTAGCATCAATAAGATCACAGATATAAAGAACCTAATAGAGTCTCTGGAATCAAAAATTTTATTTCTGATCTCCATCATCATCCTTCCAAATATGCCCCATAGGAATGAGTCTTTCATGCTTAGTGGAAAGTAATTTGTCAGAGGCCAGCTCAGGAAATATGAGAGTTACAAATCTACTTGATTTTGTGGATGATTATTTTTCTACCAAGCTGTTTGTTTTCAAGTAACAAATACCCAAATTTTAAAAAGTTTAAACAAGCAGTGGTTTATAATTTGAATACATGTAAAAGTCTGGATGGTGGGAAACAATAATGCATGGATTGCTTCCTCTTTTCTATTTCATTGTTCATTTTCTATCAGCAAACTGTCATATACAAAGGTCAGTTTTTCCAACAAGAAGCAACATCTCCATGTTCAGGTCAAGAAGAAGCTTGAAAGGACACTGGCATTTTGTCAGTACGCATTACCAGATAAACAGATGCTTGCCACTATCTCCTGAATCAATCATTATGTGTCAGACTAAATGTGGGTAACCTTGCTATAGGAGAGGCTGGCAATGCACTACTGAGCCTTTGAGCTTCCATGGAAGAAGCTAGAAGAAATAATGTGGTTGGACTTCCCATAAGACTGGCCAGTGAGTAATGCCTGTTATATTTTCTATTGAGTTCAGATTAGTAAGCACTAACTGAGGATCTACTAAGAGTCAGACATTGTATTAGCCATGGAAGTAACCAACACCCACATCAAGGTAAAATGCAAGCTACATTTAGTCTTCTTAAGGAACTTAATCACAGTAAAAATAGAATTAACCAACCGTTAAAATCTAATAATATAAATATTTGTATGGCTAAAATTTCATATTCTAAAGGTACCACTTAGAAAGGGAGTTTGGAGCTGGGCAATGGCGGCTTACCTTGTAATTGTAGATACTCAGAAGGTGAAGATCTGAGGATTGAAGTTCAAAGCTACCTATGGCAGAAAAGTCTTTCAGACTTTTCATCTCCAATTAATCAGCAAAATAAAAAAGTTGAACATATAGGTGTGGCGCACATGGTAGACCACCATCCTTGAACAAAATTCTAAAGGGTAATGCCCAGGCAGTGAGTTCAAGCTACACTATCAGCACAAACAAAAATATTTTTTAAAAAAGAAATGTAAGTTGGGTATCTCCAGATAGTCTAACTATGTCATATTGCTAGACTAGGCTATCTATGAAGAGGAGGTGGGAGGGAAATCTGTGATTTTTTGCATGATAACTTTCAAATATTTCCTTTTCATAATACTTTATTGCTTTTGTAGAGGCGATGAACAGAGGGGTTAGAGTTACGAAAGTCAGGCAATGAGAACATTTCTTTTTGGACAATATCGCCCCTTCCTTTACTCTCTGCCAGGTTTTCCGGTGCCACCACCTACAAGTAGTATAGTTCATTTTTCATATAGTGTCTACTTAGTAATACTGCTATATTTGTTCATTATTTGTTTCCTCCTTTCTCTCCCCCCCACCTGCTTACTCTCCCAAGGATTCAAAAGTTCTCAATAAAATTATGGCCAACCGAATTCAACAACTAACCAAAAACATTATAAACTATGGTTGAGCAGTCATTCCAGGAACGCATAGCTGCTTCAATATACATAAGTCAATTAGTACAATACAACACATCAACAGAAACAAGAACAAGAAATACATGATCATCTCAATAGATACAAAAAACACATTTGATAAGATTCAACACACCTTTATTATAAAAGCCCTGGAAAAACTGGGAAGCCATCAAACACTCTTCAATATAATAAAGGCTATCTATGACAAACCTACAGCTTACTTAATGGTAAAAAGTTAAAAACATTTCGTCTAAGTCAGGAATGAGACAAGGATGTCTACTCTTTCCACTTCTCTTCTACATAGTATTGGAATTCCTAACAGGATCTATAAGACAAGAGACAAACATCAATAGGATCCAAATAGGGAAGTAAGGAGTAAAAGTATCCCTCTTTGCAGATAATATGATCCTGCATTTAAAGGACTCAATAGACTCCACCCCAGGTTACTTGAGCTGATCCTAAACTTTGGCGAAGTAACAGGGTACAAAATCAACCTACAAAAATGAGTAGTTTTTTTGTATGCCAACAATGAGAAGAGAAAAACTGAAATCAGAAAGCAACTCCTTTTGTAATCACCTTAAAATAAAATAAAATAGAAAACCTAGGAATTAATTTAACCAAAGATGTGAAGGACATTTATTATGGAAACTTTGAAAATCTGAAAAAAGAAATTGAAGCTGATTTAAGGAAATGGAAAGACCTTCCATGCTCCTGGATGGGAAGAATTAGCATTATAAAAATGGCACTACTGCCCGGAGAAATTTACACACTCCGTACAATACCCATCAAAATCCCAACAACTTTCCTCATAGAAATAGA
The DNA here is from genome assembly GCF_000151885.1 of Dipodomys ordii. Lineage (NCBI taxonomy): Eukaryota > Metazoa > Chordata > Mammalia > Rodentia > Heteromyidae > Dipodomys > Dipodomys ordii. Next base: position 9,354,942 of record NW_012267238.1, on the reverse strand, counting down.
AAAACCAATCTTAAATTTCATATGGGATAATAAAAGACCCTGAAAAATAATCCTTAACAAGAAGTACAATGTTTGAGGAATTTCATTACCATACTTCAAAGTCTATTACAAAGCCATAGTAATAAAAACAGCTTGGTACTGGTACAAGAATAGGCTTGAGGACCAAGGGAACAGAATAGAAGACAATAAATGAAAAAATAGACCTATAGCCACCTAATCTTTGATAAGGAAGCCAAAGCACAGGATAGAAGAAAGGCAACCTTCAACAAATGGTGCTGGCAGAATTGACTATACACATGCTGAAAATTGAAGGTAGAACCTTATATATACAATAATCGATTCAAAGTGGACCAAAGATCTAACTATAAAGACAGATAACATGGAAATATAACAATAAGGGATAAGAGAAATGCTAGGGCTCCTAGAAATGGATTGAAATTTCCTAAGTAACGATCCAGAATCACCAAAAATCAAAGAAAGACTGAATAAATGGAGTTGCATCAAACTGAAGAGTTTCTGCATGGCAAAGGACATAGTTAGCAAGATAAATACATAATCCATAGAATGGGAGAAATTTTTTTTTTTTGGAGTCTGATTGTGGGGCCTGAACTCTGGGCCTGGGCGTTGTCCCTCAGCTTCTTCAGCTCAAGGCTAGCACTTTACCACTTGAGTCACAGAGCCACTTCCGGCTTTTTTCTTTTTGCTTATGTGGTGCTGGGGATTCGAACCCAGGACCTCATGCATGCAAGGCAAGTGCTCTACCACTGAGCCACCTTCCCAGCCCTGGGAGAATATTTTTTTTTACCAGATATGTATCAGACTTCATATCTAAAATATATTTAGAGCTCAAAAAGTTAAATCCCCCAAAATGAACCCTCAAAGAATCAACATCCTAATAAATAAATGGGTAAAGACTTAAAGAGACTTCTCAGAGGAAGAAGTAAGAATAGCCAATAGACACATGAAGAAATGTTCAACATCTCTGGCTATAAAAAGAAATGCACCTCAGTCCAGTTAGAATGGCCATTATCAAGAAAATAAACAATAACAGGCTGGTAGGGATGTGGCCAAAAAGGAATGCTACTACACAGTTTATGGGAATGTAAACTTGTTCAACCACTGTAGAAAGCAGTGTGGAGGTTTCTCAAAAGACTAAACAGAATTTTTTAATAACCAAAGATTCATTTCTGTCTGCTTTAGAGTTGAGGATGTTGTTTGAAGTTCACTCTTGTTACTTAAATGTAGTCAATGTCTTCTTTTGAAATGATTAAATTAGGTAAAATAGTTATAGTAAGCTAATTAGTCACAAAATATGTCAAATAGTCTTTAATAAACATATTGAGCTTCTTTATGTCAAACAGAAAACAGTTCTATAAACTAGATGCAATTAGAAACACTGTCACAGTTTGCATTCACTTGTAATCTCTACCTAATATAATGCAAGAACCAGGAAACTTTATGAAAGGCCAGGTAATTTGGCTCCCAAAGACATGTAGTCTCTGGCATTCAGAAACCAATGCAATGTGGAAGCATCATAGATGATATACAACCAAACTATCATGGCTATATGCCCACCAAACTTTACCTAAAAAAGGTCAAGCAAATATCTAATCCATGGAGATGAGTACATTTAGTTCTTGTTAGGATCACAAAGGTTGAAAGAAAAGAGACACTAGCAGAGGCTTATTTGGGAAAAGCCTATAGAGAATGGTCTCCAAAAGAGGCTGGAGTTCTATTGCTGCTGATAGGCTGGGGGGATATTTAGTGTAACTGTGGGAAGTCCTACTGTGGTTTGTGCTCATATAGGGGTTAATAAGCCAGTAGCTTGAGGTGACACCAGATAATGTGTTAAGTGGATCACAGCTGGGAGGGAGGAGGGCAATATATTGGTGTGTTTGTCAAACAATGTAGTGGTCTGAGGGCTCAAGTTGGATTCACTGTGGTTAATCAAAGCTAAAAGTTATCAATGACAATAGTGTTCAAGTAATAGTTTTTATTGGTGGTCGTATACTCTATTTTTTGATGGGTGTGACCACCCTGGGGCTTGAAATTAGGGCCTGAATGCTGTCTCTGAGCTTTTGTGCTCAAGACCAGAGTTCTACCATTAGCTCCCAGCTTGCTTTTTAACATTAATATGCTATCTTTAACTCTGTAAGGAAGAATAGCAGAGATAGTATCGATCAATCATTGAAACCTCTCCAAAGAGCTCAGATATACATAAGTATGTCCACTCCAATCATTTCAGTAGGAAAAAATGTACTCTGGGCATTTTTCTACATTATTAATGAGCTATTACCTTTGACTTAGGGGTTCCTGCTACCTTCACCTGTGTTGTATGTCAGGTACACATAGAATATATCATTATAGTTTTCAGCACTGACATGGAAAGAAAAGTGCTAAGATGGAGATGTGGCTCCTGTGTTAGAGTATATGTCTAGCAAGCAAGGGCTCTGAGTTCAATAACCAGTAACATCACAAGCCATGAAAAAGTACTTGCCTGAAAACTATAGAACTGGGTATTGATGATAAAGAATAGAATAGGCAGGACTTTGAACAGCAGAAATAATCAAGCCTGGGGCTGAAATTTAGAAGGACAGGACAAAAGTTAGTGAGGGAGAAAGGGCATGTCCATTCAGTCCAGGTGGCCAACGTTACTACCTGTTCTTGCTGGTCTCAACTGAAGGACTGGAGAGCTATCGTCTAAAACAAGATGGTGGCAGATGCTCTTATGGAGGTAAAGGTAGGACTCCTGGAGCCCGTTTGTGTGATATGGCAGTGAGAGAAATGGGTAGGGTTACCTCGAAAGTCACTTCTGAAGCTAATGTTGTGTGAAGTGTGCAGCTGTGGTGGCTGTCCCGGGCCACCTTCTCAAGAGGAACCCTGAGGCCTTGCAGCCAACCATGCTCTGAATAAGCCTGGTCATCTCTATGCCTCTGTGAGCTGCCTTTTGGTCCATGAATTCCATCTGTGACTATTATCTATGTGCTCCAAGGGGAACAGAAATTAGCCCTGGCGCATGACTTTGAATTGCTATCCTAAAGGGTTTTGTACATTTTTCTATGGGCTGAGAAAGATGTACCTTTAAAAACTTTTCTCTTTTCTTCTTAGCACTAAGGACAAAATAACCCTTTCCTCAGTCCACACTGGATTCTAAGTATATTTAGAGATGGGCAGAAAGGGAACAAAGATTGTGAAATAATATACTTGTAAAATACCAATTCATTTTCTTAAGAACTCTATGAAGACTAAGGTAGGTGCATAAGAACCCAAATGAAAGATGAAGCCACAAAGGTATGAGAGGGATATGACTTTTGGGAAGCCTGGAACCAAATTCAAGGATTGGAAGGGGTACAACAAAATGGTGAGAGAATGGACAAAGATGGAACCTATGCGACAGCAATACTCACAAGACAGTGTTTGAAATGATCTGTACAACTTGGGGGAGAGTTAGGAAGGAGATAAAAGGGAGAAAAATGAGGGAGGGGGTAACAAGTTATACAAAAATGTAATCACTAACTAACATATGAAGTTGTAATCCCTCTGTACATCACCTTGACAATAAAATTTTTAAAAAACATGCCAATAACTTCATATTGGTATTACTTTAAAAAATCTTATTATATATTATATGTATATTTGTATATTATATATGCATATATATCTGCATTTGTACTTATATCTGTTATATATGAATTATATTTGTCTATGACACTAGGGCAAACTCAGGGATTTGTGCTTTCTCTCAATTTGCTAATTCATAGTTGGTACTCTTCCCATTGAGCCCAAACACTAGACTTGCATTTTGCTAGTTAATTGGAGATGGAGTTTCACAGCTTTTCTGCCTGGGCTGGCTTTAAACTGCAATCTCCAGGTCATAGCCTTCTAAGCAGCTAGGATTATTTACAAAAATACAATCTTAATGTTGCTTTTAGAGAGTTTGGGGCTTGTTCATACTTTAACCTCATACTCTTATATTTCTCAAAGACATAAGTTTCTTTCAGATCTCCAAAGTAGGCATACACACACACATGCACACACACACACACACACACACACACACACACACTATTCTGTTTACCTCTTTTTCTTTCCTTCTTTGCTTAAATTCTAACCCTACAATCTCACCAACTCCAGGAAGCCTTATCATCCTTCCTCCACCAAAAGAAAATCTGAACTATCTGCTCCTCTTTGCGTTCCTCAAAAATTGCCTGTGATTCTATTTTGGTATTTTTGTCTGTTGGTTGGAGTACACTATAGAATTTAAGTTCCTTGTTAGCATATATGTGCCACTGTGACTGTTTACCTCAAATGTCTAACTTCTTCATGGGCATAAAAATTACCTCATGCTTGGGAAGAAATGGAAGAAATAAATACAGAACAAAAGGAAGGAGTCCTGGCCACCCAAAGACTCATTACATTAATTTTAAAAAAATGAAATTTAATCGTCTTTTTATTTAATTTCATTCTCAAGGTGATGTACAGAGGGGTTACAGTTACAAATGTAACATATTGAGTACAATTCTTGTTGAAACTTATTATCCCTCCTTCATTTACCTCACACTTTCCCTCTTCCCCATCCCCCCAAGTTGTACATTTCCAACATATTGTCTTGTAAGAATCAGTGTTGTATTGGTTCACCCTTTGTCCTTTGTCTCGCCATTTTGTTATTTCCCTTCAGAAAATTAGAAAAGTATCCTACTAAACTTTCCAAAGAAAATTGGTAAAGCAGTTGTTTCCCAGTTGTTAATCAACAATGACAGCATTTTATTTTATTTATTTTATTTTGCTGGTCCTGTTTTTTCAAATTTTTTATTGTACTGTACAAAGGGGTTACAGTTACATGAATAGGGTAATTAGTACATTTCCTATCTAGCATTGTTACCTCCTCTTTGATAGTCCCCCACCATCACTTCCCAGCCCACCTTCCTAACTTCTTGCTCCCCGCCCCCCCTATATTGTAAAATTCATTTTCAACATAGTATCCTTTATGTCTAATAGTCACAATGAGTCAGTCTGCATCCCCATTTAAGCATTCCGCTATACCCCTTCCTCTTCCTAAATTACAAAAATGAAAATACAACATGCAGAACACCAGAAGCAAATACAGTGAAAACAGGGGTTATACTCTGGGGGAAGAACTTACAAAAGAAACAAAAGAATCACATAGTGCATTATAAGTACATTAAAAAAATAGCAAGAAAGAAAAAAAACCCTTGTGTCCCTGTCTTGGGGTACATTTCGGTTAACAACATCTCATATGGTCATATGTACATAGCCTTTGACCTTCTCTGCTTGTCCTAGACATGTACTAGTCATTGCAAACAAGGGAAACCATGAGACCTATGTTTGTTTGGGCCTGGCTGGCTTACTTCACTTAATATAATTTTTTTCCAAGTCTTTCAATTTCCTAACAAATGGGGCAATGCCATTCTTTCTGATAGGGCATAGAATTCCATTGTGTGTGTGTGTGTGTGTGTGTGTGTGTATATATATATATACACACACACACACACACACACACACACACACCATATATCACATTTTCTTGATCCATTCATTTACTGAGGGGCAGCGAGATTGGTTCCATACCTTAGCTATGGTGAATAATGCTGTGATATTCATGATTGTGCTGGTAGCTTTGGTATGACCTTGTTTGTGATTGTTTGAGTAAATGTCCAAAATTGGGATTGCTGGGTCATAGGGGGACTCTATGTGAGTCTTTTGAGGAACCTCCATACTGCTTTCCAAAGTGGTTGAACAAGTTTACACTCCCACCAACAATGCAGTAGGTTCCCTTCTGGCCACATCCCCTCCAGCATCTGTTGTTACTAGATTTCTTGATTATAGCCATTCTGATGGGGGTGAGGTGGAATCTCAATGTTGTCTTGATTTGCATTTCTTTTTTTGTGTATGGGTTGTGGGGCAATTTGAACTCTGGGCCTCAACGCTGTCCCTCAGCTCTTCAGCTCAAGGCTAGTGCTCTACCACTTGAGCTACAGTGCTACTTCTGGTTTTGTGGTGGTTTATTGGAGATAAGAGTTTCAAGGACTTTCCTGCCCAGGCTGGCTTTGAACCATGATCCTCGGATCTCAGCCTGCTGTGTAGCTAGATTGCTTGAGCCACCGGCGCCAGGGTTGATTTGCATTTCTTTTAAGGCTAGAAAGGTTGAGCATTTCTTTATGAGTCTATTGTCCATTTTTATTTCCTCTTCAGAGAAGTCTCTCTTTAAGTCTTTAGTCCACTTATTTATCAGGCAGTTGTCTCTTTGAGGATTTGTTGTTGGGAGATTTAGTTTTTTGAGTTCCAAGTTTATTTTAGATATGAGACCCTTGTCCATTGTATGGCTATTGAAGATCTTCTCCAAGTCCATGGGATTTCTATTGACCTTGCTAGCTATGTCCTTTGCCTTGCAGAAGCTGTGCAGATTCATGCAATCTCATTTGTCCAACCTTTCTTTGATTTGTTGTGTTTCTGGTTCTTTATTAAGAAAATTTCATCCTTGCCAATGATCCCTAAAGTTTTTCCTAGTCCTTCCTGTAATGCTTTAGGGAGTCTATTCACTTCAGGTATGCAGACTGGTTCAATATATGCAAATCAATTAATATAATTCATCACATCAACAAAAGCAAGTATAAGAACCACATGGTTATCTCAATAGATGCAGAAAAAGCATTTGATGAGATCCAACACCCCTTTATGATGAAAGCTCTGGAAAAACTAAGAATCCATGGAACATTCCTCAATATAATAAATGCAGTATATAACAAGCCTACAGCCATCATTATACTAAATTCAGGAATGAGACAAGGATGTCCACTCTCTCCACTCCCCTTCAACTTAGTATTAGAAGGCTTAGCTGGGGCAATAAGACAAGATGAAAACAGAAAAGGGATCCAAATAGGGAAAGATGAAGTAAAACTCTCCCTCTTTGCAGATGACATGATCTTGTAGTTAAAGAAACCCATGGACTCCAGTCCCAAGTTACTTGAGCTGATTGGAAATTTTGGCAAAGTAGCAGGGTATAAAATTAACCCTCAGAAATCAATGGTTTTTGAGAAGAATGTGGCTGAAATTAGGAAAACAACCCCTTTTGTAATAGCCCCACAAAAATAAAATACTTAGGAGTTACCTTAACAAAAAGAGGTGAAGGACTTGTATGACAAAATCTTTAAAAACCTGGAAAAAAGGAAATTAAAGCAGAACTAAGCAAGTGGAAAAACCTCCCATGCTTCTGGATTGGAAGGATTAACATTGTGAATGGTGTCAATGGCTATCTACAAATTCACTGGGATACCTATCAATATCCCAACCTCATTCTTCAATGAAATAGAAGAAGCAATCCAAAAATTCATATGGAACAATAAAAGACCCCAAACAGCAAAAACAATCCTTAGTAGAAAGAACAGTGCTGGAGGAGTATCAATTCCAAATTTCAAACTCTACTACAGAGCCATAGTAATAAAAACAGCTTGGTACTGGCACAGAAAAGACCCGAGGACCAATGGAATAGTACTGAAGTCCCAGAAATGAACCCACAGACATATAGCCACCTAATCTTTGATAAGGATGCTAAAGAAATAGAATGGAAGAAAGATAGCCTTTTCAGTAAATGATGCTGGCAAAATTGGTTAAACTTGTTGAAAACTAAAGCTAGATCCGTGTATATCACCCTGCACCAGAATCAACTCCATATGGATCCGTAACCTCGAAATAAATGCAGACTCTCTGGTCCTGGGGTTTGAACTCAGGGCCTGGGTGCTTTCCCTGCCTGAGATTCTTTGTACTAAAGGCTAATGCTCTACCAAATGATCCACAGTGCCATTTCTGGCTTCCCTGAGTAGTTTATTAGAGATAAAGAGTCTCAGAGGGACTTTTTTGCCCAGGCCTACTTCAAACAGTGATCTTTAGATCTCAGCCTCCTGAGTGTCTAGGATTACAGGCCTGAGCCACTGGTGATCAGCTGACAACACTTATTAAAGAAAAATAAATTATAATGCAAAAAGACCTAATAAAATGAAAATACTACAGTCTAGTATCAAGATAACAAGTTATACATACAGTTAACTCCATTATAAAAAAAACTTTCATATGAATTAAAGAAAAGGGAGAAATATTCTAAATATATCTTCATGAGCCATGCTGGCTTAGCAAGATATTGAATGATTTTTTATGCTTTCCTATATTTTCCAAATATATGCTCTAAGTGAATATATATTTGTGTGTATCATAATAAATATCAAAATTATATTTAAGATAATAAAATACAGTCAACACTTGGCAATAGAAAAGTTCCCTAGGACTGGTGTTGGAGAAACTTAAACTGTGAGCTGGCTGCACGGCTGGACAGCAACCTCCCAGATTAGTGTTTTTATTTATAAACTGCAATTTCCCCAAGCAAGACGGGCACATCCACTTGCTGATTTATACCCCTTGTCAAGGGAAGGCAAAGGACGATAATTCTCTGATGCTAAGCCTTCCTCTGGGATGATGTTTAGTCACTTCTCTCCCCAAATACTTGATCAATTATATACAACCTGTTGACACCCTAGGACACATTTAAAATGAATGTGTTCAGTGTAGAAGAAATCCACAAATCCAGTGATAGATACACTTTCTCTCCAGGTTTAAAAGTACTTCTACCTGACCAGCAGCCTTTACTTCTTGGCTTTGAGTCAAAACACTTCCTGGCTGAATCATATTGCTGGATGGCACAGGCTGAGTGTTTCTGTTCCCACTATCCTTCCTGGGATTAGGGACAAGTTGGGAACCTTGCTCAGCCTCACACTGTTCATGCATAATGTGGGAATCATTCATTAAGTACATAATGCGAGTGCTTATTATTTGACTGAGATACGATATTGACCAAGAAACACTTTGTGAATTGTGAATGAGTTTATGAAGGAATTTCATCTGTTCGAATACTGGATTTTTTTGTTGTTACAATTCCAGCGAATCTATAAAGTCCTTTAAAAATTAAATAACCACAATTATAAAAACAATGCAAAAATAGCAAAGACAAAACACTAGCGAATGTTCTGGAGTGCCTCACACAGTGTCTGATGCACACATTGTTCAAACAAGCTAGGAAAATAGATTTCAATTTTTTTTAGATGATCACCAAATGATCACTTAATTCTTCTTACCAAGTAATCATAGTACTAATACCAAGGCAAGTAAGAAAGGATGTCTCTTGGCCTACTGAAATCAAGATTAAACAAATCCAATTATATGAGCTGGGTGCTATGTGAAGAATTGCAAGGGCACTAAACTTATTCTTAGTTGGAAGGATTCAGGCAATGTTTCCTGAGGAAATAATTTTTTTAAATTAAGATCTTAATTAAAGCAAAGAAGGAATGGCTCTTGGGGAAAATGGCATAGTGAATTTCAAAGACCTGTTATAAATTTTGATCACTTGCATTTAGAAATAGTCTAATATAAGATAGTTTGTAGCTCAGTTGAAGTGAACTCAACAAGCTTGCATAGTGGGGAAATACACACATACACACACACACACACACACACACACACACACACACACACACACACCTCAGAAGAGAAATAGTCAACTAGATCATGAGCTTCTTGATAAAAGGAACTGTACACTCTTGTGTTTTATATGCATATGTGTGTATGTGTATGTTTCTAAATATCTTGGGTAGTATTGGCACAATATAATGGAAGTTTAATAGCTGCTTATTGAATGTATTAGTAAATTCATCTGCATATTAAAATGACTTTTTATGTTTGAAATTCACAAATGGACAATTTGCAAGACAGATATTATATCCAGATATAAACCTTATATTATATCACAGATACAAACCTTCAATGTTCTTCTTGCTTTACTTTTGTGTAAATCAGAAAATATAGGATTGAGATAGGCAAGAGGCACAGAGGAATTGTTTTATGTAGCAATTGAATTATATCACCCAAAAAGCAGCCTACTAAGAACATATTTCCATAGTCACCCACAAAATCCTCTCATCTCAGAAACTTTTTGGTCTTATGCCTGGCTTTTTATAAAAGATTATTACAATAAGGAGTTTGAGGACAAATGTTAGCCCTTCTTCAAACCATTGAGTACATTTTATCACCTAAGAGTCTTTGTAGGAAAATTCCTAGAAAAATTTTTTTCTTGCCTAAAATATAACCTTACATTTACCTGAAATCTTCCTTCTGAAACTCTTTGTGAACTCACACTCATCTCCAAGGAGATATTTAGGTATGTATTATATTATTTAGATATTTAGATTATTTAGATACTTTCCTAATCAGCTCTGACCCCCACAATCATATTTTAATTGTAAAGATAAAATGCTTCCTGTTTATGTATTCAGGAGCTACTGAATAGGTATAAACTATTGTAATGTCTAAGATTTTTGACTCTCTAACACCAATTTTTAGCCTTTTGGGAAACATATCACTTCCATTGAAAATGCATGCTAGTAAAACCAAAGCATACTAACTGTTATGTTTTATTTTTATTCAGATTTGGGTTTATCTTTGTAAGACAATAAATGATATTCTAGAAAATGGAAGTTAGCACCAGTAGCTCATATGTCAACTCCTAGCTATTCAGGAAGCTGGTATCTAGAGAATCAAAGCTCAAAGTCAATCTGGCAACAAAGGTAATGAGACTCCATCTCCAATTAATTAGCAGAAATCTGTGGTTGATATGGGGCCTGGTGGCTCATGCCTATATTCCTAACTACTCAGAAGGCTGAGATCTGAGTATCATGATTCAAATCCAGCCAGGGCGGGAAAGTCTATGAGACTTATTTCCAATTAACCACAGAAAACTGGAAGTGGTACTGTGCCTCCAAGTGGTAGAGCACTAACCTTGAGCCTAAAAGCTCAGAGATAGTGCCCAAGCCCTGAATTCAAGCCCCAAGACGGACAAAAAAATCAGTGTTTGGAGGCATGGCTCAAATGGTGGAACACCAACTGAGCAAGCAAAGCTGAGCAAATATGAGGACTTTCAAATCCTGAAAATATTTGAAAAAATGATAAATACAAATGCAGAGAGACCTGAAATCAAATCTCAGTTCTGTAAGCTTTTTATTACCCTGAGATAATTTAACCTCTCATAAGGTTTTTGTTTTCTTTATTTGTCAAATGAAGATGGTGATATCTGACAGAAAATAATAATTAATTATAAACATCAAATAATACTTGTCTATAAGCTTATCCATGTAATTAATCCTCAGAAAAAGAAATGTATGGTTTTTGTTGTTGTCAGAGAACTATTCACAATGGTATAAGTAACTCAGATATCACATTGAGGAAGCAGGGAGTGAGTTTTGGTGAAGCCCACTGACACAGGGAACACATGCTAGAAGGATGAGAGACAAAAGCTCGGGCAATCAATCTGGGAATACTTTGGCCCAGCAAACTTACAATCAGAACTTGTTACAAGAGAAAGAAAACTGGTTTACCATGCTAGCTCTAAAATTTACAAAAGTGTGTAATTTACTGATGATGTGAAATTTACTGAAGCTCTGAATATCCATTATCTCATTAGTAAATAGGAAAAAATAATGTGGGTTAACCAGGTCAGTGGAGAAGACATAATGAGTTCATTGTATGTTAGATCATAAATATAAATGCATTTCATAATAGCTCACATTGGTGAATGAAAACACTGAGCTGTAAGGTTAAAGATTCTGAAAAGATAAACCTAGATCCAAGTGCCAGTGGTTCACGCCTGTAATCCTTGCTACTCAGGGGGCTGATATCTAAAGAGCTGCAGTTTGAAGCCAAGCCAGTCAGAAAAGTCTATAAAATTCGATCTCTAATAAACCAGCACAATGAAAGCCTAGAGGTATGGCTGAAGTGGTAAAGAACAAGCAAATGAACAAGTGTGAATCCCTGAGTTCAAACTCTAATATTGGCAAAATAATTAATTTAATTTAACTCGGGAATGACATAGGATAATTTGAAATTTCTAGATTTCTAAGTTTATAATTGAAAAATAAATTAATAATGAGAGATCTCTAAGTTACATCATTATATCAAAATCCTAGGAGAAATTGAGCATCTTTAAAACAAGAAAATTCTAGAGAAGTTTACATTAGAAAATATTGGTCGTTGCATTTTTACCAGAATTATTGATCAGCAATTCATTCTAATATTTTATCAGTAAGGATAGTGGAATAAAGTATTTATAAATAAGCCTACATTTTGGAACCAAAGATAGAAGTCAATATCTAGGATGGTATACATAAAAATGGAAATGATAATAAATAATATCTATTATGAAAGACTATTATCAGGATAAGGAAATATAATCCACAGAAGTTTCCCAGTGAAGTGATTGACATGAAAATTCTTCTTAAAATTTGACTGATAAATATGACTTTGATATAATATCTCAAAATATAAGGTCATAGTAAGAGAAGACCAAGCATAAAGGAGCCTGTGCTTTGGAAAGAAAAACATAAGAAGCCAACAGCAGACTATCTGGTGATGTAGGAGAGGGGATTGGAGATGCACACCCCTTTATGAAGATTTAGATATAAGTGCTTTCCAACATTACTGGTAGGACTTATCTTGGCTGAGATGGACTTGGAATATAGACAAGTGTTCAACCAGACAAATATAAAACTTCCTCCCATGTTTTGTAAGAATAAGAAATACAACTCAGATGTTTGTTTCTTATTCCTCCAAGCAAGTCTTACTAACAACAGAATATATTGGGTTGTCCAGTCTTTTTTGAGTTAATGGCTGAATGTGGACATGGATGAATGGGATAATGAATGAATGGAGGCTGGATAGTTATAAATATATAACAATAAATGGCTAATTATTTCAGGCAGAATATGTGGCCATATCTTAAGTAGATTCTAAAGGAAGTCAAATAGGTAATCCCTGACATTGCAGACTCAGACAATGAAACCAATTCAAGAAAGACCTAGTCATTGTGAGAACTTACCACAGATGACAGAATGAGTGATTCACGCAGGAATAATCTTAGAAGTATCACCAGAAATTCAAATGTAGCCTTTTTACCAAACAAATGAGGATGAGAAAGGGTCAGTGACTTGGTAAGAGCTTCATAGAAAATATGAGATAGAACTATAAGTTAAACTAAGTTATCAGAACAATTGGATTCCTATTTCACTTCTGTCTTCCTATGAAGTAATTGTGAATAGTAAGATTTTTTTTCTTTTGTGGTCATCTAGAGAAAAAAAGTCTATATTTCTGATGGAAAAAGGCCAGTGTTTGGTTTTCTAAGTACGTGACTACTTATGAATGGTATATTAGTTACTTTTATGTGATTGTGACAAAAACCATCTAATGTAAGTAATGGCAGAAGGGTTGATCTGGACTCACGGTTTCAGAGGCTTCAGTCCGTGAGGACTTGACCACATGTGATTGAGCAGAACTTGCTGGCAACAAGAGTATGTAAGCTGTTTACCTTAGGTTAAACAGGAAGCAGACAGTGAAGGGGCGATCGGGACCAATATTCAAAAATCAGGCCTTACATGGCTCATTACCTCTAGCTAGGCCCCTACATGGTCCATGACCTCTGACCTCTAGCTAGGCCCCACTTCCTAATGTTTCTAGAACTTCCTCCAAAAATACCACCAGCTGAGAAACATTCATTTATCTGTCAGGTGTGCCTGGGCCAGGGGGAGTGGGGGGGTTTCATATTCAGAGTATGGCAGGTAGATACACGCTATAGCCCCAGACATATTCAGCCATATAAACAGAAACAGTTTCAAACTATGTTCCTCTTATTTTTATTATTCACAAAGCTATACTTTAAGTCAGACTAGACAACACACTTATCAAATATGTTTTTCCATTACTTGGAAGAACTAGAAAAGGATTTACAAGCATTCTTTGGGGATTGTAGTATGTCATATCTTTTTGAAAGTGTGTGATTGATTCTAAAACATACATGAAAATCCTGAAACATTCAAAATTTATGTCCATTGACAAGAATATATATATATGTATATATATATATATATGTATATATATATATATATATATATATAAACACAGGGACAGGTTTCCAAAGTATTCAATAAACTGAAATAAAGAGATTCAGTTTGGCAAAACTTATTTTTCACTTGAGATATAAATGACTTGTCTTATAGGTCAGAACTCTTCAAGGCCCACCATTACAATAAAGTTTACAAATTAAAAACATTAAATTTAACTTTCAGCTCTGATATATGTGGTATATCTATCTTTTTGTTGTTGTTTTTGTTGATCATGAACTTGAACTCTGGGCCTGGGCGCTGTCCCTCAGCTCTTCCGCTCAAGGCTAGTGCTCTACCACTTGAGGCATAATACCACTTCCAGCTTTTTCTCTGTATGTGGGGTTGAGGAATGGAACCCAGGGCCTCATGCATGTGAGGCAAGCACTCTACCACTGAGCCACCTCCCCAGCCCATATCTATCTTTTATAATGTTGGTATTTTTCCTCAGTATAAAAGTGGATCTTAAAGAGCCAACTTACAAATGCTGGTGGTTATAAGGACTTTGTTAGTATCATGATTATATAAATACTGAGAACAGGAGGTTCTGTTTGGTAGATTAAGTTCTCAAGTCAGTATATAAGTAGGACATTGTGTATGAGTGCCACTTATTAAAAAGAGGATGTAAATGAGTAGTGCTGACATTAATTACTGAATTGTATAGTATTTAATTACTGCTGAATTCCTTCAGCTCTCATAAATAGGATGTCCCCAAAACCTTGGGACATCATGAGTTTTAAAGAGCATAATGTGGACAAATGGAAGGATTTTTTTTTGCTATATACATCATGGTCAAGTCTGACCTTGTGCGTGGATATTCCTAGCTCACTATCCCTGAGGACTGAGCCTGACTGGCCAGGTGATAATGCTTCATAGCATTATCTAACATCAAATTTACAGATTTATCCTAGCACAGTGGTATTTTTCCATGACCCACAGGTGAGATGCATTTTGTTTTCTTTTCCTTCTCTAAACATAAGTAAATAATCAACTGCATACCAATCTCATGACTATAGTTTAACAGTAATTCTCACCACTAACTTTTCCCAAGTATCAATTATGAGATAAACAGTGTGCTTGATATTTTCATACAGTGTATTTTCTCCTCTTTTTAACAATACCATGAATAAAATTTCTATATCCATGTGCATGTACTGTTCAAGTTCCTCTAGTCAGTCTTTTGGAGAATGAAGAGGCTTCTATGATTGGGCCATGATGCTTTGTAGCTAGGTTGCTCAAGGGTTTAAATTAGGATTTCAGTCTTTTGGAGAATGAAGAGGCTTCTATGATTGGGCCATGATGCTTTGTAGCTAGGTTGCTCAAGGGTTTAAATTAGGATTTTTTTCCTCAGTCCTGGGGCTTGAAATCTGGGCCTGGGCATTGTCTCTGAGCTTCTTTTGCATAAGGCTAGCACTCTACCACTTGAGCCACAGCACCACTTCCAGGGTTTTCTCAGTAATTTATTGGAGATAAGACTCCCACGGATTTTTCCTGCCCAGGCTGGCTTCAAACCTCAATCCCAGATGTCAGCTTCTTGAGTAGCTAAAATTATAGGTATAAGCCACCAGCTCCCAGATTAGAATAGGATTTTTAAACAGAAATAAATATGAGGAATAGTTGTGATACACAAATCAGTACTGGCGATCAATATCATGCTGAATCTAAAAAATTTTGACAGAGTTCTACATCTGTCAGCTGCTTCTTATGGAAACAGGAGCTAAACAGCCTAAGAACAGGCCAAAAGCCTTGTCAGTGGAGGAAAACTCCTGTACTATGGGAGCTTTGGGAGTTTTAGTTTTTCCTAAATACAGATTCTGACTATAGAGCACATCAAAAGGCCAGAGATGACATAAATGTCTGCAAAATGGGAAATTCTGCTGTAGGTATCACAATAGAAGGAGTAGCTTCTTGGTATAATAATATTTATTTAAATTATATGTGGGTTGGGTAGGTATGTTGATGCTTTCCATGTATTGCAGTAGGGATTTATCAATATTTCTATTATGCAGAATTGATCCTACCAGTATGATTATAAATGTAACATAGAACATATACTGGCATTTTTATTTTCAATAATGTTAATTACTTATTTTATGTATTATCCTTATCCAACAATAGATAATGTTCCTCCCATGTAGATATTTTGGGGTGCCAAATTTGGAGAGTATAAACTTGTGTATTTTGGGCAAATGGTAAATTTCTTCTTGTAGATAATATCCCTTGTTGATGATTTTGTTTTGAGGAAATTTTTGTTACTCATGGGTCTTGAACTCAAGACTTGAATATTGTCCATGAGCTTTTTCACTCAAGGCTCAAGGCTAGCATTCTGCCACTTTGAGGCACAGTATCACTTCCCAGTTTTCTAATGGTTAATTGGAGATGAGTCTCATAGACTGTCATGCCCAAGCTAGCTTTGAACCACAATCCTCAGATCTCATCCTCCTGAGTAGCTAAGACTACAGGCATGAGCCACTGGCACCCAGTTGATATTTTTGAATTAATGTAGTTAATAATGGGACAAAGCTTATTCATTTACATGTATGATATTTTTGAATTAAGATGTTTATTAATTGGATAAAACTTATTCATTTATATGAATGCCTTAACAAACACTTGAAAATACGAATAGTTCACCTTGGATCACTCGCGGTTGGTTGATCTTCTTGTGATTTATAAAGTGTTTCTCCTAACCTTGCAAATCATTGCCTTGGCCATCTATACAAAAGATGCATAAAATTTATAAGATGAAGGAGAGCTCAAAATCTGTGAAACTGCTTGAGTAATTGAATAGAAGTTTCACTCCAAAAGATTTACTGAATAAAGACACCTTGGAATGTTCCTTTAGCAAGTTTGACAAATATAAGAAGTGTAATATCCATGAAGAATATGACAGAAATTGATCATTGATTCTCTCCTGTTAATCTAGTGCCTCTTTGTAGAATAAGAATCTATTTTGTTCTAAATTTCTTGTTCTTATACATTAGTTTTATTGAGACATTTTCTATAATAACTACATCAGCCTTCAGAGAGAATACCTATATAAGTAAGTACTAAATCACCATCTGTACCCTTTAACCTAAACATTTACCTTTTTTTTTTTAATCTTAGAAACTTTGTTGTTTACTTATAACCATTTTAATGGAAATAATAGTGCCATTTTAACAGAAAGAAAAATGTTATTTATTGAAATTTATTTAATGCTTATGCTTTAAACAGAAAATGGGACTTTTTGAGCAGTCTTAAGAAAACCTCAGAAAATAATGAAAATCTGATAGCAAAGGCTTCATCTTTATTCTGTAGGAAAAACAATTTTAACGTTACATTGGAATAATAATCCAAATTAAATTGAGTGGGGTCTCTCTCTTTTCTCTGAAATCAACCTGGTGGTCTTTACCAGGTTTCATCTGTAGATATAGTTCATTTACAATTTTCATGGTTATGCTATGCTGGAGTTTTCTAGTGCCTTCAGAAAGGCATTTCCAACATCCTCTATTTCATATAAAAATTGCATTCCCACTGGTTCTTCAGCATTCCATTGGGAGAATGCACTATTCATTCACTCTCTCCTTCTTCTTCCTCTTCATCTCTTCATCTTTATCTTCATGTTCATCATCATCACCATGACCACCATCCTCTTCCTCCTACCAATAATGGCTTTCAATTAAAGCTTGAGAATATGAGAAAATGAACAGCAGTTTGTTTATAATTTTTATACTCCTTCAAACTATGAAGTTTGTCCTCTTTGCCATAATGGAAATGGAAATACCTCTAAAAGATGGCCCCAGAAGTCTTTTAGGATATTCTAACTCTGAGATCATTACTCTTTTCTGTGCAGCCTATATGAATGTGGATGCTGCTGCTTGCCTACATCCCCACCTGAGTTCTGGGGAAACATGTTTTTCCAAGCTGATGCAAAGAAAATTCTTTTAATATATCATCTTAAGCTCACAGATAACTCACAATCTCTCCTAGCATTTGTGCTGTATATACCTTCCTCTCTGGGTGAAGAGAATTAACATTTTCACCATGTGCTCCTTCCTTTAAGGGACACTACAGACATCTGGATAGTTAATATGGGAGTTAGTTGTAAAGCTCAATTTTTAGTTGAGAAAAATTGTTCAGGTCCTTGGCCTAGTGTTTAATCAAGATAATTTTTTTTCTTTTTTCTTTTATTTTTGTTGGTCATGGGGCTTGAACTCTGGGCTTGAACACTGTCCCTTGGCTCTTCAGCTCAAGGCTAGCGCTCTACCACTTGAGCTACAGTGCCACTTCCAGTTTTCTGGTGGTTTATTGGAGATAAGAGTTATATGGACTTTCATGCCTGGGCTGGCTTTGAACCACGATCCTCAGATCTCAGCCTCCTGAGTAGCTAGGATTACAGGCGTGAGCCACTGGTACCGGCTAATCAAGTTAATTTTTTTATATTAACCCTCTATCAGGCATATGGTTTGTAAGTATTTTCCCCTATTTTGAAAGTTATTTCAAAATTTGTGAATTGCTTTCTTTGGCATACAGGAGCTTTTAATGGGATTCCATTCCATTTTATTTTAGCTGTTGGCTGTGCTTTTTGAGGTACCACTGCTGGGTATATATCATATGTAAAAAAAATTAGTTGTAATCACCATATTGAAGGCATATTTCACCACCCATAATCATTGATCATTGCAGCATTAATGAGGAAGACAAAATATGGAGTATAGCAGGACACTGGTGGTGGCTAATCCTAGCTATTCAGGAGGCTGAGAACTGAGGATCACAGTTCAAAGCCAGCTTAATTAGTTTATAGGTGAAACTCATTTCTCTAATTAACTAGCCCAATGCCAGAAGGGAAGCTGTGACTCAGCAAAAAAAGCTAAGGGATGGTGCTAAGGCCCTGAGTTTAAGCCCCCAATACTGGCCAAAAAAATAAAGAAAGGAAGGAAAAAAGGAACGAAGGATGGAAGATATATAACATGCTTTGCACTTGAAAGAAGGTTTTTCTTGTGACCCATTTTAACTCATCTTGAGGATTTTATAATCACTTTTCCAGGCTTCTAGTTTCGTTATCCATGAAATAAAAGAAATGGACTGTCAAATATCAATCATGGGAAGCAAGCTTAGTTCCCATGAGAGGATCAGAGAACTTAGCTATCCATCAGGCTAAAGTCAATGATGGGTAAGATAGACTTGTCTATGCCTCCTGTCCTTTGTGTAAGACTGGGAAAAGAAAGGCATATTAATACTGGGTTTATCCAAGATTCTATCCAACCTTTGTTATTTTTAAATGATCTGAGAATCTTACTAAGATTACATTGGCTCCTGTATAAATAGCCATCCTTCCCTCCCCCCTCCTTCCTTTTCCTCTTTCCTTCCTTCCATCCTTCCTCTTTTTTTCTTCCTCCCTTTCTTCCTCCCTCCCACTCTTTCATGGGCTACTTAAGAAGTAGTTTGAAATGGAAATTAGCCTGTGTTGAATGCTAAGCAGGATGAACCCTGTTGTTCTGGATAAGAAACTTAATCCCTTGGCGGCTACTAGAAAAATGAGTTCAAAAACCACACAACTGATAGTGAGATTACCCCCAACCTGGACCTCAAGCATCATTTCATGCTTGTGAGAATATGGTGTCACCACCATGCTTAAGGAAGTCTGGAGAGTTGATCTGTTGTCCTTGCTGAAAATGAAAATGGGGCAGCCAGGTGTGACTGGACCCTCACCCACAAGCTGCCCATTCTTCCTGTGTGCTCACAGTTAGCATAGGCCCATAATCCTTTGCTTTTATTTTATTTTATTTTTAAATTTCTTAATTCTCATAGTATTTATCCTGTTAGAAATATGTAATTATATCTCTTCCCTATTTGGAGTTTATTTCTGTATTTGCCTTTCTTCCATTTTCCTTTTATTTTTATTCTTTTATCATTTTACCATGGAAATGGATGTAGAAAACCATCAAGCCAGTTTAATGAGGACTCGAAAGCAGAGTAATGGTAAAGTCAGATCTGCAAGTTGAAAAAGTCACTTCTGGCAAGTGGTTTACTCAGTGATCCTAACCCAAGATGAGATCTAGGTAATGGAGGTGAGAAAGTAACTCTGGCAGAAAAGTTCACTGGACTATATCTCCAATTAGCCATCACAAAGCAAGATCAGAGCAGAGTACACCAGCCACATGAGCAAGTGGAGGGAGCCTGAAACTGTAATTCCAAGCCCTGGTATCAGCAAAAGGAAAAACAAAATAAAGGAAAGGAATGGAGAGAGAAGGGGAGGGGAAGGGGGAGAAAAGTCACTTCTTTCTGCCCAGCAAATGAACAGAAGGTGCTCCAAGGAGAGAAAGGGAATTATGTACTTGTTGAGGTTTTTGGAGTTTAGGAAAATTTCTGTGCAAGTGGAAAACACACTTCTTACACAGATTGGATAATTGGAGGAAGGAAGAGATTTGTTGTGGCTCTGGAATTTCCTCATAAAATCTAGAGTCTGAAATGACTTCATGGTACCTTTGATTCTGTCTTCTTTGGCTACAGATAAGAAGAGTATACCAGGGGGCTGGGAAGGTGGCTCAGTGGTAGAGCGCTTGCTTTGCATGCCTGAGGCCCTGGGTTCGATTCCTCAGCACCACATAAGCAAAAGAAAAGCCGGAAGTGGCGCTGTGGCTCAAGTGGTAGAGCACTAGCCTTGAGCTGAAGAGCTGAGGGACAGCGCCCAGGCCCAGAGTTCAGGCCCCACGACCGGACCCCCCCCAAAAAAAGAGTATACCAGGAATTTCTCTTTACTGACAAATGTTTTAATAAAGCAAGTAATACCTAGTCAGCTGAAATAATCCATGTCAAAGCCATTACTTTCAAGTTAACTTCTTTTCCTCAGAGAGAAGAGCAATGTCAAGAGTTTGTGTGTGCTTCCTGAGTTAACTGCACTGTCTATAGGCCATGAGTATGAGAATCTTGATAGTCTTTGGTGTGCCAGAATTGGGCTTGGATGTTAGTAGAGGTCTATAGCACACTGGATGGATTGTAGCCATATACCCTCCTTATAAAGAAGAGTAACCTAAAAAGCCATTGAAGGTAAAGGATTCATTCAGTAAGACTTGACCTCAAGTTTAATTTTCTACTTCTCTACTCTAAGCATCCATAACATTTCCCTTTCAATAGATGGCAGTATCTTCTACAAAGGGGTGGGGAGTATATAAATCAGAAAGTAAAGAAGTAGGATTTGAATCAAATTAGGAAAGATGGTTAACAAATCCCTATCTTTCAAAGTATAGGAGCTCCAAGAGTTATAGATTTAAGTCCCTCCTGATAAAGTGATATTTTTTCCATAATTGGCAAGAAATATATATGCTTCTCAAAATGATATCATGGATATGGCACATAAGGAAGAATTGGATATCGTTTGTGCAATAGGGCACCAGAACTCATTCCTCTTATTTACCGATAAGTTTACATCTAGAGAGAGAAGAGAGGTGGAGGTAGGGATGGAAGGAGTGAGGGAGGTAGAGAGAGAGAGGGAAAGAGAAGGAAGGAGGGAAAGAAAAAAAGAATTGAGTAACAGAGAGGCAGAAAGAAGATCAAATTAGCATCACTTGGTTCCTTTCATCTATTCCCAAATCAAAGCCAGATCTGTAACCTTTGACGATGATAATTTCCAATGAGAAATATTTGCTGTCTTGCTGGGAATATCAAATTACTTGGAGAAAAATAAGTTTCTTTGAAGGAATATCCCTTCAGCTTCCATTACAGGATAATACTGCATGTGTCAGCTATTTCTAAAGAGATAACTCTTGAGAGGAAATCAAAGGAGAGGTTTTCCATCGTGGTGTTGATTTGCTTGGTTGTTTGCTAAATCTTATTCATTATTCTACTGTCTGAGAGCACTTTGTTCATTTATTAATTCATCCACTACATATTCATCAGCTTCTACATGACAAACATTTATAAAACCACCACTTTGAACACTGGGGGTGGTAGAGGAACTGTTTAAGCTTCTTGTTAGACAAGAAAGCAAGGCCATTCCTTCTAGTACATTATATTCAAGAAGAGAGGGTTGGACAACAAACAAAGAAATACTAAAAGTAGAAGCAACTGAAAAATGCTATATTGAAATCCAAAAGGATGACATGGAATGACTAACTCAAGGAAATCATAAAAATAAAGCATTTCAATATGTATTGTATTCAAAACCTGAATTTAAAGATGGAACTAGCTATGTAAAGGCTCATGGCAAAAGGTTTCCTAAGTAAGACCAACCAGGAGACAGAAATGTACAGTGAGAATGAATTTGGCAAATGTTAGTAAATTAAATAGTAAGCAGGTAAACATGGTGAAAGGCTAAAGAGATACTTCAGGTCTTATTCCCAAAAGCCAATGTTGGAATTTACTTACTTTTCTTTCCTGATCTTAATTGATACATAATAGTAGTATAAACTTAAGTTATATAATTGTATATTTTGACACATGTATTATCTGCTAATTACATCACGGTATTTAGCGTATCTCTTACTTCTTATATTCATGATTTCTTTGTAGTGAGAACATTCAAAATCCCCTTTTCTCACTATTTTGAAATACTTAATACAATTGTGTTAATGACCGTTGCTCTCCTGTGAAATTGAGCTCCAGAGCTTGTTCCTCTTATTCAGCTATATCACTATACCAGCATCTCTTTGTCTTCTTCTCCCCACTGCCCTTTCAGACTCTAGTTACCTCCTTCTGTCTCTCCCATCTAAGATATAAATGCCTTTTATATGTGACCAGGACATTTTAAGCAGAAAAGGAACATGACATGCATTTTTTAGTGTCTAGATAAGAACGAATTTCAGAGGATGTATTTGATTGAAGTGCATGACATACATGTATGGAAGGATCACAATGAAACTTCCTTGATCACTTATATAAAAATAAGTCAATAGGACGTTAAATACACAGATAACAAGATTTTCATATTAAATGATAACATTAAATTAATAAGTAGTAAAAATAAAGTTTGACTCAACAAAGTAAGTCAATGGAAGATCATTCTATGTTTAAGGAATGAATTGAGGGAAGAGAGAAAGAATGGAAATATGGTGAGTTATTGAAATAAATTCTAAGAAGTTTTATAGCAACTGAAAGATAGTGATGATTTGAAATCCACTATTGTGATAATGGAAGGAAGTAGAGTGACTAGAAATTATCTTGGCAAAAAACAGGATCATTTGTGTTTATTAACAGTTTGAAAAGAAAGAAAAATAACTTGAACTGTTTGGCTTGACCATTTAACAGGGAGGACAAATCATGGAGAAGGAGATTCAGAACTTAGTCTGGGATTATGACTCTGATAATTGTATATACCATGGGAGTCCACAAAGAGGTTGCCAAATAATCTCTGTGTTCTATAAAGCAGTATAAGTTTAATGAAGACAAGTGAGCAGGTCTATATTGGCGTCTTAGAACAAGGTATTTATGAGTCCCATCCATGAAGAGCCTCAGAAAACATCAATTTAAAACTAGTAACTGTTTACACATGAGGCCAGTGAAGGAATCAGCTTCAGAATCATAGAATGTTGTAGAAAATAAATGAGACAAAGACACAGGAACTCAACCATCTATTAATAATTATGTAGTGATTCATAGTATAGGCTTTGGAGCCACATATCTTAGCCTTACTTTTGTTATTTCCAATGTGGGAAGAGAAATAATCATTGTCTCCTCATGATGTTAGGATGTATAAATAAGGAAATATATGGGCTGGGGCTTTCGGTTTTCCTCCTTTTAATTTTACTTTAATATTTAATACATGAAATAATGTGTGTGTGAGTGTCCATACACAAACACACACAATGGTGTAGAGTTTATAGGCTCATGCTTATAATTCTAACTACTCAGGAGGCTAATATCTGAGGATTAGAGTTTGAAGGAAGTGTGGGCAACAAAGTCTATGAGATTCTTATCTCCAATTATCCAGCAAAAACTAGAAGTGAAGGTGTTGCTCAAGTGGTAAAGTTCCAGCATTGAGTAAAAAGCATGGGTCAGGGATGGGAAGGTGGCTCAGTGGTAGAGTGCTTGCCTTGCATGCATCAGGCCCTGGTTTTGATTCCTCATCACCACAGAAGTAGAAAAAGTTGGAAATGGCACTGTGGCTCAAGTGGTATAGCACTAGCTTAGTTTTGACCTGAAGAGATAAAGGACAGCGCCCAGTCCCAGAGTTCAGGCCCCAGAACCGACCCCCCCCCAAAAAAAGCTATGGGACAGCACCTTGGCCTTGTGTTCAAGCCCCAGGACCAGCATAGCAGAAGAAAAAGAATAAGGAAATAGATCCTAGCCCTCACTGTTCCCATTCCTCTCACATCCTACTTTCCATATATTTATTTATCTGATAATTGCCATACTAATCCTAAATAATATTATACAAGTTTCTTTGACTTAATTGAATACATTTTTGATATCTTTTATAGCAAGTATAGCTAAATTCTTGACTCCATTAATCAGACTAATTGTAATGGATATATTTTCAGCCTATCATTAGATTTCACTCACACACACACACCCACACACACACACACCCACACACACACACAAACTTATGACCTTCTTTCTTGTTTCAAGAAGTTGACTCTTATGAGTCCTTGTCCATATCATATTGGCTTTCCAATAATCATTTGAATTAAAAGCAATAAACATTTTTGATGGTATAAATATCTCTCAATATGAATTTAAGTATTGATGTTTTGATTTCTTTTTTCTTTTTTGAGGGTTGACTATTACTTTTTGGTCACTTGCAAAATCTTTCACATTCTGGTTAAAGGTTTATCTTTCATCACCCTCTGCCAGTAGTTAAAAATCTGTATATCTTGCCACTTTGTCAGGGACTATGTTCTTTAAGTAGTAGGAAGATGACAATGATAAAGAGCATGGGCTTCGGAAATGATTACATGGATTCTTGTCCTGAAGCCTTTGTTGACTCAGCACCCTAGGGCATAGGCCCTCTGAGCATCATTTTATTCACCCATTACCTGAGAGTGAAAAGATTCACAATTGTAGTGTGGCTGGGAAGCTTAAATAAAATGAACACAAAGGAGTTAGTGCTATTTCTGATGCCTGATAGAAATGGAGAAAATGTTGGCTCTTTGGATATTTTACAGGATTTTTTAAAATGTTTTTGTTTGTTTGTTTTGGTAAAGGAATGATTACCTAATTCACCATGTCACTCATCTATCCAGTTCTTGGTCATTCCAGAACATAGGCTATGCCTATGCCTTTTAACTTCTTAAAAGTCTCTTTTTGAATTTCTAATTTGACTTTAGACTCGTGCTGTGTGAACACCTTTAATAACTGTTCTTTGGCGATCTTCCCACTGGCATTCTTTTTCCAGAGCTTTTATTCTCAGTACTTTGTTCTTATAGTTTATTTTCTTTTCCAACAGATTTCCAGCCATGCTCTGTTGCACTCCAATCTGTTCCAATCTTCTCTCACTCAATGGCCTCTTCCTGTATCTTCATGTTACTGGTGCCCTTCTGTTTTCTGATTTTATTGGATTATCTAGAATCACTCCATCATTTAGATATAGACGTATTCTTTAATAGCCATCAAAGCATTTGTTATGTGCCAATAACGTTCATTTTAGAAATGGAAAAATGAAGGCACATTGGGATTTAGAAACTTGTCCATGTCACTCAATAGCAAATACCAACATTCTGATTATACTCAATGTTCTTTGGGTTGCAAAAGTCTGGAAGGACAGCAGAGATTTTTGTCTCAAAGGCATCTGGGAGCTGTAAAAGCTTAGGTTCAAAGAGGGAAGGGAAGATTGTAGGCTACACCATGTGTTTGCGTGTGCACCTTGCTAGGGAAGCTTATCTGTAAGAATAGATTCAATGCAACTAGCCCACAAGCTGGGAAGTAAAGACAAGGGCAGCATAAAGAGAATAAAAAACACAAAGGCAGTTCTGTTTCAAATCCTTACTTTTTTGATGAAAGCCACTGCATGAATTCCAGCTGTGATTGTATGTTTTTTTTGTAGAGAACAAAGCTGTATAATAGTATCCTTGTCCCAACTAGATGGACAAATTAACACTTACTGATGGTGGTCCACACCTCTCCACCACATGCGGAAGGCAGCTGCTGCTAGCAAGCCCATCAAGGAAAATTGCTATCATTTCTTAGCATGAAGAATTTATTTTATGTCCTTTCTGTATATCCTTTTAAAAGACAAATATGTTGTATACAAAAAATGCAATATGCAGATTGTAAAATGCAAAACTATACTTGTTGATCGATGCTTAGAACAAAAAATTTTGGGTCGATGACCAAAGCATATTCTTGTCAAGGAAGGAGGAAAAGAAAGAGAGGAAAACGTTGGCGAGTTGGGGGGAAGATCATATTTCTTATCTATATTGCCTTGTGCATTTTATATATTACATACTGATGTTATATTCATACTCAAGGGACAGTAGATATGGTAGATACATTTCTATTTTAGAACTCTATTATATATGCACATATACCTCCATAGTTACTTCTATTATTTATCTGTGCATGTGTGTGTCCATGCACAAACATACATACAACACACATCATTCATTATCTATTCAGATATGATGCTGAAACAAATCCTGTAGAGTCAGATACCTTTAGATTCAAAATTCAGCTCCTAGACTCAGGAAGTATGTAACTATTG
The DNA here is from genome assembly GCF_000151885.1 of Dipodomys ordii. Lineage (NCBI taxonomy): Eukaryota > Metazoa > Chordata > Mammalia > Rodentia > Heteromyidae > Dipodomys > Dipodomys ordii. The sequence goes on along the minus strand of NW_012267238.1, from coordinate 9,328,332 downwards.
ACAATTTACTTCACCTCTTTAAGTTTAGTATTCTTCTTTACAAAATCTGATAATAATGGTACCTATTTCAGGGATTGCTATGAGGAAAATGAAATGGAAGTTCATGTGAAGCACTGAGCAAAGAGTTTACCACAGAGCAGTAATAAATATTAGCTATAGCAGGGCACTGATAGCTCATACCTGTAATCTTAGCTACTCAGGAGGCTGAGATCTCAGGATCAGAATTCAAATCCAGCCCAGGCAGGAAAGTTAATGATATTCTTCATTTCCTTCTTCTTTTTCTTTTTTTCTAAATCCCATCTTTAGGTAGTTGAACAACATAGTTTCCAATTAACAAAACAGTTTATGAATACAATAAAACTTGATCAATGTCACCTTTTGACTCTTTTTTTTATTGTGAAAATACCGTCCAGAGGGGTTACAATTACATGGGCAAGATAATTAGTACATTTCCTATCAAGCATTGTTGCCTCCTCCTTTGTTTCCCCTTCCTAACCCTTCTCATCCCCCACTCCCTGCCAAAGTTGTAAAGTTAATTTTTCAACATAACGAATTGTACATCTATCTCATTGTTGCAATGGGTCCACCTGTATTTGAACGGTTTGTTTTTGCCCTTCTCCACAAATTATACCAACATCAAATACAATGAAAGCAGGGGTTATACTGTGGGGGAGGGACATACAAAGCAACAAAGAAATCACCTTGTAAATATGTTAGAAACAATCTCATGGAAGAAAAAACATTTGAATACTTATCTTGGGGTTCATTTCACCTAACATCAACTTATCTGAACTTTTCTGCTTGACTCAGACATATATTAGTTATTGCAAATAAGGGAAACCATGGTACCTATGTTTCTTTAGGCCTGGCTTACTTCACTTAATATAATTTTTTCCAAGTCTTTCCATTTCCTAACAAATGGGGCAATGTCATTCTTTCTGATGGAGGCATAGAATTCCATTGTGTATATATACGACATTTTCTTGATCCATTCATCTATTGCGGGACACCTGGGTTGGTTCCATATCTTAGCTATGGTAAATAATGCTGCAATAAACATAGTCATGCTGGTAGCTTTAGTGTAGTCTTGTTTGTGATCATTTGGGTAAATGCCCAAAAGTGGGCTTGCTGGGTCATAGGGGAGCTCTATGTGGATTCTTTTGAGAAACCTCCATACTGCTTTCCAAAGTGGTTGAACAAGTTTACACTCCTACCAACAATACAGTAAGGTTTGAGAGGTTCTGGGAAGATGGAGGAGGAGAATCTGGAGGCTAAGCAAGCTCTTGCATAGAAAGCAGTTTTGGTGTTCCAGTGATTAGTCCTAGGCCAGAGAATTACCCCCAAGTGTGCAATCACAGTACTGAGAGTTTGGTCAGAGAGGGAAAATCCAGGCAAGGAGACAGATTTGAGCACTTGCCGGTAGCCACCATACCTACAACACAGAGTCCAGGACAAAGGTGTCAGACACACCTTTTGACTCTTATCTCCAATAAATTACCAAAAAAGCCAGAAGGGTCACTATGGCTCAAGAGATAATGCCCTAATCTAGAACAAAAGAAGCTTGGTGACAGTGCTCAGGCTCTGAGTTCAAGCCCTAGAACCAGCACCACAAACACACACACACACACACACACACACACACACACACACACAGATGTTACCTGTGATGACAGTGAAGATATCTTCATATATTCAATTCAGCATATATCTGCCAAGTAGATGTAATATTTTAGGTTATATATAACATGTTTATAAGAAAAATGATTTAAACTCTCGGTTATTTTCAGTTTGTTCAAATAAATCAGCCATACATGATACACTCATGGTTCTCTTGCTATATTTAGGGAGATGCACAGAGATTATTATAATTCTGTATGAAATACAATAATATGATATAGGGAGAATCAATTTATTGTGTCTTAGGAGAAAGGATTTCCAGGTTAGGAGACAATTGAAATGGGCCATGAAGGATGAAAAGGAGCTCATTAGAAGACCAGTAAGAAAGGGCAGAAACAAGTTGAAAGGCGTGGTAGCAGAAGATTTGAAAAGAAAGATTAGTTTCCAAGTGGCTGTTTCTTGTATGTTTGCACTTTATTCTATAGGCAATGGAGAGCTATCAAGGCTGTTTAATTGGGAAGACAACTTGGCCACTCTCTCACATGGAAGGTTGTTGTACACCAAAGGCAAAATACAGAAAAGCTGGGGAAAAGAACATGGAAGCTGGTCATTGATAATTATAAAAGAATTGTAGTTGTCTTATCTCTTCTACTTTAAAGAACATACTCTTAATTATAGTTACTTCCCATGCAACCCTATAAGTCTAATCTTTCTCTCCTTTAGATTGTTCGCACCTAAAGTCTCTAGTTTGCTGGCTTTTCATTTCCTAGTGTGTCACAGAAGATTGGAACAGACTATATATAGACTGGACTAAATTAGAAATACAGGATTGGGAAGAGAGGACACTGAGAATAGATGTCTGCCATATACGGTAGCTTATATGAGATTTCCTTCTGAAATCGTTGAACTGTACCCTAGATTATGCGGATAATATGTGTGCAAGGCATGAGCATTAAAGTCAGGAAAAGCAAAGAGGTTTGGCTTAGACACAAGACAATTCCATTATCTCTTAAAGTTTTCAAGTACACAATACACTATTTGCTCTTGAGCCCATTTATATATTTTCTTTCAAAATACTTCAAGTAATATTTTAATATATATCTTCAGAACTATTTTAAAATATAGCACAGACAGTAGCAGAGCTAGAGGTAAAATCTGATAACAAATAAATTTTGGTAAGTTTTAAGCAGGTTGTCTATCACATGAATACATTCCAGTCAACATATAGTTGCCAGGCATATATTATGCTTCAGAATATTTATAAGATAGGCTCACAAGGTATTTATGGATAATTGTGGAGATGGATGGATATATTTATGAAGTGCAATATGCCCAGCTATTTAAACTTCTATGCATGTCTTTGTAATAAAATACCTAAACATTTAATTCTAAATTCAACAAACATTGATGAACAGTAGCTCATTCTTTGATAAACTTGATATCTGAAGCATTATTTCAGATAGAAGAAAATGGCAAGACTTTGCAAAATTAATTATGGTATACATCCAAAATTGAAGGAAGCATCAAATAACTTTTTAAATATGTCTTGTGAAACTTTTATGACCTTTCCTGCCATTTATGCACTCATAGTCCTGCTCTCTGCGTTAGGCCTATTCTAATATCATCCATCTCCAGATTTCAACTTCTTGATTGACGCCCAGGAGGTTTAAATTTTCCTATACATCCTGCCTCTCTCTTGAGCCCTGATTAAGAAACTCCAGCTGTCCTTTGAAATGTTCCTCAGGTTTTTAACACTTAGTGAGAATAATAATAGTGCCCCTCTGATGGAGTTGTTGTAAAAATTTAATGAGTAGATGTTTTTAAGCAAATACATTCTTGAAATATATTGGCTTGAAATATATGGAATCACCCTTGCACATGTAAGAACTCTGGGACCATGTGCCATGATTATCAGCAACATTGTTGATTTGCAACTCTACATTCTATGATCTAAAATTTTGCCTTGGCTCAGGCATGAAACCACCCCCTAATACTCAGCAAGACTCAACTTATGTATATATATCAAATCCTACCTCAGCATCTCGCATGTGATGTGACTGTGAAATTTACTTCTAGGCCTCTGTGTCAAAACTTTGAAAAAATATTTCCCAAACTCAAGTTGTCTCAATCATCATCTAGGGCCTTACCTCTGAGGTCCTGTAACCCTCTGACCCACCCCTGTGGTGGCTAGCTTTCTCGATCATGACAATGCTTATTGGGAATGTGAACTAAAGAAACCACTATGGAAATTAATATGGCAGTTCCCTAGAGGTCTAGTAAGATACTTTCTTTATGATCCCGCTCTTGGGTCAATATCTATCTTCATAGACCCTTTCTTCTGCACCTTAGTTCACAATAGTTCATATACATGGCATCTAGGTAGATACATACACCCTGGAATATTACTCAGATATAAAATTTGAATCATGGCTTTTACAGGAAAATAAATAGAACTACTGATTATCATGTAGACTGAAATAAGCCTAACACATTAACTGAAATTTCAGATGCTTTCACTTATTTGACCTGAAACAATAATGATAATTATGATAATAATAATGATGGGACAGAAATAGGGATGGGATCAAGGGGAGTTAGAAAGTGAAAGAAAAGGGTCTCAAGGAGTGAAGAACATCCAAGTAAACTATACAAGTATGTGTGTTTGTGTGTGTATGTGTGTGTGTGTGTATGTCTGTGTATGAATTGCACTAAACAGTATTTTAAAAAGGGTTAAGAAAGGGAGGAATGGGAATAACCAAAAGGAGGAGGCAAAACTATCCAAAACACATTGCACACATGTATGGAATTATCACAACAAATACCCTCATTTCATTCATTTCTGCTAAGCCCATAAATAACTAACAAAAATTAAAAACATTAAATGTATTATTTTACTTATTTATGTAGAGGTAATGAACTATTCAATATGGAATGTCTTGAAACTAAATATTTGCAAAAATAGTGAAAAGCAGAATTACATCTACTCCAAAGCATCCTTTGACATCTTTCTCATGTGATATCATCCTAATAAAAGCAACCCCACAGAAGGGCTACACTGTATTAACAATATTTCACTTATTTCTTTTTTCTCTTTCATGTTTTAATCTTCAAATGGTTGTATAAAGGGGTTACAATTTCATATGTTCATTCGTGTATCTAAGTACACCTTCTATCATGCTCCACTTTTTCCCGTCCCTCTGGAATCCTGTCACATTTCCCATTTCCTTTAGCATAGATGTACACTGAGGATTGTGACCATGTTTGTTCCCCATTTCCCTTTTCCTTTTTCATTCATCCACCCCTACTACTAGCCACTTCCTCATTTAACCTATGTTTCAGACCCTTATTTTGTTAAACTGGCTGCTAATTCTAATGTGGGTTTACTCCATTAAGTTTCACTCCACTATATCCTATATTTTGGTCAACATGACAGCTTATATAGTCATATGTCCTTGTGTGTGTTTAAATGGGTGGTTGTACTTTCAGTCTAAGTTCCACACATAAGAGAAAATGTGCCCTTTGTTCTTCTTGCTGCTTCTTCTTTTTAATGGGGGGAGGGGAGGTAAGGTTGGATGTTGGGCTTGAACTCTGAGCTTGGGTACTGTTCCTGAGCTCTTCAACTCAAGGCAAATGCTCTACCACTTGAGCCACAGTGCCACTTTTGGTTTTCTGTTGGTTTATTGGAGATGAGTCTCACGGACTTTCCTGCTGTGGCTGGCTTTGAATTCAACTCCTGAGTAGCTAGGATTATAGGCGTTACCTACCACAGTTCTGGCTTCTTGCTTCTTCGAATGGAAATAAATTACAACCATAAAGAGAAACTAATTCAACTTTGTAGCTATCGCTGATTTATAGGTAAGAGATCTAAGAGGCAGAAACACTTTACCACTTCGTGCAGCACACAGGAATTGGGCTAGATCAGCCTGTTCTTAACATTTAGTTTGTTCCACTTAGCCTGATGTTCTGTTCATGTAAGAAACCCTGACCACACATCTACGTAACAGACCCACAAGTACTGCAGACATGAGAGAAAAGAGATGAGAAATTGCCCTCTTGCTATCCTGTGGTGTTTGGGAAATGGACAATTGTTGTTTATTTAATTTATTTAAAGTGGTTTAAAATAGCCAATCATTTCTTAATTATGATGTCATCTGAACGCATTGCTTTCTATCATGCATTTATTTTACCCAATAAATGTTTCCATCATTCTTAGTATGCATTAGATCCTGTGCTTTTTAAATATGGTTTTATTGTAAAAATACTGTACAGAGGGATTACAGCTACACGAGCAAGGTAATGAGTACATTTCCTATCAAGCATTGTTAACTCCTCCTTTGATTTTCCCTTACCATCCCTTCCCTCCCACCTCCACAACTACACTCCTCCCTGCCCCCAACAAAGTTCCTTTTTCAACATAGTGTCTTGTGCATCACATTGTTGCAATGGGTCAACCTGTATCCCTACTTAAGCATTTTGTTTACAAACCAAATCTCATCCCTACCCTCCTAGTTCTCATAGTCAAGTGAGAAAGTCAGTCAGGAGCTAAGAAATCTCAGGTGAGAGCAGACAAGAGGGTGTGCAGAGATCCATTCCATGGCTTCAGTTTGGAAAGGGGGATCCAGGGACGAAGGCTGTGGGTGTTATGTGGAAGCTGCCAAAATCCAGAGTATGCAGAGAAATAGCAAACATTGAAGGCAGAGGGAAAGACAGTACAAACATATTGCTTGGTTAATGTCCAACAATAGCTTGGATACCATAATCTAGGACAGGAAAGAATAATTTACAACAAGGGAAAATGGGACAAGCAAGGTAAACAGGATGGAGCACCTCCCTTCCACAAAGACTTTATTGAAAGGCACTGGGAAAACTCAGATTGAAATATATCTTAAGCTAGCCTAACCTTTCAGAGCCAACATAACCCTAGAAAATCCAACTTCACCTACCAGTATGCTCTAAAACCATTAAAGATGCATATATCTACATGCAGCCACTTTAAAACATATAAAAGATTCAGCACATGCTGATTCAGAACACTAGCTAGCCTTCATTTTCATAGCCTGGGTCAAGTTCTCAGCATCTCTCAGAAATTGTCTTTGTATCCTGAATCCACTTCATGGACAGTAAAGCCATGTTACAGACAAGAGAATGAAGGCTGATTAAAAACATACCACAAGGTGATATTCCAGAAATTAATTATGTTATTGCTATTTTGTCATTTTCAAAATAATAGCAAATACAGAGAAAAATTAAAAGTAGCTTTCCTGGAGACCTACAGGAGTATGGCTGTGATATTCTGTTCTCTTAGCACAATCAATGTTTCCTTTAGTTAGAGAAGGACTTCAATCTATCAGACTGCTGTGAGTGCCTCTTTGAAATCTTCAGGGTGATAATCTAAGTGAAATAGAAATGGAGAGAAGGAAAAGGTCACATCCTTGGAAATCTTTTGTGATAAAGGATTTTCTTAGCTGCTTAATAAGATGGCAGAGGGGATCAGCATTACAATTAAGTTTGCAATCTTCTTGTACCTGGTGAGTCCTTCTAAATATTATTTCCAATCCCCTAAGTTTCCTTGTCACATTAAAGCTGATAAATTCCTCCACTACTCCTAACCTTGTGAAAGGACTTATTCTGCTCTCAAGTTCCCAACTGTATCCAAGGAAAGTCTTATATGCCTCTCCTATTCTTGATGTGTGTTGATAATTGCATCAGAGTTACAAATCGCAGTTACGCATTAATTCAAGTTTCATTTAAAGCTGGGTGCCTGTTGCTCATACCTGTAATCCTACTTACTCAGGAGGTAGAGGTCTTAAATTATCTGGTTTGAAGCCATCCAAGGCAGGAGAGTCTAAGACTCTTCTTTCCAATTAACCACCAAAAATCTGGAAGTGGCCAGGTGCCAGTGGCTCACACCTGTAATCGTAGTTACTCTGGAGTCTGAGATCTGAGGACCAAGGTTCAAAGCCAGCCTGGGCAGGAAAGCCCATAAACCACTAGAAAACTGGAAATCGTGGTGTGGCTCATGTGGTAGAGAACTAGCCTTGAGCTTAAGAGCTGCGGGACAATTCCCAGACCCATAGTTCAAGCCCTATGACCGACAAAAAAAAAATCTAGAAGTGGAGATGTGATTCAAGTCATAAAGCACAAAGCTTGAGCAAAGCAGCTAAGAGACAGCACTCAGGCCCTGAGTTCCAGCTCCAGTACCAACATTAAAATAAAGAAGTAAATAAAATAAATAAGTCAGATAAAAAGAACATGTACCTTATAGTACTCTTTTTTATGTTCAGCTTTTATTTATTTATTTTTTACTGTGAAAATACTGTACAGAGGGGTTACAATTAGATGGGCAAGATAATGAGTACGTTTCTTATCAAGCATTTCTTATCCTTTTATACTATGCTATTTCTGCTAAATGGGAGGAAAACGGTAGGGAAAAAAATGAGGTTTAAATTCGGGAGTCTAAAGTGTGAATTTTAATGTTGAAACATTTAACTGCAAGTTAATATTTTCTTCTAAGTCTCAGATTCCTCATCTGGGTTTTGTGGTTTTAAGTGAGATAAGTAACATAGGTGGCCTGTAAATAAGTGTCTGGATGAGGATTAATCGGGGTATGGGATTGTCATTTTTCCATCCAGCTCTTACCCTCTGTAAGATAGTTATTCTGTCATCTTATTCACCAAGCTCCAGTTACTATTTATTAAACCTTGGCTTTATTAAACCTTGGTCACCACTAGGGAAGTATATATGTAGACAGGGTAAAGGATGAAAATAGGAACAAGGCATTTGCCCAGTCTTCCAGAATCATCCCGTTTGACAGGAATACAGGTCTATGTGAAGTTAAAAAGTGTGATCATTCTTTCAGAAGAGTGGAGGGGGTGAGAGACAAGAACACAGGAGCTGCAGAGACTGAACTTTCTGGGAAGATAGTATCTAGTCTCAACCATAGTATATGGGTAAGATCTAGACTGCAAGAGGTCATGGGTGGAAATAACAGGCCCCCAGTTATGTAGCTGCAATTCCAAATTCCCAAATCTCTTGAAATTAGATTTCTCATAGCCCAAGTTGTCAAAGAACCTAAAAGAAACAGATCAGCTAGAACCTTTATTAATCCTATTTATGGAAGATTTAGCTATTGAACTCCAGAAGTTTTAATATGTTACCTTTAATATAATTCTATTTTGCAAAGCTGGGGATTGAAGCCTGGTACATACTAAGTTAGCACTCTGTACTTGAACCACAACCACAGGCCTTTTAAGTTATTTTTTGTTTTGTTTTATTAGTCCTGGGGTTTGAACCCAGGGCCTGGGCCCTATCTCTGAGCCTCTCTATGGTCAAGACTAGCACACTGTCACTTCAGCCACAATGCTACTACTGGCTTTTTCTGAGTAGTATTTTGTAGACAATAAAAATATTTTTTTAAAAAAAGGAGTAGAAAAGAGTCTCTTGGACTTTTCTGCCTGGGCTGGCTGTGAACCATGACCCTCAGATCTGAGCCTCCTAAGTAGCTAGGATTATAGGTGTGAGACACCAGCATCCAGCTTAATTTGTTTTTGAAACAGTTTGGATTTGAACCCACAATCTTAGAAGACATGATTATAGGTGAGTGCTACGATACCTGGTTGGAAAATTAAATTTATTTTGATAACAGGATGATATTTTCAGACCCTTTTGAGGAACTACACAGTGTAGCATTAGAATGATTTGTCTTTATATTTCTGCCCTGCCCACCAATTCTACCATATGCCTGCTTAGGTTTTAGGATAAGGAATTTGTTCTGGTTCTTTGCGATACGCAAAATACATAACAGAAACAGAGTTGTTGGTATGAGAAAATATAGAGTAGGTTAAGAGACTATCAAGTCACCCAGTATTGCTGGAACATTTAATAATGTACATGATGACAGTGATCAGGAAAGGAAGTAATTCAGGGAAAAGCACTGTCACTGAAATGCTAGAGTAAAGCTCTGAACCCACTGAAAGATGATGGTGACTTTCTCAGTTTCCAGTTCCTGTATAATAGTGGTACTCAGTCAATCAGTAGTTTGATTGGAAATGTCAAGGCAGATGTGTAGTAGAAGCAGGGAGAGAGGTTAAGGATGTTGTTCCAGTCTTTGCTTCCATCTGTGAAGTCAGTTATTAGAGGCAGGAAGTTGAAGTCAGGCAAGCTAATGGGAAAGTACATACTCACAATGCCATCTAGACAATGCTCTGTATTTTAAAACAAGCAGGGGACTCATTAAATTTCTCTGGAGGATTTGATGACAATGTCACAGACAGCTTGCCATAAGTCAGATGACAAAAGATGAGCATGGTGGCTTTATGTCAAGGAGAAGATCAGGTTACTAGCTTGAAATTAGCTCTCTGATGTGGCAGAGACTGGCAGTCAGCAGATCAGGGGGTCAACCATAAGTCCAACTTGGCCACTTACCAAGTAAATGATCTTGGGATAGGCTTAACATCCTTTTATTTCATTTTCCCTACTCCTCAAATTTGAGTAGAAATAGAGCTGACCTTTGAAAAAAATAAATAAATTACTCTATATTGAGGGTTGGAACAGTGTCTGCTACATGCAAAAACTGTCAAAGTTCTTGCTGTCATGTTGGGTACTTGAGTAGCATCTCCTAGACACTTTTTGCAATAATCACAAATTATGCATTTTTGTATTTGTTTAATATTTGTACACTCATTCATCTTGGCATTCACAAATGCCCTGACATGAAGATTCTGTTTTTCTTAACCTTATGTCTAATGTAAACATCTCAATATATAGCAAGTTCAACAAATACATGTGAAGAGATGGCTATAATTGTCAACAATGATACAAATATATGTGAAGTGATTGATGTATCAATGGATGGGACAAATAAATAATGTAATTGTGCACCTTCAACAGACAAGTCATCCAGCTCCCTCTTCCTCTGATTATCTGTACTGTTTTCTCAGAAACTTGAGCCTCTGAATGATAACATCTTAAATATTTCTTTCCCCCAGAATGATCTACCTTTGAGCTGAGCTTCAATATGTATTTACCAAAAAGGAGTGTTTTAATAGCAACACCTAAGACTAATTACATTACTAGGCACAGAGGATGAAGATTTAATGTCATACATCACAAACAACCCAGCATCAAGCGTCATATTCTGTACCTCCTTCTCAGAGAATGTTAATCATCCTAACACATGTTCACAGTCCACTACTCTGAAACAAGCCTCAGTTAGAGCTTACTGGAGAGAACAGGGAGGTTGGGCTGGGATGTAGCTCAGTAGCAAAGCACTTGCCTAGCAAGTGAAACATCCTGGGTTCGATCCCCAGTACCCCCCCCCAAAAAAAATAAAGAGGAAGGTAAATGATAGAAGAAAAAGTGACAAACATTTCCATAACTGGTCTCAGGATGACAAGCGTGTTGTCAGAAGCTGCTGTACGTTAAATGCAGAGCCAACAGTGTCCTAGGTAGCCATCGGGTGCATATGTGTCCCTTCTGGCAGCTGCCCCAATTTGTATCTTCTAAATGTGCATGCTGAAACAGTTAAACCCAATCACCTATATCAACAGGAATCCCATGTTCTGTCTCATTCAAATGCCCAAATTCTTCAGAAGTATACAAACTAAATCCTTCCATTAGAATACCACAGTGAGTTTCTAAAAACCAGTGGGAGTATAAGAATTACCAGTTCTGCAAAATGCTTTGATTCTGCTTGTGCACTGAAACCCCAAGCCACAATTCCATCCTCAGATTCTTCTCCTGGATAATTCTCATATCCAGCTCTTGCTCTTCATTCCCACTTACCGTTTCTCTTGGTGAGAACTACTTCTCTTTGGATGAATTCTTACCAGAATAGGAGTCAAGAGACTTTCCTTTCTTTCCTGTTCTCCAAGAACATTCCTTCTATGTCATCCACAAAATATTCTCTCAACAGTACAAATTGGCTTATAATTCATCAAACCAAACCTTTTCCAAATAGTACAAAGTTCACATGCTTGAGTACATAAGAAAATGGTGTGAAATTTGGAAACCTGCCAGAATTGTTCAGAATTTCCCATGGTTCTAGACTCAGTTCTAATTGTACTGCATTGCAAACTCCCATAACCACCCCCCTCAACTCATCACTTCCTCTTCCTTGCTACATGATAGATGTGTTTGGGTTCAATGGTATGAGCCACTATTCTGACCCCAGCAAGTTACATTTGCCTCACTGTGTTTCTAGAGTGTGGTCTCCTTGAGTTTTGTAATCCTTATGGTTCAAGCAGGTGTTTCTGTAATCAGCCAAGGTCAACTTCACACTCAGAGTGGTGTGTGTGTGTGTATGTGTGTGTGTGTGTGTGTGTGTTGTAGCCAGATGTGCTGCCCTAGGCTGGAGTTTCAGGTGCCATTGTCTGTACTGGTTTAAGAAGGATCTTGGCTGGTACAGTGGCTCACTTCTACATCCTGTCTTATTTTCCAGCATGCTCATGCAGATGAATTTTCACGGCAATATCAGCTCTTCAAGAGAGGAAAATAACCTATGTGTAGGTGGCCTAGGATAGCAATCATGGGAACTCAGGAGGCTAAGAACTGAATATCTTTTCTGCCAATCTGGACAGGAAAGTCAGTGAGATTTTTATTTATAATTATCTACCACAAAGCTAGAAGTAGAGCTGTGGTCCCAGTGGCAGAGCACTAGCCTTGAGCAAGAAATCTCAGTGACAGCACCAAGGCCCTGTGTTCAAGCCCTAAGGCCCATGCTTGTGTGTATAACACACACACACACACACACACACACACACACAAATAAGAAGGAGGAAAAGCAGTAGGAAGAAGAATAAGAAAAGGAGAAGAAGGAGGAGGAGGAGGGGGAGGGGGAGGAGGGGGAGGAGGAGGAAGGAATGAGAAAAAAGAGAGAAAGAAAGAAGTAAAGAAAGAGAAAGAAAGATTAGTGAGAAGAAATGTTTGAGGTCTACTGAAAAGCATGAGTAATCTGACACTGCTGTGCATTATCATGTTTTTCCCCTAAGCATTCAGGACACTACTTGGCATAGAATATTAAACTAACTACTATTCATGTTAGCATAATTTGGCTGAGTTATAATAACTGTTAGTATTTTATTTGTGATTGCTAAGTGATTCTAAGACAGCTAAAGTATTTTCAGAAATGCAAATAGTAAGTTATATGTTTTATAAAAGAGTTGAGTGTGCTGAGCTCTGGTGGTTCCTACCTTAATCTTAGCTACTCAGGTGGCTGAGATCTGAGGATTGTGGTTCAAAGCCAGCCAGCATAGTAAAGTCTATAAGATTCTTACCCCCAATAAACTACTCAGAAAAAGCCAGAAGTGGTGCTGTGGCTCAAGTGGTAGAGTACTAGCCTTGAGCACAAAGCAAATCAGAGACAATGCTCAAGCCCTGAGTTTAATCCCCAGGACTGGCAGTGAGAGAGAGAGAGACAGACAGACAGATAGACAGACAGACAGAGACAGACAGACAGAGACAGAGAGAGACAGAAACGGACAGAGACAGACAGAGAGACAGAGAGAGGCAGAGAGACAGAGAGGCAGAGAGACAGAGAAAGACAGAGAGAGACAGAGAAAGAGGAGTGATGTTGGGCATTGTTGACACATGCCTGTAGTCCTAGATACTTAGGAGTCTAAGATCTGAGGATCTTCATTGGAAGCCAACCAGGGCAGACCAATCTGAGAGTATCACCAATTAAGCAGTTAAAAGCCAGAAGTGAGGTATGGCATAAATGATAGAGCACCAGCCTGAGCTAAAATGCCAAGCAAGAGTGCATGGCCCCAAGCTCAAATCCCAGTATCAGCATGCACACACGTGGGCGCACGTGCACACACACACATATACAGAACAAAATGAATGAGAAAAGATATTAATGACCATACTACTTATAATAGATGGCACTTCAGGGATACTATGTCACAGTGGGGTGATATCTTTGTCACTATTTTGTGTGTGAGTAAATACAAATTCAAGGTCATGCAGGTGGTACTTGGGTGGTGCAGGACTGGAAAGCACAACTTCATATCACATAACTGTTGTATTCTCTCGTCTACCTTCCTTTGGTATTTAAGAAGTTGTTTAGAAGGACTTATATCTAGCCATCATAGGCATGTTGATTATTACTCCAAAAGGTTTATGAAGAGATTTTGTTTATATGAAAACATTTTTTACCTTACTCATTCTTACAAGAAAAAGTCATGTTTTGCTGCCACAGTTATTGTTTATACTTTCAATAAAATTTACATTCTCCATGCATTTGATCAAATGTTACATTTTTCAGGGATGCCAATCCAGAGTCTGAAAATTTATTACAGTGCTCTAAAAAGACATTACCCTGGCAAATGGTTGAGGAGAAAGGCCTTATCCTTCACAATTTTAGCTCTTTGCTAATGCAAAGAACTGAAAATTTTTCAAGTCAAACATGGCCAGCTACCATCTGGCTGGGTTAAAAGTTTACTTAGTAATCTCCTTATCAGCCAAGCAGCTGGACGTCTAGATAAGTCATGTGTAGGATTTCTAGATAATAGCAATGGGAAAATACTTTAAAATAAAAAAAAAGAAGTTCATCAGGAGGAATTAATTTGGGAGTTGTGCTGGCATGCAAGAAACTCTCAGGACTGATGAGTTAATCATCCATTGACACAACAGGAGAATTGAAGAATGGTCCCGGTGTCCTCTCCCAGGATGGATTGTTTCGATGTTTGGTTTCCCAAGTGTTTTTATGTCCAAGCATTTGTTTCAATCTCTCAAAAAGTGATACTACAGTATTTTGCTGTATGCCATAGATGTGTCACTGCAAAACTTGCTTGCAAATTGATTTTTTTCTGTTTGTAACTGGAAACCTAATAGAAATACACTAGGGGGGAATGTGGTAGTTAAAGAAATTCTTATGTAGTGTGAAAATTGCTTTTTCTTCTGAGTATAACTATTTTTAATGTATCTATTTGGTGAATTTTAAAATGTGTGCAATGAGTTTCATGTAGCTCTGCTTCTCTGTATACCTTAGGGCACTTAGGGAAATATAGTAACATCAATTTAATAATAAGCCTTCCCTGAGTATCTCCCACACCACTAATCGTATGAATTTTGTAAACTTAAAATATTATACTTATTATTTAAATGAGTATAGGTACCCTTATAGAAGCCTTTAACTAAACTATGACTAGTTGAAAATCAAGCCCCCTCCAATTGACACTCTCTAATGCTACTCTAAGGGCAGAAAGGTATGCTTAAGGTTGGAAAGTTATTACACTAAATTGATATACCTATAGAAACATGATATTTCCCCACATTCCATCACATATGGGCAGCATGTCTGCCTAAAAAATGACTCTTGGAGGTAACTCACTAGCACTGATAGGAGTTAGTAGAAAAGCAGATAATCAGGGAATTGTGGCCTATAGAAGTCACAGATGTCAGGCTAAGCTGCTAAACCCAAACCAGCCAGATAAAGGAATGGGGGTAAAGGAAGACAAAAGAATGAAACAGCAAGAAGCACAGAAGCATGAGGAAATAAGATGTAGACAATAAATCTTTGGCTTCATAACTTTACAGGTAATAGAAAGGAAACTGCCCAATCAGAAAGCCACCTTCACAAACGTCACTTCCCCTTTTCAACCCTAGAAAATTCTCTATAAAGAAGAAAATTTGCCAAAGATGGCAGAGACGGGCTGAAGTGCTGTCTTCCCCTGGCATGTCTATGCCATGTTCTCTCTTTTTATATCATAATTTTTCTTTTAATACAGTATCCTTATGTTCAAGTCTTGCTTAAAATTTTCCCTTGCCAGACATAAGAACAGGTCAATTTAACTGTCCTAAATTTCTGGTACCACATTTGATGCATCAGTGAGGAAGTTAGAGATTCAGCATGTCTTTTCCAGACTTGGATTCATCAAAGGTAACAGTGCCAAGACATTTGGTCTTCATGGACCCTCAGTTTGCTCATCTCCAAAGGACTTGACATAGACCATAGAAAACACTGGATGCCTAACAGGCAGGTTGTTGTTGCCAGAGAGAAGGGGATATTGGTGTTGTCTCTACTCAGGCTTGAGTCCTCTGTCCATCTCCAGAAAAGCCAGTGTCTAACACCAGGGAAGAATAAATAAATGCAGGCTCCACAATCCTGGGCAGCTTCTGGATTCCTTAGAGCAGTTCTGAGTCTTCATCTCTAAGTTGTCTGATTTTCTTTCTCTAACTCCAATACCTTATAGCATGTGTTTCTGTGATGTCTTGGAGTGTAAAATTCAGTTGGTATAGTACAGATTGGTGATCTGCTCATCTTTAGAGCAGCTATTAGAGTTCCATACCTTTTTTGTATACAATATAGGTATTGAAATCACTTTTTCATTTATGTATTCTTTAATTTGGAGCAAGTTTTTTAGCTTCTTAGAATATTTTTAATGTCTAAGAGATTTGAAATACATACTCTTAAAGTTCTTGGAGAGATTAAATAAAATAATGTTTATAAAATGCTGAATCTAGTGCTCAGCACACAGGCAACAAATAAATGGTAGAACTATTGGCTGTAACAACCAAGAGTCTTGTTTTGCCTTACCTTCAGATTTCATGACAAAATCTGTGTGCTAATTTGCAAAGGAGAGACTGTGATGCCTTTGTCTTCTGTCACAGGTTCCTTGTTGGCTATATGATATCATACAGAGAACTGATATTGATATTGATTTATAACCATTGTAATACAATTTACAAAAATAAAAGACATTAATTTAGTCTGGCAAGAATGATACATTTATTGTTAAAAACAGGTTGTGGTAAAGTACTAGTCTTGAGTAAAAAAGCTAAGGTACAGCACCTAAATCCTGAGTTCAACCCCCAGTACTGGCACGCACACACACACACACACACACACACACACACTTACAAATACATATATACACACATGCATACACACATCCATATATACACAGATACAAAAACATGTAGAACACTTTTTACTAAAAATTACCCTTTTTGAGGATTTTTATAGTCTTGTCTCTTTAGGCCTCTCTAGTCTCAAGGCCTGCACATAGCGTTCTCTGCTCCAAGCTCCCTTACTACATTATATGTCTATAAAAGTGTCTTTTCCTTTCAGGCTATGCTAATGCATAGATTCCATTGAATTCAGTTCCTCTTCTTAGTCTCTCAACAAGCCCCCTTCAAGGCCCAGCATCTACTCTCCTGTAACCTTCTCTATGATTTTACCTGCTTTCCATTTGAAACTTTGTTCTCTTCTAAAGATTCTTCCGGTACTATTTCACATTATCTACATTAGAACCTTATTCTGATGGCATTGAACTTGACAGTCCACCTCATTATATAATGCAAGATGTACATTTTATAATTTATATTGCCATGTCTGGCATAATTCCTGGAAAAACTAGTCTCTCCCTGTCTTTCTTTCCTTTCTCTTATAGTCTGTGTGTGTGTGTGTGTGTATGTGTGTGTGTGTGTTCCATGTCATGTGGACTTCTTTATTTCCTCTAATAGTTGTCAGACTCCAGACTAAATGCTATGTAAGTTAAACAAATTAGAGGGGTTCTCAGCTTCCTGCTGTGGATTCAGGCCCTCTGGGAACAAGCGGATACTGGAACATAATACATGAATCCTAAACACTACAATGCGCATGCAAAGTTGTAAAATCAATACACCATTTACTGAACGAGACTGAGCTTTATCTACTCTAGTTGTTTTACTCCTAGTGACTTTACAAATGTGAATAAGCCCAACCTTCGAATTTCTGAAAATTGTTCATTAAATTATTTCTCATTTGTGCTGAAGGATAAACCCCAATCACAGCATAGATTCAGATTTAGTTCACAAAACATCTCTACAGAAATGTCTTTGTTTAGATTCTTGGAAGTTTCACACAGTCACTCATGCATTAAAATTAACCATGTGCTATACTTTGTTTAAGTAACTAGATATTACTAAACTATGCTATTGAAAGGCACTGGGTTCAAACTAATGTTTAAGAGTTAATTTTCCTCTGGAGTGTTCCGCTTGTAAGTACAGCAGTTTATTAGCCCTAAGCCGACCATTATCAGCTTCCACAGCTTATATTTCTAATATCAGAAATCATTCAAAAAAGGCATGGTTTAGAGTTTTAGCATTTCCTCTCTTAGTTGCTTACAAAGCCTCATTATTTTCTTAGTATTTACTAATATTATATTTTGAGCTTGTCCTTTACTGTACATCATATGTGCCTGTCTTAAAGACCTGCAATTAAAATTTCTCTTAATTTGCATTTATTTTTTCTATGATGCATCAATTAACCCTCAACAGGAAACAGCTAGTTGAGAGGATGTGAAGACGCTAAACGCATAAATATATTTCTGTGGTAATAGACTCCTTAATAACTCTCATCTGATCAAAATTATATCATATATATGCATGGATATACCACATAAAACCCCTTAATTATGTATGATTGCTATGTATTGATTAAAATACATTATATATATGTATATATATATATATATATATGTTTTTCAAGAACACTGCTGTTGAATTTCCTCACAGTCTTTTCTAGACCATGAAGCTAATATACATGGTGCTCCAAGACTCACATAAAGGTAGGTATGTAGATGCAGACTCTCAGGGGACACTGATAAAGTGGATGTTTTTCCCTCTACTTAACTATCCTAATCAAGATTTACTGTATTCACAAAGTGCATTGTTAAACCTTTGTTAAGCTTTGTACATCTACCAAAAGATAATAATAAAAGTAATATGAAAAAAAGGAATTATATACCACATTTGGCAATCTGTTATGAGCAAGAGATTTTCCTGGCACATTATTTTGCTAAAGACAAGACATTTAGAAGTCTCTAACTTCTGTCAGGTGAGAGTGATATGTACATTTTCCAAGTCACTTTCTAACTGTCATGTGAAAATCAGGCAAGTTGTTAATTCCTGAATGGTGTGGTCACCAAAAGTATTTCTAGTGCTCCAGTGTTCACATGACTCAAGGCAATTTACTTCTAAACTTGCTTACGCTACTCTTTTCATTAATTTATCCTATTTAGTTTCCTTCTCTTCCACCTTTTTCTTTTTTTTGGATCTGGAAGCTTTTCCTATATTTCGGGTTTAATAGTGCTGTTAAAATTATGTTTAATTATCTAAGATCTAAGTGTACAGAAATCAAATAATTTCAAGTTGGAAATTTATTGTTATTTTTGATTATTGCTTTTTACTCTTGCTTCTGTCTAGATCTATTTTAAATATAGTTTATATTTTTTTGCATTTTATAATTATTGTGTTTAATACTTTCAAATGGATGTACACACACACACACACACACACACACACACACACACACACTATCACTGTGCCCATTAGCAGGGCATAGTGGTAAGCATCTATTATCCCAGCTAAAAGAGAGGCTGATTCTTAGACAAAAACATTCATGAAATTCCATCTTAACAATAAAACTGAATATAATGGTCTGTGCCTTTCTTCCAAGCTACAGAGAGAAATGTGAACAGGACAATCATGGTTCTGAGTGGACCAGGCAAAAACAAAATCCTTTCTCAAAAATAACTACAATGAAAAGGTACTAGAGGTGTGGCCCAAGCTGTAAGGCATCTATCTAGCAAGCAAAGGTGAGCCCTTGGATTTAAATCATAGGACTAACAAAAACAAAAAAACAAAAAACCAAGTTACAGATTTCTGAGCATATCTTTATCAACATGAGAGACAAACCTAACCTGGGCCAGATGTTCCCCATGCATACCTTGACAGATCCTTGTCACATTCAACTATACCTTTTGTAACACAAAAATGATAGTGCCTCATCAAGGGATGGAAGAAGGAATTCTAAGTTACCAAACAATCAAGTTAAAATTTAATTTTACTTGGGCTGAGAAGGTGGCTCAGTGGTAGAGTGCTTGCCTTGCATGCTTGAGGCCCCGGGTTTGATTCCTCAGCACCACATAAGCAAAAAGAAAAAAGCCAGAAGTGGTGCTGTGGTTCAAGTGGTAGAGCGCTAGCCTTGAGCTGAAGAGCTGAGGGACAGCGCCCATACCCAGAGTTCAGGCTCACGACTGGACCCTCTCAAGAAATTAATTTTACTTGATCAGATGCACATAGTTATTGAGACTTTGTGATCCTCTCCTAAGAACATTCTCCTTTGTTCTCACTCTATGTGAAAACATAGAAAGCTGCATAATTTATCATGCCCCAGTGTATTTTTTTTTTAACTTTTTACCATCTGATAGGTTTACTCATAGATTTAGAGGCACATTCTGGAATTAAACTCCAGTTAATGGAAACAAGAGATTTTTTTCTTATTTGTTGCTGTTTTTCTTTTCCTTTTTATCTCATTTGTTCATTTATTTGTCTTTTGAAGGGAACAGGGGAGGGGCAAAAATGGTAGGACAAAGGGTGAACAAATGCAAGAATGGTACTCACTAGACACTATGTTAAAAATGAACTATACAACTTGTAGGGTGGTATGGAAGAGAAAAACTGGGAGAGAGCCAGGGAAGGGGTGATATTGTTAAAAAAGAAATGTACACTTTGTCTAACTTATGTAACTGTAGCCCCTCTGTATATCACCTTAACAATAACAATAAAAAATAAAATGTCACATCTTCAAAGGAACTTATCACCAACCTAGTCACACAATATTTACCGTAAATATTGAGTAAAGTATATAAAATTCTCCGATTATGATAGTATTAGCCAATATTAGCTCAAATTTCTCAAGAATTTTGTATATGTGTGTATGTATGTCTGTGTATGTTATATGAATGAGAGATCATTTGAAATGAAATATCCCACCATCAATAACTAAAATGAAAAATGACAGATCAAAAAGTGTTGAAAATTTTCACTTATTTAAAAATGTATTTAAATCTAGTACTTTATGTTTCAAACAACTTAATATAAATCTTCCATCTTGATACCTTCCAAGACCATTTCAGGATAAGTCACATTGTCTGCATTATAAAGAAAAGAAGAACAAAAGTTAAATTAAGGAAGAAACATGCTATGGAGCTTAGTTAAAAAGTTAAGTGGAGAACTAGGTGCCAGTGGCTCATGCCTATAATCCTAGCTACTCAGGAGCCTCAGATCTGAGGATCATCCTTCAAAGCCAGCCACAACAGGAAAAGCTGTGCGACTCTTATCTCCAATTAACAAACATAATACGAGAAGTGGCCCTGTGGCTCAAAGTGGTAAAGTGCCAGCCTTGAGCAAAAGAGCTCAGTGACAGGGCCCAAGCCCTAAGTTCAAGCCCCATGAAAAATAAGGAAAAAAGTATATAAATATTGGATAAGGAACTATAGAACCACCTACTAAGGAGGATCTTCTTCCATTTTTAATTGTTTGATATATATATATATATATATATATATATATTACTAATACTTTGGCTTGAAGTCATGACCTCTGTACTCTCACTTAGCTTTTATGGTCAAGGCTAGTACTCTTCCACTTGAACAACACCTCTTCTGACTTTTTGGTTAATTAAAGATAAGAGTTTCACAGTCTTTTCTTCTCAATTTGGATTCAAACTGTCATCTTCATATCTCATCTTCATCCTAAGTAGATGGGATTACAAGAATAGAATGACTCAATAGTGCCTGGTTCTTCCATTTTTTTATATCTGGAAAAAGCCAACTGCAATCAATAAATTTGGTAGGACATACTTAAGAGTTATTCTTTGTCTCCAAAATCCAGTGAATTTCTTTTTAGGTGTCTCAAAATTCTTTCCAGAATCTTGGAAAAAAAATCTATGCCACATCCCATATCAGCAGCCCCCCGTTCCCATGGTTAAACTTATAAATAGTTAATTGTCCTGGGATTTAAGAAATAATCTGTTGGGTACTGGTGGCTCACACTTATAATCTTAACTACTCAGGGGGGTAAGATCTGAGGAACACAGCTCAAAGCAAAGAAAGTTCATGAGACTTTTAATTCTAATTAACCACCAAAAAGCTGGAAGTGAGGATTTGGCTCAAGTGTTAAGAGTGCTAGCCTTGAGCACAAAACTCAGGGACAGTGCCCAGGCTCTGAGTTCAAGGTCAACTATAGGCAAAAAGGAAAGAGGATGATTCAAGATGCACTCTACACACAAAAAGACATGTTGAAAATAAACCCTATTATACAATATTTGAAGATTATCATAATATGAGAAGAAAACATAGAGAAATGCACAGAAAATAATGCTGCAATAAACATAGTCATGCTGGTAGCTTTAGTGTGGTCTTGCTTGTGAACATTTAGGTAAATGCCCAAAAGTGGGATTGTTGGGTCATAGGGGAGCTCTATATGGAGTCTTTTGAGGAATCTCTATAGTGCTTTCCAAAGTGGTTGAACAAGTTTACACTCCCACCAACAATGCAGTAATGTTCCCTTCTGTCCACATCCCCTGTCCACATCTGTTGTAATTAGATTTCTTGATTATAGCCATTCTAACTGGGGTGA
Source organism: Dipodomys ordii (assembly GCF_000151885.1). NCBI lineage: Eukaryota > Metazoa > Chordata > Mammalia > Rodentia > Heteromyidae > Dipodomys > Dipodomys ordii. The sequence goes on along the minus strand of NW_012267238.1, from coordinate 9,306,309 downwards.
GGTGGTATCTCAATGTTGTTTTGATTTGCATTTCTTTTATGGCTAAAGAGGTTGAGCATTTCTTCATGTGTCTATTGGCCATCCTTCTTTCCTCTTCAGAGAAGTTTCTCTGTAAGCCTTTATCCCAATTATTTATTGGGCAGTTGTTTCTTTGAAGATTTGTTGTTGGGGAATTTAATTTTTTGAGTTCTAGGTATATTTTAGATATGAGACCCTTGTCTGTTGTATGGCTAGTGAAGATCTCCCAATCTGTGGGCTTTCTATTGATCTTGCTAGCTATGTCCTTTGCCATGCAGAAGCTCTGCAGTTTCATGCAATCCCATTTGTCCAACCTTTCTTTGATTTCTTGTGTTTTAGGGTCTTTGCCTCCATCAGAAAGAATGACATACTAAAAAAATGAATAAATAAAAAATATTTAAAAAGGAAGAATGACATATTGGGTTCTTCCTATGGTTCGTGGATTCTCAAATGCAAATCAAAACAATGTTGAGATACCACCTCACTCCAGTTAGAATGGCTAAAATCAAGAACTCTAATAACAACAGATGCTAGAGGGGATGTGGACAGAAGGGAACCTTACTTCATTGTTGGTGGAGTGTAAACTTGCTCAACCACTTTGGAAAGTAATATGGAGGTTCCTCAAAAGACTCACATAGAGCTCCCCTGTGACCCAGCAATCCCACTTTTGGGCATTTACCCAAATGTCTACAAACAAGACCACACTAAAGCTAGAAGCATGACTATGTTTATTGCAGCACTATTTACTATAGCTAAGATATGGAACCAACCCAGAGGCCCCTCAGTAGATGAATGGATCAAGAAAATGTGGTATATATACACAATGGAATTCTATGCCTCCATCAGAAAGAATGACATTGTCCCATTTGTTAGGAAATGGAAAGACTTGGAAAAAATTATATTAAGTGAAGTAAGCCAGGACCAAAGAAACATAGGTCCCATGGTTTCCCTTATTTGCAATATCTAGTATATGTCTGAGTCAAGCAGAAAAGGTCAGATAAAGTGATGTTAGGGAAATGAACCCTAAGATACATATTCAAATGGTTTTTTTCTTTCATGCGATTGTTTCTAACACATTTATAAGAGTATTTCTTTGTTGCTATGTATGTCCCTCTCCCACAGTATAACCCCTGCTTTCACTGTATTTGATGTTGGTATAATTTGTGGAGGGGAAGGGAAAAAAACAAATCATTTAAATAGGGATATAGGTGGAACCATTGCAACAATGAGATGTACAAATCGTTATGTTGAAAAAGAACTTTGGTGGGGGGAGGAGGAGGATTAGGTGGGGGGATGAGGGGAGGATAAGAAGGGATGGGAAGGGGAAACAAAGGAGGAGGCTACAATGCTTGATAAGAAATGTACTCATTATCTTGCCCATGTAATTTTAACCCCTCTGTACAGTATTTTCACAATAAAAAATAAAAATAAATAAAAAAAGAAATGCACAGAAAATTCTCCACTCTCTGTTTACCTATAGCCCAAATCTCATTCTAAAATTATCCTCAGAATAATTATTTAATAAGAATTTATTCCTCCAGAGGTTCCCAGGTTTATCCTAATAATATTAAGCCAGACCAGTAGAAAGCTACACATCTGGGTCAAATTATTTTCTCTACTCCCACAAAATCATCTTAACTGATATTGTTTCCTGCAATATCCTTGGGTTTTACTATGGCTGTCTGATTTAAAGACCAGACATACAGGGATAGCATTTGCCTTTCTATAAAGTTGTCATCCAGGACACTGATGGTTACTTTATTCATCTAACAACACTTGTTTCCTGGCACCAAGCCAGGAAAAGATTTGTCTTTTCTGATACTGTGTTTCCTTCCGTGATTTACAATTAAAACAATATGTAATAGAAAAAAATGTATTGACTGGGTAGTTAATGACCACAATGCTTTTAATTCATTGTTAGTTTAAAATTTGCAAGTGAAGCCAGATGCTGTGGACTCACATCTGTAATCCTAGCTACTCATGAAGCTGAGATCTGAAGATTGAAGTCCAAAGCCATCTTGGGCAGGAAAGTCTGTGAGAGTCTTACCCAAATGAAGCACTAAAATGCTAGTAGTGAAGCCATCACTCAAGTGGTAGAGATCCATCCTTAATCAAAAAAGCTAAGGCACAGCACCCAGGTCCTTAGTTTAAAGCTTAATAATGGTACAATAATAACAACAAAAAATGCATATGGAGAGTATGTTAGAGCAGCTGAAGGACTGAGAACACTAGTTTGAAGCCAGTCTGGGCTACATAAGGCTGCCATACCTTAAACATGAACACACTCTCCCTCCAAGAGAAGGAAGTCAAAGGGACATATTGTGAATGCAAAGTGCTTTAACTTTCACTTCCTGAGCATTATGGGTTAGCAAAGCTATTGTCTATGAGCTAAGTGGTGGCTGAAGCTCATGCTGCTGCCAATTCTGGTCAGCATAGTGAGAGATAGTCTTGGAGCAAGTACATAGCTAGCCTGGAAGGTCTACATGCAAAGTGCTGTGGTTGCACTGTTCTCAAATCAAAGAAATCATAATCTCAAACCATCACAAATTAAGGGTGTAATTACATTTGTCCATCTGAGCACCACTGAATTTCAACCAAATTAACTTTTTTAAAATATGTATTTTCCATCGATAGTGGCTCTAAGTTACAGGACTGGTTTGCAGGATCAACATTACAATGGGCTAAACATAAAATTTTACAACAGTTCTATCTTTGGGAAGTTTCTGATGTGCTTAGACTATAAAACTTCCCTGGAATATGTTATCTTTATATTTCTCAGTTAAACATAGAGGTTTCATTATCTCTGTCTTCTCAAATACTATACCGAACTTCAGAGACAAGAAGCTATTAATTTGCCCAAAGCAGTACTCTCCCTGAGGAAAATAAATAATTTTTTTAAAAACTATTTTTTCAATTAAATTAAACATAAAAATAATATACATGTTTTTTAAATTTAAAAAGGGCACATATAAAATAAATGAAATTTACAAAGTACTATCTTACAAGGTACATATATATGTAATTTGTAATTTTTAAAATTTAATTGGCATATATGTGTGTTGTGTTTGTATATATGAGGCTAAAAAGTAGCTCAAAAGTTTAAAGACTAAAAGACTAGGAAAGGGAAAGACCTGGAAAAATTATGTTGAGTGAAGTGGGGCTCCAAAAGACAAAGGAAGTAAATGAAGCATATTTTCTCTTATATATGGAAGCTAGATTTGGCTTATAAACTTAGTAAGTAAATACATTGTATGGAATGCAAGTGTGCACAAATGTATTAACTGAAATATGGTAAATTCAGTGGAGTACTCAAATAACAAAATTATTTTTCTATTCCTTCCATGCATTTTTTACTGTTACTATAGAGATGATGTAATGGGTATATTTCATTTTGGACAGTATCACCCCTTCCCTCATTCTCTCCTGGGTTTTCCCTTCCATCCCCACTTACAAGTTGTGTAGCTCATTTTCAGCACAGTGTCTAGTGAGTATCATTGCTGCACTTGTTCACCCTATGTCACCACCAACAAAAAAAAAACCCCAGCAGGAAGCAGGTACTTGAAAGGGGTGGTGTGGGGTCAAGGGAAATGGGTAAACAAATGAAGAGGAGGGGGTGGGGGAGAAGGCAGTCAAGAATTCAATATATATCCTCCAAAATTACAAAGACAGAAGGAAGCAGGAGGTAGAGGAAAGTAGGGTGAGAATGTTGAAAAGGGTGCCATTGATCAAAATGTATTTATAAACTCTGTTAAACAGAACTCCATTGTTGAACTATTTCAAGATAACAATAAATAAATACCCAAATGTAAAAAACAAAAACAAAGATAGAGCCAAAGCTCAAGGGCTAACATGCAAGGATCTGACTTCAAATTACTTCCTCCATTTCCAGGAAAAGAAATAATCTATCTGAAGCCGCAAATAGTTGGTAGCTACTCTAGAATTAAACTTTAGCATTAACTGAATTCTACATAGTTCATTTACCATATTCTTGGCCCTTTCTTTGTCTTATTTTCTAGAAAAATTTGCAGGCTGGCCTGACTTCTTCCATCATTTTTTCTTTTCTTTTTCTTTTTTGGTCAGTCATAGGGCTTGAACTCTTGGCCTGGGCACTGTCCCTCAGCTCTTCAGCTCAAGGCTAGTGCTCTACCACTTGAACTACAATGTCACTTCTGGTTTTCTGGTTAATTGGAACTAAGAGTCTCATGGACTTTCCTGCCACGGCTGGCTTTGAACCTCAATCCTCAGATCTCACAATCCTAAGTACCTAGGAATACAGACATGAGCCACCAGTGCCCAGCTCTTCCATCATTTAAAAAAATTTCAATCCTACCTTTCTGCGCCATTCTGCTTATCTTGGCATAGATGGAAATGGGGGATTTTTGCAGCCACAAATGAGTCCCTGAGGCTCTTCCGAGAATTGCTTACAAGATCCCTGCAGCATCCAGTATCTGTTCCTTATATAAAATGTTACAGTATTACTTTATAATCTGTGCACATAGTTCTGTAAAGGTTAACTCATCTACATTCCCTCCAATACCTAATACAATGTAAATGGCATATACCTCATTGCTATAGTACATTATTGAGGGAAATAAGGACAAGGACTGTACATGTTCTATGCAGATATGTTTGTTTCCAAGCATCTGATTGGTTAGATCTACTTGTGTGGAACTCACAGATATGAGGAGCTGACCTCATATTACAATTTTCACAGGACTATGGGTATGGATGAAGATAAGTCTTTTATATCACTTTTATATGTTAATTGTGTTGTCAAAACAAGTTTCTCACACAGAACCCTCACCTGCCTCATACACTAGTGCAAATATGATAACATGGGGAAAGAAATATCATCCTATCTAGAATACAAAAATGTTTTGACCAATATTTTTATCATTTTATTATATCAATTGTCTTTAGCCCTTTCTCAGTGTTATTTACAACAATAACAAAAAATAAATAAAATAAGCCACCTCAATTCTCACTAGAATCTAAATAAGAGTTAACTTTTAAAGTACTTAAATTAATTATAAAATGAATCATTTTGTCTAAAATAGGTTTAATTGGAGGGATTTAGTTCTTAGCAGGAACACTTTCAGAGCTTTCTGGGTAACTAGAAAATGCCATAGATGATTAATTGCTGGAAAAGGCAGACTGAAAGGGGACAGAGGGAAGCCAACTTCCTCAAAGAACTGTCTAACAAAAAGGCTAAATTCTGGAGCAATAGTGCCTTAAGATCACAGCAGTCTGTTCCAGAATAAGGTCTGGTAGCCCCTAAAGCATCCTCATGGTTCCAATGTTTGGGATGCAGCATTTTGGGGAGATAACTCCTCAGTTGTGAGGAATTCTGAGCAATAGGTTGTCTCATCTTGAGAATCACAGCTATTCATGTCAGGCCAGAAGCTTCTGGCATGAAGAAGCTAGGCTAGCCAGATACTAGTATCTCACACCTGTAATTCTAGCTACTCAGGAAGCTTATATCTGAATATTGTGATTCAAAGCCAGCCTGGGCAGGAAGGTCTGTAAGATTCTTAGCTCCAATTAACTATCAAAAAAGTTGTAAGTGGATTTGTGGCTCAAATGGTAGAGCACTATCTTTGAGCAAAAATAACCTCAGAGACAGTACCCAGGCCCTGAGTTCAAGCACCAGGACTTGCACCAATCACAAACAACAAATAAACAAACAAAAAAAAAAGCAGGCTAACTTTCCAGGTCTTCAGGTTAGTTTGCTTTTTTTAATAGTCACTTTTTTATTGTGAAAATACTGTATAGAGGGGTTATATTTACATGGGCAAGATAATGAATACATTTCTTATCAAGCATTGTTGTCTCCTCTTTTGTTTCCCCTTCCCATCCCTTCCCATCTCCTACCCTTTCCCCCACCCCCGCTGCCGCCCCCTTTCTTTAGTAAAATAGAGGTCATGTTTCATTGGTTTATGTGGAGATTCAATTAAGTAATGGATATGTTATGCTTCTGACAAAGGACATAAGATATCAAATGTCTGTATGTAAAAGAAGACCATGTGACACATATTTGAGCTGTATTTCTTACCAGAAACAGGGTACTCTGAACTCAGCCAAGTGCCAAGTGCCAAGAGATAGTGACACAGAAAGAAGAGAGAGAGAGAGACAGACAGACAGACAGACAGACAGAGACAGAGAGAGCAGAGTTTTAGAGAAAAGAAATACAAAAGAAATAAAAGTTTGATAATTTTGCAGGCTAAGAAGAGGACATGTATTTTAATGTTTTTTTCTTTCATGCATGCGTTTCTAACGCATTTATAAGACTATGTATGTCCCTCCCCCACAGTATAACCCCTGCTTTCACTATATTTGATGTCAGTATAACTTGTGGAGGAGAGGGGGAAAAAAACAGTTGTTTAAGGATACAGGTGGACCTGATGCAACAAAGAAAAGTATAAGTTGTCATGTCCAAAACGAGCTTTACAACGTCGGTCGGGGGGGGGGGGAAGGGGGGGGGAGGAGAAGGGTTGGGATTGGGGGGGAGAGGGGAGGCTGGGAAGGGATGGAGGAGGCTGCAATGCTTGGTAAGAAATGTACGCATTATCCTGCCCATGTAATTGTAACCCCTCTGTACAGTATGTTCACAAATAAAAAATAAATGAATAAATTTTAAAAAAAGAAATAAAAGTTTAATAATTTTGCAGGCTAAGAAGAGGAAAGTATCTATTGCCTCAAAGCTGTAGTCTTCCTTCTAAGAGATAGTAAATGCCATGTATTTAAGTGGAGTTCATGAACTCAGGTTTGGGGTATTTGACAAAGGGCATGTCCCTGCCAGGTGCTGGCCTTGCTTATTGGTTTTTATCTCTTAGTTACTGGAGGCTTATCCTCAAGCTATATGTATCAGTAGATAGGAATCATTCCTGGTGGTCAGAGAAAGAAAAGTATGTGTGTGTGTGTTTGTGTGTGTGTGTCTGTCTGTCTGTCCATGGGTGTGTGCATATGCATGTCTATGTGTGTGTGTGTATGTGTGTATGGGTGTAGGGAGGACTAGGAGAAAAATATGTGGCTTAGTAAAAAGAAAAGTGTGCTTATTTTTGGCATTTCATCATGGAGAGATAAGTGCATAATTATCAAATCATTCTGTCTGTCCTGGATTCCAAGGTAGCTGAATGGAAAATTGCACAGAGCAGAAATACCAAGTGAAGGCAGGGGTGCCTAGCTTTTATTCTACCTGTGATTCATTTGTGGGCCCCAGAAAAGAGTTCATGCTTCTCAGCCCAATGCAGTTTTAAGGCCCTGCTATGATCATATATTAAAGGAAAGGTCATGTTTTATGTTGCTATTTCATTTTGTTTTAAGATGCAAACAAACCAACAAATAAACATTGAAAGAACAGAGGTTCTAATACTGCCAAGAGAAAGTTCTCTACAATCCAGACTTTTTGAGTTAGCAGAGCATGATGTCAGCGCCACAGTAAATCACAGGAAAGACTCAGTATATTATCTTGAATTTCAACTTCACCAAAATGTTTCAGTGGAAACAATTCAGTAGTAAAACAAGCAAGGAGGTATAGTGAAGCAGAAAGCTGTATTTTCAGGGATTTAGGATAAAAGCATAAGCCTGCAAAATAATGAGATTGTAGTAAACTAATACTGCCTTTGACTACAAAGTACTGGGGCTCTTGATTGAAACTCGTTTGCCCAGTGCTATTGTTATGAAGATAATGAGAGGTTGGAAAAAGAGGTTAAGATTAAGCATTCAGAAGTAATGCTTGACCTCAATTATTACTTATAACTTCAAGCAGGTTTATTAAATATTGTTTGCATTGTCATTTATATCAGGGAGAGAATATCTGAAAGAAAATTTTACCACGCTTGTCTTTTCTTCCAATATTTATGAAGCAAAACATTTAAATGAACAGGGTCCAGAGAACAAAGGCAAAGTTGAGCATCAAAAGAACCAGTCAGAAGGTATTGTCAGGGGACTGGGAAGGTCTTTTCACATTTAGGCCACGGGTAGTTGATTCCGGGTATCAACTTAACTGGATGTGTGGATACTCCAATAGCTGGAATATCCAATAAAGCAATGCCTATACTCAGTGAGTGGGTCAGCAGGTATTTAAGCTGCTGCCACAAAAAGCAGGTGATTTTGCTTTTGATCACCATGAGTAGGCATCCTTATGTGTGTCCATGAGGGTACCTCTAGAGGAGATTAGTATATGATTTGGTAGAATACCACCTCTGTGTGCACAGACAGGTGTTATTCACTCACCTTAAGAGCCCAAGTGGAACCAAGGGTCAGAGGAGGTGCTACTTGCTCTCTGTCTTCCAAACCCATCAGCATTCTAGCATCTCTCTCTAGCTTCTGGCCCTAGGATTTGTACCAGTGGTATCTGGAGTCTCAGGTCTTAAGTCTCAAGCTGAAAATTATATCAATAGCTTTCTTGCTTCCAAACACTTTGGAATTAAGGTGATCCACACACCAGCTTCCTTATTTCTACAGAACACAGATACTCAGCCAAAGGATGTTTCAGCCCTTGTAATCAAATATTTTCCCCTGATAACTCCCTTCTGATCTATCTCTTTAGTTCTCCTTCTCTTTGCTCTATCTTTATGCATATAATAGGTTTATATATAATATATAAGCGCTTTAATTGTGTGTAGAAATGTTTTATAGATTCTATCATGAAAATATGTGTGTGTTTTATTATATGCAATATATGAATTTATAGTTATGATGTGATACACCACACACATACACACACATATTTTTATATATATATACAGACACAGAAAGACTGAAACAAGCCTGAAGGGACAGAGGGAAAAGGGCATTTTCAGAATCAGTGCTCTCTGTAGCCTCGGAACTATCATGTCCAGAATTTCTTATTGGCTAAGCAAGAACATCAAGAGTAAGAATATGAAACATGATATACAGAGCTCAGCCCCATAGTACACAGTCATGGAATAGAAGATTATCTGTGAAATGGAGAACCAATATGGTCAAATATCAGAAAGCCACCATGACTTGGGGATGGAAAATTACCATCTTAAGAATAAAACTTATTTACAAAGAATTCATTCTCACCTACAAATTAAGATATAATAAGATATAATTATAAGATATAATTTACTGTTTGTTTTGCTACTGAAAATGTATAGTCATATATTCCTCATTGGGTTCTTCAAAGAGTTAGAAGAAATACATGTGATAGCTCAGAGAATGTCAGGAATACAGCTCAACATTATCTATGATGGTGATTACTGTATGTGTGTCTTGTTTGTCTGTCTGTATGTGTGTGTGCCTGCCCTGGGCCTTGAACTCAGGTCCTGAGTGCTTTGTCTGAACTTCTTTTGCTGAAGACTAGTGTTCTACCACTTAATCCACAGCTTCACTTCTGACTGCTTTAGTTGGAGATAAGAGACTCCTGGACTGTCCTGCCCTGCTGGTTTCAAATGGTGATCCTGACATCTTTTCCTTCTGAGTTGCTAAAATTAGAGGCATAAACCACCAGTGCCAGACAGTGATGATGATATTCTTTAACTGAGGTTTCTCTAGGGCTGGAAACCAATTTTAAAAGGCCTCTCCTCTACTGTTCTCTCTGATAAACAAGTAAATGTTTAGTGCTTACCATGGACAAGATATGGAAGATACCTGATAACAAAGCTAGCTAGAGTCTGTCATGAAGAGTTTATAGTTGTGGGTGCCATGGCTTCTCTCTGTAATCCTAGCTACTCAGCAGATTGAGATCTCGGGGTTTGGAGTTCAAAGAGAGCCTGACTAGGAAAGCTGATTCTGATCTCCAATTAACCACCATAAATCTGGACTTAGATCTGTGGCTCAAAGTAGCAGAGCATCAGCCTTCAGAAAAAAAAATAAGGCTAAGGGACAGCACCCAGGCCCTAGTTAAAGACAAATAAACAAACAAACAAAAGAAGCTTATAATCTCCTGGATTTACAAGCACAGATGAAAAAAGATTAATCTTTTAGATTGTGACACAGAGCATGAAAGAATAAATATAACATGTGGCTCACCAGCAGAGCCCTGGCTGAAGTAAGATGATCAGAAAAAAACCTAAAGAGGAGGAGATACCAGTCAGACCAAGCAGCACAGAATGGTGACATTGACAAGGTGCCTTTTATTATGGAGGGACTTGGGGAGTTCAAAGCAACAACAAGCATGTGTATAAGGGTCCAGAGATGGTGATTGCTAGAAGGAGTGTGTAAGGCTAGCATAACACAGTATAAAGTGCCAAGGCACTGAGAAGAGCTGTTGAAAAGGGGAGGCTATCATGCAGGGAAGCTTTGAATAAAAAATTGTATGGTCTCAATTATGTTTCTTAAAGATTCCCCTATGTCTCCAGTACAGATGGAGAGGGGATGGAGAAGGGCATAGCTGAAAATGAGAACTGATAGGAAGCAATCTGAGAGAACAAGGGTAATGATGGAGATGGTGAGGGTTTGGACTGGGTCAATAGGAACAAAGCAGCTTTGCATGTATATCATCAGCTGGATGATCCACAGATGAAAATCTGTTTTTTAAAATTGAGGGGAAATAAATCATGGCTTAATGTGAAAATCATATAAGATAGATACCAACTTTCTATGCCATAGACTTGAGTATAGAGCTCAATAACTAAAAAAACACAATTTCTGGTGGAAATGAGAAATGCCAAGTTCACAAGTCTTAAAAGGTCCAGGAAATCATTTGGTACATAACAGGGCAGACACATGAGCTTCTGGGCTTCTTGTCTCCTGCCCATGGATGTCTGCTGCCCATGGATGTCTCCTGCCCATGGATGTCTTCCTGTACTGATAATTTTGTAGAGCTCATGAATAATGTTATAACTATCAAAACTGCCCTTGGCCAAAAAGTAAATAAAACAAAACAAAAAAATGGATCCCAATTTCAGTGAGGGTAGACATTTGTATTATTACTGTTTGCATTGGCCTAGACTACAAAGTTCTTTTTGAAGTACTACACATTAAAATATTTTGAAATAAATTTAGAAGTCAGACAGCAACATCTAGAAGACACTTTTACCTCTAGAATCTCCCTTTGAATCTATCTTGTTTCCTTTTAGATGCTGTGACTCCAAAGGATTTTTGAGGTTTCTTTGTGGACTGCTAAAGACCACCCCAAATCCAATTTCGTTGTGGTTTTTTTTTGGATTGAAACCTCATCCTACACTTGCAGAATTAGCCTTTCAGAACTGCAAAGTGTGTGTGTGTGTGTGTGTGTGTGTGTGTGTGTGTGCGCGCGCGCACGCGCACACGCATATTCCAAATGAAGACGTAGCTTCTTTATAAACTAGGATGGTGCTGAAGGATGTCCTTGTTGGACGCATCTAATCTACAATGGGATAGTGAATTGACAAGATTAAAAAGGATAAAATACCAGAGTTTCTGTTCCATCTTTCCATCATTCCATTCATTCTAAACACTTAGTTTTCTCTTTGCAGTATTTTGAAATTATGTGAGAAAAAAATGCAGCTAGATAACCTGGCTTTGGGTGTTTTCCCTCATTATAGTGTAAGGCAGCCATGAACATGGAGATCCGTAGCTCATGATGTTGTTTAAAGAGTCATTGATTGTCATTGTATCAGAGGGTGTCTTCTTTCATGGGGAAATTTGAATCTAAATTAATCTATTTTTCATGCTTTGAATCTTAAAACAACTAGAACATATTTTCTAAATGAAACACTTGAACAACAGCTAATAAGTGAGACATTCAGACAATATTTTGAGAGGGATTTGAAAGGACTTTTCTAATCAGGTGTAATACAGTGGAATTGATTGGTTATATTAGGGCATGATATTAAAGTTGATATATTATGTCTAAATTATGTCTTATTAGTATTCATTTTAAAAATAGTGTCCATGAGGCTCATCCATGTTGTGGATCTAACTATAAGTAGAATACACAGACAACAATAGACTGACTTCTGGTGTTCGACCTGAGAGCTAGGAATAGAAGATGGCTAATAGTGTTTATTGCCTGCAGTTTGGGTATACCTTCAGATAACATTAAGCTTCTACAAAGACTATGATGTGCATAGATATATTTTTGCGAAAGGTACAAAAAATGAGTAGGGAACAATCTTTGACTGCAGATATGTTCAAAAACAGCTCAAATACAAACTTGCTGTAGTCCTTTCCTAAGACATTACCTACAAGGCTTAGTGCTATACTGCACAAATCAGTCAACCCAACAATAATGATCTATTTGGTATTAGATTTGTACGTATCCCCCTTTTGAGTATGATTAAGTCAACATAAAAAGAAACAAACAAATAACTAAGTAGTAGATGGCTTGTGATATGTCATCACTAAATTTCCTCTTTCAATGAATGACTGATTTTTTAAATGACATAATTATATTGCTGTTTAACCTAGGGACCCTTTCCTAGTTGAAGATACCAATCATTTTTTCCTATGTTTACCAATAATTTTATAAGTGGTTCTTAGTCACAAATAGTCACAAATAGTAAAAGGTTTTACCTTTAGAAATTTTGGTAACTGTCACTCACATGATTCTGCATCCGTGTGTCCATTGTTTGTCTGTTGCCAGAAGACAAGTACTCAGTTTTGTAATGAGAAATATCTAGCTCCTTTATAATCTAGAGCTTTCTATGGGACCTCTTCACCACAGCACTTAGGTAATTAGGAGAGAAGCAGTAATGAAAGCAAGGTATCATGTGTTTTTGATCCTGGTATTGGAACAATATATATGGTTTTTACGATGAAGGAAAATAATAAATACTTCTAAACTGTTTCAGAAAAAGGTGAGATTTGTTATATGTCTTTTGTGCAGCCCTAAGTTGGAGATCCAATGAAATAATAAGCAAGCTATATTACTCCAAGAAAGGGAATTGGCAGTTACCTAAACAATTTGGTTCTTAAGTGGGAAATATTACCAGCACATATTTACTATCTCTAATCATGGATTTCATACACAGAAAACTATAGTCAAGGGGATGGTCAATAAACAAAATTTGGAGATTGAAATTTGATAGTAATAATCTGCAAAGCTACGTGGAAAAGAAGAGTTTTCATATGTGATGATGTTCAGCCTGCCAAGATGTTTGTCTAGCTTCATTTTATCTGCCTTAAAGGAAACAAGCTTCTCATTTCCTCTGTTCCATTCACATAAGACATAGAAAAAACATTTACATTACATTTAAGCATTTTTTCTTCAGCCTTTCTTAAGAAGTGTAATTGTTCTTTGTTATGTGAGCAGAGTTTGTACAAAGTAACAGTTAAAAGTAAAATAGCCTGGGTTAAAATAGTCATTTTTTCCAAAGAAGATATACACATGTAAAAAAAATCCAGCATCATTAATATCTAGGAAAGTGCAAGTCAAAATCATGATGAGATGACATTTCCTATGAGAATGAACACTCTAAAAATACAGAACATAACAAATTTTCGCAAGAAGGTAAAAATATTTAGACTTCTATATGTTGGTAATGAAAATGGAAATCAATGTATCCAATGTGAAAACTAAATATACAATTATCATTTTATCAAAATTATGTTTACTGGGTATATGTCTAAAGTAATTAAAAGCAGTGATTGGAAGATATATTTTACATCCCTTGTTGATAAATGTTATTCATCATAGCTTCAAGATGGAAAAAATATCCATTGGCAAATAAGTGGATAAACAAAAATTTTTAAAAATTGACAACACTAAGGTTTGAACTCAGGGATTTTCACACTAATTCTCTAGCCATAACTCCAATAGCATTTTGCTGGTTAGTTGAAAATGGAACCTCATAACATCACTGAAATAAGTACTTTCATTTTCTCAAGCTTCAGGCCCACATGTTCCCAGATGTTGGAATGGGCCTCATTTGTTTCTGTATCTCCATTGTATAAAACAATGTACTGTGTATCCAGAAATAGTCACAGTGAATGATGCTAACATAATGCATAAAAAATGCATATGGATAATTAATATTACCCCCATGTTTATGAACCAATGAAACACAAAGCTATCAAGTTTCTTTTCAGAGACAGTGCAAGTTAATAATTATTAAAACAACATTCCCTACTATCTGTTGTTCCTTTAGGCTCTCTCTAGGATAGGAGGTAAGGGAAGCTATACAGTGACCTAAGAAAGCAGGTAAAAATCTGACTCCATTGTATCATATGAGGAGATGCTATATAAAAAACGAACCCTATGTATATGAGCATACTTATAAATTTCAATGAATATTCAATTTTAAATTATGTTATACTTTACCTCTAAAATAGAATAAAAAATTTGCATAAGTCCAAGAAAATAAGAAATTTGGGAACTTCTCATTTTATATTTTCTTATTTGTCTCAGCAACTACTTATTGTAGTATAACAAGGTGAAAGTAGGAAGAAATAGAGAAAGAGGGAGAAACGTTTCCTGCTCCCCATTCAGGAAGTGTGATTTCAAGGCTTCTTTCAATGTATTTCACAGGAGTAACAACAACAAATCCTGGAAAGATGTTATAAAATTAATTTGGGGATCATAATCACATAGAAATCTCAGGGATAATGGCTCTTGTCTAGAGTTCACCCCTGAGAAAAGAAGTCAGGTTTTGCATTGACTTTTAAAAAAAAAAAGGAGTAACTCTATTTATGATAGTTAAAGTTAAGTGGAAAACAAAATAAGGCAATTTTGCTTCACTTGACACCAGACTAAACACACACACACACACACACACACACACAGAGAAACAAAAAATAAATATTTTGTTCTAAGTAACTAGATACTTGAGATAAACACAATTCTTCATATCTTTCTAAGTGAAATGATCCATCTCATTCAAGTAAAATTGGTTTTATTAGCATTATGAAGATACTTATGAAAAATGGGTTTATTTTCAAGAGAATAATGGGTTTGTTTGTATCTATTTATTGTTTAGTTGTTTGGTTGGCTGTTAGGAAGGAGCAGGTGTGAAGGCTGGCGAAATAATTGCCTCTATCAATTACTTTTCCTTGGTGTGTAGAGTTGCTCTAAATAAGGACACTAGAGTGGTAAGTGACCAGGCCTGCTGGCTTTCTAGATAAGAAACTTCAAATCTAACAAATAGCCAGGAGTCTCTCACTCTTTTTTCCACATTATATATAGGATTATGGTCTATTCTAATTTGAGCAATTATTTAATGCCATCATTGATAAAAGTTCACAAAGAAGGAAATAAAATATATCAGGAAGAAAGTGCTCAGGTTTCTTCTTCACTGACAATGTAGATAAAGGTACAAAATCAAAAATGAGATTTATAAATAAGATGAAGTTGAATTGCCAATTGCGGAATAAAAACACAAACTATTTGGCTGATCACAACAGGTAACTCCACCAAAATGAATGATGTTCTTCTAGTTAACTGGGTGTTCTACATTTACAAATGAGATGGGGTTTGTGCATGGCTTTGACTTAGTACAATGGAAAAGATTTATGTCAGTACCTTTTGCAAACATGTGTACCAATAAGATGTACTTTAAATGTGTAAGAAGAGAACAGACTTGAATGTAGCCATGAATTAGCAGTCCACCCAGGGAGATTTGGCATTTATTCAGTCTGCTTAATTCCTATGAAAGTATAAATGCACATCATTTTTTTTATTTAAATGAATTTCAGAGATATAAACAATAAAATTTATGTATACTACATTTTGGATTTAGACATTCACACACAAATTTATGCATTTGAGAGTGAAAACTAGAGGCAAATCTCGCTATATTAATGATACTCTGTTTTGGATTGTGAAAGTAATTTTTTTATTCTGAAAATTTCTGTGATTCTATGAGAAGAAAGAAATGCTTCTATTGTTGTTTTAGTCCCTCTTTGTTTGAAAGGTACACTTTTTTTCCTCATTTGGCAAATTTACGAACCAAAGCACTCAGTTATGAATACCATAAGGTTTAAAATTTCTATTAGTCTGTTTCACTTTTATGAAAAGCACATGCTCTGCCCAGCTTTCTGAAGACCAATGGAATCAGTACCTGTGCCTCACCTTTCTCTTAATTTAGTAAACTAGGGACAAAGGTAACTTATAGTATGAGCACCACAATTATTCTGCCAACGCATGTTGAAAATTCATTATTAACCAGGAAGGTTTTTAGACAAAACAAGGAATACAGTGATGAACCAAAAACACAAAACAACTTCCTTTAAGGAGTTTACATTTTTATGGGATGAAGAAGCATCAGGATAACAATTCCATAGTGTGGAAGAAGGTTATAATTGCCATGGAGATAGATTACAAACACATAAAGCTGGGTAACGGGGATGGAAAATATTGGAAGAGGAGTGAAACTCTGAGATGGCATTTGAGGAATTCTATGGAGGAGAAGAATGCAAAAGACTCACATGTGTGTAGAGGAAGAGCTTCCTATGAGGAGAGACTAGCCAGACACTAGAATACCAACACTAGGAGGCAGGCATGTGCCTACCATATTCAAGGAAAATATGGAGTCCAGTATTTTTTAACACAGGACCTCTTGGGGAAGCTAATGAATGAGGAGGTCACAGATAGTCTGGGGTCATATATTACAGATTTGAAGGATATGGTACGACCTTTAACCTTTATTTTGGTTGGAGGAGTTGATGTGATGCAGCTTAAAAATGTTAAATGATCTATCTATCTATCTATCTATCTATCTATCTATCTATCTATCTATCCATCTTTCTAAAAGAAATCTTAAATCTAAGCCAACGAATTGGCAGCAAGATCACAGTTAACTCCTTTTTATGGAATTTGGATTCCATGTACCTTCTATTCAAGTTTCATTTTTTCCTTAGAGGAAGGTAATATATTCATTGAGTGTTTCCATATGGAATTTAAATGTATCTTTAAGTGAAGTGTCTAAATGTCATATAAGTACATGCGGCCCTTTTATTTTCCTCCAATAATGAATGTGTCATAACAAAGCATTTTTGGTTAAACTGATTTTATTGGTCATATTTATTTACTACTAACTTTGCATAAATGCCTGCTTTGTGGGGGGAAAAAGAGCACTTAAAAATAGTATTTCCGTTACATTAGGCTAGATTTTACAGGGTACAAGAAGTCATTTAAAGTGGCTATGGTGGCTTTTGCTGACTGATTTTACTCCAAAAATCCCATTACTCCAAAAATCCAAGGAGTTCTGTGAAAAGTTAAAGTCCTGTTTAGTAACCAGTGCCATCCAAAGTACTCATAAGGTTTGGTTTAATTTGGCATCATATTTAATTTAATTTGTTTAATTTGTGCATCTCAAGAGTTTGTTTTTCCATTTCTTAACAAATGGAGCAATGTCATTCTTTCTAATGGAGGCATAGGATTCCATTGTGTATATATACCACATTTTCTTGATCCATTCATCTACTGAGGGGCATCTGGGTTGGTTCCATATCTTAGCTATGGTAAATAATGCTGCAATAAACATAGTTGTGCTGGTAGCTTTAGTGTGGTCTTGTTTGTAAACATTTGGGTAAATGCCCAAAAGTGGGATTGCTGGGTCATAAGGGAGTTCTATGTGAAGTCTTTTGAGGAACCTCCATACTGCTTTCCAAAGTAGTTGAACAAGTTTACATTCCCACCAACAGTGAAGTAAGGTTCCTTTGTTGCTTTGTATGTCCCTCCCCCACAGTATAACCCCTGCTTTCATTATATTTGATGTCAGTATAACTTGTGGAGGAGATGGGGAAAAACCAGTTGTTTAAGGATACAGGTGGACCTGTTGCAACAATGAGAAGTACACGTTGTCATGTCCAAAAGGAGCTTTACAACGTAGGTGCGGGGGGGGGGGGAGGGGGGGGGGGGGGGGGGGTTTGGGGGGGGGGGGGGGGGGGGGGGGGGGGGGGGGGGGGGGGGGGGAAGGAGAAGGATTGGGATTGGGGGGAGGGGGGAGGCTGGGAAGGGATGTGAAGGGTAAACAAAGGAGGAGGCTGCAATGCTTGGTAAGAAATGTACGCATTATCCTGCCCATGTAATTGTAACCCCTCTGTACAGTATGTTCACAAATAAAATAAAATTTAAAAAAAAATTTTTTTTTTCAGATTGATCTCTGGAAGTAAGCCAGCATCAAATAAATAACTAATATTTGATTGTATTTCATCATGCTAGTTTTAGATTCCCACTTCAGTGTAGTTCTCAATTAGGCTGCCCCATTAGTATTATCCTCTTTAGAGTGGCTGAAGAAAATGAGTGCTTGAAAGTATAGGTGAGTTTCCAGATATAACAAATCAAAGAAGTCATTTTTCACATGGATCTATTTTTGATTAGAGTACAGATTAAATCATACTGTTTTTCCAGGTTCAGAAACAAACAAACAAAAAAAAAAAAAACAGAAAAAGTTACCGATAAATAAAACCCAGGGAGGTCTCCAAATACCTCACTATGCTAATGAAAGGCTTTTGTCAACTGGTTCCAAAGGAGCACATGTCTTTAGCTGGGAATGAATCCCATGAATGCATCTTGCAGTCTTTTGTACATTATCAATGGGCAAATTTCCCTGATGCTTTGGCAAGAATTTAAAGTCTTTGCAATGAGAGATGAGACCTTTATTGTGACAGGACAGCGGTCTTATTTGTCTCTGACAAGGTTTCCCCTTCACCCAGCATAAATTGAGTGCTAGCTTAATGATGTCATCCCTTATCTTGTAGAAGATAAAACCAGGAGGAAATCATTTGGGGCCTACACCAGGGAAGACAATGAACAATGTCTTTAGTTCCTTATGAGCATTACTATGAAGGCTGTTAAATGTATCCCCAGAGTTTCCAGAGGTAGAGCTTTGAGTATTCCATAGAACTGCTGAAAACTGAACTCATAGAATCATTCCAAAGATGAAATACAATAATACGAGCAATGAAATCCAGGATACTGCTCAACCTTTAATGCAGTTTCATTTTTAAAATTTTCTTTCTAATCCTGACATTAAGCCAAGATATTACAATGCCCATGAATTTGAGAAGCAAAGCAATAGTTCTCTCTTTCTCTCCTGCAAGTTATTTTTAAAATATTTTTATTATCTTTACGTAGTTGTACACAAGAGTTGTCATTCAATAATTCCATTTATAAATACAGTGTGTCTTGATTAACATATATTTCTGAACACTAATCCAGCTTCATAGATCAGAGTTCTAACATCAAATTTCACCTATGACCAGAGGAAATAAAAACAAGCTTTCCAATCTTATGAGGTTAAAATATTAAAATATTTATGCTGAAAATATACAATTGATAACAGCAGCAGCCACACAAGGGAATATATCAATACAAAGCTAAAGTACAAAAGGAGCAGAGAAGAAGCAATCACTTGATGCTGCTTTGCAGTACTGATCTATGGACAGAGTTTGTGACAGATATTGGAATTTCCAGGAGAATACGTACAAAACTAGAAGTCTAGAAGAGGAAGATAATCATGGGTAAATAGAAGGGGCACAGTTATACAGAATGCTTAGAGATGTCTATACAGTGTGAATGGGTACAATCAACAGGCAAAAGACAGATTTGAGTATGGGTTCCATTCATGATCCTCCTTTGGTGTTCAGGAATTATAATTTATCCTCAAAGTGAAAAAAAAACAGTGTATATTTGTGTTCACTGTGTACTTAATGGGGAAGTTAAGATCTGAGATGATAGTTTGGGCGTGAGTGTACATTGGTTCCAGGGAAAGGTTGAGCTTCATGCTGACTTCTTTCCACTGAGTGGTGTCGTGTTATCAAATGAACTGACAGTCTTCCTTTTGGTGGCTCTGTGCTGATCTGAGCCCTTATGAAAACTATCACACCATATATCAAACTAGCACTCAGCTGGCCACGGTGGTACACGCCAGTAATCAACAAGGAGGATGAGGTAGGAGGACCATGAGTTGGAGACCAGCCTGGGTTACACTTTTAAAAAACAAAACAAGGCTGAGAAGGTGGCTCAGTGGTAGAGCGCTTGCCTTGCATGCATGAAGCCCTGGGTTTGATTCCTCAATACCACATAAGCAGAAAAAGCCGGAAGTGGTGCTGTGGTTCAAGTGGTAGAGCGCTAGCCTTGAGCTGAAGAGTTGAGGGACAGTGCCCAGGCCCAGAGTTCAGGCCCCATGACCAAAATAAATAAATAAACAAATAAAATCAAAAACAAAACTATCACTCACATGAGGTATTGTTTTCCTAATTAGTTTTCCTGGAAACTCTGTGTGTGTGTGTGTGTGTGTGTATGTGTGTATGTGTGAAGGGTGCGTGAACACAACCCATCTTGGGGTTTGAAATTAGGACCTGGGCAGTGTCCCTTAAGATTTTTTGTTCAGCTCTGTCCCTTAAGATTTTCCTCAAAGGTAGTACTCTACCACTTGAGCCATAGCTCCACTTTTGGCTATGTTTTTTTTTTTTCTGGCTAATTAAACATAAGTCTCATGAGCTTTCCTGCTTGGGCTTACTTCCAACTGTGACCCTCAGATCTCAGACTCCTGAGTAAGTAGCTAGGATTACAGGCAAGAGCCATCTACACCCTGCTCAGTGAACTGTTTTTCCTGAGGGCCAGTTTATATATTTTTTAAATGTAGAGGTCATTTTCAGCTATAAATCTTCCTATATTACTCTTTTTCTGAAAAGGGAAAATAGTAATATACTGAATATTTCTAAACAACACCTTGAAAATGTTAGAACCTTTACACCACAGATAAATGTTTAAAGGAACAGGTGTTTTTGCCCTGCTTTGATTATTACAGAGTGTACATGTCTATGAAAATATTGTGTGGTATCCTATAAATATGTATAATTTTCTGTGTGAATTATAAAATGAAATTTCAGGATTTTTGGTCTCAACATAATTTTTTTTAATTTTATTTTATTGTCAAGGTGATGTACAGAGGGGTTACAGTTACAAATGTAAAGTAGTATGTACATTTCTTGTCAAATATTGTTGCCCCCTCCAGAAGCTATACAAAAATTAAGTGCCTTCTTACAACACTTAAAACTCTGCAGGGCTGGATATGTGGCTCAGTTTTATGGAACCAGCCCTACTACCACTGAGATCATTTAAAGACATTGCCTATTACCTAGGTGTAGGTGGCTCATATATGTAATTCCAGTTACTCAGGAGGCTAGAATCTGAAGTATTGCACTTCAAAGGCAGTTGAGAGGAAGACGTCTACAAAACTCTATTTCTAATTAACCAATGAAAATGCTCAACTGAAGGCATGCTCAACTGGTATGGCCCTAAGTTCTACCTCCAATTCTAGCAAAAAGTAAAATTAAAGCTATGCAACATAACCTATAATACCCTGAAATTCTTGGACACAGTCCTCAACAAAACTATTTCATACCACTGACCCCAGACTATATTCCTTCTGATCTTGGCAATTCCTAGTCCGAGTCCAAGGAATAGTACTGCTCTTTCCCAAACCCTTTAGCAACACCAACCCTTTCTTACGGCTCACTTCATGTGTTCTTTATTGTATATCTTTTTTTTTTTTTTTTTGGGTCCGGTTGTGGGGCCTGAACTCTGGGCCTGGGCACTGTCCCTCAGCTCTTCAGCTCAAGGCTAGCACTCTACCACTTGAGCCACAGCGCCACTTCCGGGTTTTTTCTTTTTGCTTATGTGGTGCTGAGGAATCGAACCCAGGGCCTTGAGCATGCAAGGCAAGCGCTCTACCACTGAGCCACCTTCCCAGCCCCTATCGTATATCTTTTAATCTTGCCAGAACGCGTCTTTCTGACACAAGTGGGGAAGCGCAGGATCCATCCCGATGAAACACAAATGCCAGCACTGTACTTGGTAAAATGTAGGCTATTTGGTGAGCTTCTCACCAACTGAACTTGCCAAATAATTGAATAAAATAGTATATTACTTATAAGCTAAATGTAATCACTACAAAGACACATGCAAAGTGATCTTTTGTCCACTGGGGACTGTTAGTAGATGAGAGAGAATTATGCAAGAAGCATAAAACTCCATGTTTCATCCTTTTTCATAGGGACAACCATCAGTTATGGTGACACAGAGGAGAGTGACTGAAGAAAATTCAGTCCCACAGGTGGCTTCTGAAGTTGCTCTAACAGGCGGAGTTGGAGACATTTTTCTCTGGCTGTCAGAACCTCAGGGCAAGGGGAGGAGAAGACCAGAGGGCACAAGATTAAAAAAAAATAGACAGTTGGAAATTAGTGCCTGTGGATACAGTAGCATTTGATAGTGACCCTCAAAAGCACTAAGAACAGTAATGGCTTTAATTTCCCTGAGGCAGAAATGTGATTTATTTGTGCTGTTCCTGGCTGGATTACCTGTAAGTGAGCCCAGCTGAACATGAAAGGACTTCACCATTTTAAAATGCTCTGCTATATACATAGTACTATTTCAACTTATTACCTTGTATAAGTTGAAAAGGCTATGTAGATACCTTTGACCCCAGTGGACATTTTAAGGCATGCCTTCATGTATTTAAAGAAGCCTAATAGGGTATTAATATTGATGCATATATCAGTATACCTAGTACTTGTTCATGTATACATAGTCATAAATATGGGCTATATATTAACAAAATAAGAATGGCTACTTATAAAATGCCACGCTGAACATATCTTCATTATATATTATTCTTGTAATATTTCCAAGGGTGAGATGTTATTATATCCTTAAGGCTTAATACATTAAATGACATATCCATTTATCTTATGGTAAGAACCAGGATCTGTGAAATAGATATAGTGGTGCACACAACTACTTGAAAGGAAGAAATAGGATTTTAGTTTGAAGCCAGACCAGGCAGAAATTTAGTGAGGCCATATATCAGCAAAGAAGCTGAGTTTGTTGATGCACTTTTGTAAACCCAAACACTTGGAAAACAGAGGTAGGAAAATTATGATCTGAGGCTATCCAAGGCTAAAGTTTATGATGCTATATGAAAAACAAAAAAAGTAACGCAAAAATTACTAGGATGTGTGCCTCAAATGGTAGAGCACTTGCCTAGCAAGCATAAGGTCTCAAGTTCAAATCTAATACCATCAAAATAACATGTGTAAGTGCATGTGTACACACACGTGCACACACACACACACACACACACACATCATTTCATTTGAACTTAAGTTTGCTTAGCTGTATGGGCTCATTCCCAAATTTGTGTGATATACTACCAAAACAAATACACTTAATGTCTGTTTACATCCTAGAAATGAGGAGAATCAGTTATGTTCTCAACAAATAACAGTATTCCCATAGTGGTTTTTTTTCATTTTTTCTCCTTTGTTTATCCACTGTTGCCACTGTTTTGTTTTGTTTTTTGTTTTTTTATATTTGTTTTTTTAATTGTGAAAATGTCATACAGAGTGGTTACAATTACATGGGCAAGATAATGAGTACATTTCTTATCAAGCATTGTTTCCTCCTCCTTTGTTTCCCCTTCCCATCCCTTCCCATCCTCCCCCTTCCCCATGCCCTCCTACTCCCCCCACCCCCGTGGGACACTATGTCTTTTATATATGTTCATGTGATATGGTACAAAAAAGGACAAAGGGTGAACCAATGCAACAGCAATACTCACAAGACTTTATGTTGGAAATGAACCTTTCAACTTGAAGGAGTTGGAAATGAACTTTACAACTTGAGGAAGATGTTGTGGGGAGGGAAAGTGGGAGAAAAACAAGGCAAGAGGTAACAATGTTCAACCAGAAATGTACTCATCACTCATCACTTTAATTATGTAACTGAAACCAATCTGTACATCACCTTGGCAATAAAATTAAAAAATAAAGACATAGAGAAGAACTGACATAGCAGAACACAGAACAAAAGCCAGCAAAGTAAGTCAATTGTAGAAGCTAAGATTGGTCTAGGTGAGACGTTAAAAGAGCAGAATATGAGGCTTCTTGTTCTCATTCTTCAGCTTGTTTCAAATTTTCCCATGCACAGGATGTGTTCTGGGTAAGCGATTATCATGTGCGTTTCATCTGTATTGTTATAATGATATTATATTATATCATTTTATTTATTATTGCAATCTGGTGGTAATTATAAATATAAAAATATAATAAAACATTATTTTGAATGTAATGAATAAAAGAGACTATAATATACATTATTTAAATTATATCATATAAATTATATAAAGTATAAATACAATAAAATTATGAATTCAGTGACATTGGATTGGAATTTATTTGCACTAATCACTCTGATAAATGGTTAATAAGAGTAGACTGGTTAATTTCCCTTCCCTTCCATTCCCTTCCCACCACTGCCTTTCCCTCCCCTCTTCTCCCCTTCTCTCCTCTGCTCTTCCCTTACTTGCACTAGTCCTAGTCTTGGGGCTTTAACTCAGGGCCTAAACACTGTTCCTGAACATTTTTTAGCTCAAGGTTAGCACTCTACCACTTGAGCCATAGCTCCATGTCTGGCTTTTTAGTGGTCATTTGAAGATAAGATCCTCATGGGCTGGCTTTGAACAGTGATCTTTATATTTCAACCTCCTTAGTAGCTAGAATTACAGGAATGAGCCCCTGTCAGACAGCTGGACTATTTAATTTCTATTTAATGCTATAATTACTAGTAGAATATCTCTATATTCAACTGATAGTCCAGTCTGGTAATATCTAAAGTATTTGCTATGTGGTTCTTCATAGAAAAAAATTCCCAGTCGCAAATTTAGAACCCAGGAAAAAAATGGTATAATACATATTCTAATTACCTGCCATGAAATTAAACAAGAAAAATTAACCCTATCTCATGTGTTTATTGTTTTCTAAAATATACTTTTAGTCCTAGGGGATTGATGAGGCTTGGAGAAACTAAGAACTATTTTGAAAAGTATCTAACAAGTAACAATTCAAATGTAATTTGACTCATGGCTCATGGCTTCAAAGCTATTTTCTTTCTACTCTGTTAGTTTTCATCATTACATTTTGCTTCCTTTCTAGTCAATAAAATTTCTATTCACTTCAAAATAAATACTTACCCCTCCAGGTCATATCAGGTCATTCATATTGTCCGTGGAGGGATATAAAATTGGGGCACCAGTGGCTCACACCTGTAATCCAAACTACTCAGGAGGCTGAAATCTGAGGATAGCGGTTCAAAGCCAGCAAGGGCCAAAACGTCCATGATATCCCTTCCCTTCCTCAAATTACAAAAATGTATATACAAGATGCAGCCAATACCTTAAATGGGGATGCAGGTTGACCCATGTCACTATGAGATGTACAGGACACTGTTGAAAACGAACTTTACAATGTCAGGGGTGGGGGGGGTGGTGATAGGAAGGAGTTGAGCAGGTGGGAAGGGAAGGTATGGTAGGGGAAAAACAAAAGTGGTAACAATGCTTAATAGGAAATGTATTCGTTACCCTAGTCATGCAACTGTAATCCTCTACACAGTATTTTTCAATAAAAATATATATTTTAAAAAAGTCCATGAGACTCTTATCCACAATTAACCATGAGAAAACTGGAAGTGCCACTGTGGTTCAAGTAGTAGAGTGCTCGCCATGAGCTGAAGAGCTAAGGGACAGTGCCCAGGCCCAGAGTTCAAGCCCCACGACCAACATAAAAAAATAAATAAATATTTAGTAACTTGCCTTTTTAAAGGGTCTTTTGTTTTGTGCCACAACTAAGACTTGAACTCAGGATCTGGGCAATGTCCTTTACCTTTTTCTCTCAAGGCTGGCACTTTTACCATTTGAGTCACAGATCTACTTCTGGCTTTTTATGGTGTTTACTTGGAGATAAAAGTCTCATGGACTTTCCTGTCTAGGCTGGCTTCAAACCGTGATCTTCAGATCTCAGCCTCCTGAGATCTGGTGCTATAGGTGTGGGCTGCCTTTGAGGAATGAAAACCTACTAAAAGAAGAGGTCTTAACATTGCTAAGCATGTAAAATAGTAAGTTACATGTGCAATGTTACAAGAACCAGGCTCCTGAAGCTAAACTATCATGTTCAGTCCTAGGTCTACTAGAATTGGAACATGGAGGAGCTAGCTCTGGAATCTCTCATGTGATTTACCAGGAATTAGAGATTCTAGTGATTCATCTGATGACAGTCATGTGGCCGGATGTCTTATTTTATTCAGTGATTACCTCATAGATGCTGACATTGGCTGAGGCATTTGAAATAGCTCATTGATCAAACAGAAGAAGTCAGACAATAAATACTATTAATGAGTGTATACATTATTGGAAGAAAATGAACACTACTGAGAATGGGAGTGGATCACAAAGTCGAGGAATGGAGAGCTAAGGGAGTAAAGAAAGAGAAAGTTTGAATTAAAGGAAGTAGTCTGGGAGAGCTTCCTGGAGGAGGTGAGGCTGGAGCAAAAATTGGAGTCCAAGAGGAAGAAGGCAATGAGCAGATGGGCCCTGACACTCCCAGAGTTCACATCTACCTCAGTGCCACATGTGGGCCAAAGAATCACCAAAGAGGACCTGGAGGGGAGGGGCTGTGGTTGGAGGTGTAAGACGGGGATGATTTAGGGGCTGCATAAGGACATTTGCTTTTACTCTAAATATTCTTGCAAGAATTGGAGGGGAATGGGGACTAACATTTTTTAAAAAAGCATTTAGAATAGTGATTTGCTTGGCTTGTAAGTATTGCTCAATAAATATTGACAACAATTGTCATCATTGCTAATGTCACTAGATTATGTGTAGCTGTGGTAAGAGATAGTTTGACTTCCATGAAGGATCTCAAGTGCTATGATAGGACATGAGGGAATTAAGGGGTTATCAGGGAGTAATAAGAGCCATAGAGAAGCCTATGTATTTTGTAGTGTAGATGGTAAGGATGTAGTGTAGATGGTTTGAGAATCACAGGTACAGTGATTCATCAGACTTTGGTCTTCAGTGAAACCCATTTTGCCCATTTACCCTAAGATAATGGATTACATAGGTCATTGCTATATTCACACTTTTTAAGCAATAAAAATAGTCTCAATAAGTCATTTCTTGAGACCGGAACTTAATTATGTTGCCTAGACTTGCCTCAGAATTTTGAGACTTCAGAGTGCTGGAATTACATGCATGCACTACTATGACTGGCTACTAATATCTGATTAACAAAAAAAGATTATAAATATGTTAGAGACAGTAACAAGAAAGAAAAAAACCACCTGTGTACCTATTTTGGGGTTCATTTTGCTTAACATCATCTTATCTGGTCATATGTATATAACTTTTGACCTTTTCTGCTTATCTCAGCCATATACTAGTTATTGCAAAAAAGGGAAACCATGGGACCTATGTTTCTTTGGGCCTGGCTTACTTCACTTAATATAATTTTTCCAAGTCTTTCCATTTCCTAACAAATGGGGTGATGTCATTCTTTCTGATGGAGGCATAGAATTCCATTGTATATACATATATATATATGTATATATAACACATTTTCTTGATCCATTCATCAACTGAGAAGCATCTGGGTTGGTTACATATCGTAGCTACGGAAAATAATGCTGTAGTAAACATAGTTGTGCTGGTAGCTTTAATATGGTCTTGTTTGTGATTATTCAGGTAAGTGCCCCAAAATGGGATTGCTGAGACATAGGAGAGCTCTATGTAGAGTCTTTTGAGGAACCTCCTCCCTCAAGGTATAGCTCCTTTTTTCACTGTATTTGATGTCAGTGCCCTACATCTTGTATGTATACTTCTCTAATTTGGGAAGGGAAAAAACAAAATGCTTAAATAGGGATATAGGTTGGCCCATTGTAACAATAAGATGTACAAGATACTATGTTAAAAAATGAACTTTACAATCTAGGTGGGGGGTAGTGTAGTTGTGGAGGTGGGGAGGGAAAGGATGGTAGGGAAAAACAAAGGAGGAGGTAACAATGCTCAATAGGAAATGTACTCATTGCTTTACTCATGTAACTGTAACTCCTCTGTACAATATTTTTACAATAAAAAGTATTAAAATACTACTAATAATAATAGATGTAAAAGTCTTGACAGACGCTGGTGGCTCAGGTTTGTATTTATAGATAGTTTAGAGGAATGAGTTTTGAAACCACCCTTGGAAGAAAATCTCATGAGACTGCATCTCTAATTTACCAGCAAAAATCTAGATTGGATGTGTTTCTTGGATGGGTAAAGTGCCAGCCTGAAGCAAGAAAACTGAGTAAGAGCCCAACAGCCTGAGATCAAACTCTGGTACTGACACACACACACACACACACACACACACACACACAGAGTGTGTAAGTATGTATATGTTATATACATTGTATATTATAGGTGAGTATTTGAAAATATAACATGCACTTACAAATGTGTGTCCATATATGTAATATATATAAATCTAATACTATAGAAGCAAATAAATTACTTATAATACTTATGATTATTATTGTTATATAAATATCAGAATATTGACGGTTTCCCCCCACACACACAGCTATTTGCTTTTTAAACTATGGTACATATTGAGGTTGGTTTACAGATCATTAATGGTTTGGTTTCAATACTGTAAAGAAAAGGGAGAGTGGGAGTTTACTGCCAATATTATCCTAAAATAAACAATAAATTCTTGTCACTGATCATCATGTCAGTGATTTTTATGGCTCATTAAGAACCATCTTGACCCAAAACACTGAAATACTTTAGGTGTACTTATTATGGAGCTTAGTAACCTGAAACAGATCCATTCAATTATTTGTCAACTACTAGGGTTAGTAGTTGGGTTTTCAAAGTGAAATAGTTTTCAATCTTCAACATTACCTGTCATTTGTATCTGAGAAGAAATGGGAAAAGGTAATAAAATGAAACCCATCTGCCATCATGTGTGGAAGAAATAAGTAGGAATTATGTTGTTAGAAGGTCCTGATAGGAGCAGACAGTGTTATCTCAAGACTCTTTAGGGATCTGGATATAAGCTACTTTCTTCAATTTCATATGGTTGGAGAGAAATGACATAGATGTGTTTGAACTAAAGAAATTAAGTTGTGTTGCATTAGGAGCAGAAGCCATGTACTCCTCCATGAGGGAGGAGAGGTTCATTTTAATGTGGAATGGGGAGGGATATTGAGTATGATGATGTCCTAAATTATTAAAATGCATGAACGTAAAAATAGTCTTGGGATTTATTTTCATTTTATTTAGTGTTTTAGTATAAGACTTCATCCCAGGTTACTCTGCTTTCTAGACAGGAACTTTATATCACTTGAGACACATCTCCAGTTTGTGCATGTGTGTGTGTGTGTGTGTGTTCCCTTATTAATGATTAAACTAAGGACCTTCAGCTCTCTTGGCTTTTATGCTCAATGCTGGCATTCTACAACCTGAACCATGCCTCAAATTTCAGCATCTTTGTTGGAACTTGGAGAAGTGTCTCAGCCTGGGCTGCCCTCAAACTGTGATACTCAGATATCAGCCTCTTGAGTAGCTAAAACTATAGATCTGAGCCACCAGCACCTAGTTCCTCCAGTCCTTTTTGCTTTAGTTATTTTTTCAGCAGGGTTGAATTTTTGCACCTCCAGCCTTGGACCAGAATCCTCTTACCTTTCACCTTCTGAGTTCATGGGTTTTTAGGTATGTGCCTAAATTTCCAGCTCATTTTCGAGGCACAGTCTTGCAGGCTCTTCCCTTGGGCTGGTCTCAGACTTTAGGCCTCCTGTTTATACCTCCAGAGTAGCTAGTGCTGGATTACAGGTATGACTCTAGAATATTTCCAATAGAGATTTTTTGCAATTCCATTTATAAAGCAACACATTCAGAGAGTCATAAAAGAAGGAAAATTTACAATGCCATTTCTTTTTTTTCTTTTTTCTTTTTTTTTTTTTTTTTGTTGATACTGGGGCTTGAACTCTGGGCCTGGGCTTTGTCCCTCAGCTCTTCAGCTCAAGGCTAGCGCTCTATCACTTGATCTACAGCGCCACTTCCGGTTTTCTGGTGGTTTATTGGAGATTAGAGTTTCACAGACTTTCCTGCCTGGGTTGGCTTTGACCCTCCATCCTCAGATCTCAGCAGCCTGAGTAGCTAGGATTATAGGCATGAGCCATTGGCATCCAATCCCATTTCTTACAATACAAGTTCCTGGTCTAATTCTAGATGCTATGAATGAAATCTTTAGAGCCTTGATCATGATTATAATCTTCCTATGACATTTTAGAAAATAGTTACTGTTAGTATCTGTCCAACTGCTTAGGCAACAACTTGATGTCACTTTGACTCTTCTCCCTATTTTCCATTTCACAAGTTTCATAATTATCTATTTCTCATGGATTTCACTTATCTCCTATCACTTTCTGAGGTATTTTGGTGTATTCCTAACTCTTTGGCCATCCTCAGAATCACCACAAACTCTAGGCTATAACAATCAAGCCAACACATGGGCAACACTTCCTACTTTTCTCTGCTGTCTAATCATGCAGTGTTTCAAACTGTGAAAGGTTTCAAGTTGCTCATTCGGGATACCTACATCATGCAAGTTTTAGGAACTCCTTTATGACATGATACGTGCTTCCTACCCTCTTCATGTTCCTCCAATCTGAATCTGCACTCAATGATCCTGTCAATTGAATGCCATATATATAGAGAGATAGATAGATAGATAGATAGATAGTGTGTGTGTGTGTTTGTGTATATGCATGCGTATGTAGTAGATCATCATTTTGAATGAAGAAAGCTAAGTTCAGAAAGCAAATATTATATTTTCCCTCAAATACAGAATCTTATAAAAATAATATGTCATAATTGTAAAAGGATATCTTTGGGGAAGTGATCAGGGGACTAGGGGCAAAGAGAGGGTGATGGAACTGACTATGATGACATGGATTATATCTATGCATAAAAGTATTATAATAAAAACCACTAACAAATAGTAAAAGATGTTGTAGCAGGAAGGGGAGTTAGGAGAGAGTAATAAAAGGAGTAAATTTAATCAAAATAGATTATGTGCATGCATGAAAATGATGAAAATAAAGCCCCTTAGTACAAGTAATTTATGACAATTAATTATTTTAAAATATGTTTAGTTGGGCCCTATTATTCACACCTGTAAGTCCTTGATAGTTACTCAGAAGGTTGAGACCTAAGGATCACATTTTTAAGCCAGCCTGGGTAGGGAAGTCTGTGAAAGTGTATGAAAAGTGTTAGCTTTTAGGTAGGAAGGAAGAAAGGAAGGAAGGAAAGAAGGAAGGAAGGAAGGAGGGAAGGAAAGGAAGGAAGGAAAGAGTAAGAAAGGAAGGAAGGAAACAAAGAAGATAAAGAAAAATATCCTCTTTACCTATGATCTCAATCTGAATTTTTTCTTGGAATAGTTTCATGGATATGGCTGACTCCTTTACATCCATTAGGTTTCTAATGCAATGTCATGTTCATTGGGCAGTCTTTGGACAGTCCTGTACTTATCTTTAGGTTTGATATTTCTGTGATATACTATCTATCCCTACTGGGATATATGTCTCTGGTAAATTCCTCATTCACCTCTATACTTCTCAAAGACAAACTATAAAATTATCAGTATCCAGCCCAATCCTTATCTCATGATAGAGGCAACACATACTAATGAATACTAATAAATACTAATAACTAACCAACCACTTACAACTCACTACAAGGAGCCACATACAAACATTTTACATCTAAATCTGACAATGACCAGGATTGATTGGCATTGCTGCTATTATAGGGAAGGAAGCAGGTCACCTTTGGTAACCTTTTAATTGAAACACCACATGCATAGACCACGTTCTGCCAATGTGTTGCATTTTGCAGTGAAAACGTGGCAGTTATCTTCACCTGTCATGTGTGCTAATGTTTTGTCCCTTGGTTATGGAAGCACTTTGCATCCAGTCACATTGTCCATAACATGCACCTGCAGAAGAATCCCTTAAGGGTGTCATCTGAAATGATCATTCATTTAAAATATTGATAATGCAAATCCTCTCAACTGAACTACTTCAATACGCATTAGTTTGCTTTCTTTGCTTAAACTAAAATTGTCATCTTTTGCTTTATCACAGCTGTGGTCCTCATGCTAGGGGGATTTATACAGAGCAGGCACTGCTGAGAGGGTACCCCTATCCCTGTGCCTTCCTGTGCATGGCAGAGACTATACCAAGCCCTAACTCTTTTGTCCTAAAAGGTCCCCCAACACCCACATTTTCATGGATACGTGCTGTGCCTGTTGTAAGGCAAAGTCAAGGCACCAGGGAATTCATTTTTGAGGCCAGATCTCAACCAACATGGACAAAGGGCAGTGGAGAAACCAACACTTTCTTTGGTTTTCAGGTGCAACTAGTAAGACACATATTCTCTTTAAAAAATCCCTAGTGAAACACATTATTATGATAACCTACTTTTAAGGCAAACTTAATTAGTTTCCTTCTCTTGCCTGCCTCATTTCAGGTCAATGCCCAACTCATTGTCCAAGTGTCTTCTAACGTTAACAAGTTTTATTAGCCATATCTGATGAAGATCATAAATCATAAACTTTAATTCCTGAAGTGTTGGTGCTTTGGAGGGAAGAGAGAGAGAGACAGAGACAGACAGAGAGACAGAGTGAGGGGGGAGGGAGAGAGAACACAAAAACCTAAGTAAGTTCTCTGTATCCTCTACCCAAGGTATGATTGTACTTGTCATGTTAAATTATAATATACTACAACTAAGCTACCATTTGGTACATGTACTTCAAAAATAATTGTGGATGATCACAAATTTATGAGAAATCTGTGGACTGAGTGGTACATCCAGTACTGCCACAAGAAGAGTTAGTCAGGAAAACTGCAAACATTCTCGCTATAAAATATATAACTGACCCAAATATATAACTGATGCAGCTTTCTGAAGCAATTCCTCTGTAGTCTGATTTGGCACCTGTTTATTACTTAACTCAGAGTAGTACTAACAAACATATATAATGTCATGATAGTCAGCAATGTAAGCAGGGAAAAAAGCTCAGTTCTGATGCTTTGCCAAAATAGACTCTCTGTTTCTTCCTCTTTCCTTTCTCTCCTTTCTCCCTCTCTCTCCCACTCTTTGATCCTTCCTCTCCCTCTTTTCTGCCCTCCCTCCCTCTCTCTGTTTCTCTTTTTCTCTCTCATTAGACTACATATGGTACTAACAGTGAACATGTGTGATTTGTATAATTCTGCAGCCCACCTTGAAGAGATATTTCTAATGAAGGACAATGATAAACAACCACGTTGACAGATTCTGTCCATTCAATCATCAGCATCATTTGATGAGTTATTCCCAAAGGGTATCTGGTCATAACTTGTCAATCAAATAAAAGATAGGACAAATTTTGTTACAAACCTTGGCTCTAATGGTGAATATAAAAGAAGGAGTTCTTATGGATTCTTTGACGCATGAAGAATAGACATGATTTTTGCCTTTGTTGGACAGGATGATGGCTTAGAAAGAATTCAGTCTTTGGAATTTTGATTACATGGATTATTATATAGATGTTTCCATTTTCTGGCTGTCCCACTTTATCCCATAAGGCTCTGTTTTCCAAATCATGAAAACCAACTAGCATGCACACAAGATTATTATGTGAAATAACTTTGAGAGAGAGACTATTTACAATTACATGGATGCCTATGGGACCAGGGAGTTATTAAAAAAGGCATTTCTAATTTAATTATTTTCATTCTAGCCTTACAGATTAAGAAACTCCATGTCAGACCTACTTTGACAGCGAGAAATCAAAGGCATGTTAAAAATGATTTATGCAGAAACTGCATGTGAGTTTAGAGAAGAGAAACCCAATGTAATGCAAAATTAAATTCTGCTAATTTTTTACTTTTCTTTTCTGGGTTTTAACACAGACTTTTATGTGTTTTTAGTCAAAGTTCTGCAAAGAAGCATAAGCAATGACAGAAAAGTAATTATAAATGAACAATCAGTGTACAAACTTAATGGAGGCTCTTCAGTGTCTGGTAAGCTAGAGACCCAAGAGATCAGATAGTATGGGCTAAATTCTATGCTGAAGGCTGGAAGGTGCCAGGACACAAATGTTTCACTGTAGTTTATTAATAAGTGTTTTGTAATTATGAAAATACCATACAAAGGGGTTACAATTACATGAGCAAGGTAATGAGTACATTTCTTTTTTTATTTTATTTTTTTGTGAAAGTACTGTACAGAGGGGTTACAATTACATGGGCAAGATAATGAGTACATTTCTTATCAAGCATTGTAGCCTCCTCCTTTGTTTCCCCTTACCATCCCTGCCCTCCCATCTCCCCCCCCACCTCCTACCCTTCACCCCCCACCCACCCCTACCAAAGTTGTAATGTTTGTTTTTCGACATGTCTTGTACATCTCATTGTTGCAATGGATCCACCTGTATCTTTATTTAAACAAGTTGTTTTATCCCTTCCCCTCCTCAAATTATACCAACAGAAATAATGACATTGCCCATTTGTTAGGAAATGGAAAGACTTGGAAAAAATTATATTAAGTGAAGTAAGCCAGGCCCAAAGAAACATAGGTCCCCTGGATTCTCTTTTTTGCAATAACTAGTATATGTCTGAGACAAGCAGATACAGTCAGATAAGTTGATATTAGGCAAAATGAACCCCAAGATGGGACTCAAATGGTTTTCCTTTCTTGCTATTGTTTCTAACATATTTATAAGATGATTTTTTGGTTGCTTTGTATGTCCCTCCCCCACAGTATAACCCCTGTTTTCACTTGTAGTTTAAAGGGAAGAGAACACATCCATCTCAAGTCTTCTAGAAAGGGGTGTTTCTCTTATTTAGCCTTTAGATTTAGTCTTCATAGCACTAGTTTACACCCATCCACAATAGGAAAGCAATCTGCTTTGTCTACCCATTCAATGTTAATAATATCGAAAAGCACCCTAGGCAATCACATACAACTCAAAACAATGTTTGACCAAATATCTGGGTACTTCATCACCTAGTCAAGAGATATGGAAAATGAATCATTACATTCATCTTTAAATCTCCATGCATGCAATTCATTCATAATCTTTTGCTTTGCCTTTCAAAAAAATTATCCCTGATCTATAGGACATTTTCCAATAATAATCTTTACCTTTTGATACATTTTAATATTAATTTCAGACATATTACATATGGTATAATATATAGGGTAACTGATGTGATATCCTAACCAAACTCTTTTGATAATGAAGCTAACATAGGATGTGGATTACATATACTCTTGTCTAATTTTATGACCTGATGCTATAATTTTGTCTTTTATAGCTGAAGCAGAAATTATTTTAATCAATCATGCTGGAGATTTAATGCTCAAAAGTAGTCAAAATCAAGATTTGATGGGAAAGTAAAAAATAAATTGAACTGTCTAGCATCATTTAGCAATGTGTTGGCCCTGAGGGGAATTCACTAGGCTTAGGTAGCTTGGCCTTGACGCACACTGGCACAGCAGGAAGGAGTATAATGGTCCACATGAGGCAGGAGAGGGCTATGACATGCAATTGCAAAACCAAATTTTAGATGGCAGCCTCTGTGTTTATGGTGTTTTTGTTGTTGTTGTTGGTAGTGGTGGTGGTATCTCTTTTTGCTTCTGTTGTATTCTCTACTTTATTGTTGTTTTGGGGGGTGAAGGGGCACAGAAACTGAGCAAGAAACGATGAGCAAATACAGGCATGCCACTCAGTAGACACTATGTGGAAATGAACTACGCAGCTTCCAGGCAAGGATGGGAAGAGATTATTACGGTAATGAGAAGTAAGGAATGGCATTGTCCAAAAAGAAATACACTGTAAAGTTCATTGTTTAACAGTGTCTTGTACATCTCATTGTTACAACCTGTATCCCTATTTAAACAATGTGGGGGGAGGGGGGAGTGTAGTTGAGGAGGTAGGAGGGAAGGAATGGCAGGGGAAAAACAAAGGAGGAGGTAACAATGCTTGATAAGAAATGTGCTCATCACCTTGCTCATGTAACTGTAACCCCTCTGTACAGTATTTTCACAGTAAAAACACTTATTAAAAATAAAAAAGAAATATACTGTACTTATAACCTGACATGAAATTGTAAACCATCTGCACAATACCCTAATAGTAACAATAAAACTGTATATAAAATAGAGATTCTCTAAACCCCGATGTATATAAACAGGAAATGATTCATATTACCTGGAGTGGAGTTGAAATACGTTGGGATATGGTTGGGTAGTGGTTCTTTGTGTGTGCATGTGCACAAGTACTAGGGCTTAAACTCAGGGTTTATGTGCAGTCCTTTAGCTTTTTCACTCAAGTCTGTCAATCTACCACTTGAGGCACAGTCCAGATCTGATTTTATGGTGATTAATTGGAGATAGAAGTCTCAAGGATTTTCCTGTCTGGGCTGGATTGAACCTCAATCCTTAGGTCTGAGTAGCTAAGATTACAAACATGAGCCACCAAAGTCCAACTGAACTGTCTAGATTCTATCCCACGTCAAATAATCATAATCTCTGACAAAAACTCTAACAAAAAAAGTAAGCCAACCACAAAGTCAAAAGAATTTTATGTTAAGCATCTATTTATTTCCTATTAAGATTTTACTTTGAAAAGTTTTCTCTTCTTGTTTATCAACCCAGCTTTGTACCTATCCAATAATCTATTTATGTTTTGATGCATTTTTAAAATGAATTTCAGACACTCATATTCCTCTGTCTAAATAGTCATTTTGCACATCAATAACTAGGACTCAATATTAAGTCTTTATGCTTTTGATATAAAATTTGCATATAGCAAAACATACAGATATTAAGTGTCCATTTGCAGAGCTTTAACAGGGGCATTTCTTTCTATAGCCAAAACCTCTAACAAGGCATAAGCTATTATCATGATTTCAGAAAGTATCCTAATTGTCCTTGTGAGCTTGTCTGCTGACCCCAATCCTCCCCCAAACAGCTATTATTCT
The DNA here is from genome assembly GCF_000151885.1 of Dipodomys ordii. Classification (NCBI taxonomy): domain Eukaryota; kingdom Metazoa; phylum Chordata; class Mammalia; order Rodentia; family Heteromyidae; genus Dipodomys; species Dipodomys ordii. The sequence continues at coordinate 9,269,549 of NW_012267238.1, read as the reverse complement.
GAGTTTTTGGGGGTCATCATAGTTTAGCTATTGCCTTTGAGAAATTTGTACAAAACATATCAAACAATATGTGATCTTCTGCGTGAAGCATTTAACTTTGAATAATTTTTGAGATATATCCATGTTCTTGCTTGAAGTTTAATTTTTTTCTTTGTATTGCTGAGCAGTTCTCTATTATGCAACTATTTTGCAAGTAGTTTATCCCTTCTCCCTTTTATGGGCACCATTGCTGTGTCTACTTCTTGGTTATTATAACAAAATTTCCTGTGGGCATTATCACTTAGTCCTTTCTTAAGCAAGTATTTTCATTTCTGTAGGTGTGACATTGTTAAGCTCCTCCTAGACAGATTTAGCAGAAGTATTTTTGTGTGAGTTTTCCCCCAGTGAACAGAGGAAGAAAATCTAGTTTATCCACAGCTTCCTTAATATTCAATGTTCTCAATCTTTTTACTTATAAATATTCTAGAGAGTATATATATGTAATATGGTATATACCATTATCATGTCAAATGATATTAACTATGTTTTCATATACCTATTGGTCATTTATGTATCTTCTTGTGACATGACATTTAATATTTTACATACTTCTTATTGGACTGCTTATCTTTTAAAACTAAAAGCTTGGAAGAGACTTCAGATATTTGTTGTTTTTATTGTTATTTTATATAGCCTGCTTACTAGTCCCTTGTCACATGTATGTATTGCCAGTTTTTTCTCCTGTTCTGTGGCTTAAAATTTCACTTTCTTACTGATATCTTTCAATGGAGAAGTTTTAAATTTTGAGGAAGTCTAATTTATCATTTCTCCCCTTTAATTTCACTGCTTCTGGAGTTGGTTAAGAAAACATCCAGTTTTAAATATTTTCACATATTTCTAATTTACAACTTAAATTGAAAACATCTAGATTATATGCATAGAAGAAATTCCTTCACAAATTATAAACAGGAAGCCAGACAGTGAATTTTGATCTTTAGATTAAATATCTCTTAAAATAAATCTCCAAAATTTATTACTACCTAACTCACACCAAAGTTATGTGGACTTACTTAATACCAGACCCTCACAGACAATCTGACTTGGCTGCCATAATTATTTAGGTTAGGTAGAAGTTGTAATATTGGTGGGCTTTGTAACTATAATTGAACAGAAAATGTAAAATTCAGAAGTGTTGCATTTAATCCTCTTTGTACAACCATAAAGATAAAACAAGGAAAATCAGAGATTTTAATTTTTTTAATATATTTTATCATCTTTTTATTATTTTCAAGGTGATGTACAGAAGGGATAAAGATATATAATTAAGGTAATAAGTACATTTCTTGTTGAACTTGTTCCATTCAGAAAAGCAGTTTATGAATATAGGGCACCCTGATGAATTTCACTCCTTTCAACATTTTCACCCTCCCCTCCCATTCCATCCTTTCCCTTATCTTAATTAAAAGTTATGTGTTGATTTTTGTTTGCAATTTAACAAAGCAGTTCATATGTAGAATGCATCTTGATCTGTATCACCACTTCCAAATCTTCATACTCCCTTCAACCCACTCCTTCCCTTGTATTACTCAATTCTATAGAATATACAATCAATTCCTGCCTGCATTCTCTCCCTTCCCCTTGTCATTCTTCTACTTCTTGACTTCTGGCACCACCTTCCTCTCTTGTAATAACCCATTTCTTGGAACTTATTTTCTTGGGCTCAACTTAATATTTTTTACAGAAGCATACTATTTGTGCTCTCCATAGAGTATTTTATACTTCATTTAATTCATTTGTAACCCCTTGCTTACCACCCAGTGTGTTTACTTGTAGATTTATAGGCACATTGTAGCTACCACAAATGAAGGAAACCATGCAAACTATATTCTTCTAGGTCTGGCTTCCTTTTTCGTCAAGTCTTTCCATTTCCTTATGAATGGGGCCATGTCATTCTTTCTAATGGAATTCAAAAATTCCATTTTTATGTATATACCACATATATATACATTTTATATATACATTTTGTATAATATATATCACATTCATCAACTGAAGGGCATCTGGGTTGATTCCATATCTTAGCTATGGTAAACAATAATGCAGTGAACATGTTTGTGATGGGGACTTTAGTGTGTCCTGGTTGTAGTCATTTGGATAAATGTCCACGAGTGAGATTCCTGGGTTATAGGGAAGCTCTATGTTTAATCATTTTTTAATTGTCAAGGTGATGTACAGAGGGGTTACAGTTAGACAAATAAGATAATAAGTATATTTCTTGTCAAACTTACCCTTCCCTCATTTTTCTCCTACTTTCCCTATCCTCATGCCTCCCCTTCCCAAGTTGTACAGATCATTTCCATCATATTTTCTTGTGTATATCGCTGTTGCATTGGGTCCCCCCCTTGTCCTATGGCTCACCATTCTATTGTTCCCCTTCACTTCCCTAATTCAGATAAATATATTTAAAATGCCAGGGTACCAAAATTAAATACAGTGACAACAGGGGGAAGAAAGTGTAAAAGAAGAAATTACGTAGTACTTTATAAACAACAACAACAAAGGAAAACCTCTTATGTCCATTATTTCACTTAGTATCATCTTATATAGTCATATGTACATAGCTATTGAACTATTCTGCTCATCTGCTAAGATTATCCTAGATGTATGCTAAGTATTGCAAATAAGGGAAACCATGGGACCTATGTTTAATTCAGTGTGGCTTACTTTACTTAATATGATTTTTCCAAGTTCTTCCATTTGTTTACAAATGGGGCAGTGTCATTCTTTCTGATGGAAGCATAGGAACCTCCATACTGCTTTCCAGAGTGGTTGAACAAGTTACATCTCCACCTAAAGGGAAGTAGCATTCACTTTTAGCCACATCCCCAGCAGCATCTGCTATTTTCTTGTTAGTTTTCTTGATAAAGGCCATTCCAACTGGGGTGTGGTGCATTCTCAGTGTTATTTTGATTTGCATTTCCTTTATGGTCAGAGATGTTCTGAGATGGCTCTCTTTAAGTTATAATCCCATTTATTAATTGGGTTGTTGTTTCTTTAAGGGTTTTTTTGGGGAGCTTTATTTTTCTGAGCTCTAGGTATATGTTGGATCTTATGCCCTTGTCTGATGTATAGCTGGAGAAAATCTTCTCCCATTCCATGGCCATTAACGAATCCATCCTTGTCAGTGAAAGCTTCAGTATATTGAATTTTATAGTTTGTCTATAATTTTGTATGAGATGTTATGGTAAAAAGATAACATGGTGAATCCACATATATGATCATCATATATTGGTTAGTTTGAGCTGATTTGAACCAGGATTACAAAATTCTGGTTTGCATAAAAAAGTAAGGAAGGACAGACCTCTCATGATCATGCTTAATCTTATTATTTGTGCTTGATTTTACTATTAAGTCTTACCAAGAATTGCCATGCTGGTCTACAGGCTCAATTTAATCTGTTCAATCACTTATTTTTATAAATTTTCTGGTACAGAACCAGCACCTTCATAATATACTGTCTATGGATGCCTTAATACTAAAAGGGTTATAGAGTGTTTATGACAAGAAAGTAACGTCACAAAGGCCAAACCCTTGCCGGGTGCTGATAACTCATGGCTATACTCCTAGTTACTCAGGAAGCTGAGTTCTGAGCATATGCTTCTAAGTTTATGAGACACCTATATCCAATTAACCACCTGAAAGCCAGAGGTAGAGCTGTGACTCCACTGGTCGAATGGCAGACTTGAATGAAAAAACTATGCTAAAATGTGAGACCCCGAGTTCAGGCCTCAGTAAACAATACAAAAGGGGAAAATACCTTTCACACAAAAGTTTGCTGACATATGATAGGCATTATTTATAATGTTTCATATGTCCATAAGAAAGAAATTTTATGTCTAATTCAAGGATATAAAAGACAAGGCTTGCTAGATTAGATGACTCATAAAAGAAGGATTGGCCATGATACATTGTACAGATCTCTAGATATTCACATAGTGAGATCAATGGAGGGTATTCTTAGGAGAGGATCACAAAGGCTCAATATCTATGTGCATGTGATCATGTAAAATTATGTTTACCAAAATGAGCTCAAGGAATGGAAACAAGAAGTATTTTTCCTATTTGGGTTTTTTTGTTATTTTGTTATTGTTTTGTATTCCACCTTTGTTGCTGTTTCTATTTCCTATTCCTTTTATCTTATATGTAAGCTTATGTTTTGGATAAGGTGAGGTGGAGCACAAAACCAGTGGGACACGGTGAATAAATGTAACAGTGAAACTCACTAGAAACTGTTGAAAAGGAATTATACAACTTGTAGGTGGCAGGGGAGGGGGTGGGAGGTGGTTCAAGAAGGAAAATCTTGGAGAAAATGATGGAAGAGATGACATTGTTCAAAAACAAATATACTTACTACCTCATTTATGAAACTGTAACCCTCTATATATAACCTTTACAATAAAAGGCACTAATATATAAATGACTTCAGTGTAAATAATTTTGATTACATCATATTTTTCCTCAAGAAGACATATTCAGTACTTATTATTATTTAAAACAACTGTCAACAGGACTAACTTGGTGCCTAATATGTTATTCAGGAGACTGAGATCAGTTAGATGGTGATTTGGGGCCAGATCAGAAAACAGTACACACATCCCGTCTCAACATAGAGAGTTGAGTCCCAAGGTAGTCATCTGTCATCCAAGCTGTAATTCAAAGCAAATATAGGAGAATCTTAGTTCAGGATAACCTGGACAAAATATGAAACCTTGTCTCAAAAATAAACAGTTAAAAAAGGGCTAAATCATGACACAAGTACTAGGGTGCACTTGAGCAAACATGAGGTCCTGACTTCAAACCCCAGAACTCCCACCAACTTGTCATCTAGTCAACCTTGGAAAATAACACTGATTAATGAGATAAATAATGAGGGCTTAAGTGTTAGGAAGAATGATGGATATTTAATTGTATATAAAATAAATGGTATCATACAGTGGTACTGTATCAAAGCCTTAACTACATACTCTGGTCATGTTTATTCATGACTATGTCTTGAGACAAATTGATTTGAAGACATATGTAACATACTCCATTGCAAATCAGAAAAAGATCAGTCTAATAAGCCAGACTAAGAGACTAGGTACCCATGGGTAGAGAGACACATGTGATAGAAGAAAATAATATTTAGGTAGGTAGGACTTGGATTTCTAAGACTGGCAGCAAGGAAATCATGAGTGAATAAAGAACAGGCTATACAGTTTCAGTGTGCCTACAAATCAGAACTCAAGATGGCATTCCAAAAGCAAGACAGAAAGGAAGGTCACAGCTAGACCACCGAAGATCTTAAATGGCTGGCTAGGAAGCAGAAATAAGTGGAGAAGGTTCATAACTAGGATGACATTTAATCTACATCGAAAAATCTACATGATTCAGGGCTTTTAGTACTATAATCAGGATAGCCTGTTTGAGCAGCAGCCATGCCCTTCCCCTGGAGGAGACATATTTCCTGTACAAACAATACATAGCTATAATCCTTTGTACCTTACAGTTTAGTATTTAATAAATTTATCGAAGAGATCAGGAGATGAAAAGTGATTGATTGAGTAAGCTGGAATTCACTTGAGGAGGATGTGAAAATTAGCCTTTGAATTCATTATCAGTTGTATTCCATCTTAGCAAATCCCTGCACTACCGATATGCAAGTATATTAACTATCAAAAGGGCTATACACCAGAGAGGCTAATTAATAAAACATTTTTCCATGAAAAAAATAACAAATAATCAGGCAATCTCTTTTGTAAATTAATTTAAAATCGTTTTTTAATTAAAAATTATCTCATCATATTTTTGTTCAATGTTAATAAAGAATTTGAAATTGTTCCTAACATATCAGGCATTATAAACTTTGATTACTTAAGTGCACTTGATACAAAATAACATTTGATTTATTCATTTTTTTCTCATTTATCCAATCACTCAAGGGATAGATTTTTGAGAGTCTACGAAATGGGGGAGAAATAAAAATGAATAAGAAAAAATTGCCACTCTGTAGTAGCCCAGAATCCTCTTAGTAGGTGTGCCACATAAATATTAACAAAGCAGGAAAAGGAAAATACAAAAACAATGAACATGTGTCAGGTACTATGGAAAAATAATTTTTTTTCTGATTTAAGTAAGATGATCAGGGAAAGCTATGCAGCCTGGGCAGGTACTTAGGCACACGCTCAACTAAATTTTGCTCAGACAGAAAGGATAAAAACCTTGGAAGAATGATGATTTATAATTGAGCAGAGGAGTAGCTGGAGCTACTTGAGAAAGTAGAAAAACAGGGCAGCAATATCAGTTTAACCACAGGATGGGGTGTGGACCATAGGAAAGGCATGTGGTTTGTCAATGCTGAAAGGTACAGCTGGGGACAGATTCCCAAGACTGAGGGGAATTCAAGAGAATTATTGCAAGACACCTTATGACTAAGAAGTGGCACAAAGAATGAACAAAAGAAGGTAGCACTAAGAATTTCCAGTAATGGCTGGATCTAGGGATGAAGCTCACTTAGGCATTGTGGTAGGGGCACTAGAGTGGATCATGTCCTTTGGAGAGCAGGCTGGCACTCTTACAAAATGCAATGGATTGCTTGCTGTAGGACACTGCAGATCTTCTAAGTACTCATGCCTAAGAAATAATTGTGTTGATCTATAAGACAGTTTGTACAAGGTTGTTTACAATTTTGTCTAGTTGCAGGAATTTGAAAATAAGTTAGGTGGGCATCCATCCATGAGACAGTGGGTGGGTCCAATATGAAGGAGTAATTTGTAGCGTGAAAAAGTTATACACAGTGGTAAGAGTATAGAAGCAAAATAACATTTAGAATAAAAAAGAACAACAGAAAGCAGGATGACATTTATGTGCAATTTAATTTTCATAAAATAAATACAAATATGCATGAAACAACAACACCCAGTTCTTCATAAAACATCATATTCCCTCTTAAAAGCAAGTTCACACTGCAAAAATTGTATTTGACTGAGCACAAATCAAGCAGTATAAACCACAGAGCTTATGACAAAAATGAGTTTAGGGAACAGTACCAAAAGCTTTGTTAGTGAGACTGAAAGACTGAAATCTATTAAAAATGTGTCAGTTATAGGATATGAAGTTCATTAACAACAAACACTTATTGTAATCTGAGTAGGATAATTTTCCCTTGAAAAGTGAGCATGAGAAGGTTGGCAGCTTGTGTCACAGTAAACTGGTAGTGCAGGGTTTATTGGTTGAAAGCAGGCAGAAAGCTAAGATGCCAAATGGAGATATCTAGGACTCACAATAGACACAGTGAATTAAGAATTGAGAATAGGTGTTTAAAGATGATGAAGATGACGGCGATGGTGAAGATTGTGTGTGTGTGTGTGTTTTAATTCTATGTAACTCTGCATAAAGGTATATAATTATTATATATTCACCTACAGTTTCTCCTGAACAGATTTAAACATAATGTATATTATTTTATTTGTCAGTGGCATTGGAAAAAAAATCATGGTTCCAAAATCGTACTAAAGTAGAAATGACTGTTTGCACTCTCTCTCTCTCTCACACACACACACACAAATATCTGTGAACAAGAGGGAAAAAGACATTGAATAAATATAGAAGGGGCTCTCGTAAACAATGACAACAATTGACAAGGTATTGAGTTGATAAACTATTTCCTTAACTGAAGATCATCATCAGTCAATTCACAGGAAATATAACAATAAACAGAATGGAGATAAAGGGAAGGATTTGGCTGATGTAAATATGTCAGGAAGGAGTCCACAAGAAATTCCCAAGTTGTTAGGAGAGTTCTTGATTATAGCCAGATGCTGGAGGTATGTAGACAGAAGGGAACCTTACTACATTGTTGGTGGGAGTGTAAACTTATTCAACCACTTTGGAAAGTAGTATAGGGGTTGCTCAAAAGATTGCACATAGAGCTCCCCTATGACCCAGCAATCCCACTTTTGGGCATCTCCCCAAACGTTCACAAACAAGACCATTCTAAAGCTACCAGCACAACCATGTTTATTGCAGCATTATTTACCATAGCTAAGATATGGAGTCAACCCAGATGGCCCTCAGTAGATGAATGGATCTATGCCTCCATCAGAAAGAATGACATTGCCCCATTTGTTAGGAAATGGAAAGACTTGGAAAAAATTATATTAAGTGAAGTAAGCTAGGCCCAAAGAAACATAGGTCCCATGATTTCCCTTATTTGCAATTACTAGTATATGTCTGAGACAAGCAGAAATGGTCAGATAAGTTGATATTAGGTAAAATGAACCCCAAGATAAGGACTCAAATGTTTTTTTTTCTTTCTTGAGATTGTTTCTAACATATTTGTAAGATGATTTCTTTGTTGCTTTGTATGTTCCTCCCCCAGGGTATAACCCCTGTTTTCATTGTATTTGTTGTTGGTATAATTTATGGAGGGGAAGGGGGAAAACAATTCGTTTCAATAGAGATACAGGTGGACCCATAGCAAAAATGAGATGTACAAGAAGTTAGGTGGAAAAACGAACTTTACAAGTTTGGCCTGTGGAAGGGTGGGGGGGAGGAAGAAGAAGGGGGAGGTAGGGATAGGAAGGGGAAACAAAGGAGGAGGCAACATTGCTTGATAAGAAATGTACTCATTATCTTGCCCATGTAATTGTAACTCCTCTGTATGGTATTTTCAAAATAAAAAAAAAAAAGAAGAAAAGAAATTCCAAGGTGACTGGAATTTGCTTTCATTGGCAGTGGATGAGTTTATAAGGACACAAAACAAAACAAAATGACCTTTCCTATTAGCAAATTAAAGCAAAACCATAGAGCGGGAGGAGTAGCAATTCAGTAGTACCCTGGAAACTAAACAACATAGTCATATAGAAAAGAATTACAAAGATGGAAGTTGAAGAGAAAAAGAAACCCAGAAGACATGACAAGTGATAATAAACAGGAAGTGATTTTTTAAAATGTATTTTAATAAGTTTTTTATTGAAAAAACTACTGTACAGAGGGGTTACAGTTACATGAGCAAGGTAATGAGTACATTTCCTATCAAGCGTTGTTTGCCTCTTCTGTTTTCCCCCTACCATCCCTTCCTTCCCACCTCCACAATTACACTCCAGCTCCCCCCCCTGCCTAAATTGTAAAGTTCATTTTTCAATATAGTGTTCTACTACATCTCATTGTTAAAATGGGTTAACCTGTATCCCTATTTAAACATTTTGTTTTTCCCTCCCCCCCCCCAAATTAGACTGACATCAAATACAGTGAAAACAGGAGTTATACCTTCGGGAGGAACATACAAAGCAACAAAAAAATCGCATGGTGCATTATAAATATGTTAGAAAGAATAACAAGAAATATCAAGCCTCTTTTTCCCTATCTTGGGGTTCATTTCACTTAGCATCATCTTATCTGGTCATATGTACCTAGCTTTTGACCTTTTCTGCTTGTCCCAGACATATACTAGTTATTGCAAATAAGGGAAACCATAGGACCTATTGTCTCCTTGGGGTTGGCTTACTTCACTTAATATAATTCCATTTCCTAACAAATGGGGCAGTGTCATTCTATCTGATGGAGGCATAGAATTCCATTGTGTATGTATGTGTGTGTATATATATAAATATATCACATTTTCTTGATCCATTGATCTACTAATGGGCATCTGGGTTGGCTCCATAACTTAGCTATAGTAAATAATGCTGAAATATTGGAAAAAATATATTAAGTGAAGTAAGCCAGGCCCAAAGAAGCATAGGTCCTATGGTTTCCCTTATTTGTAATAACTAGTATATGTCTGAGTCAAGCAGAAAAGGTCAGATAAGTTGATGTTAGGGGAATGAACCCCAAGATAAGTTCAAATGTTTTTTTTTCTTTCATACAATTGTTTCTAACATATTTATAAGATTATTTCTATGTTGCTTTGTATGTCCCTCCCCCACATTATAACCCCGGCTTTCACTGTATCTGATGTTGGTATAATTTGTGGAGGGAAAGGGCAAAACAAATCGTTTACCTAGGGATACAGGTGGACCCATTGCAACAATGAGATGTACAAGATGTTATGTTGAAAAATGAACTTTACAACTTTGGTGGGATGGGGAATCGGGTAGGGGGAGGTGGAGGGAGTATGAGAAGGGATGGGAAGGGGAAACAAAGAGGAAGCAACAATGCTTGCTAAGAAATGTACTCACTATCTTGCCTGTGTAATTGTAACTCCTCTGTATGGTATTCTCGCAATAAAATAAATAAATAAATAACAAAAAAATAGTTGTGCTGGTAGTGTTAGTATGGTATTATTTGTAATCATTTGGGTAAATGCTAAACAGTGGATTGCTGGGATATAGGGGTTTTTTTGTCAGTCATGGGCTTGAATTCTGGGCCTGGGTACTGTGCCTCAGTGCTTCACTCAAGGCAAGCACTCTATGACTTAAGCCACAGTGGTGCCACTTCTGTTTTTTTTTTTTTCTGGTGGTTTACTGGAGATAAGATTCTCACAGACTTTCCTGTCTGGGCTGGCTTTAAATCATGATCCTCAGATCTCAGCCTCCTGAGTGTCTAGGATTATAGGCATAAGACACCAGCGCCCAGCTAGGAAGCTAATTTCTAAGCCAGCTAAAGACACACCTTAAGCTCTCTTGTGTCATGAACCTTCTAGGTCTTAATATCTACATGAGTCTCTCAATATATGGTTCAGTGAGGAGAGCAGGCAGATTACCCAGCCCCATATCATCAATGCTGGGAAGCTACGAACAACACCAATAATTTAGTGCCTGCCACTCAGCTTGATCACAGAACACAGACAAGAGGGATGTGATGGAGAAACACATACTGTAAAAGGAGATGTGAAAAGCAGTCTGCAGAGAAAATAAAAATTGTGAATCCAAGGACAAAAATGAGAAAGCAGCCTCTGGATATTAATGAACAATGAGATAGTTGATGGTAAAAATGAAAGGTGGTAATGAATCACTTTTATATCTATGAATATTCACTGGGATATATATATATACATACATATATATATATATATATATATATATATATATGCTTCCTGGAGTGAGAACTACACTGCACTTGAACAGATGAGCTAATATTTCCCCTTTGGATGTTGCAAGTTGAACCATAATGTAGAATTACGTGCTGCAAGGTAAAACCTGAACATTCTTTCTAATGACTGGATATAAAAATCAACAGGATGAAACAATGGAGGAAAGAAGGGAGAAAGAAAAAGAAAGCACCTGCTCAGGGCCAGGTAACAGGATGCAGGTGTCAAACCTTTGCTAAATAAGTTATTATAAGTAACTGTGGATACCCCACTCACATCTGAGATCCTCCTATTGTTTCAAAACCAACGAATCTTTGGATATAGCTTTTTGATGCAACGTAATGGACTTGAGGGCAGGCAGTGCATCCTTTAGTGTGTCTAGGGATCTATTACAACTCTCACTATGAGTTTAGGCACATACTCTCTCCTAGTCATGTTTACTGACTTGCTGGAAGTCACACACTTCAATTTGTGATCAAACATATCTCTAAGTTTCTTAGAACATCCGTTTTTGAACCCCAGCCAACATTTACCAATGTGGTTTGATTTGTTTTTAATTTATGTTTTTACTAACTTTATGTAGTTTTCCAGAGAGTTTTGACTTCAACATGTCAATTTATCAGCATTGTCCCCCCTCATCTCTTCCACAACACCAACTGTATATATACCCAAACATATCAACTGAAGTATAGAATATATTCCAATAGTGTCATCCTTTGAACAACGAACAGTTTAACAAAATGAATTCCAAGAAGCTAGAATTTATACTGTTAGGAGGTAAGAGTTGTCAAGGGGTTGGGGTCATAGAGGAATAGAGAAATGAAGAATAAGCAATGCAATTATAACATTCATAGACTATTGTGGAGATAAGGCGGTAAAACAGAGAGGCAAGCAACTTCAAATAGAATATTAAGAGGCTTCTTGTTGAAAACTTTCAGCTACCTACCACTGCAGAATTTCACAGATCTGTAACTCCAGTTGAATTTAGTGACTTCCTGTCAGGCTATCTTCTCTTCCCCCTCCTCAATCCTTCTTTTATCAGCTCTCTTCCTCTATTTTGAGTTGAGTTGTCCCAGTGGAGATCATTCTATTCCTCTTGGCAAAAGCCAGAATGTTGATCGGATAACAATGGAGCTTATGATACGTGTTTTCATTTCTTCATAAAAAGTTTCTTTCCTGGGTTGGGAAGGTGGCTCAGTGGTAGAGCACTTGCCTTGCATGCTCGAAGCCCTGGGTTCGATTCCTCAGCACCACATAAGCAAAAAGAAAAAAGCCGGAAGTGGCACTGTGGCTCAAGTGGTAGAGCGCTAGCCTTGAGCTGAAGAGGGACAGCGCCCAGGCCCAGAGTTTAGGCCCCACAACCGGACCCCCCCCCAAAAAAAGTTTCTTTCCTACTAAAATTTCTAGTTGTCAGAATGATGAATTCTTTACAATTGGCCAGGTTAAATCACATATGCAAGATCACAAAACTGGTTAAGGAGATGAAACAAAATTCAGAAGCTGTTTTTCTGAATGAGAAGCAGAAGGCTCTTTCAAGCCTTCAGAGAAAGGCTCAGTTTCCAGGTTTCTCCATCAGGTAACTCACAGAGCCATGCTTGGAAGCCAGGATGATTCCTCACTTTCAGACAAGAGGACCAATAGACACTCAAAGAACATGGGACAGTTTTACAAAGTTAAGTAATTAGTGTTTTTGAGTTCTAAAGGTAAGAGTGTGAGGAAGAAAAACACTACCTTTGAAAAGATAAAAGGGCCTTGGAGATTTCAGTCTAGTTTGCTCCAAGAAGGTGGAGAGCCCTGTTTCCGTTCTAGTGTTTTTAAGTTAATGAAATTAAAGAAGTGTTCTCCTTTCCCCTCCCTCCTCACTTTTCCTGGTTAGCAAGAGGATGTTGCAACAAAGGCTATCCTATCTCTTCTTCTAATGAGCCTGCTCTCTCTTTTCCTCTGAAAAGCTGGCAGTATGAAGGCAGATTTGGACTTGTCTGACAGAGAGGGCTTCCTTATTGTCAATTGTCTCTCTCCCTGTGGAAAAGGGTGCAGAAAGAAGCTTATATTGGAAAACATTGCTTTTAAGACAGGAAAGGATTATTTACATGTTCTCTTTTTGTTTTGAGATTGGCACTTACAGGGGATTACAATGGGTTTCGGTTAGACTGACAAAGCAATCCAGTACCTTCTCAGGAACCTCAAAAGAGCTACTCTGTGGCTCAGCCCCACATCTATTTCTGGCCTCAGCAAGGTTTCAGTACCATAATGATCAAGGTTAAGGCTAGGGAATGAATGGTATTCTCTTCTCTCTTGCCTTCTCAGCCCTGTAAAGAATATAATATATTCTTCTCAGTCTATTCTATCCCAACATCCCAGCTGACAAAAACTTCTGATTTTAGTGAATTTCCTGAGCAGTGAATATTTTAGGAATAAATACAGCCTTTTGACTCAGCTCTGCTATTTACTAGTTGTATAACATTGGGCATATTACTCAAACCAACTTTGCCTTAGTTTCTTTTTATAGCAAATGAGGTTGGTAATTGTATCATCTGTCTCACAGGGATAACTTGCAGATTAAGTGGATGCTTATAAATCATATACAGCAAGTGTCTTAAACCTCTTATATCAGGTTAAAGTATAGAATGCTTATCTCAGTGGACAAGTAGGCACAAAATCAGAAATCATAACTTTGCTCAGCTGTGTGAGGATGAGTTTGATGCCCATTTTAGCTCCCATTGTACTTTGTCTTTCAGTCACACTATTTTTTAAATAAGATTTTTATTGTGAAAATACCATACAGAGGGGTTACAACTACATGAGCAAGGTAATGAGTACATTTCTTATCAAGCATTCTTTCCTCCTCCTTTGTATCATCCCTGCCCTCCCCTCTCCACAACGACACTATTTTACACAAGTCCAAACACTTTATAACAGATAATCAGCTTCTTGTCTTATTGTAACAAAACACCACTGTTTGTTTTCAGTTGTTAAACTGCAGTAAATATTTTGTACCACAATATTTATAATGTCAGATGGAACAGAGTACTAGAACAGTGGTAGTTTCCTATATGTTATTGGTAAGAGAATATGGAATGTTCCTTTGCTATTAGGCTGTGTATTAGATTTTAGTATTAGATTTAGATTCAGTATCACATAACTAACTAAAGTCTTACCCAGCAGAGTCTCCCATCTTGCAAGAAAAGTAAATGAAATAGGAATTAGTTAATGGTCACCTTTTTTTTTCTTTTATCTCTGACCTCCCTAATAGAGAATCAGAAGAAACATTCTCTCAGGAAATGGCTGTTCCTCATTGTAGGGGGAGATAGACTCTACACTTTGGATACTTTCATAGTATCTACTGTCCCTGTTTCTTCTTCTGTTACTTGTGGTGATTGAAAATTAGGGTGGCTCAAGGTTATTCAAAAGTCTTATACAACTCATCTAGAGAGCAGTGAGGTGGAACTGAAGAGTTTGGAATAGTTCCAGGTTATTTTGAGGAAAATTGGGATAAAAGAAATCTGGAACTGTTTAGAGTTGCCTGATCTCTCTGGAGAAACTCCTGGCAAGTGTTAAGAACAAATAGCTAAGGTAATTTGGCATAGCTGAGCTCCATGGCTAAAGAGAAATGTGCTTATGAGGAGATAAACTCACTGCCAGAACCATCCACTCTGAAAAAAAAAATAGAAACAAAGAGAAATTTCCAGAAAGCTACTTCATGTGTAGCCACTCTTACTATAAAAGCAAAAAATCCCAAGGAAAAAAGTAGAAATAATTCTCACTAATACCAGTAATACACTTTTTAAAACCAAATGCAGAAATTATGGCAATGCTGTTGAGATATATGTACATATATCCAGATATTTATGAATATATTTTTATTTTATTTTTATTGCTAGTCCTGAGGTGTAAACTCAGGACCTGGGCACTGTCCCTGAGCTTCTTTTGCTTGATCAAGGTTAGCACTCTACCACTTGAGCCATAGCATCACTTCTGGCTTTCTGTTTATGTGGTACTAAGGAATCAAACCCAGGGCTTCTTTCATGTTAGACAAGAACTCTACCAATAAGCCTTCTCACCCATATATTTTATTTACTTATACAAAAGTGTATTTATATTTTTACACATTAACTTAAACTATTGTGTTCAGCTGATCCCACCCATATATTTTCCCAGTATAGAATATTCCTTCATTATTATAGAAGAAGCATAGACATTGAAGTAACAAGCATACATTCAAATTCTCTGTATTTTATTTACCTAATATGTGATATGAAACAACTTAATCAGTGCCTACCAACGTTAAGTTTTAAGCTTTAATTATTAGTGGATAATTAAAACATCAACTTTTCAGAGGAGTTGAGAAAATTAAGTGAGAAGATATCATTTAAACTATATACCACTGCTTATTTTTATTTATTAAACATCAATTAATATTTTGTTGAACACGTATTTATAATATAAGATGGAACAGAGTACTAGAACAGCAGTACTAGAGAACTGGGAATATTCCTTTGTCATTAGGCTGTGTATTATATTTCATTGTAATGCAGAGACGATCACCGAGATAAATGCATTCCCTTAAGGGGTGCTACTATAGTAATTTTATATCTTTATATTAAAAATACCTTTTATGATCTGTGAAGTCAATAAATATTTGTGGAATGTATTAACCAAATATTAACATTAAAGCATTAAATAGTAGTGACTCACCACTATAGTCCTAGCTACTCCAGAATTGGATCACTGTTTGGAACCTGCCCACACAGACAAATCCACATGACTTTGATCTTCAATAAACTACCAAAATACCCGAAATGGAGGTATGGCCCAAGTGGTGGAATGAAAAAGCCAAACTTGAGGACCTGAATTCAAGCCCTAATACCAACAAAAAACAATAACAATAACAAAAGCAACCGTAACAAAAAACAATTCTACACCCTCAATTAACCAAGTGTTGCTATTGTGTTTCCCTGAGTTCCACTGAAAACTAACAAATAATGACAAGGTAATGTTGAATTTAAGGAAAATGGTTCAGGAGCTTATGTAGTTGATTCCTTTCTTGTATTCTGTGAAAAAACTCAAAAGAATATATGTTTTTCTATATATTCTTCATCTATATTTTAACCACAGGCTATAAGCTCCATATTCAGAAATATTAATGGTAGGAATTTAATCCTTAAATTTCAAATAAACAAATACAAATATCCACAGATACAAAAAATTTTTTGTGAAGAAAAAGAAAAAGCTAATACCAGAACTGTTCCACTGCTGACTTATAAATCACTAGGCTATGTGAACTTAGGCAAATAAACTCTTCTTTCTGAGCTAGTTCCTAAACATAATGAATAGATTGGATATTCTCATTGATAAAATGCTTCTTAACTTTAAAAATCTTTAAATTATTTAGCTATAATCTTGATTATAATGCTTTAAAATACTCATAATTGATTCAATTTCCCACATGATGCTTTAAGAAATGTACTCATTACCTTGCCCATGTAATTGTAAACCCTCTGTACAGTAATTTCACAATAAAAATAAAGAAATAAAATAAAGAAAGAAAGAAACTGTTAACATCCTTAAAAATAAATAAAAAGCAAAGGAATGATTGATGTATTTAGAGGATGTATCTGGGTTTTTCACTAGACTATGAATTTCTTCAAGCTCTGAATTAAGATTTTTAAAATAATTATAAAGAGGGGCTGGGAAGATGGCTCAGTGGTAGAGTGCTTGCCCATCCTGCTTGAGGCCCTGGGTTTGATTGCTCAGTACATAAACAGAAAATGCCAGAAGTAGCACTGTGGCTCAAGTAGTAGAGAGCTAGCCTTCAGCTGAAGAACTCAGGTACAACACCTAGGCCTAGAGTTCAAGCCCTACAATCGAATTAATTAATTAATTAATTAAAATAATTATAAAGAGAACTATGTCATTAGAAATCATCATTTGTTAAATACTTACAGAAATGTGTCAGTCATGTTACCAGAAACTACACCTCTGAATTTTAAGAACAGTATTATGCCAGTGAATCATGTTTCATGTTGATTTATTGCAACCAATGATAGACATCCTAAAATGATATGTGATTGTACAATATAAACAAGAAAGCTAGTAGATTCTCTGGTTCTATGCTAAAAAAAAAACTTTGTTTGGTTTTTTCTTTTGTTTTTTTTTTTTTTTTTTTTTTTTTTTTTTTTTTTTTTTTTTGGCTGGTTATGTGGCTTGAACTCAGGACCATGGACTTTCTTACCTGGGATGGCTTTGAACTGTGATCCTTAAATTTCATCCTCCAGAAGTGCTAGAATTACAAACATGAGCCATCAGTGCCTGGCTCAAGACTTCTTTTATCTAGACCCTGAAGAACGAAGTTGATTGTGTAGGAAAAGTAAATAGTTTTTTTGTAAAAAAACAGTAAAAAATAAACAGTGAATTCTGTCATAATCTAGAAGAGCTATTACTTAGTGAATGAGAGGCCTGCAGTGGTGAACTGGACATTCACTGTTGGTAAGGAAAATCTAGAATTCATGGTTATAATATATATTTTAAGATCAATTTCAGTGCTGTGTTTTTATTATACTCTAATTACATACTGATAAAGAGTACTTTAGTGTTTGCCATCAAAATTTTTCATTATTTAGCTAAACATTTTCCTTGAAAAATCTCTGATAGATATTGCATAAATGCAGGTATTTTCCTTGGCTTTTAGCAGAGTGTTAACTACCATATTTCTACAAGTTGATTGTTTTCAATCTTTTTAATTTATTGCTCACGATGATCCTTATGTGCAAGCATAATTTTTTCCACTATTAGATGTTCAAGTTGATCTTAAGAGAAAGTGAGAAATAGCCATACTGCTTTCCAAAGTGATTGAACAAGTTTACACTCCCACCAACAATGCAGTAAGGTTCCCCATAGAGCTCTCCTACAACCCAGCAATCCCACTTTTGGGCATTTACCCAAATGATCACAAACAAGACCACACTAAAGCTACCAGCACGACTATGTTTATTGCAGCATTATTTACCATAGCTAAGATATGGAACCAACCCAGATGCCCCTCAGTAGATGAATGGATCAAGAAAATGTGGTATATATACA
>NW_012267238.1:9233987-9248879 GCF_000151885.1 Dipodomys ordii | reverse complement strand
TAAACCAAAGGAGGAGGCTGCAATGCTTGGTAAGAAATGTACGCATTATCCTGCCCATGTAATTGTAACCCCTCTGTACAGTATGTTCACAAATAAAAAATAAATA
Organism: Dipodomys ordii; assembly: GCF_000151885.1. Classification (NCBI taxonomy): domain Eukaryota; kingdom Metazoa; phylum Chordata; class Mammalia; order Rodentia; family Heteromyidae; genus Dipodomys; species Dipodomys ordii. Next base: position 9,248,773 of record NW_012267238.1, on the reverse strand, counting down.
AAAAAAGAAAGCCCATAAAAAAAGACACTCATATTTATTGTGAAAATTTTCAAAAATAATAAAATAATAATAACAGTAATAGTAACAATATAGACCATCTGGGTGACATTGGTTCACTCCTGTATCCTAACTACTAAGGAAGCTGAGATTTGAGGATTGTGGTTTGAAGCCAGCCCTGGCAATATTGTCAATGAGATTCCTATCTCTAATAAAGTACTCAGAAAATGCTGGAAATGGTGCTGTGTCTCAAGTGTTAGAACGCTAGCCTTGATCAGAAAGAGGCTCTGGGAGAGCATTCAGACCCCAGCTTCAAGCTCTAAGACCAATCAACACCAAACAAACTAACAAAAAACAAATACTCAACTCCATTATCTATAAAATTCATATGTAATTTATTATTATGTAATATTTATGTATTTATAAATTATACATGAGTATATAATTTAAAATAAGTAGCATATATAAATATTGTACACATACATATACATATACCTTTTCATTTTGCTTATACTACGGTTTGAACTCAGGGACTCATGTTGCTGGACTTATTTATTTAGTTGTAAATCTACTGCTTGAGCCATGCCTCTAGAATGGCTTTTTCCTGGGCTGGAGATGGAGTATTATGGATGTTTTGGAGATTGAGTCCCATGTCCTCTGTTCCTGAAATCCTCTGGATTTCAGCCTTCCAGTTAGCTAGGATTGTAAGCATGAGCAACCTGTATCCAGCGTATATCAATTCTTTTTAGATAATAACAGACCAACAACTCATGGGTGTTCTTCACTTTTCACAGTAAATAAAACAATTCTAGTATAGTTTAATATCACTAAGTTATCTTATGAAGCATACACTTTATTAATTTCAATCTAAGACATTGGGAGGAACATAAAAGTACATTTCTGTTAATAGGCTAGTAGAATTATTTCCTAGAAATGATAGCACTCATGTTCAGTCACTTTAGGGAGAAAAGAAGTCTTTTGCTCCCTCCATGATGAGGCTCAAACAGGTCAAGAACAGTCCAAAGCAATCCCTGGTTTTCTATGTTACTCATACCTGCTTGAGATAGGCCCTGTCCAACAATGAACTTGTTTACTTCTTTCTAAACACTTTGGCTTCATTCTATCCCTAGCATTTGCCAATGGCAGTCTACCACAGATACTGGAGGTCAAAATTCCAATGGCTATGAAAGTTTTTTATTTACCTGCTCAGAAGGGTATTTGCAAACTTGCTTTCTTTCTGTCTACTTCATAATCATCCTGAATTCACCCTGCTTTATGACTCTGCATCCACTATCTGGAGTATCTGTTTGATCCTTGGTATTCTTCTTCTCATTTATTAACTATAGGGAAAGCATAGAGCTTTTCTCTTGTCATCAGTAACCAACAATATTACCTGTCTGACTTAGCACCTGCTCTATGCTGATAACGTGAATGAGTGAAAATCTGATTGAACACATCTGACAAAGGGATTTCATCTTATTTCTAATATATATACATAGATATAATACTATTTCTTAGTATATATTTTTTCATGATGCATTTAAGATAATTAAAGGAGTCTGACACTTAGCAGAAAAACAGATCTTTCTTTAATACTGGAGTCTTTGTGGGAAGAACAAAACCTAGAAGTTGTCCTAAGGAAAGATCAAGAAGGAATGTCCAGATGGGAAATATAACAGAGCTAGACAAAAATGGACATATGATAAAGTGTTGAATAGGATTAAAAAACAGACAAGAAGACTTACTTTTTAGTAACATTTAATATGTAAATCTAGAGAAACTCTGCAGGCCAGGAAATGGTGCTAAGATAGTCTTTCTGTACACATTTTTACCTGCAATATAGATACATTTAAAAACCCAGCCTAGCCATAAAGTCTTATTTTTTATCAGGGGAATCATGGCAAGCTCATTCATTTTCTGTGTGGATAAGTGAAACAAGCCTCAGAAGTATTCAGTTGGCTTGCATTTTTAAGATCTCATAAAAGAAAATGCAATCAAGTTGTGATTTTTGAAGAGAGAGTTATCCATCAGCATTAGTCATGATAAGGCTATATATTTCCTAAGAAAGACACTTCTGCAAAGGTGATAATTTAGTTATCTCCCTGTCATGTAGTATAATTGATAGTACTATTCAAAATTAATGGACTTGGAGTAGATTAATGCACAATGTTCTCAGAGCAGAAGCACATCACTTCTGGGTTTTCAGCTCACATCAGTTAAAAGTTAGTCTTAACTTGTAAAGGAGGGATGGAGGAGACCTCCAATCTGAAGATACAAAATGGACAAGTTTAACAGCAGGGCACTGGTCATAAAATTAAACATAACAACCCATAGTGCTGAAACTGAGGAAGAAGAATGTTTAAAGAATCCCTCATTTCTTAAAAGCATAGTTTCTTGTATTTATTTCATTACTCTTGAGTTTATGGTTCCCGTTATAGTTCTGGACAAGATCTTATAAATCTGATAACATATGGTAGTTGAGAAATACTGCATTAATAGGGAATTTCTATTGGCCTGCAATGACCTAAATTAATGTCAGGACAGTTTAATAGACACAAGGTAGAAAGAATAGTTTAAAAACTACCTGAGGTAGTTAAAAAGAATAAATCTTTTTAACAAGGTTTTTGATTAAGTGCGAGCACAAGAAAGGGATTCAAATCAGGGAGAAATTGAGACATAAAAGCTGGTAGTATGCTGGCACTCTTGAGAAGCTGATATAGGAGTGATGTGGTTAAAAAGTCAACCATGAGAAGTAGACAAAGTACAACATTAGGATGCCTGAGAAGAACTCACCAAAGTTGTCACAGAGAGTTTTTCCCTTTTTTTAATTTTAGTTTTATTGTCAAGGGGATGAACAGAGGGGTGATAGTTACATAGTAAATTAGTGAGTACATTTCTTGCTGAACTTGTTAACCCTCCCTCATTTTTCTCCCTCTTTCTCTCCCCTAACCTTATTCTTGATAAGGTTGATAGAGCAAGAAATCTGTAGCCATAGAATTCTTGATTTGTAAGGGAGGGGTTTTTAATTTGTTCTTTGTAAGTAATTTTAGTTTTTGTGCTGGCACTGGGCCTTGAACTCAAGGCCCTGTGCTTAGTTGTTTTTGTTTGATTTTGTTCAAGGCTCATGCTCTACTACATTCATCACACCTCTAGTTACAATTTTAGGCTCGGTAACTGTAGATTAAGAATCTCTGGGATTTGTTCCCTGGCTGATTTTGAACTGTGATCCTCAGATCTCAGCTTCCTGACTAGCTGGGACTACAAGATTAAGCACCTATTGCCTAAATGTTGTTAGTTATTTTAACTCCTAGGGTGTTATACATACAAGGAAGACAAACAAAATGACTTGGAAAGCCATGCTGAAGAATAAATCAGCAAAAAAATGTCAAAGGACTCACAACAATGCCTAGACTAGGACTACCATTTGCAGTGTTACAGTCATCAAAGGGCACCAATTGCATCTTTGTAGAATGCTACATAAGCACCTTTCAATGACATACCTATATTGCCATCTCTAATAAAACCACTTTAGAATTACAGCACCATCAGGGAACTGATCTACTCAAGGCCAGCTCTCCAGAGCAAAGTCAAGGTGATCTATCCTTATCTCCTTATGAACAGAGGCAGGCAATAGTGGTATTGGAAACAGGGTTGGAGAAGTCCTCTGGGAAAATTGTGTATGTCATTTTCTCCATTTAAAACACTGATTCTTTCCTCAAAATACCAGATGTTTTCAACTCTTGGAAAGTGTTCTCTGACAGTTTACATGCCTTCTCCAGCCACGTGGGTTATCATGACTGCTACCATGGGTTGATTCTCTCAGTGAAAATGCCATATTGATCTGATCTTATTTCCATTGTTCTATAATAGAACAAGGAATCTCAGCAAAACTTGTTAAAATGAAAGAGTCCACATTACAACATATGCAACCATATTGTGGAATGCCCTTGAGCAAGTGACCAAATCCTTCTGTACCTCAGTTTCCTCATTGACAAGATGGAAGAAAAAGACTACCTAGTCAATATTCTCTCTCTCTCTCTCTTTTTTTTGTCGGTTATGGGGCTTGAACTCTGAGCCTTGGGTGCTGTCTCTCAGGTCTTCAGCTCAAGGCAAGCCCTCTACCACTCAAGTGCCACAGTTCCACTTCCTGTTTTCTGGTGGTTTATTGGAGATAACAGTCTCACAGACTTTCCTGCCTTCACTGGCTTTGAATGGTGATCCTCAGATCTCAGCCTCCTGAGTAGCTAGGATTACAGGTGTGAGCCACCGGTGCCTGGCTCCTGGTCAATATTCTAAGCTATATGAAACAGCCAGCCCAGAGTATGAACTCAATAAATAAGACAATGGCTCATTAGTATTATATAATTCTAATAAGTATACTCAGGTATAATCAAAATTACAAAAGCATGCCATGATTTGGGGGAAATGTAGCATTTAGCTTAAAAGATGGTATCCCAAAAAGCCCCTTAATTCTTGGGGTTTCTGTCACCCTAAAAGGTGCCATTTTGCTCTTTTCTCATCATGAGGATCATTTCCTAGTTCCTTTTAGTACCCTGTCATAAGTTTCTCCATTTATTCTGACACACAAAAATCCATTAAACCTAATGAAAATCCATTCTGACATCATGCTGCTTAAACAAGACTAGTGTGCCTAAAGATTTTGCTTTCAACAATGACTTTGTGTTCTCTGTATCTGAAATTTGCAGAGCTGATAATCACCTTAAATCCCTAAAATGCAGACAGTCATACTTATATTTCTACAAACACTTTTGAGTATTGATCCTATGAATATGAATCACTAGGCACTGTCAGGACATACAGACGTACACATGGCCCTGCCAGGACTCATGAAGTTCATGTCATGGCCAAAAGGGATCAGAGTTTCATTCTGTACTCTTCAAAGTATTCTCTGTTTATGGTACTGTTCTCTGACTATGAAACACATTTATTGCATTAAGGAAACAGGATTGGGTAAATTTCAGTGTGTGGACTCGATGTGATCTCCTTAGAAAACAAACCTGAATAAGACACAATTACTGCCCCTAAGGAGCAGGTAATTTAGTAATGAAAAGAGAGAAGAGAATGTAGATATATCACATATTGAGCTAAAGGTTTCAGTGGAAGTAAGCTCAGGGAATATTGGTGGTAATAATTTAAGAAGTAGGCAGACAAGTGATTCAGAAAAAAACCTTGAAAAAATAATGACCTACACATTTTTTGTTTAAAAAGACCATTAATAATAGCTACCATTTTAGATACTTGTAGGGATCAACAAGAATTTTTAAGTCAGGATGTGGACGTCTATCAATTCATAGAATTCATTCAGTGTCCTAAGCAAGTATTCAATGTCAGATAATAATAATATAAAATAGCATCTATCATAGTTATCAAAAAATCATTCCTTAGTAATTTTCTAAATATAAATAACTACGGAGAAAGAACATCCCAGGAGGAAGGCACATGAGAACAGGAGCACAGGATTTGGGGAAAGTATGGTTTTATAAGATCGCCAGGGAAAAACAAAGGAGGAGGCAACAATGCTGGATAAGAAATGTACTCATTGCCTTGCTCATATAACTGTAATCCCTTTGTTCAGTATTTTTACAATAAAAAACTTAATCAAAATTAAAAAAAATATCGCCAGATGTGGTAGCATCAGAAACATAGGATGAGGTAGGATTAATGCAAGCTGGGTACAGGCAAGCTGGAAAAGGATGGGTAAGTCAGACAGGGACATCTAGATTTTGCCTAGAATGAGGTGTTGCAGTTTAAAAGAAACAAATGTCTTATATAGGTTTAATTTTTAGAAATACTGTTCACCCACCATGTGAAAGATCAATTTGAGAGATTTAAAACAGAAAGAAGGCAACATAGCAAATCTATTAAGTGGCACAGAGAAACAATGATGAGCCCTGCTCTATGCACAGATATGAAAGAGAAAGCAGGGCACATGGTAGAGACCATGGGTAGATGGGTAGGCATCCCAGTCAACTTATTTTCTAATGTACCTGATAAAAAATGAAAGAAAAAAATCCTGGCAGGAAACACCAGGATTGCTATCGGCAAGACTAGATGAAGGAAAAGAGATACGAGGCATTTTACCAAACCAATCTAAAAATGTCAATTGCAGAAGCCCACTGGGCTTAACCATCTATGATTCTGACACTCAGGTGAAACATCACTATTAGAAATCAAGGTTGGGTGTTGTTTGCATACTGAGAGAAGTTCTTTTGCATATAAAGAGAATGACAATCTTCTTCTTAGTTTTACTGCCAATGCTAAGGCTTAAATCAGCAAGCCTGGAGGTTGGCTTGCTTACTCCTTCCTGGTACTTTGTCATTTGAGCCATGCCTCTACTCTAACATTTTGCTAGTTAGTTGGAAAATAGGGTCTCACAGTTTCTTTTTTCTGCCAAGGCTGGCTTTGGATTGTCATTCTTTAAGTCAGCCCTTTTAGTAGAAAGGATTATAGGCATGAGCCATGGGTACCTGGCATGATGACAACCATAAGAGTGGATATAGTATGCTAGCAAAAGAAAAGGGGAAAAAAACAAATGCCATAGGAGTTTGGAAGCTTTTTGGTGGTTAAAGCCTTTATCAAGAGAAAAGTAGCAAGATGAGAAAGGTCTTTATGAACCTACATGTTTGAACGAGGGCTCTCACCCAGTATACAGTAAATGATGTGTGCCATAAGTACAGACTCCCTGCTCACCTCTTCCTCAATGGGAATCTAATGCTGAGCATGAAGTATGAGAAACTGTATTTCCCAGCAGGCACCAGGTGATCTGACCCTCTGAAAGTCATGCATGCCATTGCTGTGATACTGAGAAAATCTTAGAGCCAGGACATGAGCTTATCCAAGTGCTATGCTTAAGGACCTAGGTGTGAGCCTGTTCTGAGCTGCACTCCCAAGTAGCCAGCAGAAGAAAAGTCTTACTACTAATCTTCATTTATTTTGTGAGCCAACTAAGTCACCCCCAAAATCATATCAAAGCCTCAAATATCCAGAGCCAAATATGCAGAAAAAATAAAAGTTAGGCTGGGGAAAATGAAGGAAATCCATTGTCATATATTTGTATGCTGTCTCAGAGGCACTGTCTAATGTTGCTGTAACTATGATGTATAGGTCCATCAAAGCATGTGTTACCATGGTCTGAATTTCCCAACTGGAGAAAAAATGATTAATGTAGAGATTTGCATTCGATGTGGTCTTGGACATCAATATTTCAGCTTAGGTAAACAGGAGCTTTACCTAATTTATTGGCTCTCATTATGGATGGCTTGTAGAAACCAAATTCCCCTTCTGCCTCTAAAATGACCTTTTATGCTCTACAAATCAATCCAGAAGAAGTGAAGCAAGTTGGTTAATATTTTAGGGAGGAAAAAATGACTTCCCATGTCAGGGACTTAATTGTTGTGATTTTGACCCATTTTGAAATTAGTTAACATTTGCTTCAGGCCTCTGACTTCATGCATTATTTATTTTCATCTTGGCCTTGCTTAAGTTTCTTCGTGCACAATATGCCTGTGACACTGAAACATGTGAGGTTTTTCTAAATACTGCACTCACGCTTCTTGAGTCTGAAAATTGAAAGATCAAAATGTGTTCATTGCAACCACACACACACACACACACACACACACACACACACACACACACACACGCTCCTAAGTATATTCTTTCAGGCCAAGCTGATTTGGGGTTCATTTTGTCTCTCATTGGCAAAGTTTCTTGATGCTTCAGCCAGCATTAAAGAGCAATTTCCCTGTAAGAGTTTTATGTTGCAAAGTGTGTCAGATGTTAATCAAAGGGTAACAATGCAAAAGCCTTTGCATATGCTTCCTGGAGACTGGGGCCAGCCCATGCTGTCAGTCACTGTCAAAACTGTAGCGCATAGGGGCGTTCTTGGGCCTTTTTCTCTTCTGTGAGAAAATGTTCTTGCCCACAAAGGTCAATGCCTTTATGGCATAAATCTATTAGCCTATTGTTGTGGTATGAATCCCAAGGAGAAGGCATCTCATCAGCTGTCTGTCTTGGATGCTCCATCTCCGCAGCTGCTTGCAGGAGAGGGTCATGGCCTGCATCTTGACTCTGACTATCAGCATGAAGCTTGGCTCATTCTGTCCTAAACTCTGAACCCCTGTGAGTAATCACCCATGCCTGGCCTTGAAAATGACTCTCGCATTACTTGTTCTGTGTAATCATGAGAGAAGAAGGCTCTTGGAATTGTTCAACAAGCTACAACTTCCAGCTATCCTAGGCACCCTCTGGGCATGATTGGAGAAAGATAACCCAGCAGAAAGTTCCATTATACCCAGCCCTATGGGAAGAGGGTGATAAAGAAGTTGTTCCCAAAGGAAATACCTAGAAACTTATGCATTTTGGGAATGCGCCTCACCTTCTGATCAGTTACAATCCTTTCGGATGAACTTTTTTTTTATCGGTCATGGGGCTTGAACTCTGGGCCTGGGCGCTGTCCCTGAGCTCTTCAGCTCAAGATGAGGGCTCTACCGCTTGAGCCACAACACACTTCCACATTCCTTTTATTTCTGACACCTGTTTGAAGGGGAACAAAATCCCGCATATAGATTAGACTACAGCTGTTTCTCAGCTGTACAGATGAACCAGTGTATGCAGCTCTCACAAAGCCAGGACAGTCACATTGGCTTCAGTTTGGATAAAATCTTTCATTGGTTGGGGTCATCCTTTATGTACAAAGCTCATTGAATAAAGGATATGCATAACCCAAGCAGTTCTTTTAAGTCTTGCCAGTATAATTTCAGAATTTCTGGGGGTGATAATTCACCTGGCGAAATACAGTCTTGTGGAACATGGGTTTGAATGTGCAGAATTTAACTGAGGACCTACCACATTCACAGTACAAGTTCTCCATATGCTAAAACCTACTCTGTGCTCCAATTTCATTGTCATCTTCTCCTTGACGCTGTTGCACATTCCTCAGATTCAAATCAATTGGTACTTTCCATTAGGAATGAAGGCTTGAAGTCTGGTATAGTGGCTCATACCTGTATTTCTAGCTACTCAGTGGGCTCAATTCTGAGGATTGTGGTTAAAAGCCTGCCAGGAAGGGAAGTTATAACACCAAGAGGTAGGGTAACAGCCTTGAGCAAAAATCTAAAGCACCTTGCTCAGGCCCTCAATTCAAGCCCCAGGACCAGAACAAAAACAGGAAAGAATAGAGGTTTGAATATTACTGTGTCTCATTCCCAATTAGTGCTAAATGAAAGGAACTATTCAACAAGTTTTCGACACTTCATTCTAATAGGAAGAAAGAGAGTTTGCTAGCTCGGCAGGTAAATACATTTCTATTCATTCAAATCATAAAACTTTGAAACACATACTTTAATATATATAATGTTCAAATATTTCAAACATTTGTAAGTAATTCATTTTTTCACTCAGTTACCTTGGGAAATATTAAACTTACATATTTGTTGATATAGAGCTTATCAAGATACATGAATGTTTATCAGAGGATCGTAAGTCTTCTAAAGCCAAATCTTAAAATTTCCTCCTTGCCCTATCTTCAGAGTGACAAACACTTCATTGTTTTTGAACTTAGTTTCTATTCAGTTCACATGCGCTCTACCTCCCTTACTAGAGCTTCTCACTTTACTCTCCTTGTCTTAGAATAGTAGACGCATTCTCATTCTATTTCAACAAGCCTAAGTTATCTTCTTAGTGCAAGAAATATTTTTCATGGCTAAAAGTCTTACAAGTCTTATAACTACATCAACTGAAGCCAATCCAGGACTAAATACACAGTTGATTCTTCTATGACTATACGTCCCACGTAGTCTGTTTTTGGTTAAAAGAGCCACTATTACCCCTCAGCTCTGAAACCAGCAACCTATGCATCTTCTGCAATTACTCCCTAAGCTTTTCCTTCACCTTGGAATCAGTCACCGCATTCTGTCAAGTTCAGATTCTAAATATCTTCCAGCCCTACCCCTTCTTCTCTACCAAGCTGGTTGTCTTTGCTATGGATAATTGCTCACTACCTCCCTCCACTCGGATTTATTTACTCTGGCTTTTCTGAAACACTAGACATTCTCTTCCTCAAAAAATTGAAACAAATATTAGACAAATAAAAGTGTATCTCCCTCTCATCTTCAGGAAAGGCCAATTTGAAAATCACAGTATGCATGCACTCATGATATACCTAACGTGAATCTGACCTCAGGTCTAGCATTGTCTTCTACACCTACACAACCTCCACTCTAGTTCCCCAGCTTATCAGTCACCACATTTTCCCATATACAGACTTGTTGCCATGTTCCAATAGGCTATGCTGCTTACCTCAGTGCTCCTCTGCATGGAGGTTTCTCTGCCAGGAAGAACTTGTTCTCTATCTGGTAAACTACTCTCATCCTCACAATGCGAGTTCAGACACAATAGGCCAGACACTTGCCCCCAAATCAGAGTGAGCGTTTTTCCTCCTGGGATAGATAATGCCTGCCGGCATTCCATTTTTTTGTTTGTTTTTCCATTCCAGATTCTTGAACTCATGGCCTGGGCATTATCCCTGAGCCTAGGAATAGTGAACTTTTGCTCAAGGCTAGCCTCTACCACTTGAGCCACAGTGCCTCTTCCAGTTTTTCCTGTTAATATGGTAATGAGAAATTGAACCCAGGGCTTCATGCATGGTAGGCAAGCACTGGATCCCTAAGCCTGCCTTCTCTCTCTCTCTCTCTCTCTCTTTTTGGTCAGTTGTGGGGCTTGATCTCTGGGCTTGGGCACTGTCCCTCAGCTCTTCAGCTCAAGGCTAGCACCCTAAAAGCAATGTGATTGCTTATCAGATTTTTTTTCTTTCACCAACCATCTTGCAAATCTGTTCAGAACACATTATATTTTTTTAACTTCTGTACTTGACAATTTGCCTCCAACATAATTTTTATTAAGTTAATGGAACTTTCATCTTGCCTAACTTAAATTTTGATATTTCACTCTATTTTTTTCTTTTCTACTTCAACTCTACAGTAAGACCTATATTTTGCACTTCTAATTATCTCTTTTCAGATAGTTTTTATCCTTGATTAAAGAAAGATGAACAAGGTCACTGCATGCATGATAGGGTGTCAGTTCTATTACATATATGTTAAATTCTTATCTTTTAATATCTTCTGCTACTACAAGTGGGAATTGTATAAAATTTTACTTATACAGACATTCTTTTTATTCAATTAACTCTTTCCAGAAATACAGCTTCTACTAGACACTGAAAGACAATAAGGACACTAAGTGACTGTGATATGTGTGTGTGTGTGTGTGTGTGTGTGTGTATAACTACTTATTAAGGTATGCTACTATTAAAGAAGTCAATTTATGACTAAAGAGACTTCAATCATTATTTTTCCATTCAAAAACTAGTGGTGTATTGGTGCACATGGTCACTGGTAAGACTCCTTGAAATTCTGGCTTATTTCACTTAAAATGATTTTTCCCAAGTCTTTCCATTTCCTAACAAATGGGGTGGTATCATTCTTTCTCATGGAATAGAATTCATATATATATATATATATATATATATATATATATATATATATATAATATTTTCTTGATCCATTTGGCATCTGGATTGGTTCCATATCTTAGCTATGGTGAATAATTCTTGATGATTACATGCAAATGTGAATTGGGACTTGAAAAAAATGATGATAAACATAAGTCAAGGACTCATAAAATATATTATCTGTCAATCCACATTTTTGGTTAAAATTGTTACACTGGAGTTTTCAGAACATGTCAGTCTAGTTGTGTTTGCAATACCTTTGCAAACTCAGGAATTCTTTTGCACTTTCTCATGGAAACTCTTGTGCCAACTTGTCTTCTCACATGATCTTCATGACTGTTCATTTCTAACACTGCCATTTTATATGTTCTCTAATGGATAAAATATATTTTTTGAAATGTTATGTAGAGCATGGATGAGGGTTGATAGTGAAAAATAAAGGAAATCTAATGTTAAGGTTGTGTATTTGAGACAAGTGTTAATACTGATAGTTAAAACACATACAAATGGAATTTTCAACATCCTTCATGAATTTTATATCTAATGTCTGATATTCTTAAGATATTAAAACAGAACTAATCTTAGGTTATAAAATTAAAACAATATAAAGGAATAGAGTTTTAGAATCATAGAGGATGCAGAATGTGGGCTAAAATGTTTTATACATTTAAACCTCTCATAAAAATAACAAAGCATATCAATCATAATTAATTACCATTTCTTTGAAAATATAATAAGCATAGTGAGCAGAGTCAAAAGGGAGGCCTTCTTTCAGATGATTGTTAAAATATGCCCTGTTGCATGAGAATGTTTTCAGTGTTCTTTCCTGCTAAAGAAAGCTTTTAAACCCATGTATATGATTACAGATTTCGGATTAGACTCATTGCTTCTATGCCAGTGTGAATCAAAGTTGCTTATTAACATGTGGGTGATACCTTTGGAGAAGTCAAATCACAGAGGAGTGCATGTGTGGTGCACTTGCTATCGCAGAGGAACTTTATAATTAGACTAGATTCATTTGTCAGACCCCTCCCTGAGCTAACGAGCAGGAGTACTGCTGGGGCACTTTGCATTCAGAAAATTGAAGAGATTAAATGACTTCAAGATGATCCTTGTTTTATCTTGCCAGGTCATTTCTGAAGGTTAGTTTCCATGTGCATCTAAATTACTATGAGTTCTAGTAAGGAATCTGTACTTATTTGAATGCTTTATATCACACATCTATTTTTCACTTTGCATCTTATTTTTGTATTCCCATATGTTCCCTTTTCCTAGATAAGCCAGAATTTACACAGGACTCATTCACTGGATTGGAAAGCAAAGCTGAACAAGGTAAGCCATTTGGAGAGCTACCACTAACACCTAGAGATTTAAACTAATAATCATGTACTGAACATAAATTTAGACAATCTGGCTTCATGTGTGGTTCTGCCGTTTTTGGTCACATCATGGCGAATGAATGAGTTGAACAGAGCAAATACAACAAGTCAGTAGAACTACAATTGTTTTGGTCTGTTGGACTTAACTAGTGAGCTAAGTGAAACAAAAAGGGAGTGTGACATTTCACTGGTTGGGATCTTGTCAAATACAGGTGAGATTTCATAATTGCAAGTGGACAGAAATTATCATGCTGAAATTTTTCTGCTGGCTTTCAGAGTGGAACTCAGGAATCAGTGTTCTTCATGTTCATTTAGAGGGATCATGACATGATAATCTCATTAGCCAGCTGAGTAGAAAGTGGTCTAGACACAACACATGCTTTGAAATTGAATCTGTATCCAGGGAAGTGTGAGTAGATTGGGGAAGGCCAGTGCAAGGCCCAGCGCCAGTGATGGCTGACTTTTGGGGTGGAATATTGCTTCTAGGAAGAACCATGTGTCAAAATTCTTCTTTGGGTTGTAACTTTTACTTTTCTATTGTAAACTAGGGACCTTTAAAAAAAATAATTATGGACTATGTGACCCAAGCCTTAAGAATGTTTGTGAGCTTAGGGATAATGTGTGCTAGTAAGAACCAGACATCCTGGAGCAAACAAAATAATTGTAGGAAAAAAATGAACCCCTTAAGTAAATCCAGAAGCCACATACTCATAATAGAGCATCCCACTTCTCCCTTATCCTTGGCTTTTTCAGCTCAATAATTTCTTGGCTATTTCAATTCAGAAACACTAGTTGGCCTTATCAGCCTTCACTCTGTGTCATGGTCTTTCTCATTCAGGATGGTCTTAACAGTTTATATAATAACTACTTTTCTTCAATTCCTACAATTTCTTCCATGTGATTCAACCTTACTTCCTGATGACTTGTTGAAATATTACTTAGATTAAAGCTCCGCGATTGTTCAATTGTATCTTCAAAACTCTTACATTACATACATTCTATATATATTATTTGACGTTAGTCAGGATCATGTCTAAAATTTTTCCTCATCTTTAGCAGTACCATGAACTTCAGATGAAACTTTAATAGTTTAGAAATACAGAAAGCAAAACTTTGCTTTGGTCCAGATGAAATTAGACAACTCAAATTGGGTTGCATGTAACAAAAGAAAATATATTAATATTAATACTACAAAAGTATCCCTCCTGGGAAACTAAATGTTCCAAGGTAGTGAGATGTTTGGTGTTATCCAATGGAAATTGATTGTTCATATTAAGTTCTTTCCTGACAAACAGGTTTATAACATAACCCTTTCCCACTGCTGAAAACTGCTGACAGCATAGAGCGGTACAAGTCAATTGAAAAATCATTGCAAGCACTTGAAAGTAGTTAAGGATTATCAGACTAGAAAGTAGAAAAACATATGGCTTTAGGAATAAAGTTCTTTAATAAGAAACATTCAGAAAATGGAGATGAAAATATTTTATTCTTTGTAAAATGTATGACTGAAATACCTCCTACAACAAATGACAACTTCACAAGAGAAAAACAATAAAATTTATATACTATCAATATTTTTTGTATCCTGGTACTGGGCTTGAACTCAAGGAGGTAATCTCTTGCTTAGCTTCTTCACTTAAGATTGGTGCTCTAAGAGGAAAGAAGGATGGCCAATAGACACATGAAGAAATGCTCAACCTCCCTAGTCATAAAGGAAATGCAAATCAAAACAACATTGAGATACCACCTCACTCCAGTTAGAATGGCTATAATCAAGAACTCTAATAAGCACAGATGCTGGAGGGGATGTGGACAGAAGGGAACCTTACTGCATTGTTGGTGGGAGTGTAAACTTGTTCAACCACTTTGGAAAGCAG
>NW_012267238.1:9197778-9233782 GCF_000151885.1 Dipodomys ordii | reverse complement strand
TTATTTTCAATAACCAGTGTATGTCTGAGTCAAGCAGAAAAGGTCAGATAAGTTGATGTTGGGGAAATGAACCCCAAGATAAGTATTCAAATGTTTTTTTTTCTTTCATGCAATTGTTTCTAACATATTTTTAAGATGATTTCAATGTTGTTTTGTATGTCCGTCCCCCACGGTTTAACCTCTGCTTTCACTGTATTTGATGTTGGTATAATTTGTGGATGGGAAGGGAAAAATCAAATTGTTTAAATAGGGATAGGTGAACCCATTGCAACAATGAGATGTACAAGTCGTTATTTCGAAAAACAAACTATACAACTTTGGTGTGGGTGGGGGAGGATCGGGTAGAGGGGCGGTGGGGGTTGGGGGGAGTGAGAAGGGATGGGAAGGGGAAACAAAGGAGGAGGCTACAATGCTTGATAAGAAATGTACTCATTATCTTGCCCATGTAATTGCAAACCCTCTGTATGGTATTTTCACAATAAAAATAAATAAATAAATAAATAAAAATAAAAAAAGTAAAAAATAAATAAATAAAAATAAAAAGATTGGTGCTCTATATGTGCAACAGAATTCTAGCTTCCATCAGAAAGAATGACACCACCCCATTTGTAAGGAAATGGAAAGACTGAAAAAAATGTATATTAAATGAAGTAAACCAGACCCAATGAAACATAGGTCCCACGGTTTCCCTTTTGCAATAATTAGTATATGTCTAGGATAATCTTAGCAGATGTGCAGAGTAGCTCAGTAGTTATATACACATAACCATATGAGATAACACCAAGCAAAATGAACTCCAAGGCATGGACACAAGAGATTCTACATTGTTGGTGTTGTTTTTAATGTACTATGTGATGTTTTGTTTCTTTTGTATGTTGTTCGCCCTATGGTATATCCTGTTGTCACTCACTGTGTTTTGTTCGAGTACCCTGGTATTGCAGATACGTTTATTTAAATTAGGTAAAGGAAAGGGAACAACAGAATGGTGAAACAAAGTACAATGCAACAGCAATATACACAAGACATATGTTAAAAATGACCTGTACTTGTAGGTGTAGGGGGTGGGGGGAGGGAAAGTAGGAGAAAAATGAGGAAAGGAGTAACAAGTTTGGCCAGAAATGTACTTATTGCCTACCTTATGCAACTAAAACCCCTCCGTACATCACCTTGACAATAAAAAAAAAAGAAAACTAAGGGGAAAAAAGGTAATTTACACACTGGGAATGTAAATGAGTGTAGCCAGTAGTGAAATCAGTATGGGGGCTCCTGAAAAAATTAAAGTTTGAATTATATGTCCTGCTAGGGCCTGGGAAGGTGGCTCAGTGGTAGAGCGCTTGCCTTGCATGCCTGAGGCCCTGGGTTCCATTCCTCAGTACCACATAAGTAAAAAGAAAAAAGCTGGAAGTGGTGCTGTGGCTCAAGTACTAGAGCACTAGCCTTGAGCTGAAGAGCTGAGGGACAGCGCCCAGACCCAGAGTTCAGACCCCACGACTGGAACCCCCCCAAAAAAAGAAAGAGGATGAATTATATGTCCTACTGATACTACTCCTGCCTGTCCATGTATCCAAATGGAGGCAATTGCATACACATATTAATTGATGCACTATTCCTAACTGTCAAGTTAGAGAATCAGACTACATGTCCTTCATTGTTGAGTAAAGAAAAAATTGAATAAGAAAAAGAATTAATTCTCTTTACTCCAAAAAAAGAAGATTAGTGCTGTACCACATGAACCACACTTCCACTCTACTTTTGGCTTCTAGCCGGTTAACTGGATATGAGTCTCTCAGATTTGTGTATCTGGGCTGGCTTCAAACTGGGATCTTCAGATCTCAGCTTCCTGAATAGCTAGGGTTACAAGTGTGAGGCACATTCACAAGCTTTGATACTGATTTTCTGTAGCATGGAGTCTTCAGAAATGAAGACTCAAAGACCCAGGGCAAGAATTTGCTTTTCTGGATAGCCATCAGAAGCTTGACTGTAGGACAAGGATGAAATGGTATGATGCTATGGTCCTGTACTGGTGGGGACACATAAGGCCTGTTTCTTCAGTTACCTCTTGACATCCCTGTGTGACATTCCTTCCCTCCAGGTAAAGAGCAGGATCCTGTGACATGAGGTCTCCCAGTGAAGGGCATGGGAGCAGCCAGAGAGACCTTCCGGCTTCTGCCAATTTCTCATTTCTAAGCTGCCATGTTTTGATGGTTCATTTTCTGAGCCCTGACAAGGGCAATGAGAAATGAGTTACAGACAAACAGGGATGTGGAACACCATTCCTGGACAGAGGAGATTTCCTCCCAAAGTCACAGTTGGATCGGGATTATGCTTATTCCTTATTAAATACAAGCAACTGGAATTGAGTAGCAATGTTTTTTAGACAGGCTTTAAAGTAGCCTCCTATTCTCCTTAACAACCTATTTTAGAGAGCTACTAATAATGAGACAAGCAAGTGGAAACAATGTAAGGATTAGGTGTCATGGAAATGGTAATACCTTCACACACCCATACAGTGGCTGTCATTTAATGTCACATCCAGGTCTGCAACAAACACAATAGGCCCATTGGCTTTTCCCAGATAAGAAAGCCTGAGGCTCAGAGGCTTAAATTCTCTTGCCCACAGCCACTAAGCTGGTAGGACACAGCATTTGAATCCACTGCTATTTAATGTTTGTACCCAACAGGTTATACAGTCTTGCCCATTGCCTAAGAATTAAAAGTGGAGGTGGAATTTTTTAGTCATAGTTAAGAGAGTGAGGGGGAATTTTAGGTCCTTTCAAATGTGGAGTGTATAAGGGATTTGGAAGTCTCTAGAAGCAGGAGCACAGAGGGTCTTGCCAATTTCTTCCCCCTCACTATCTCTGCCCAATTCTATACCGAATCTTTATCTTCCAACCTTCAGTATTTTTTTTTCTAAAGAAAGGCCATCCCCTCTCCCCCACCCTCCTAGTGAATACCATATTTATGTTTGCATTTTGTAGCAAATATTTTCCCTACAGTCTTCTAACACTCCTCCCTTAAAAAAAATAACATAAAAAAGCAGCCATGCCTTGTTTGCTGCTTGAAATGTATGAAGTCTGATTGTGTTTACTTTTTGGGATTGAAACCAATCACATACAAAAACACCTTTTTAGGGGAGAAAGATGTCAGTTCTGCCTTGCATTCAAATATCCAAATTTTTTCCTGACTCACATTGAACAACCTTGAGCAAATCACTCTGCTTTCCTCTTCTCTGCCTGCAAAAGCAGGCACAAAGGCCCCTCCAAATATGGTGCGATCTCTCAAATATTAAAGCCTTTATGCTCCTTGCTTCTGTTCATCCTCTCTTTCTTTTTGATCTAACAAAACTCCTTAAATTATAAATTAAAGGATTTGAAGGGTTTTTTATCCCTTTAAGATAAGGTGAACATGTATGACAGAACGAGAAAGACAGAGACAGACAGAGACAGAAATACAGAGAGAATGAATATTAGTGGAATAGGGCAGCACAGACCAAGTCAGTATTTTCACTCAGTTGTGTCATTGGTATCTTGAGAACAATGTCACTTTTGGGATGACTTTTAAAGGAGATGTTTGTGTTCAAATGCAAAAGTAGTCATTTTTACTTGGAAGATAAAAAGACATTTCTAAACTCTTTCAACAGTCTTAAGAATATTTAATCAGCCAATTAAAAAATCCAACTCTCATTTTGCCTCTAGAGATCAGCTAGTAAATAATTACTTTTAGCCTTTGAAACAAAGGAAGAAAATAGTGTTAAGGCAATCAGTGTATACTACAAAGTAAAAGATAGGATGGAACTGTTTTTAGAATGGCGTTTTGGTTGCAAATAGCTACTTATTTTGAGAATTTGTCCTGTTTATACTTGAATTGACTGGTTCTTAGGAAGATTCCTTTCAGGGCTATTTTACTGGGCAGTATAGATGGCCAGCCTCCAGACATTTCTGCCCTAATCTATACAATTGTATCAAACCAATGTTTCATCATGCTGAATTATATTCAAGCATCCATTTCCCCCAAAATGAATGCTGTACCCTTTAGGACTAAGAATCACAGTAGATTCTCTCTTTATCAACTAGCATTAATAATCAACTAGAGATAATGTGTAAAGGAAACCCATTTCACAACATTGATAAGAAATGTACTCACTACATTATTATGTAACTGTATCCTCTAAGTTCATCACCTTGACAATAAAATTAAATTTAAAAAATGCTACAATATGCAACAAAAATCAAACAAAGCCATAAAGTATATAGAAAATTGAAAGAAAAAAAAGAGCAAGAAATGCAGGACATGGTTCTGGAAATGAACGAATCTTGGCTGGCTTTCAGGGAAGTGTGATGAATGATGGGGCCACTTGTTCAGGATATTTTCCTTTACTTGAAAGTTTAGAGGCAATTCCAATGTACAAAGTAAATGAAAATAAGGAAGCAACTATTTCTTCTCTTCCTCAAGCCAAAAAAAAATCCACTGCCAAAATCTTAAGAATAAGTTGGCCCAAAGTATGCCTGTGTTTAAACAAGTCAGAAGTATAGTGAGAAATGGATTTATTCACACCCTGTCATTTATGAATGAGAAAGAAGAAAATAATGTAAGTGTGGAGGTTTCATAAAGTCACTTAACTTCCTGGGGGAAAATAACAAATAAAAACAAACAAATCATTCAATGGTCTTTACATGATCATCGTAAGCATTCCAATTTGATCCTGTGCTTCCTCTTCAGCTGTAAATTCATTATAATGCATTCTATGTTCCTGTTCATGTGCATACATAGATACCATCAACCACCAGAACAATATGTGAGAGTAACATGATTATTTTTTTTCTTTGCCAATAAAGAGGCTTAAAGTCAGGGCCTTGAACTTTTCCTTGGCCTTTTTATTCAAGGATGGCACTATATCACTCGAGCCAAAGCTCCAGTTCTGGCTTTATGCTGGCAAATTGGAGATAAGTGTCTCAAAGATTTTTCTGTTTGGGCTAGCTTTGAACCTCATTTCTCAGATCTAATCTTGAGTAGCTTGGATTATATCTGTGAGCTACCAGTACAGAGCTTAGGTAGCAATGCAGGACTTCTTTACATCCATATGATACTTCATAGATTATCTCTCATATGATATTTTATATGTATTTAATTTTCACATGTAATACCTGAGCACATCCTCCCAAGAACTGTATATGGGAAAAGACCAGGCTTTGCAGTTTTATTCCTATCACACTGGTTCTGAGAACTTTCTCAAGGAATCGAATACTGATGTTCTCGGCTAATGCGTACCATCACCAACAAGGTGGCAGTCAGATAAAGAGATTCTATTATCTCAGGCTGGACCAGGCTCATCTCAGGCAGCCTGCCCAACATGGATTCTTATTATAGACAATTGAAATGTGTATTTGACTTATATTGCTGAAGATGAACAGCTGCAATTTTGATAATTCTGTAAATATTTATTGAATGTCTTCTGTGAGCTTGGGTCCCATAGTAAGTGTGTAAAGTACAGAATGTATAGAACATTCTCTGAATTTTTAAAATATTATGTCAAAAACTGGAAGAAATGTTACAGTAGGCATTACTGTGCCTGTTTGTGTAAGGTAATAGAACTGAGGCTTGACATTACTCCTGCCCAACTCCAAAGGCTTTTCATGACATCATCTATTTTCAACAAAGAGATTGCATAATAGTTTTTTATTAGCATGGTATTATTTTGGAGAACCTGAGCAGGTCTTGGAGGGAAAATATTCTTGAAAATAAAGCACTGTTTCCAAGTAGGAGTCATTATCAGCTTATAATTGAAAACAAGCTTGAAGAAATGCTGGAAATCAAACCATGTGTTCTGACACAAAAACACCCAGCAGATGTGTGCTTGTGGATCCAATTCTCACTTCATAAACTCTTGGGCTAACCTGACTTGTTTCTCTCTTGTTTTCTTTTGTTCCATTGATGTCATCTTCGTTTTTGGTAGAAAATTAGTTGTTCCATGGCATCAAATTCTCAGATTTGTGTACCTTTTCAACAGAATAGCAAATGACAAGATTCGTGTCTGGACATTTTCTTATGTTTATGTAAGTGCTCTAGGTAAAAGTAGATTAATTGGATCTGAAGTCATTGTAATAGGATATTTCTGTTTGCCAAATACAGGATGTGATAATGGAAAGAATATAGGGCTTACCAGCTATATGATGTTAAAGAGATTATTTCTTTTCTCTATCTTTTTTAGGGTGTTAAAAAGATCAAATGACATCTAAGACACTAAGACATTGTATCATTAACAAATCAGTATCAGAAACAAATTGTTTGATTAAAAATACCAATATCCTCACCTGAAATATTTTCATTAGCATTCAGATCCATTTATCTACCAGAAAAAATGAAAAACGATTTCAGTAAAAATATATACATCTCTGAAGAATTTATTCAGAGTTCTGTCTGTTTCCTCTGTTGTCTGTTTCTCATTACATGAGGCTTTTATTCCTTTCCCTTGCCTTTCACTCTTTAATCTCTTCACTCCATGAGAAGTGGCAAGAAACTAATGATTAGTCTTTTGTGATTGTTTGTTTGATGAGGTGCATGGTGTGGTGAAATAAGAGAGAAATCCAGTGGAGATGGACTTAACACACGACAAAACTTCTTCAGATAGTAAGATGTAAGACGGAACAATGTGGTATGGCTCAGTGATAGAGATTGCTTACCTTGTGTGAGTCCCAGTTTCAACCCCAGCAACACAGGGAAAGAAAACAACAAGCAAACAAGGAAGAAGAATGAAAGGCACAAGTACCATTTAAAGACAAAGACAGTTACATAATACAGAAGAAAAATTGAAGGTCTCCACGTGAGCTTGAAGACCTCCTTTTCTAGTGAAAAAGAAATAGAACTTTTCAAATGCTGCACTTTTCATTGAAATAGAATATTATCTCTACCTCATATTGCTGATAGAAGGATAATATGGATATATACATATATATATATATATGAAAACACTGTGGATTCTATACACATTTCTACCTTCCCTTTGCACATTTCTCTGTACTTTTCCCAACTTAATACAGCCTGCTTATAGTGGTTTCCTTGAACTGAAGGATTACTACTTTTCAGATATTCTCACAATGCTTCATAAAAATTAACATCTGTATGTGTGCATGTGTGTGTGTGTGTGTGTGTGTGTGTGTTTGTGTGTGTGTGCATGTTGCTGAGAACAGAATCTAGGATCTAACACATACAAGGCAAGTGCTCTACCACTTGGACTTTTCTCCTATCCTTTTGTTTTTACTTTGTTTTCAGAGACAGGCCTGGCCACTACCTTTGTCTGGACTGTCCTAAAACTCAGGATGTTCCTGCCTCCATCTCTAGATAGCTGGATGGGTAAATGTGGACCATCATATGGAGTAGTTTATCATTAACTTGCTATTTCATACTTTTTGTTTTGTATGTATTTTTTCTACACTAAAGCATTCAAGTGGGGAGCTAGGTATAGTTACAAGTACCTATGTAATAGGGATAATAGAAGGGGTAATAAGGGGTAATAGAAGGAATGCGGTTTGATGTCAGGCAAAAAGGTAGTGAGAGACCCATGCCAACACTCACGGTGGTTGTGAAAGTACACACCTCTTGGCCCAGCTACTCACAGAAAGAGGTAGGAGAATGTTGGTCCAAGGATGTCTTAGCAAAAGCAAAACTACACTAAAGCAAAATTAGGTGCATAGCTCAGGTGGCAGACTTCATTGATATTCTGACTTAAAATTTCTCTTCTACCACAGCAAAATTAAGTAAAATAATATCAAAATAATATAATTATTTGTGTATGTAATCATCTTTTATTGAAGCAGATAGATATATACTGAATGTCTGTTGTATGTTAGGTAGTAACTTGAGTTTTTCTAGCAAAGGATCTCACCATGAGTACCAACTATCAAGGATAATAGGTGTATCTAAATTGAAATAATAGTGTATTACCTATGAACCAATATGTGTCTACCACTTTTTGTATTTCTTTTATGGCCAACTCATGTCTAAAGTTAGAGTGAAGTCTTTATGGAAACCATGAGGACTGAGATAATTCGAGTCAAGTCTTGTTGATGGTTCATTGCAACAAATAATTGCAGAACAAATGGAAGTAATAGTGTAAAGACAGAGAAGAATTTGAAATCATCATTGAGAATAGTTTACAAGTCAGACTCCTTTTGAGACATTCTGTGCACCTGACAATATTAATCTAAAAATATAACAAAATAATGTTTCATCTACCTTCCTCATCATTCTATGTATGTCCTTCATTATTTGAAGGCTGAGAAGATTTCTCTTGTTAAGAAAGAAGTGACAATCCTGAGCTGAAACTCTACATTTTTTTCTATTTATAATGTCAATTTGTTTTCCTATGTCGGGGGAAAAATCCTGGTATTTACATCCATAGCCCTGTACCTCATCTCTCTAGACATTTTTGTGATAGCCATAATGTCATGTTAACATTATATATAACTGTTAACTAGCTACAGGCTGAAAGTCACTGCATAAGGATCATCTTTCTCTCTGTATGTGCTGTCTGACACAATATTTTTTGTTATTCTTTTCTATCTTTAAGCAGCTGTACAAAGGTGTTGTCATTCAACAAAGAAGTTAATGCATGCAATGTATCTTGATCAAGTTTTCCTTCTTTTACCATTCTCACTCATCCTTTCCAACCCACCCTTCTCTCACTTTTCTTAATTTTGTAATATACTCATTGAAATGTTTACTGTATTTTACCCCCACCCCTTCTTCTCTCCTACTGCTCAAGTGGTAGAGTGCTCACCTTGAGCTGAAGAGCTGAGGGACAGCACCCAAGCCCAGAGTTCAAGCCCCACGACCGACCAAAAACAAAAACAAAAAAAGGAATCCTGGGTCCTGCTCCAGCCTCAGGCTTCCTCTTTTTCCCAGAAACTAATTTTATCCCTGACAGTTTTGTCCTCAAGACTTACTAACCTCCCCAAAATCCTAGTTATATACAAGTACATTAGAGATTAGGTTTCAGTCTATGAAATTTGGAGGGACACCAATATTCAAGACTATAAAATCAGTTCCTGGCCTGCTTTAAATGCAAACTACATGCATTCCATCAGAGGTCCAAAATGGCTTATCATAGCATTGATCTTTAATTCCATATCTTAACTGTAATTGAAATGCTATTTAACTACGTGTGAATCAAACTCAATGTTTGAGTTATCCTCAGGCAAATCTCTCTCCATCTGTGAGTCAGTAAAATCAAACAAATTATGAATTTCACAATATAATGATGGGCAGGAAAAGATAAATATTTCCATTCCAAAGTAAACAAAAATAAGAAGGAAGAGATGGGTAACTGGTCTCAAGAATAAGCCTAGTTTCGACTCACTGGGGTAGAATTTTGGCCCTTAGAGCCTGGGATAGCCTAATCCCCATAGTTTTGTGGCGATGTGTATTTGCAGTTTTCATGGTAGTTCCCGTGGCCTGGAATTATACTTTGGTTCACCAGCTAGACAGCTAGACAATATATTTAGAGTAAAATCCAAGGGTGTGACCAAGTGAACATTTGGTAAAGGGATTAGCACAGATGGAAGGAGGGGAGATGACATTTATCATACCTCAAGGGCAGCCTTATCCACACAACTCCACTGTACATTGTCCTGGCGGTGGATCTCTGCAATGCCCCACCCCAACCCCTGCAGCAGTCGACCTGAGACACATGTCAAACACTTTCACCTTGTGAAATCTAAGTGCAGGCAGTTTGCTTGGCTGAGACACAGCAAAACAAATATGATCCTTGCACAGCTCTTTCCCAACAAATAATTATGTGATATCCCTGTTGGGTGATCCTGAGCTCTCTGAAGCCACATCTGGACCTAATGCTCTCACAGCGAGTATACCTAAGGATTTCAGTACCTGACTGTATGAAGAAGAGGCCTGAAATCATTCTGCCCAGATTGGGGTTCAGTGCAGATGAAGGGTAGAGCACTCCTAATGAACTTAGAGAATCTCTAATCCTTCTTCTATTGCCTTAATAAATGTCATCTCCCCTCCATCCATCTGTACTAATATCTATAGCAAATGTTCATTTGGTCATACCCTTGGATTTGGTTCTAAATATGTTGTCTAGCTGTTTTTTTTTTATTGTTTTGTATGAAAACCCTATACTTGGGACTGTGCTTCGTTTTTTTTTCAATAGGGCTATATTCTAAGTTAGCTTGACAGTCTTTATGATGTTCCTGATAGTTCTTTATATTTAGAGGTGTGGTATTTTGTAATAGCAACTGTATATGAATTCTTTTATCTAAGATCAGAGATTAATATATTTTATTTATGCAATAAATATATCACAAATGAATTTATGATATATGTCTTTTACTATGTTAGCTGTACATCACATTTATTGAATAGTTTTTTTCCTTATAGAAAACAAATATTTTCTGAATCTTTAAATTGTCTTTTCCTTTAATTATGAATCTTATCTTAAATCCATCTCTCCTTCCTAGAATGAAGAGAAGCCAGGCTGTATTCTCAACAATTCATTAGAGATTTTTCATTTGAGCCTTATGGTAATCAAGAAGCAAACTATAATATACATATATACACAAAAATGATCAGAAGCAAGTAACAAATGTGTGTCCTTAAAGAAAACCACCCATATACAAAGGAAGATGGGGTTGGGGCAAGAAAGAGCAAAGAACTGATTATAAAGCCAGTGGAAGGGTATTTTAAAAATATGTCTAGTAATTATTATCTTGAATAGAAATGAATTAAGCTGGCCAATCAAAACATGCAGTATTAAAACCATAGTATAGCTGAGTAGATAAAAATTTAGACCCAACAACTATATGTTGTCTCAGGAGACTTATTTTTACATTGAAACTCACATGTAAACTAAAAGGGAAAAGATGAAAAAAAGGTATGCCATGCAAATAGAAGCCAAAAGATAGAGCATTGATAGATAAAATATACTAAGAAGGTCATTACATTGTGATAAGGAGGCCAATTCATCAAAAGGATATAACAATTGTAAAGAGATGTGTCCAAGCCAGAGGACCTAAATAAAAAAGCAATATAAATATTTATAAACTTAAAATTGGTGATAGTCTAGATATATGGATTTTACCAAGCATTTATTATAAAGAATTTTTTTTTAAAAACTGAGCAAACCAATGACAAATAAGGTAATTAAAGCAATAATAAAACACTTCTGCTAAAGGAAAAAGACCAAAATACAGTGATTTTTCTATAGAATTCTTGCAAATAGTCAAAAAAGTCTGAAACCAATCTTTTCAAAACTTCAATTTTTTATTTAACAAAGTCAAGAGGAAATTCTTTAAGACTCATTTGGGAAGGCCTGTCTTATTTTGAGACCAAAGTAAGACGAACACACTGTAAGAAAAGACAATTACAGGTATAGGTATAAAACTCCTCAACAAAATACAGGTAATTCAAATTCAATAGTACACTAAAGGATCATTCTGTCTTATCAGTTAGAATGTATTCCAAGTATTCAAGGATGGTTTGACCTAGGTAAATCTACAAAGCATGATGCCTAGCCCTAAATAGTCAAAAGGAAGAATAAGAATAAAGAAAAAAGAGGGAGAGGAGAAAAATAAAATGTGTGGATAAGGACAAAAGGGAATCTTTGTGAGAATAATTTTTCCATAAACACTTCTAAGTTTACAATAGACTTATGTAAGTTTTGAGAAATTAGTCTTCATAAAAAACAAGATGGAGTTTCTTCAGAAAGTAAAAATAGAGCTATCATACAACTCAGGAATCGCACTGCTGAGTGTATTACTTCCATTTATTCATGGCCATCAACAATCAAGAAGACTTGACAAATTATTTTTAAATAAGCCAGACACAGGAAAAAATGCAACATAATCTCACTAGTGTGTATAATCTTACAAAATATTGACCTCATAAAAATTGAGAGAATAATAGCTTTTACCAAGTTCTGGGATATGGGTGGAAGACTGAAAGATTTGACAAAATGAAGAAGAAAAAGTCAGCTATATATATGAAGAATAAATCTGAAAAATCCATTATATAGCAGAATGATTGTAGTTAACAGTGCTGGCAAATTAACTGGTATTGGGGGTTGAACTCAGGACTAGGGATTGTCTCTTAGTGTTTCTGCTCAAAGACAGCACTCTGCTATTTGAGACATAGCTCCACTTCTGGCATCTTGATGGTAAATTGGAGATAAGAGTCTTAGAAACTTTCCTGCAGGGCTGGTTTTGAATTGTGATCCTCACATCAGAATGTGGAAACATGTGATACCAGCATTTATTTTGTATTTTGACATTTCATACAGAATAACTTCTCGCTGCAAATATTAAATAAGTAAAACCATGTGTCTTAACTATTTTAATCAGGTACGTTAGCCATTCCATTGTCTAAACATATTTTAGAACCTCAGCTTATAATAAATATATCCATTTTCACTTTTCAATTAAAAAAGATATAAGAAAATATAGTATTATCTCACTAAGAAAGCAACCAAGATTTATCTATACATCTATCACTAAATACAAAAGGCAAGATTTGTTCTGTGATCTGTAAGTCTGCTCTTCTTGTTTTACAATACACAATCAGGTAAATATTATGCTATTTCAATTATAATATTTATCTCCCACATATGTAGTGCTATACTCCAGGCTCTAGATTTTCTATTATTTATTAATTCATTTATATTTTTAAATTTTTATTTTATTGTACAGATGAGGGGTTACAGGTACATGACTAAGGCAATGAGTACCTTTCTTGGCAAGTATTGTTACCCCTTCCCTTGTTCTCCCACTATCACTTCCCTCTGCTACCTCCCTCACTCCTCCCCCCTCCCAAAGTTGTCCAGTTCATTTCCAATATACCGTCTTGTGGGTATCATTGACACTGCCTCTTTTGTTAAGAAATAGAGTTTCTTAAATTGAGGGTTACACACAATTTACAAATGAATGCAACTTGGATCTAAGTCCTCCAGGGGTGAACAGTTTGAAGTGATGACACTGATCAAGATGCATTTAAATTACTTTGTTGAAAGACAAAAAATTAAATGCATAACCTAAAATTAAAATCATAAGATAAGGGATGGATTAGACGGGGTAAGTGAGAATGTTGAAAGGGGCGACAGCAAGAAAAATACACTGTATTTATAAACTGCTTTGGTGAATGGAAAGTCCTTAGTATAACTACTTAAATACAATAAAAATATTTTAAACAATTTTAAAAGTACCTTTACAAAGTAAAAAGAAAATGACTTAGATTAGAACATAATCATTCAGTGACTATGTTCTAGTACCATATATCTGTAGTCTTTTAAAATTTAATCCTCATGTGGTATTTTCAGGTATAACCCATTTTACCAGTGAGAAACCCCAGTTAGAGATGGATAATTCCAGGGAGACAGAAATTCTAGACTGTGAATTTAATTCATGTGACCTTAGGAGAGTGTACTTTTCTTCCTAAAGACTTGTCTCCCATGGGCTGGGAAGGTGGCTCAGTGGTAGAGCGCTTGCCTTGCATGCATGAGCCCCTAGGTTCAATTCCTCAGTACCACATAAGCAAAAAGAAAAAAGCCAAAAGTGGCGCTGTGGCTCAAGTGTTAGAGTGCTATAGCCTTGAGCTGAAGAGCTGAGGGACAGTATCCAGGCCCAAAATTTAGGCCCCACGACTCCCCAAAAAAAGAAAAAAGAAAAAGACATGTCTCCCAAGAGGACAGTAAAGTTTCATCCTTTTGACTTCCCCAAGTTCTTGTCTCATTTCCTTATGTAGTCAGAGGACACCACCAATTTGTGATCCAACGCAGGCCCAGTGATGGTTTTAGTATAATGATCTCAAGCCATTTGAGAGTTGGAGACAGAGACTTGTCATTCAGAGGCAACCTGGTATAATGGTTCACATTTATAATTCCAGCTACCTGGGAAGCATGTTTAGGAAGATCATAGTTAGCAGCCCATAGTTAGCTTCAACCAAAAACATAAGACAGGTGCTGAGAAATATCTAAGGCAAAAATGACTAGTGATGTGGCTTGAGACACACAGTGCTTTCCTAGAAAATGCAAGATCCTTACTTTAAAATCCCACTGCTTCCCCTGAAACATGATAGCAAACAAGAAAGGAAAGAAAGAAAAGGAAAGAAAAATTTTTATAATAGTAGCAAACTATTTTAAACACACTCTTCTCTTAGGATGTTACATATAATGAGAAAAGGAAGAGGGAAGTTGGGTTCTAAAAGAAAAATCAGACAATTGAGGTGCAGAAAGCAGCCTTATCTTATGGGTATTAGGTGAACCCTGGTTAAAGCTCCAGGCCTTCCAGAGAGGCAGGTGACTCATTCTAGTTGTAAATGGTAAAATCAAGGAAGGATTTTCTAAAGAAAAAGCTATCATCTTTAGAGATAATTGACTCTCTAATCCCCAGATGAAGAACATTCTCAATTTATATAACCTAGAGACCTTTGAGCCTCTCTGCAAACCAATACCATGATGAAGAGAGACAAGATGGAAATTAATGATGGATGAGCTGATGTCTGAGAATCTCATGCAGCCATTATCTGAGAAAGGCATTATCTGGGAAGGCAACCAGAGTTTCTCCACCTTGCATGTGAACGACCAGGCCTTTTTAATATTCTTTGGAATGGTGCAGGATTCATTTTTCAATTTATTCTTCCTCAGAAGTGGGAAATCATGACAGAGGCATAGCTTCTGAGTCAAATGATGATGTGAATTTTTCAATGCCTTTTGCCAGTCAGAAGTGAAAATTAGATCCATATTTATATGGTTCCAAATTGCATGTCCTTTCCATTGAAACACACGGCCTCCCAAAGTGCAGACATTGCTTGTATCCTGTTTTGAGGTCCAATGAACTGCATATCATCAGATTGAAAACAGACAATTAATAAAAAATAGAACAGTTGATTTTCAGTTTCAGAAAAACTTGATTTCAAAGGCTAAGTTTGGTTCTACCATATTAATGCAACCTCAGGACCAATTTTCCTCTCAAGTAAAATAAAAATAGCAAACAACCTAATTGTACAGAGAAATGTAAACTGATAAATCCATGAATAGTTGCTGGTGATATTTCTAAGTGCTTTGAAGGTAAGCATAGGACCTTGTTCTGTCCTGCACTGAGTTTGTCTTACTGTGTGCGCATAAAACCTGTCTAACAATAATAATCACTTAGAATTTGTTAGCCTTTGGGACCTATCTGGGCAGTACATTTCTGTAATTATGGTATTATATGGTTTAAAGGTCATGAATCTTGCTGTTAAAAAATTACATGTATACATAGAAAAGCTCCCTGGGGAAGCCAGTAAATGACAAATTGGAATTGTTGGCTTTAGTTTTGCTGCCTCTCCTTAATAGCTTTTATTTTTCTCAGGCAACAATAATTTTCTTCTGATTTTCTTGGAGCTCCTAGCGAAAGTGTGCATCAATATTAGTAATATGTCACAATAGTGTATACCCTCCTTACATCTATATAAGATATGGTATATAGATAATGCTACATAATTTACTATCCCACCACACAGAGGAAGAAGTAATGAATTTTAGCATGTAGATTTTCTTCTTTTACCAATTACAGAAAGAAACATCTAGTGTTAGAGACTACTTCAAATGAATAAGATAGCGAATACTAATTTTTGGACAATTGCTACATTCTAAGGGGCAATTCTGGGTGATATTTATCTATTATCTGGCTTCATTGCTTAAAGTAAGCATCATTATATCACTTAGCCTTATTATACTTACCCTTCCACTCAGGTAGTGAAAGTTTACACAAAAACTAAAGAAAAATCTACTCCCATTATGCCATCATGCATTTTATGACAGAACATTTTCAAGGCATACAAGATTATGGATAGCAGTTGCAAAGGCTCTTCTCTAGTCCAGTCTGATTTAACTTACATTTATTGGGGCAAGTACTTGGGGGAAGGAGATCTAAAGATGGGACAGTGACAGTTACATTCATAGTATTGGAATGTTACACTCATAACATCTAAACTCCCAGAAAAATTAACAGGAAAAGCAAGTGTGCTGGTGTGAATGGTCTATGCCTGTAATTCTAAATACTCAGGAGGCCAGTATGTGAAGGATTAGGCACGTTCAAAATGTCTGCTTCTGAAGAACTCTCTTGTTCTGTGTGACCACCAAAGTGTACTCTTTTCATTTAATATATGCTCACTCAAAGTGAAAAAGTACTCTATAACATTATACCAAGTACTCTATAACATTTTTTCTTATATTACCTTGTTTAATTTTTGTCAAAGTTATTTTTGAAATATTAAACTATTCTACATGCAAATGAGGAAATGAAATGATAAAAAAGAAACCTGGGATTTGGGTCCAGACTTTTCTGTCTAAAGAAGCTTTCTAGCCAACACCATCTGGCAAGTAGAGTCTCTGAGCACTGGTGGTCTCTGTATAAATGGCGTGAATGACAGTGGTCCAGGCTACCAACCGAGGACACCAGAGTTAGAGGCTCCCTGACTTGCACATGCCATTATCACTCCCCAGCCCACCATTCCCTAGCCTCAGGCCTGTGTCCTAATGGACAGGCAGAACTTGGTTGCTTCTAGCCAATAAAATATGACAAAAATAATGGAATAGTCATTCTCCTGACTGTGTTATATCAGATAAGATTGTTTAAGCCCACTCTAGCAGAAGATCATTCCCCCAGCTTTGAGGACGGAAGAGGCCATGGGATGAGAAGTTAGGTGTCTAGGAAGAGCTGCCAACCTGCAGTTGCTGAGAGTAAAACCTGGCTGACAGCCAGGAAGTAAAGCGGGACCTCATTCCTATTATTTCACACAACCTATTATTCACATTCCTATTGTTTTACACACAACCACATGAACCTAGAAGATGTTCCATAATCCAGAACAAAATGTGAGCCTGGTACCTCTTTTGATTGCAGCCTCATGAAACCCTGAGTAGAAGCACCAGTTAAGGTTAATCTGGTCTGGACCACAGAAGTCCTGAATAATAACATAGTGGAATCTACCGTAAAGAAGAAGAAAAAGTGCCTCTTGGAAAGGGATTTTAGACCCGAAGAGCCCCCAGATACCCAGTGATGAAAAGGCTACACCAGAAATAGAACACAGATTAAAACAGAAGCGAAGACAGGCACACCTAAACACAATTGACTCAAGAAGCACAATTCCATCTTTTCTTTTCTTCTTCTCAACTGTCTATGTTTGCCTGGATTTTACTCTGTATATTGTAGGATGTGAGTGTTTCTGCTACAAAATTTTTGTGTGGGGGGACAATGTGCATGTGTAAAAACCTTTATTTATATTTATGCTAAGTGAATAGGCTGAGAACACACACACAATTGCCATCTCCATTTTCTATAGCGTAATCACAGGAGGAACTGGAATTGTAAGCCATTAACAGAATATAGATCTATTCCGAAAGGATGCAAGAATTATTTTCTTTAAAAGATGATCTAACAATATACAATATTTTAACATTTTAAAATAAGCTTTTTATGGATTTGTATTTTTCTCAGTCATTTGCCCAAGTGAACATGTCTTTTAGAAAGTTTCACTTTTAGAACATCTTCAGCTAAAAGAAGTAACAACCTGGGCTGGGAAGGTGGCTCAGTGGTAGAGCGCTTGCCTTGCATGCCTGAGTCCCTGGGTTCGATTCCTCAGCACCACATAAGAAAAAAGCTGGAAGTGGTGCTGTGGCTCAAGTGGTAGAGTGTAGCCTTGAGCTGAAGAGCTGAGGGACAACGCCCAGGCCCAGAGTTCAGGCCCCACGACCGGACCCAAACAAAAAAAAAAGTAACAACCTCATCCCCAACTAACTCTATCATAGGCCAATTATCTTATGTGTCAGCATATCTAGGTAAAAATGGTTTTCTTTAAGCCAGCTTATACTATTTGACAGACATAGAATAATTTTTACCAAAATGTTAATAAGGTAACTACTTAATAAGGCTTAATAAGTTAATAAGGAGGTATTTACTGTCTTCACCAACAACCACGCACAAGGTTAGGTTCATTCTGTGATAGCAAGGTAACTACATTGTGTGGTTGTCATATGCTCATGTCCTCAGGAAGGAGAGAGCCACCTCCTCTTGCCACATCTCACTAGCAAGGCTGCTTTCCTGGAAAGCCACTGTCTCATTTCTATCACAATTCTTTGGCTAGCATCACACACTACAGGACAAGGCCATGTCATTATTCCGAAGCCAAGCACTGGCAACGGGAATAGAATTCCTGCCAATCAAC
This sequence comes from Dipodomys ordii, assembly GCF_000151885.1. NCBI lineage: Eukaryota > Metazoa > Chordata > Mammalia > Rodentia > Heteromyidae > Dipodomys > Dipodomys ordii. Next base: position 9,215,572 of record NW_012267238.1, on the reverse strand, counting down.
CAAACCAGTCCAGAAGTAAGCTATTTTCCAAGATAAAACTGGAAGATAACTGAACCATGACAGAGTAATCTTATATCATTTGCAGAGGAATGTATGGACCTGGGGAAAAAACCTATTAAGTAAATGAAGTCAGATTCAGAGTAAAAAAGGGTTTGTTTACTCTGATAGGTAGATCTTAATTATAAACATATAAAAACATATTCAAGGCCATGTTTACATATACACAAACTGACAAAGAATAATATGTTCAGGGGTAGATTCCAATGGTGTAATACTTTTGAACAAGTAACTGATAGTTTAACAAAATGAATACTAAGAAGCTATATATGTTACCTTCAGTGTGAGAGTTAAGGGAAAGGGCCATACAAACAGAGAGAGGAAGTGGGGATGCAGTCATAATGCTTAATGTGAAAATACTTATGTGAAAATGGAACCAGGTAACTTGAGGGAAGGGATGTGAGAAATGGAAAGGAGAGCCATGGGGTGGGGGTGGGGCGGGTGGCATGGATCAGTAGTCATTGAACTTACAAACACATGTTAAATCAAAACTCCTTTGTACAACTGGTGAACAGTACAAGTTTTTAAAAAAGAACTTAAGCATGAATGAATGCTGGGTGGTTTCCAGTACCAATATATTTGCTAATATTAAAGAGACTGATTTTGCTATATAGCATCTTAATCATTTTTCTACTAATAACACAAAATACTGTTATGTTAACACATCATGATTTACCAATATATCACCTAATTTTTGTCTCATAAGTTTATAAATTCTTGGTATTATAAGTTTATGTTTTATAAGTTTATTTTTAATCTCACTACATAGTTATGTGAATTCTGGAGACCTCAATGTAAGGCCAGAAACATGAAAATATTACAAGAAGGGGTAAGGAAAACACTAGGGCTCCTAGGCATAGAATGAAGACCCAAAATCACAAAAGAATCAACAGAAGACTAGATAAATAAGATTGCATCAACCATAAAAGTTTGTACATGACAAGGGATATAGCTTAGAAGCTAAATATAATGCCCATAGAACAGGCCCTGAATTCAAGCCTCAGTAACAGCTCTTAGCACACATGCACACACACAGACACACACACACACACACACACACTCAAATGATGTTAGTATTTTATTTAAACTTAAAAGATAAATTATTTAACTGGAAATAAATATATACATAATATTCAAAATACATGACAAATTAATTTCTTAGCAATTAACATCTGTTAGCATTTAGTGTATATTAACTTAGACATACAAACTGAAAAGCAAATTTTGAAGGTACTCCAAATTTTTTAATTAAAATTTCTATTACTGAATACTAATTGTACAAAATTAGTGATTTCATTATGATATTTTCATACATGTACATAATATACTCTGATCATGTTCACCCCATTTAACTATTCATTAAATGCCTACTCTATTTTGTGATATTGCTTATTAGCATAATTAAACTTTTGAAAATAATATTATAACCATCTTGGAGAGAATAGCTCCTTAAACTTAAGAGAATTAGAATGAACACTTTTTGGGCAGTCAGGAAGGATAAATAAAATCTAAATGAGGCTCCAAAATCCATAGCATTATGCTGAGCTAAATTGTGCAGAATAGTAGTCACTCAATAAATAGTTTGAATCAAGAAATGAACAAATTTTAAGCTCAAATGAGTGTTTTTCTCCCTAGGGTCATTAAAATGTGATTTTAAAAGCACACTATACATTCTCTAGCAATTAAGTTACATTTAAATTGATTCACTTGACTTGATCTGGCTTGTTGCAACAAGGCCAAAGTCTGGCCCTCCCTGGAGCTTTAAATAATGTTCCTACTTCTCCCAAACCACCCTACCTAAAGTGTAGTTAATTAGGTAGGGGAAAAAAAGGGAAAAGAGAAAAAAATAACCTCTCCACAGGAAAAGTCCTTTCTTTCAACCTGGTATTTTACATATAATTTGTTAGCAGAAAAGAAATGTGATGAGAGGCTGGTGAGCAAGACTGACCCTCCTAATTAGGCAGACACACTAAGATGCGTAGTGCTGAGAAATCGTCCCCCTTTGCAGTGAAGAATTTACAATGAAACCCATAAACTCAAGAAGCCACTACCTTGAAACAGAACACTCCCTGTCCCCTGTGGTTGCAGAAAGACATTTAGGGGGCTAGCTTCTGTTTCACACACTCACAAACACAATTGCTGTTAGAGTATGAGAGTTGGTAGGGATACACGTGTGTATTGTACCCTCACTTTACCTCTCATATAGTAGCTTAATTGTAATGATCTAGTGAGTTCTATTTATCTGCTGCCGTCTGGAATCAGTGTACTCACCTGTATTAACTGTCAGCACAGGTTGGATAGCCCAATGAAGTTATTGCCTGAGGTTCCAACATTGCCTTTCCTGCACAACTTTGAATTTCTATTCTCTAAAACCATTGGGCACTTACTATGGCATTACTTGAATGGTGGGGAATGGGAGAATGGAGTTGAGAAATGTAAGCAAGAAACACAAAGCAGACTACTCTATGCACATTGTCATGTTGTAACTATAACCATTCTTGATCCTCCCAACAATTCCATGAAGTAGGAATTTCAATTTTACAGATGGCTACCTAGGAAAATTGATATTTAATTAGTGGGGTGAACAATGAAAGGGGTGACATTGATCAAATTCATTGATTTTTTTGCCAGTCACGTGGCTTCAACTCAGGGAGTGGGTACTGTCCATGAGCCTCTTTGTGCTCAAGGCTAGCATTCTACCACTTGAGCCAAAGAAGCATCTCTGGCTTTTTCTGAATAGTTTATTGGAAATATGAGTTTCACAAATCTTTCTACTTGAGCTGGCTTTGAACCGCCATCCTCAGATCTCAGCCTGCTGAGTAGCTAGGGTTACAGGCATGAGCTAACAATGCCCAGTGCCTTGTGCTTACAAACCAACATGTTGAATTGAAAAAAAATCTTTCTTAAAACTACTTAATGATAGCTGGGCACCCATGGCTCATGCCTGTAATCCTACTCAGGAGGCTGAGATCTGAGGATCGTGGTTCAAAGCCAGCCTGGGCAAGGAAGGCCGTGAAACTCGCATCTCCAATAAACCACCACTGGAAGTGGCGCTGTGGCTCAAGTGGTAGAGCACTAGCCTTGAGCTGAACTGCTGAGGGACAGGGCTCAGTCCCAGAATTCAAGCCCTATGACTGACAAAAAAACACTACTTAATGATAATAAAAATAAGGAACAAAATATTTTGTATCTATTTTTGTTTTTGTTTTCTTTTTGAAAAATTGTTGTTATTATGAAGGTGATATGTAGAGGGGTTACAGTTACATAAGTCAGGTAGTGGGTACAATTCTTTTGGACAATGGCATCCTTTCCTTTCCTCCACCCACAATTTGTAAAGTTCAACATAGTATCTAGTGTGTACCATTCTTGGATTTGTCCAAATGAATTTTTTTCAAAAGAAAATTAATCAGCATATCCAGAAACTCAAATCAATCCAGGAAAACTACAAGTTCAAATTAAAACTTAGGTGGAAATTAAAAAAAAAACAATGTCTGGGGTTATTCATTGTCTATGTGATATAATCACAATGCAAATTCACATATGTGTTATTAATTTTAATAGATGCACATTATCCAGATAATAGAATAGTATAAGCTCAGTTATGGTAAAGCCATATTTGAAATATTGTATTTAATTTGGTAGCCATGCTTATGAAGTGTTTACATTTCTGATACATAAAGAAAGGTACTCAATGAATGATTAGCTCAAAATTTATATACATATATAGAGAGAATGGTTTCATGAACTACAACCCATAAAATAACTTGATATAACCCTTGCATTGGTGAATTGAATACTAAATATAAAAAAACTGAATCTACTAACATCACATGAAAATATTGAAACCATTTTAGAAAACGTTTCCTACAAGGAGTTGCAACCTCAGATGCATTTTGAGTCAAAGGCCTTGCATCTATGATTTATAGATTGTCTTCTCTGAGATAGAGGAAGGTGTCCCCAGAGGAAGTAACCTATTTGGCTAAGTTCCAGGGCAAGTGCATGAAGACAAGTATATGGGTTATGCACAGGGGAGTAGGATCCTATTACAGATTTATATCTTACAGAATGCTTTTAAAATGTTGCATGTCCTGACAATGAAAGAGGCAAGAAGCAGCTGTCATATTCTTTTCAAATCCCAATTTTTTTTATCAAAACTGTGTTATTAGAAAATGATATTGTGAAACTGTCCACATGAGAAGTTAACTCTCAGTTTTAGGACTGTTTTAGGCTTCAAAAATCAAGCATCCAAGAGGAACATTAAATCAGGTCTGCTTGGCTTTAAGCTTGCATTCTGATTTCAGATGATTTCTCAGGCGGGAAATTATTCAGTGGCCCATTAGGGTTGTGTTGGAAAGGAATTCATATTGGGAAAAAGTAGTTTTCATGGGCATTTCAGATCCACTCCACTGTTTAACTTCTTTTATTTTCTGATGCTTATGGAAAGCATTCATATATTAATCAAGTGAGGCAAAAGATGGGAATTAGTGCTGAAAACACAGCTTCAAAAAGTTTTTACTTACCTTGGTCTTTCCTGTTATAAGTACATGGTAGCACCGCTGTTTGTCTCCATTAATGGTTTCTATACCATGGGCAATGTTAGAAATAGCTTCTCCAACCTAATTATAACATGGTTCCTGGCAGTTAAGCCACATGCCAACTCGAGTGGTTTCTTGGTGCGAAGGTAATTAGTGTAGGGTTAATTACAGCATCCTTCTAATTTTATTACACAGACTCCTCAGAGACAGTTTATTTTTTTGGATGCACTATACAAGATTAACTACACATAAATACTCTTTGGAGGCAAGAATGGTAAATGGATAGACTGGAAAGGGGATGAATGACAAGAGCCTTACTGGTTCTCCCATTCCTGTCTTCTATCCTTTCCAAAATGCTATGATCATATAGTTATATATGTTTATTATTTCCTAGATTCATTATGGGCCAATCATCTCCAAATGATTAGGGAAAGGGGCAAGAATTCATATCTTCATTATTAATTTTTAACTGTATATTCCTCTCTCTGAAATATCTAATAGGCACTGAGCATTCCCTTCTAAAACTCTTTATCATGTTGCTTCTCATGATATATCAATTAAGAATGTTTTTATATCTTCATGTAATGGAAAATTTGATTCAAATAGACTCAAATAAGAGGCTGAAACAAAACTAACAGAAAGTACATATGGTATCTGGTTCTTCTCTGTATTCTCTTTGTCCTGTGCTTCTAAGTGTCAATGAAGTTCATTTGATCTCAGTCAAGTGGGCTGGCTCCTTTTGCTTTACCTGGATAGGAATCGTGAGTAGGAAAGGAATCATTTGTTTGGTGTTGGTAGTCCAGATCCATTGATGGCTACAAACCTAGATTTGCAGATTCAGAGGCTTATAGCTCCAAGTTCTGAGAATTGGAAGCTTATTTCTACAGGCTTAAAAAGCCAGAGGTCATGGCTACAGATAGGAAGCTTATGGTTCTGGGTATTAATCATTAGTGACTCATCACATTCCATCGATGGTAATCCTTGACTTCCACAAACACTGTATGGTAGCAACAGGCATAGAAGGTAGAACCTGCTGCTGTTAAACCTCCTGACTGGTCTTTATATGTTGGGCCCCTTGGATTTATAGATCAGAGCCTAGGGTATTGGGAAACTTGGCCTTTAAGGCCTCAAGCTCACTGGGACTCTTTGCTCATTGGTGTTTCCTCATGGCCTTCTTTCTTCAAACTTGGTGTTCTACTCTCTCTAAACTTTCTATGCTTTCTCTATACTTGTTTCATAGTTCATGGTCTCTGCATCTCTTTTCATCCTGTCTGAGCCTGGCTAATCTCTGGAACTCTAACTACCCTCTTGCCACTTCGGCTGCTAGAATGTGGTGTTTACCACTGCTGTTCCCATTCTACTGTCAGTGTTGACATCTCTTTGTTTTGCCAGCTCAGCCCACTCTCCTAGTGCTAAAAATAAAAAAATAGGCAAGAACTCCTTGAGAGAAGACTTTTAATGAGTCTAATGTTTTGCTTCTTGTGGGTAGCACAGGAAGATATTTTCTGGCTGATTTAAAACTGAACTCAGCAATGTGGATTTAGAAAGAATTTCTTAGTGAAACACCAAGATTGTCAAATGTTACCTTTATATGTAACTTTTTATTTTCACAAATATTTTGCCAAAATGAAAAACATAATGATGGGAAAAAATATCCACACAGCATGTTTATACAGCTGGAGAAGTGTCTATACAAGGACTCATGGCTATCTTAGTTTATGTAGACACACTCCAAGATGTTCAAATAGTGATAAAATTGCCTAATAATATTTTTCATAGAAGGTGTCCCTTTCATTAAGCAATGTATAACTGTATGGATGGAAGGATGGATGGATATGGATGGATAGACAGACTGAGCTGCTATAGAAAATAAATTTACAGAGATTTTCTCATGCAATTATGGAGGATAAAAACCTCATAGCAGGCTATCAGTAAGTAGTCAGCCCTAGGATAGTGGTAATATGGTTCAGTCTAAGCATGAAACCTTAGAACATGAATGCCAGTGGTATAACTCTCAAAACTTGAAGGCTTGAGAATATAGAGATTCTCTGGTATTAATCATCATTTTCGAATGCTGGAGACCCCAATATTTTGATACATAAGAAATGTAGCTAAGTTCCAGGAAGAAGTAAGAACATAATGCTTTTGTGTTCTAGCCCCTAGCAGACTGGAAGGTGTTCATTCACAAGGGCAGACCTTCCCCAATCCCCAGTAAGGACAGGCATTCACCCACTAGTTTTTGCTGGAAACATATTCATACATTTAATGCTCTGATGTTTCTCTAGGTAATTTAATCCAGCCAGATTTACACCTAATTTAGCCATCACACTGTTGTAGCTTTTTTGTACCTATTAGTTTGTGACAATGGATAATATTTCCAGGGTTTTCCCTTATTGGTACTTTTATTCACCACTCACAAGCAAAACAAAACTTTACTCCTATTGCCTTAACACAAGTGGTTACACAGTAATAGTGTATAAATTACGTGATGTGTATCCATTTCCAAGAGGCAGTTTAGTGTTGTAGTTAGGAGAAAAGTACCGATGTCAAGGCGTCTGGTTCCAATCCCCATCCGTAACTCTGGTAAACTCTGTGATCTTTGGCCAGATTTTTAATCTCTGTAATTTAGCTCCCTCATCAAAGATGGGGATGAGGATAATTATGTCATAGCGCTGCAGTGCTGATGAAGGTCAGGTATTTATTGACACCTTAGATAACTGTACATGAGGGTTTTCTGCCAAGAGAATTTTTAGCTGCCACTCATCCAAACCCCACCTTTTACATTCTTTAAAACATTTTAAAAGCAATGTCTATAGGACTGACTCCCAGCTTTTCTCACTTGTATTGACTCTTCTTCTTCAAAGCCTCATTATAGCTTTATCACATACTTGTTTCTATTAATTTCCCATTTTATTAATCATCTCCAATTATTTAATGCAGAGGTGTCAGTAGGAAAGCCAGCATAAAATGTGGATGCTCAGGCTCACTCCTCAGTTATACATCCTCTACATTCGATGTGAGCTCAAACTTGGCTTTTTTTCACAACCACTCCTAGATGACTATGCTTATTAGGTGCCCAATCAACCCCATTTTGAGAAACTCAGCCCCAGAACTTTAACACTTGTCCCTGTATTGGTTTTTGTTATCTCTACTGTACTTCTACTTCCTGATTTCATATCCTCCTAGGCATTTCCATAATTTCCTGGACTGCTGCCCACTGATAGCAAAGACCTCAGAATCACTGTAATACAGCTCAACTCTGCCTGCAGACCACACTAGATCATAAGTCCCTAAAAGCTGGAAAAAAACAAATTTTTCCACTACTCTTTACACATTGCTTAGGTGCCTTGAAATGTCAAAGGGAACTTCAAAAGCTACATTCTCAGCATAACTATCTGTAGGAAAACTTTTGTGCCATTTCCTTCAAGCTAAAAGATCATAATGGATCATCCTTTGGAAGAAAAAAATCCACAGAGGAACAAGAAACTTACAAAGGTCATATGGAAATGAATCTGTTTGTTTCCTATGTGATACTCCAGGCTTAGCACAAAGAATGGGCCCCACAGTGGCTTTTGAAAACTCAAGTGAGTGGGTGCAGTTGTACTGAATGAAGCCCCTGAGCAAAACATTCATTTGACCAACTGACCACATTCATTTGCTGAATGAAGGAAAAAGAAAGAAAGAAAGACAATATAGAAGGCTAGAAATGGGGGAAGGTAAATTTAATGAGAAATTCAGAGGAAAAATATATATTAAAATTTCTGTCATCTACTGTATTTCAAATGTGGTGTCTATGGAGGGTTTTTATGTAAGGAACTTTCTCTGAACTGTGGTTCACTTGAAGAACTTTAAGTTAGGGTAATGAATATATTTATGTGTGTGTGATTGCACACACATGTGTTAGGTAAACACACACAGACAAATACAGCTTAAAAAGAAAAGAGCAACTTTCCTTGTAATATTTTCAGGCACCAACAGAGGTTGTTCTCAAATAGTAGCTGCTTTCATGGATACATGCAAAACATTTCTGTTTTTGTCAAGAGCAAAATGAATGTGTTCTAAATGTGAAATTATTGCTATTTGCATTCTGTCAGTGACCACAAGCAAGCCTCCATTTGACTCTGAAAATCCTTTCCTATTTATTGTAAGTGGACTAAAGAACTATATGTTTGCTTCCTCACTGGTTCATTAGAAAGGAGCTGTACATGAATGAATGAATTTAGGATATTTTCTGAACAAGTTTATAGAGCATTCTGGGCCAGAAAATTGGTGGATTCTGTCTTTGGAGCTTAAAGAAGAAGGAGATTTGTCTTGCTTTTAGTAGAAGCAAAAATGGAAGCTGATGATGTATGCAATAAGGCTGTTCAATCCCACCATTTAATCCTGAATCATAATTCTCAATTGCACACTCTAAAAAGAAAGCTCTCTGACGAAACTCTACTGGTGAAAATTTGCTCAGGAAAAATCTATAACGAGGTCTGATTATTGGAAAGCTGAAAGTTTCTTTTCTGGCATACATTTTAAAAATAATGAAGGCTCGAAGCCACTTTGACAATAGGTCTGATTTAACTCAACTGATTAAGAGGGTCAACGGGAGTTCAATTTTTTTCTTCCCTCAGGAAAATTTAAGAAAAATAACTCCTTTGTGCCTATATTAGGATATCTTTGTACTTAGAAGACTATCAACTTACCAAGAGCTGAGCAAGACAGTTCTGCAAAGAAAGAACTGAACAGTGACTGACAAATTCTCAGGTTTAATTACAATTCTTCCTCCATATTAAAGTGTGCAACTCTGGGATGGTATTACACTAAAGGTCTTTGCTTTCTCTTTAACTGATAGACACTGTGAAATCTATGTGCTTAGTTCATATTGAAAATAAATTACAAACTAGAAAATTACATGTATGACTATTCTGTTTATGTATTTATTTTGGAATACAGGGGTTGTAAGAGAGCCTTGTGTTCATTAGGCAGGATTTCTACCACTTAAGCCAGAACTCCAACTTTTTGCTTTGGTCATGCATATTTTTAATTTTGAAAAGTGACCTGGACCAGACTGGGGCCACAATTTTCCTATTAATTTCTCCTGTGTAGCTTGAATGACAGAAATTGTGCCTCAACCATGGGTACTATTCTTTCACACTGGTTCTGGGCATATCTTGCATATCTAGCAAGAGAACCTAGTTCATGGGAAGACACAGCTGGCATGAAAAGAAACAGCCTTCATTTCTATAAATTTAGTTGTTCTTAGAGGTTGTTCTACAATAGGAACTACTTTGTGGCCACTCTATTTGATTTGAAGTGGAAAGATATTTTTTGCTGAATTTCTTTATGCCACTTATCTTTGTAGAAGGAGAGTTGGATGGTGATATAAAAAGTAGCAGAGAACTTGTAGAAAACTAAAGCTAGATCCTTATCTATCACCCTGCACCAGAATCAACTACAAATGGATCAAAGACCTCTGAGTCAAAGCAGACACTCTGAAAACATTACAGGATGGAATAGGAGAAACCCTAGGTCTCCTTGGCACAGGCTGTAATTTTCTTAATAGAGATCCAGAAAAAAAACAAATAAAAGAAAGGTTGGACAAATGGGATTGCATGAAGTTGCAGAGCTTCTGCATTGCAAAGGACATAGCTAGCAAGATCAATAGAAAGTCACAGATTGGGAGAAGATCTTCACTAGCCATATAACGGACAAGGGTCTCATATCTAAAAAATACCTAACTCAAAAAATTAAATCCCCCAACAACAAATCCTCAAAGAAACAACTGCCCAATAAATCAGTGGGCTAAAGACTTAAAGAGAAACTTCTCTGAAGAAGAAAGAAGGATGGCCAATAGACACATGAGGAAATGCTCAACCTCCCTAGCCATAAAGGAAATGTAAATCAAAACAACATTAAGATACCACCTCACCCAAGTGAGAATGGCAAAAATGAAGAACTCTTATAACAACAGATGCTGGAGGGGATGTGGACAGAAGGGAACCTTACTTCATTGTTGCTGGGAGTGTAAACTTGTTCAACCACTTTGGAAAGTAGTATGGAGGTTCCTCAAAAGACTTCACATAGAGCTCCCCTATGACCCAGCAATCCCACTTTTGGGCATTTACCCAAATGTTTACAAACAAGACCACACTAAAGCTACCAGCACAACTATGTTTATTGCAGCATTATTTACCATAGCTAAGATATAGAACCAACTCAGATGTCCCTCAGTAAATGAATTGGTCAAGAAATTGTGGTATATATACACAATGGAATTCTATGCCTCCATCAGAAAGAATGACATTGCCCCATTTGTTAGGAAATGGAAAAACTTGGAAAAATTATATTAAGTGAAGTAAGCCAGGCCCAAAGAAACATAGGTCCCATGGTTTCCCTTATTTGCAATATCTGGTATATGTATGAGTCAAGCAGAAAAGGTCAGATAAGGTGATGTTAGGGAAATGAACCCTCAAATATATATTTTAATGTTTTTTTTCTTCCATGAGATTGTTTCTAATGCATTTATAAGATTATTTCTTTGTTGCTTTGTATGTCCCTCCCCCACTGTATAACCCATACTTTCACTGTATTTGTTGTCGGTATAATTTGTGGAGGAGAAGGGGAAAAACAAGTTGTTTAAATAAGAATACAGGTGGACCCATTGCAACAATGAGAAGTACAAGTTGTCATATTGAAACGAACTTTACAACTTTGGGGGGGGGGGAGGATTGAGTGGGGGGCGGGGAGAGGTTGGGAAGGGATGGGAAGTGGAAACAAAGGAGGAGGCTACAATGCTTGATAAGAAATGTACTCATTATCTTGCCCATGTAATTGTAACCCCTCTGTACAGTATTTTCACAATTAAATAAAAAGTAGCACAGGGAAGTTTCCATTCCTAAGCATCTTCCCCATGATTAGCTTCAGAAAAAAACTCAAATCAGCCATTAGATTAGATATTAAATCAGAGATTCTCCTGTCACTCATTGCTATTTGCTCTTGACTGAATTCTGTATTTGAGGTATAACTTTTCTCATTGGTAAAGCGAGAGCAATGTTAATATTTAACAATGTATGCAGGTTATTATCATTTTCATTTTATTCTGAGTCTCCTTTCCTGAGTATCTAATCCTAATTCCATCTGGTCTTTCATATGTTCTCACTGTTGTCCACAATAATCAAAGGATGTTTCTCAGCTTGTCAATATGCTGTTTCCTTCAGACCATTTATGAATCAGTTGCTAGATAATTTTTTGCATGTTCAATTCATTTCAAGTACCTGTTTTTATTTTAAAATTATCTTTAATATCTTAGTATAATATTTTGTTATCATTACAATGTTGTACAGAGGGATTACATATTATAAGATAGGTAATGAGTATGTTTAGATTTGGGGCAATGTTACCCATGAAGAACCTGTTCCTGCTTCCACTTCTTGGAGTTAATTTTAATACGTATCATTTTATACAATCATATGCACATAGCTATTGAGTCCTTGTGATCCTCTCCTAAGAATATCCTCCTTTGAACTCACTGTGTGAATGTTTTATTTTTCTTTTTTGTGGTTCTTATTTTTTTCTGTTTTTTTCCTCCTTTTGTCACCATATTTAATTTCTTTACCTTTTGTATTATATGTTAAGTTTATCTGCTTGGGGGGAGGGAAGGAGAAACACAGAAAAAGTGGGGCAAAGGGTGAACCAGTTCAGCAACGGCACTAGACACACTGTTGGAAATGAGCTATACAGCTTGGGGGAGGGAAGGGGACCAGGAGGGAAAAACTGGGAGAAAACAAGGAGAGGGGTGACACTGCTCAAAAAGAAATCTATGCAATACCTGAGAGATGTAACAGTAATCACCTTTACAATAAAAATAAAACTAAATTATCCTTTTAAAAATATTTTAATTACCACATATAAAGTATACAGAGAGAGTGGTTTAATTGTAACATTTTCATAAAGTCTTTGATCATAACATTTATACCTTTTCTTATGCTCTTACCAGATGCTGTGTAAATGTGTTACATATATAGGGCCATGAGATCTGTATAGATGTTCACAATTTTCTAAAGGAACCATCAAGAATCATCATGGTTAATGATCCATCTTCCAAGGATGAATAAGACTACCTCACACCAAATTTCCTCTCTCATTTTGAATAGCTTCTTGGACTTTCAATATAAAGAATAATAAACAAGTGGGCACCGGTGGCTCACGCCTGTAATCCTAGCTACTCAGGAGGCTGAGATCTGAGGATAGGGGTTCAAAGCCAGTATGGGCAGGAAAGTCCGTGAGATTCTTATCTCTAGAAAACTGAAAGTGGCGCTGTAGCTCAAGTGCTAGCCTTGAACTGAAGAGCTGAGGGACAGTGCTCAGGCCCAGAGTTCAAGCCCCACAACCGGGCTAAATGGGAGAGCATCAAACTCAGATGTTAGCTAATGTTTAGAGCTAGTTTTCATTTCGTATTAATTTATTTATTCATTTATTTATTTATATGCCAATACTAACACTTGAACTCAGGGCCTGGGACTGAGTATCGTAAGTCTGCTTTTTTTTCTTTTAAGGCTGATGCTCAGTCACTTGAGTCACAACAACACTTCTGATTTGGGACAATTAAATAAAGATAAGATTCTCAGAGTTTCCTGTCAGAGCTAGATTTGAACTGAGACCATTAGATCTTTGCCTCCTGACTAGCTAGGATTATAGGCATGCACCACTAGTACCCATTGACCTTCATTTCTTTTTGCTCTTGGTATTCCTTTGATTACAAGTAACAGAAATTCTGACTCATATGTTTGTGAAATAAAGTCATTAATAATTTCACCTACTGCCAATCCAAAGACTGCTAATCTTAAAATGGTTAACACTATAACCATATCTTCAAGGCCCTGAGTTCTCTGTGCCTATATTTTCTGCCTTTCTGGTTTCTTTTGTTGTTGTTGTTAATTTATTTTTAATGAGAAAGCTTTTGCATGTGCAAATGTGACATGTGGACATTTCTCCATTTATCTCTTTCTTAGGAATGCTGACTTGTTTCCCTAGACATTTTAAATATCTCATTGACTAGGACTGGATTATATGACCTTTTCTAAAGAGTCATTGTCAAGCTTATTGGGATTAATGTGACAGACAGAGTAAAGACGTTCAGAGTAGCATAGGTGCTTGGGAGGTGTCCAGTGTGCCTCCCTCACAGATGCCTGTGAGTGGGGAAGATGACATTGATGGCATGTATCTCTATGTAGACTGTTTAAATACACAGTCTACATACATACAACTTCTCTATACATACACTATCATCTTATTCTTCATGATGCGATCCATTCCTACATAGAAATAAGATATAACTCTTCCAGATCTGAGAAAGCTTCCCCCCCCCAGGCCATTCCAGTATATTATAGAGTCCATTCAGTAATTGAAATCAAGGGTCTGTAAAGCCAGGAATGACTTGACTTAACCCATTTCCTTAACACCTGCTGACTTTGCTGACTTCTAATTAAACAAGGGAAGTGACTGGATCATTGAATAAGTCCATTCAAGAAAATCACTTGAATAAGATATATCTTCTGCCAGAATGCAAGTTCTTACTCATAAGAAAAATTGAATTTTAAGAACAGTTACAGACCTGATGTTCAGTAAACATTTGGTGAATTCTGATTTACTTCAGTAAATCTGAAGGTTTTGTTTTGAAAAAATAACTAAGATTAGTATTTGTTGTAACATATAGCTAGCCAAATTTTCCTAATGGATATAATTGTTCCCATATTTTAATTGACACCAATTAGTTGTACAAGGGGAGATGCATTTTCAACTGTCCATATATGCCTTTTTCAACCTTCTTTCCTGAAACCTAACCAATCATAGCAAGTTGTACTGTTCCATTTTCACACATTTACCTAAAATATTTGACCATATTTACCCTCCTTCATCAAACTGATACAGATTTAACAATTTACCAGCAACTCACATTCTCCTAGATATTTGATATTGTCATTTTTAACCAATTAAATAATGAGATCTCATTTAAATTTCAATTTTTATTTCACTAATAATTATCAATAGGTTGCACATTGATTATTTAAAGTGCATTCCTTCTTATGTACATTTCCTTATAAATCTCTTCAAGTCCTTCAAATATTTTAATTGGACTGTTTATGTTTGTTTTCCCAGCTAACTTCATATAGAAATTTGTTTATTCTACACAATGTTAGTCATTTGTAAAATACATCTCTGTATATATTCATAGATTATAACTTTATTGATTTTCTTTACTGAATCATTTGATGAACTTAAGTTTTAAATCAATGAAAGTCTAACATAGTTCATCTTTAAAATTTTCTTGTTTGAAAGATTACTTTAGAAGAATGAAGATGTTCTTCTATAAGTTTTGCCTACAGTTTTAATTAGCTTTTATCCTGAGGTGTATGATTAAGCTAAGGAAATTTTTGTATATGATGTGATGTAAATATCAAGATTATCCTCTGAAACTTTTTATGGACGCCAAGTTTTTCTCTACCAACTCAATTGATTGAAAACATTTTTCTTAACAATTGCTTTGTTTCAGTAATTATGTAGAAAATTAATCAACTGAGTAGTGTTGATCTATTTATTATCACATCACTTGATTCTATTAATTGATTTAATATCTCTCTTTCTGCCAATATCTTATTGTTTTGATTACTGTAATTAAGTTTGAAAATTAGTATAATGAGTCCTCAATTTTTTTCAACATCAACCTTTTTCAGTTACTCTATATCCTTCAAAATAATATTAGAATAAGTTGCTAATTTCTACAAGACTACCTGCTGGGATTTTGATTAGAGCCGCATAGATACAGAGAAAAATACAGATAGAGATCAAATTAGAAGAATTGGCATCATGATTATAATAAAATCTTAACACAATCCATTAATTTGATATGTTATCTTTTATTTGGGTCTTTTCAATTTTCTCTTGCTGAACTTTGTGATTTTCAATGTAAATTTTGCATATCTTATGGTAAATTGATTCCTTCACTTTCATTTGTTTCATAATGCTATAAAAATTATTTAAACTTTTCCCCATAGTCTTGTTTATTTTCTATTTTTTAGACGGTAGACTTTCTACACATCTACAGAATGTCTAAATGCTTATTTTTCTTTCTATGACACTGATAAGTACAATGTTGTTTTTTCAAATTTTCAGAATTGTATGTTTCCCAGTTTTTTTATTTTATTTAATTCTCCCTTAACAGTTTCCATATTTTTTGTGAAACTATATATCTAGTACTGTTTTAAAATCCTTTTCTGCTATATTAGAGCCTCTATTTTGTTTCTGTTTGCTGTTTTTTTAAATACTATAGGTAACATATCTGCCTCTGATGTCTAGTTATTTTGTCAGAATATGTGGGTGAGATTACATTTTTTAAAGCAACAATTGTATTTTTCTAGTGAAAATTTTAGTAGAAAAAAGACTGATTTATCATAAACCTGGTATTAAACTTGATAAGAATGTAATTTTATTATTTTGTTGGGGTTTTTGTTTTTCATCTGCCATATTAGCACCAATTTATTGTAGAAGAAGACTGAATTTGACATGTCCAATGCATACAATGTATCTAATTCAGACTCACCATCTCCATCACTATCACTAATCCCAACTTGTCTTTTCAAAATGAATTTCGGCAGTCTTTATATTTCAAAGGTACATAAAATATTTTGATTATATTCATTTGCTTTCAAACTTTCTTTTTATCATCCATTCTCTCACTCCTACCCACATATAGGACAGAATATGTTTTAATTTTCTTGTCATTCGTTTTTAAAGTATAAATTAATTATTCAAAGTATTTTATCCATGGCACTTTAAATATTCACATGCTGTGCTTTCATTAGATTGACCACTTTGCTTATCCACTCTTTCCCTCTCCAATACCTCATTGTAAAGAAGACCTTTCAATGTATTTTTCTATGTTATCCTCATATAAGAATGCAAGGTACTTCAATACTGTCTGCTCTCTAACATTCTATTTTTCTCTGTTCCCTCTAATTCTTTCTAATTGTCCCACAATTACAAACAGGCTGTCTCTCTTTCTAAGAGATATAAACACGTGTGATCCTTTGATGTATATATGTGTTTATTTATAGTTTTGCTATTATCAATGTGCCACAATTAATATAAAAGTACCCCGATTAGAAAGTTACATTGCACACATGCATTTGAGTATCACATTGTGCAGCATAAATATGTAAATTTTGTGTGTCAATATAAAAAAGATGTTTGCAATTTCATCCTTATTATTAAACTAGAATAGCTCTATTCCTAACGTGTGGTCCTTGAAGAGGTCTCACTTCAGTTTACTTCCAATTGTATTCAACATTCACCCACTGTGGCTGCTCACTTTCTCTATGAATGCATTGTGTGACTCAAGGAACTCCATTTAGTTCCAGATTTCCACTGGTTCCTCTCTTCACCTTACTGTAGGTACTTGTGCCTATATAAGCTTAGCTTTAATGATTTTTCACTGTGTCCCTCACTTTCTTAATCTGCTAGGTACTCAGTCTTTCTCAAGTAGTCCCAGTAGTCCAAACTCCAAAAAATTGATTCTTAACTTAGCATTCTCAAAATAAACATGTGTCTTCATTTGCAGTACCAGCAACTAAAGGAGCATGAAAGACCATGAATTTCAGTTTAGACTGGCCAACATAAGAAGACCCTATTCCAAAAACTAAAAAAAAGAAAAATACTAACATCCCACATTAACTTCAGAAGGTGTTTCTAGGCAGCATATTAAGGAGAACAAATGTCTTATCCAACTTTTCAGAGTACTCATACTGTGAATCATACTGTGACTAAGGAAATAGCAAGTGTTTGATTTTTTGTTTTGTTTTGTTTTTATTGTGAGAATACCGTACCGAGGAGTTACAATTACATGGACAAGATAATGAGTACATTTATTTTTTTTATTTTAATTTTTATTTTTTGTGAACATATTGTACAGAGGGGTTACAATTACATGGGCAAGATAATGAGTACATTTCTTATCAAGCATTGCAGCCTCCTCCTTTGTTTACCCTTCACATTCCTTCCCAGCCTCCCCCACCCTCCAACCCAATCCTGCACCCCGCCCCCGGACCAAAGTTGTAAAGTTCGTTTTTGACATGACAACTTGTATTTCTCATAGTTGCATTGGGTCCACCTATATCCTTAAACGACTTGTTTTTCCCATCAACTCCACAAATTATACC
>NW_012267238.1:9153069-9196718 GCF_000151885.1 Dipodomys ordii | reverse complement strand
TCTTCAGAGAAGTTTCTCTTCAAGTCTTTAGCCCACTTATTTATTGGGCAGTTGTTTCTTTGAGGATTTGTTGTTGGAGGATTTAATTTTTTGAGCTCCAACTATATTTTAGATATGAGACCTTTGTCCGTTGTATGGCTAGTGAAGACCTTTTCCCAATCTGTAGGTTTTCTATTGATCTTGCTAACGATGTCCTTTGCCATGTAGAAGCTCTGCAACTTCATGCAATCCCATTTGTCCAACCTTTCTTTGATTTGTTGGGTTTCTGGGTATCTATTAAGAAAATTTCGGCCTGAGCCAGCGAGGCCTAGGGTTTCTCCTATTGCATCCTGTAATGTTTGCAGAGTGTCTTCTTTGACTCTGAGGTCTTTGATCCATTTGGAGTTGATTCTGGTGCAGGGTGATATATAAGGATCTAGCTTTAGTTTTCTACAAGTAGTTAACCAATTTTGCCAGCACCATTTACTGAAGAGGCTGTCTTTCTTCCATTCTATTATTTTAGCTCCCTTATCAAAGATTAGTTGGCTATAGGTCTGTAGGTTCATTTCTGGGTTTTCAATTCTATTCCATTGGTCCTGAGGTCTGTTCTTGTGCCAGTACCAAACTGTTTTGATTACTATGGCTTTAAAGTAGAGTTTGAAATTTGGTATTGATATTCCTCCAGCAGTGTTCTTTCCGTTGAGGAGCGTTTTTGCTATTCGGGGGCTTTTATTGTTCCATATGAATTTTTGGATTGCTTCTTATATTCCCTTGAAGAATGAGGTTGGAATTTTGATAGGTATTGCATTGAATTTGTAGATTGCCTTGGGAAGTATTGCCATTTTCACTATGTTAAGCTTTCCAATCCTGGAGCATGGGAGGTTTTGCCATTTTCTAAGTTCTGTGTTGATTTCCTTTTTCAAGATTTTACAGTTTTCATCATAGAGGTCCTTCATTCACTTCTTTGGTTACGTTAATTCCTAGGTATTTTATTTTTTGAGGGGCTATTACAAATGGAGTTACTTTCCTAATTTCAGCCACACTAATGAGTACATTTCTTATCAAGCATTGTTGCCTCCTCTTTGTTTCCCCTTCCCATCCCTTCCTATACTCTCTCCCTCCCTCCACTTAATCCTCCCCCACCCCTCACCAAAGTTGTAAAGTGTGTTTTTCGACATAATGACTTGTACATAACATTGTTGCAATGGGTCCACCTGGATACCTACTCAAACGATTTGTTTTTTCCCTTCCCCTCCACAAATTATACCAACATCAAATACAGTGAAAGCATGGGATATACCATGGGGGGGGACATACAAAGCAACATAGAAATCATCTTATAAATATGATAGAAACAATTGCATGAAAGGAAAAAAAATAAAAAAAATTTGAATACTTTCTTGGAGTTCATTCCCCTAACATCAACTTATCTGACATTTTTCTGCTTGACTTAGACATATACTAGTAATTCCAAATAAGGGAAACCATGAAACCTATGTTTCTTTGGACCTGGCTTTGATGTTTGGTTTTATTGTCACTTATAGTTATGGTTCTAGTCTAGAATCAAGGCTTGTTTGTGACTTGAAACAGAACTACTGTCAATGGTTTTTTAAAAACAGTAATACAGGACTGGGAAGGTGGCTCAGTGGTAGAGTACTTGCCTTGCATACATGAGGCCCTGGGTTTGATTCCTCAGTGCCTCATAAATAGAAAAAACTGGAAGTGGTGCTATGGCTAAAGTGATAGAGTGGTAGCCTTGAGCTGAAGAGCTGAGGGACAGTGCACAGGTCCAGAGTTCAAGATATAAGACAGACCAAAAAAAAAAAAAAAGAAAAAACAGAAGACAAAATACAAACAAAAAACAGTAGTGCACGGCATTAGCAAATATCTACTAGACTTTAACTTCTGGGAAACTGAAAGCCCATGTACTTTCAAAGTGTTTATCTGTTTATCACTAATTCCATTTCAATCTATAGAAAGATTGAGGGAGAATCTTTGAGCAAAGATAGGAAGAGGAGAAATTGTTAAATTGCAATAGAGGATGTGGTAAACTATGAAATCCTGAATTGGCACAATAGAATTGAGAGGAATTATATGAGTAAATGCTAGAGGGTTTTTTTTGTTTTGTTTTTTGTTTGTTGTTTGTTTTTTTATTTTATTTTGAAAATACTGTACACAGATGTTACAATTACATGGGCAAGGTAATGAGTACATTTCTTATCAAGCATTGTTGCTTCCTCCTTTGTTTCCCCTACCATCCCTTCCCATGGCCCCCCTACCCCACTCCAAAGTTGTAAAGTTCACTTTTCGACATAGCAACTTGTACCCCTCATTGTTGCAATTGGTCCACCTGTATCCTTATTTAAACAATTTTTTCCCCTTCCCCTTCACAAATAATAAAAACATCAAATACAATGAAAACAGGGGTTATACGGTGGTGCAGGGACATACAAAGAAACAAAGAAATATCTTATAAATATGTTAGGAACAATAGAAAGCAAAACAAACATTTGAGTCCTTATCTTGGGGTTCATTTCACCTAACATCAACTTATCTGATCTTTTCTGCTTGTCTCAGACATATACTAGTTATTGCAAATAAGGGAAACTATGGAACCTATGTTTTTTGGGCCTGGCTTACTTCACTTAATATAATTTTTTTCCAAGTCTTTCCATTTCCTAACAAATGGGGCAATGTCATTCTTTCTGATGGAGGCATAGAATTCCATTGTGAATAAATACCACATATTCTTGATCCATTTATTTATTGAGGAGCATCGGGTTGTTTCCAAATCTTAGCTAAGGTAAATAGTGCTGCAGTAAACATAGTTGAGCTGGTAGCTTTAGTATGGTCTTGATTGTCATCATTAGGGTAAATGCCCAAAAGTGGGATTGCTGGGTCATAGGGGAGCTTTTTGTGGAGTCTTTTGAGGAACCTCCATACTACTTACCAAAGTGGTTGAACAAGTTTACACTCCCACAAACAAGGTAGTAAGATTCCCTTCTGGCCACATCCCCTCCAGCATCTGTTGTTATTACAGTTCTTGATTAGAGCCATTCTAACTGGGGTGAGATAGTATCTCAATGTTGTTTTGATTTTCATTTCTTTTATGGTTAGGGAGGTTGAGCATTTCTTCATGTGTCTATTGGCCATCCTTCTTTCCTCTTCAGAGAAGTTTCTCTGTAAGCCTTTATTCCACTTATTTATTGGACAGTTGTTCCTTTGAGGATTTGTTGTTGGGAGATTTAATTTTTTGAGTCAGGTATATTTTAGATATGAGACGCTTGTCCGTTGTATGTCTAGTGAAGATCTTCTCCCAATCTATGGGCTTTCTATTGGTCTTGCTAGCTATGTCTTTTGCCATTCAGAAGTTGTGCAGCTTCATGCAATCCCATTTGTCCAACCTTTCTTTGATTTGTTGTGTTTCTTGGTTTCTATTAAGAAAATTTTGGCCTGTGACAAGGACACCTAAGGTTTCTCCTAATCCTTCCTGTAATGTTTACAGTGTGTCTGCTTTGACTCCGAGGTCTTTGATCCATTTGGAGTTGATTCTGGTTCAAGGTGATATATAAGGATCTAACTTTAGTTTTCTACAGTGATTAATTTTGTCATCACCATTTACTGAAGAGGTTGTCTTTCCTCCATTCTATTTTTTAGCTCCCTTATCGAAGATTAGGTGGCTATCAGTCTATGGGTTCATTTCTGGGTTTTCCATTCTATTCCACTTGTCCTAAGGTCTGTTCTTGTGACAGTACCAAGCTGTTTTGATTACTATGGCTTTGTAGTAGAGTTGAAATTTGGTATTTATATTCTTCCAACACTGTTCTTTCTCTTGAGAATCATTTTTGATATTACAGTTCTTTTATTGTTCCATATGAATTTTTGGATTGCCTCTTGTATTTCCTTGAAGAATGATGTTGGAATATTGATAGGTATTGCATAAAATTTGTAGATAACCTTGTGAAGTATTGCTATTTTCACGATGTTGATCCTTCCAATCCAGGAGCATGGGAGGTTTTTCCACTTTCTAAGTTCTGTTTTGATTTCCTTTTTCAGGTTTTTAAAGTTTTCATCAAAGTGGGCCTTCACTTCTTTGGTTAACTCCTAGATATTATTGGGGGGGGAGGGGCTATCACAAAAGGAGTTGCTTTCCTGAGGAGACGAGCTTTTCTCATTGTTGGCATACAGAAAAGAAATTGACTTTTGAGGGTTAATTTTATACCCTGTTACTTCGCCAAAATTTCAAATCAGCTCAAGTAATTTGGGAGTGGAGTCTATGGAATTCTTTAAATACAAGATCATGTCATCTGCAGAGGGAGAGTTTTACTTCAACTTTCCCTATTTGGATCCACTTTATGTTTGCATCTTGTATCAATGCAGTAGCTAGGCATTCTAATAATAAATTGAAGAGAAGTGTAGAGAGTGGACAACCTTGTCTTGTTTCTGAGTTAAAAGGAAATGGCTTTAGTTTTTCATCATTAAGTATAATGCTGGCTGTAGGTTTGTCATGTACAACCTTTACTGTATTGAGGAATGTTCCATGGATTCCTAGTTTTTCCAGAGCCTTCATCATAAAGGGGTGTTGGATCTTGTCAAATAATTTTTTCTGCATCTATTGAGATAACCATGTGGTTCTTATCCTTGCTCATGATGATGTGATGAATTATATTGATTTGCATATATTGCACCAGTTTTGCATCCTTGAAATGAATCCTGTTTGATCATGGTGTATGATTTTTTGGATGAATTGTTGAAGTCAATTGGCCAAAATTTTGTTGAAAACTTTGCATCGATGTTCATCAAAGAAATCGGTCTATAATTCTCTAGTTTTGAAGAGTCCCTGCTTGATTTTGGGATGAGGGTTATGATGGCTGTTTCTATTTCAATGCTTGATATGGGCCTGTTAAGATGGTTTAACTCATCTTGGCTTAGTTTTGGCATGTCTATATTTGCTAGGAAATTGTCCATTTCTTCCAGGTTCTCAAACTTATTAGCATAAAGATTTGAGAAGTATTCCCTTACAATGTTGTTTATCTTGGTTGCTTCTGTGGTGATGTTTCCATTCTTATCTCTGAGTTTATTTATTTGGGTGTGTTCTCTTCTTTTTCAGATAAGATTTTCTAAGGGTCTATCAATTTTGTTAATTTTTTTCAAAGAACCAACTCTTTGTTTTGTTGATTCTATTTTTTTTGAATTCTAATTCGTTTAATTTTGATTTAATTTTAATTATTTCTAAAAGTTTCTTGTAACTGAATAGGCCTATCTTTTTGCATGTTTGGGAAATTCTCTGCTAGGATCTTGTTGAATAAATTTCCTAGACCATTAACTTCTGTCTCTAGGTGCTCCTCTACACCCATATCCTCAGATTAGGCCTTCTGATGGTGTCTTCCAAATATTGAATTGATCTATGATATTACTTGGATTTGTCTTGGATAGATGTATATGCTTTCTCTATAATATCTAGGCTGTCTTCAATCCCCGAGATTCAATCTCCTGTATGGTCTTACCTACTGTCAAGACTTACTACTTTGTTTTGTATTTTTTTCCTTCTAATTGGTCAACTTTGATGGCTTCAAATTCTTTTTTGAAGCTTTGTTTTAGATCTTGTATGAACTTCTTTACCTCCTTAATTTGGTGTTCAGTGTTTACTCTCAAAGTACTTAGTTGAATAGTTATGGTTTCCTTGGACTCCCTTTCCATCTGATGGGCTCCATTCAGCATTCCCTTTGTGGACTCCCTAGATTCCTTCAGCTGTCTGTTTATGGATTCCATGAATGCCTTTATTGATCTTTGTCTATTCTGATCCTGCTCAATTCCTGCGTTACTCTTTGATTAGCTTCCTCACACTGATGTGATTCTTGTATTTTCTTTGACTGTTCTCAGCCTGCTCATGCAATTTTTGTATTAATCATTGAGTACCTTCTTCTTGCTCATGAGATAGCTTTAGTAATTTTTGGTTAGCCTCAACATGTTTGTGAAGTTCCTGTATTAATCTTTGGTATGCCTAGTTTCTCTCCTTATCACACTCTCATTGAGTCCTTTGCAGGTTTTTCAATCTTTTCATTTACCATGTTTACTAGTAGTGTTTGTAGAGCTTTTTGGAAACTCCCCTCTGGATTATTCATTAACTGTTTTATCACCTGATTATCCTGAGTGGGAGCTGAGATACCCAGACTTGTTATTTTTCTTGTGTTTCTCCAGTTGTTCTGCCCATTTGGTATGAAAGTAACACCAATTTTGTGCTAGAACACTATATTAAGGCAAGCATCAACCAGAGACCTGTAGTTGCAAAGTCAAAATGACTGCAGATACAATCTGGTTCAACAGATACAATCTATTCAACATCAAACACCTATGGATTTATGAGCGAAGAACATCCAAGAGGAGTTCAGCAATCCAGAAATTGTTAGGTTTAGGGAGAATTGTGGGGAAAAATAGAATTAGCAGGATGTGGAGAGGTAAAATGTGAGTGAATTTAACTAAGTCCTAATCTCAGACAGAGAAATGGATAGGACATAATGGAAAAACAAATATTTAAATAAAAAAATGAAACACTTAAAAATTATGTAAGTATAAAGAAATGATATAGAGAAGAAAAGGATAGGATGAGAGGAGGGGAAGATAAAAAGAAAAAATTAACCCTCTTTATGGTATTTTCATAATAAAAAATTAAATAAATAAATAAAATAAATAAATAAAAATTATTAAAATTGGAATACTTGAAAGTTATATAGATATAAAGAAATGATACTACTATTAAAGGAGTTAAGCCTAAGAGGTTGTAAATTGAGTAATAAGTTTCTGGATTATGTATGTACACATTGAGGGATAAAGTCTAATATTCAATGACAGGTATATTTCTGCATGTGAGCAGAACAGCAATTAAGTCATGCAAAATATAAAGAAAGAAAGAAAAAGGACCAAAAGTTCAAAAGAGATTAAACACACACACACACACACACACACACACACACACACACACACACAAACAATCCTAAAATAAAAATTATGAAAGAAAAAATAGAAAACAATGAAAAATTAATAATAACAACTAGGTAGAAAAAAAGTTCTCTGATTTTTTTTTGGGGGGGGGGAAGGAAGATCTTGTATCTCCCCTGTGTCCATAACCAGTCTGTTGGTGGAATCTCTGGTCTGTTTGTGGTGTTTGGTTTTCCTGTGGCTTGATTTATTTCTTAAGTCCATTTGTTTGAGCAGACAGACAGCTTTGCTGTATCCAGGACTTTGACCTCCTTCTCCCAGGGTAGTTCAGTGGGAGGGAGATCTGCTTTGAGTATGGCAAAAGAGGGAGATGGCTGTTTCCTCTAGTTTGGAGATGCTGTGATGAGGCTAGGTTCTGGGTAGAATTGAGGCCTTTCAGCAAACAGTAGCTTTTCCCTGTGAGGCTAGCTCCTGAGACACTCACAAAGCCCAACCTGGAGCCATTCTCAAAGTTTATGTTTACTGAGTTTCAATTGTTTGTCTAGGCTGCTATAGGGAGGGGCAGCCTCTGGCTTTATTTACCTAGTGAAGAAAGTCACTCCTCTGGGGGTGGAGCTTTCTCTGTCTGGGTGGGGTGACATTCTCCTGGGTGGAGCTGAGCCTGGCAGGTCAAGTCAGGTGTCTGTGACCTGCTAATGTCTCCAATTGTTTCTTTCCAAGGTCTGGGTTGGAGCTAGCTGCTCTGCCAGAACTTTGTCAGTATCAATGATGGAGGTCTTCTCCTGTGGTGGGTGAGGAGTAAGGATGTCAGGGTTCTACTCACACCAGGCTCTTGGTTCCTGGGCCATCCCTGGTCTGTGATCAGCAGGATGAAGATTTCTGCTCCTTTTCAGTTCTTGCTGGTAGTGGGTAGAATCTGCTTACTTGCCACATCTGGCACCTTTGTCCAGGACTTTCTCCATTGGTATGTTGGCTGCAGTCCCCACTGCAGCTGCTGCAGCCACTGCCACAGCTACTGGCAAGTGCTCAGATCTGTCTCCTTGACCAAGCTGCCTGGCTTTTCCCTCTCTGGCCAAACTCTCTGTATTGTGATGGCTCACTTGGTGTGATTCTCTAGCTTAGGACTGTTCACTGGAACATTAAAACTGCTTTCTATGTGAGAGCTTGTTTAGCCTCCAGCTTCTCCTCCACCATCTTCTTCCGGTCCTCTCTTCTAAAACTATTTATTTTATTAACATATCCATGATAATGATGCTAGACTGCTTATATATTTGAAGACATGTTTTTGTCTTTTTATTATGATACTTTTCCTATATTTTCCTCACTAAACAATACTCTTCTGGTCTGAAAATCCTTCCATACTATCGTTTCTGCATATGGAGGCTCAAACAACTGTACAAGAACCTGCAAAAAACATATTCTATTTGTACTGAGCATATAAAGATATTATCTTGTTTTTATTCTCTCAATAATATAGTATGACAACTCTTAACAGTGTATTCTGCATTATAAGCAATTTTGAGAAGATTGAACATATACAAGATGATAAATGTAAGTTTCAGGTAATTACTGTATCATTTTATATAAGTCACTTGAGAATTTTGGCATCTTGGGGAGATGCCTGAAACCAATCATCTATAGATACAGAAGTACAATTGCAGGCCAGTAATATTGTCTGTGAATATGACAAGACCCTTATCCTTCTGTCCTATCAACTAAATTTAAAAATATAGATTATAGATTCTGACGGGACTCAATTGATAGGCCAGTTGCCTATCATGTTTGAGTCTTCATATTCAATACATAAATAACTAAAGGCTAAGGAGTACCTGGAATGAGAGCACTTGCCTCCTGTGTACAAGGTCCTGGATTATATCCCCAGCATTGAAAATAAAAAGAATAAAGACAAAAGTGTTTAGAGTATATATTAATGTACATATTGACTTGTTCTGACACATATATCTCAGCTTGTATTTTTACCTATCATGTGATCATACACACACACACACACACACACACACACACACATAAACACACACACATACACACAAGAGTTAGTGATTATTCCAAATGGTGAACAGATTGCAATACAAAAAAAATGCAATTGAAAGAAGTCTCAGTGGTATGTGTATTGTATGTGATGAGCTCTTTCCCCGTGCTGTTATTCTATTTTTGCTGTAGTGTCTGTAATTGCATCTTGTGAATACGTTGCAACATGTGTTTTGCCCAGATGAAGAGTAATCAAAACATGTAATTTGAACTTGTCATTTGGTAGCATTACTATAAATGGCAGGAGAATATTTTGTTGCATCTTTATGACTGTAATATGCATTATTGTAATCATTCCAAAAATGTTACTAGAGGTGGCAGATGCCTGACAGAGACTTTCTGTTAGCCTGAGTATTTTTTTGTATGCGTGTGATTAACAGAAAAATCTATAGTGAACTTTTGGCCCTAGTTTAACTGTAGAAACATCAGAAAGCACATCACACACTTGCATGCACTCACAGACACACACCCACACATACACACATCATGAATAAATGGAAAACCACAATCTGTAGTAATTTCTGTATTCCTTTTGCATTTGAGAAACGAAAAAACAAAAAACCTTTCAAATCACCAGATCCCTTCTACAGTTTGCTTTTCATTTTTCCAGAACCCTGTGATCCATCTTACTTTTCTGCCTGTGCAGAAAAGCACCTTCTCTTCCATACTTTGAATATTCTTTGCCCGCATTCCCTTCATAGCTCTGGGCTTGCTGCATCAGCTGGTTTTCAATATTCTCTTTCAGTGTGTCTGCCTCAGGCCAAGGTAGGTGCTGCACTCTCTGCTTCTCATCTGATACCTCTAGTATGCCATGTGCAGAAATTCCTACCATTTTATCATTGCACCTCTAACTCTGCCCCAATTGGTCTCATTTTAACCAATAAAGTTCTCTCTTGGGTAGAAGCTGGGAGGAAATAAGCATGGAGCTGAGATCTATCCTTGGCAAGTAAGGAATTTTAAAATGTTGTGATTTCTCCTTTGCAACAAAGACAGAATAATCTTCAATGAATTTTTTTTAAAATAGAATCATTTGGTAGAAGAAAAGAATGGAATGGGAAACTCTCCTAGACGAAGTGTCATTCTGCCAATGGCCTAAATATACATGCAATTTTATTAGGCAGAGAATGGGTTATGGTGAAGTTTGAGTAATGGTAGTAGGAGGAAGGGTCCAGAAGACATAGTTCAAGTTTCCAGGAATATGAATGGTGAGCTTCCTATGTAACTAGTAGAAATAAGCAAAGACACGATACTTTCCTCAATTGTGTGGCATGAGATAGTCAACCAAAAATGTGGAAGAGTTCTTGAAGCCAATGGGTGTGACATGATATAAAACATAAGTATTGTATTTATAAATCATCATTTATTATGATTTTTAACCCAGAGTATCAACATAAGGTTAAAAAAATGGGCAAAACATCTGTGTTACTTTGAAACTTCAGACAAAACAAGTGATTATTTACTTATTTTATACAAACAACATATAGATAGGAATAACAGTTTCAACAACATTAAAGAAAATGAAATTCATCCCACTGGCATACTAACCCCATTAAAAATATATTAAATTTCAGTATGCATGCAAGCCTAAATAATTTAAATATATAATAGTAATATTGTTAATTTTTACCTACTCCTCATTTTTTTCTTTTTATATATCTACCTTGACTGTCTATTTCTATCATTGTAATCTTTGGCCATATGTGGGATAAAGTAAGTAAATGTCCCCATGACTAATTACAAACAAGCCTGTTATTGCCAAATGCCTACTGTCACGACATATTCTTGTTGTTTTATTATTAAGTTTAATATTTGTAAGAATGAATTTGATCTTGAGAAATAGACCAATAAGAATAGAAACATCAATTTATGTAAGGGGGCACAGGACACCGTTAATCCTCACAAATTATCACAAAAACACAGTATGCAGCACAAAGCATGTGTGTCTGTACACACACACATCTATCCTTCAATTGTTCTCACATTAATTATAAAAGTTCCATGATGTTTACTGACACAGCTCTGAATTAATTGTTTGGCACTAAGTAACTCACTTGGCCTTTCTGTATCAACAAGGTATCTGTAAAACCCGAGTTGTTTTACTGGGTATTCTGGAAGGTATGTTCTTAAATTCTACTAATAATCACAGCAAATTGTTTTCTTTAGTGCCAGAAACAACTTGTAGAAAGTTAGTGCAGATTTTACAAAGCAGAGAATAAGAATCTGAACTTCTATCCTTATTAATGAAGTTACTCTCAATATTTGGAAATAGGTAATATTGGTTTTTGTTTTTAAAATGAAATTGATGAAAACAAAACCTACCAAATACCTCTATAATATATTTGACTCCTGTCTCTGATAAGGAAACTGACCCCAAAATTCACCTCCAGCAGGATTAGCCCCCCTAGTCCACATGGAAATATATAAGGTTAAGAACAATATTCATAGCACTTTTGGATGTATATCTAAAATAACTAAAATCAGCTTACTACAGAAGTACTTCTATATCTGTATAGGTTGTAGCACTGTTCACAACATCCAAATTGTGCAATTAGCCTAGATGCTAATGGATGGCTTAAAAATGTGGCATACTTACATAATGGGGTTTTTCTCAACCAAGAAGAAATATAAAATTATGACCCTTGCTGGAACATGGATGGACTTCAGATTCATTTGTTGGAATAAGCCAGTTCCACAATACAAATATCACATTTTCTCTTACAGGTAGCAGTGAAGGGAAGAATTGAGGTCATGAAAATAGAAGAGGGAAGCAGTAGAAAGGCAGAAAGGAAAGGGAAAAGAGGATGGGGAGAGAAAAATGAATAAAGTAATGAGATTGTCAATGTAATCAAACTTTATCATTTGTATGTTTGGAAATGCCAAAATGCAACCCCTTCCTGAGAACTGCATAGTAAATTAAAAAATAAATTAATATTCTCATCCTTGCTAACCAATTCTAATGACTTCCTACATATGAGAATTTCCCCTCATTCTAAAAGCAGTTTATAAACTAACTCATGCTGAATGTTTAGGAACTTGAAAAGATATTGTATAAGGAAGGGAGAGGTACTGAGAGAGGGGTGAAGAAATGAAACAGGGGACAAGGGACATGTATTGTCAGAACATTAGATGTACATATGTGATAAAGGATGTGAGAAAAGTGAAATGAGTTTGAGAGAGATTACAGATCGAATGGGAGAAAATGATTAAATAAATGACTGAATAGGAATCATTGGACACCGAGGTGGACCTGTTAAAATATTACCAACATTCTGATGGAGGCATAGAATTCCATTGTGTATATATACCACATTTTCTTGATCCATTCACCTACTGAGGGGCATCTGGGTTAGTTCCATATCTTAGCTATGGTAAATAATGCTGCAATGAACATAGTTGTGCTGGTAGCCTTAGTATGGCCTTATTTGTGATTGTTTCGGTAAATGCCCAAAAGTGGGATTGCTGGATCATAGGGGAGCTCTATGTGGAGTCTTTTGAAGAACCTCTATACTACTTTCCTAAGTGGTTGAACAAGTTTACACTCCCACCAACAATGAAGTAAGGTTCCCTTCTGGCCACATCCCCTCCAGCATCTGTTGTTATTAGAGTTCTTGATCATAGCCATTCTAACTGGGGTGAGGTGGTATCTCAATGTTGTTTTGATTTGCATTTCTTTTATGGCTAGGGAGGTTGAGCATTTCTTCATGTGTCTATTGGCCATCCTTCTTTCCTCTTCAGAGAAGTTTCTCTGTAAGCCTTTAGCCCACTTATTTATTGGGCAGTTGTTTCTTTGAGGATTTGTTGTTGGGGGATTTAATTTTTTGAGTTCCAGGTATATTTTAGATATGACACCCTTGTCCATTGTATGGCTAGTGAAGATCTCCCAATCCGTGGGCTTTCTATTGATCTTGCTAGTTATGTCCTTTGTCATGCAGAAGCTCTGCAATTTCATGCAATCCCATTAGTCCAAAATTTCTTTGAGTTGTTGTGTATATGGGTCTCTATTCAGAAAATTTTGGCCTGTGACAAGGAGACCTAAGGTTTCTCCTAATCCTTTGACTCCAAGGTGTTTGATCCAATTGAAGTTTATTCTGGTGCAGGGTGATATATAAGGATCTAGCTTTCGTTTTGTACAAGTGATTAACCAATTTTGCCATCACCATTTACTGCAGAGGCTATCTTTCTTCCATTCTATTTTTTTAACTCCCTTATCGAAGATTAGGTGACTATAGGTTTGTGGGTTCATTTCTGGGTTTTCAGTTCTGTTCCATTGGTCATGAGGTCTGTTCTTGTGCCAGTACCAAGCTGTTTTGATTACTATGGCTTTGTAGTTGTTTGAAATTATGTATTGATATTTCTCCAGCACTGTTCTTTCTGTTAAGGATCATATTGTTCCATATGAATTTTTGGATTGCTTCTTCTATTTCATTGAAGAATGAGGTTGGAATATTGTTAGGTATTGCATTAAATTTGTAGATAGCCGTTGGCAGTATTGCCATTTTCCCGATGTTGATCTAGGAGCATGGGAGGTTTTTCCACTTTCTAAGTTCTGTTTTGACTTCCTTTTTCAGGTTTTTAAAGTTTTCATCATAGTGTTCTTTCATAAGTTAAGTTAATTCCTAGATATTTTATTTGAGGGGAGCTATTACAAAAGGAGTTGCTTTCCGGATTTCAGCCGTGGGGTCTTCTCATTGTTGGCATACAGAAAAGCCACTGATTTTTGAGAGCTAATTTTGTACCCTGCTACGTTGCCAAAGTTTTGAATCAGTGTGAGTAATTTGGGAGTGGAGTCCGTGGTATTCTTTGAATGTAAGGTCGTGTCTTCTGCAAAGAGGGAGAGTTTTACTTCATCTTTCCCTATTTGGATCCCTTTTATGTTTGCATCTTGTCTTATTGCTGTAGCTAGGCATTCTAATACTAAATTGAAGAGAAGTGGGAGAGTGGACATCCTTGTCTCATTCCTGAGTTGAGAGGAAATGGCGTTAGATTTTTGCCATTAAGTATAATGCTGGATTTAGCTCTGTCATATAAAACATTTACTATATTGAGGAACATTCCATGGATTCCTAATTTTTCCAGAACCTTCATCATAAAGGGGTGTTGGATCTTATCAAATGCTCTTTCTGCATCTATTGAGATAATATGTGGTTCTTATCCTTGCTCTTGTTGATGCGGTGAATAATATTAATTGATTTGTGTATATTGAACCAGCTTTGCATTCCTAAAATTAATCCTGTTTGATCTTGTTGCCCCATTTGTTAGGAAATGGAAAGACTTGGAAATAATTATATTAAGTGAAGTAAGTCAGGCCCAAAGAAATATAGGTCCCATGTTTTCCATTATTTGCAATAACTAGTACATGTGTAGGACAAGCAGAAAAGGCCAAAAGCTATGTACTTATGACCATATAAGATGATGTTAAGTGGAATGAACCCTAAGATAGGGACACAAATATCTTTTTTCTTTTTTTGTTTTTTGTTTTTTGTCGGTCGTGGGGCTTGAATTCTGGGCCTGAGCACTGTCCTTCAGCTCTTCAGCTCAAGGCGAGCACTCTACCACTTGAGCTACAGCGCCACTTCCAGTTTTCTGGTGGTTTATTGGAGATAGGAGTCTCAAGGTCTCTCCTGCCCAGGCTGGCTTTGAACCGCAATCCTCAGATCTCAGCCTCCTGAGTAGCTAGGATTACAGGCGTGAGCCACCAGCGCCCAGCAATATCTTTTTTCTTTCTTGCTATTGTTTCTAACGTATTTATAACATACCATGTGATTTTTTATTTTTTTGCTTTGTGTGTTCCTCCCCACAGTATAACCCCTATTTTCACTGTATTTGATGTCAGTGCCCTGAATCTTATATACACTTCTCTAATTTGGGGAGGGGAAGGGAAAAAAAATGGTTAAGTAAGGATAAAGGTTGACCAATTGTAGCAATGAGATGTAAAAAGCACTGTTGAAAACAAACTTTACAACCTGGAGGGGGGCATGGCAGGGAAAGAGTAGTTCTGGAGGTGGGAGGGAAGTGAAGGTAAGGGGAAAACAAAGCAGGAGGCAACAACGCTCAGTAAGAATTGTACTCATTATCTTGCTCATGGAACTGTAACCCCTCTGTACAACCTTTTTACAATAAAAAATACAAAAATATTACTCCCTTTAGCAACTTTCTGAACTTCAAAAAAGTATAATAAAATAACTTATTAGGGCTGGGAAGGTGGCTCAGTGGTAGAGTGCTTGCCTCACTTGCATGAGGCCCTGGGTTCAATTCCTTAGCACCAAATAAACAGAAAAAGCCAGAATTGGTGCTGTGGCTCAAGTGGTAGAGCACTAGCCTTGAGCTGAAGAGCTGAGGGACAGTGCCTAGGCCAAGAGCTCAGGCCCCACAACCAACAAATACACACACACACACACACACACACACACACACACACACACACACACACACACACATGCTTGAATTCTTGAAATCTATCATTCTATTCAATTGTCACTGTCATGTACTGAAGCATAATAATGAATGCCTATTTTATTTTGAATTCTGTGATAGTCCTTACTTGATTTGTTCAGGTAATAATACTCAGTACCTGTAAGAATGATCTCATTTAGAAAGAGAATCTTAGCCGGGCACGGGTGGCTCATGCCTATAATCCTAGCTACTCAGGAGGCTGAGATCTGAGGATCACGGTTCAAAGCCTGCCCAAGCAGGAAACTCTCTGAGACTCTTATCTCAAATAAACCACTAGAAAACCGGAAGTGGTGCTGTGGCTCAAGCGGTAAAGTGCTAGTCTTGAGCTGAAGAGCACAGAGACAGCGCCCAAACCCAGAGTTCAAGCCCCTCTACCGACAAAAAAAAAAAAAAGAAAGAGAATCTTTACAAGCAAAACCAAGTTAAGACAAGGTAGCAATATATTCAGATAGACCCCAAATCTAATATTCTTCTGGCTTTTTTCTTTTTCTTTTTTTGCTTATGTGATGCTGGGGAATCGAACCCAGGGTCTCATGCATGCAAAGCAAGCACTCTACCACTGATCCACCTTCCCAGCCTAATGTTCTTTTAAAATACCATATGAAACAGAGAGTAACATAGAGATTGTCCCACAGAGGCAAGGGCAGATTAATGAGAATAAGATGGAATAATAATAATAATTTTCATTATTATTATTAATATGTGATAATAAACTAATAAACCTTGGAATACCAGGGGTTGTAGCAACCACTAGAATGTAAGGTAAGTTATGAGGATTATTCTATAATTCAAAGGGATCGGATCATACTCCTACTTGCACCTTCAGTTTTATTTTGTAGTCTCTAGAAGTATGAAAGACTCCACTTACATTGCTTTAAATTATCCACTTTTGGTAATTTGTTATAGCAATCTTAGCGTATTAAGAGAGCTTCATACCTGGGAGAAAGGTGTCATTGTGTAAAATTCTTACCAAGGTAGAAGTAATGGCACAGTTCACTTGAGTAATGTGAGGAATAACCCAAATTTTGAGGCCAATTGTAGAAAACTTCTCTGTGCTATGGAATAGATTGTTGAGAGAGAAATGGATACTCAGGGTGATTCTAATGAAGACACAGCAGTGAAGAAGGTGACATACAAACTTCCTCTTATAGAACACATATTCTGTGGTGAACAGAATGATTTTGTAGCTTTGAACAGTAAAGGCATTTCTGGTATGGTCTGAGAAGTAAATGACAAGTATCTAAGTATCTAGGGCAAAGATATTCATTTTTATTAAGAGCAAAGAGCTCAGGCCTATAATTCTAGCTACATAGGAGACTGCAATCTGAGGACTGATCTTTGAAGCCAGCCCATAATCCATGACTCTTATCTCCAATTAACCAGAAAAAAAGACCAAAGTGGTGTTGTAGCTCAAGTGATAAAGCACCAATCTAGAGAATTGACAAGGGAGAATGTGAAACACTTGATTTAAGCACCAATCCTGGCATAAAATGAATATGTGTGTGTTTGTGTATATGTGTGAGACAGAATGGGGAGAGAGAGATAGGAGAGCAGCAGAACTTTTCACTAATTTTAGTATTGGAAGGCAAAAAGAATTTGGAGGTAAGCAATGCTTATTCTTAGCTGAGCATGTTCTAAACATGCTATAGGAGGAGTGGCCTGGCGTTTTTGTATCTACTGAAATTCAAATACAAAAAAAAAATTGAGGAAGATACTGCTGAGCAAAAAGAAACTAGCACTTGATGATTTGGAAAATCCTCTGTCTGTTTAGAGAATACAGTCTTGCTTAGGAGTGAACACATCTCTTCTGAAGACATGTGATTGTGGATCCAATCAACCATCTCTCCCAAAGCAGAAATAGAGAAAGGTTTATACAAGGACATGTAGAAGATTCTTATGGGTAATGATAATCATCCTTTAATAGCAACAGAAAAGTTATGAGACTTTTGAAGAATGCCACATGAATAACAGTCTAGACAAGAGGTCTAGATAATTGGCATCTTGAGTCCATCAGACTTATAAAATTAAATAAGAAGGAAGTAGACACAGACACTAGGGTATATCCTGGAGGATCCAGAAAAGAAAGGATCTAAAAGTAGCATATTATTTGTAAGATTTAAAAATCAAATTGAACTTATTAAGTTTTGAATTTGCCTTTGTTAAGTGGTTCCTTTATTTTTTCCATTTTTCTCCCTTTGGGAATCAGGGTGTGTGCCTTACGGTTGTTGTGACATTGTATTTTGGAAGCAAGTAACTTTATGCTCATCAAGAAGATCCAGAGCTAGAAAGAAATTTTGCATCAGTATAGAAAACAACCAGAGTCTAACCCCTGTTTTTTGAGTGAATTGGAGGGATTTTTGCATGTGGATATGGAGATAAATTTTACATTTAAACTTAAAGCTATAAGAAGTTAAGAACTGAGGGGATATTGACATGAGTGAAAGTGTATTTATTGTATGTAGGGAGGAAATGAATTACTGGAGGCCAAAAAGGAATGTTCAGCTCCTACCCCTTGGTACCTATGAATAAAAATTTATTTGAAAATAGATTTTCATAAAGATAAGCAAGTTAAGATGAACTTGTGAACAGAGGCCAGCACCATTTGTTGAAGTGGATGTCTTTCTTCCATCTGGTAATTTCGGCTCTTTTATTGAAGATTAGACATCCATGGGTCTGTGGGATCATGTCTGGGTCTTTAATTCTATTCCATTGGTCCACAGGTCTGTTCCTGTGCCAGTACCAAGCTGATTTTTTTTTATAACTACAGCTTTATAATAGAGTTTGAAGTGTGGTATTGATATTCCTCCAGCACTGTTCTTCCTGCTAAGGATTGTTTTGGCTATTTGGGGTCTTCTATTGTTCTAGATAAAATTTTTGATTGCTTCTTCTATTTCATTAAAGAAAGTTGATTGGATATTGATAGATATTGTATTTAATTTGTAGATAGCTTTGGGTAGTATTACCATTTTCATGATGTTAATTCTCCTAATCCAGGGGTATGGGAGGTTTTTCCACTTCCTCAGTTCTGCTTTAATTTCTGTTTTTTTAAGTTTTTAAAGTTTTCATCATAGAGGTCCTTCACCTCTTTGCTTAACTTTATTCCTTGGTATTTTACTTTTTAATGGTTATTACAAAAGGAATTGCTTTTTTTTAATTTCAGCCTCGCTCTTCTTATTGTGGGCATACAGAGAAACTAGTGATTTTTAAGTTATTTTTATACCCTGCTACTTTGCCAAAGTTTTGGTTCAGCTCAAGTACTTTGAGAGAGGAGTCTATGTGGTTTTTTTAAGTACAGGATCATGTCATCTGCAAAGAGGGAGATTTTTACTCCTTTTTTCCCCTATTTGGCTCCTTTTTATGTTTGTCCCTTGTCTTGATGTTCTGGCTAGGAATTGCAATATGATATTGAAGAAGAGTAGAGAGCAGATATCCTTGTCACAATCCTGATATTAGAAGAAATGGTTTTATCTTTTCACCATTAAGTATAATGGTGGCTGTAGGTTTTTCATATGGCCTTTATTAGATTGAGGAATGTTCGATGGATTCCTAGTTTCTCCAGAGTTTTCATCATAAAGGGGTGTTGGATCTTGTCAAATGCTTTTTCTGCATCTATTGAGATGAACATGTGGTTCTTGTCCTTGTTTCTACTGATATGTTGAACTAAAATTAATTAACTTGAGTGTATTGAACCAGCTTTGCATCCCTGGAAAGAGCACCCTGTTTGGTCATAGTGTCTGACTTTTTTTTTTAGATGTTGTAGTCAGTTAGCCAGAATTTTATTGAGAAGTTTTGCATCAAAAGAATATTTAAATATTTTTATTTTATTTAGTCACTCAGTCTACAGTCATTTCTGAGAGCAGCCATAAGAAACTGGTGGCATGTTAACACAGAAGTGTTCTGATTCACCAATACAATATGACAGTAAAATGAGTCAACTATGAGAGGATCATATGAGAGGTTCTGGTGTTACATCAGGTTTCCTGAGCTGGGCAAACCTCAAGAACATACAGAGTTAGCCAGGGATGAGCATAAGATTTAGTATCAAACAGCTAAAGATAGATAGTTCTACCTCTGATTTTTGATCTGACATACTCCTTTATCTCAACTTGATACGAAAAGGAACCCTTTCTATGACCTACAAGAATTAAATACTCTAAGATGTTTAGAAAAATCTAGAGTTTTTTAAGATAATAAAACTGGTACGATAAAGAATTAAGGGTTATATTTCTGTCCTTTGGAATCTAAGGTTTCTGACTTATTCCAAAATGAGAAGTAACTACTCAAGCAATCAAGGAAGGCAAGCCAATTTTAACAGAAAGTCCTTAGACCTTTATCCAAAAGAGTAGCTTTAGGAGTATTTACTTAGATCCCAAGTGGAATCTTGGTAGGTATAGTGTCAACAAATCAGACTATAAGGTCTATTTAGCTGGCAGAGGTCAAAACATTTGAGGCTGCTAAGACACTATAGTAAGTGCCTTGTTCTAGAACAACCACAAGTAAACATATAGGATTAAATAACTATAGAAGAAAATGAATACAAAGAAGCAAATCAAGATCGTTTTTCAGGATCAAGTGTGTGCTTAGTTTTAAACTTATGCTTGAAAGTTTTTAAGTGAAGTGGCACAAGATATGAATTCTGAAGATGTTATACAATAATTCAAATTAAAAGCATAACAAGTTTCTGATAGTCTCAATGTTATATATGTTCAGGAGTGAATGTTTATGGCATTTCCGCTATTCAGATGTTTATACAACTACT
Source organism: Dipodomys ordii (assembly GCF_000151885.1). Lineage (NCBI taxonomy): Eukaryota > Metazoa > Chordata > Mammalia > Rodentia > Heteromyidae > Dipodomys > Dipodomys ordii. Next base: position 9,176,539 of record NW_012267238.1, on the reverse strand, counting down.
AACATGTTAGTATTGTACAGTGGTGCATGATTAGGTCAGAAGAGTAGAAGTCTCATATTACAGTTGTTGTCTTCATAAGAAAGGCATTTAGTAGGATACCAATAGTTCTCACCTAAAATCCTAATTAATCTAGAAGTTTATATCTGAGGATCACAGTTCAAAGCCAGCTCAGTCAGAAATGTTTATGTAACTCAATTTTAAAAACTAACTGGCAAGCCCAGCACCAGTGGCTCATACCTATAATCCTAGCTACTCAGGAGGCTGAGATTGGAGGATTGTGGTTCAAAGCCAGCCTAGGCAGGAAAGTCCTTGAGACTCTTATCTCCAACAAACCACTAGAAAACTGGAAGTGGCTCAAGACTGCTGGTCTTGAGCTGAAGAGTTCAGGGACAGCACTCAAACCCAGAGTTCAAGCCCCACGACCAACAACAACAACAAAAAGTGGCAAAAAGCAAGCTGGGGGCATGACTCAAGCGCAAGAGTAGCAAAATTGAGCAAAAAATGTCAATAAAAAACATGAGTCTCTCCATGTAAGCCCCAAAACTATCACAAAAAAAGAAAAGAAAAAAACATTAGCTCCCCCTCTCTGTATGTGTGTGTATGTGAATGTAGGTGTGTTTGAGAGAGACAGAGAAGAGATGGTGTGTGTGTATATGTTTATCTCTCTCTATCTGTGCTTTTTTTTTTCTGGTCCTGGGGCTTGAACTCCAGGTATTATCCCTGAGCTTTTTTTGCTCAAATCTAGTGCTCTATCACTTGATCCTCAGTTCCAGTTCCTGGCTCTTTAGTTGTTAATTGGAGGTACAACGCTAAATCACTATTCTCAGGTGAGTATTATAGGTGTGAACAACCATCACCTGACCATCTCTCTGTACTTTTTAAAAACACAATAAGCAGACTAGCTAAAAAAAAAAAGAGGTCCTTTACGATCTGTCACTTAAATTGTGCACTTCTTAGTCTATAACACTGTATGAAAATATATGTTGTTTGGTTGCCAGTCTATTAGTAATTTATTACAAGAGCCAAAACTGATTCAAAAATACACACACACTCACACACACACACACACACACACACAAGAGCGTTAAGTATAGCCAAATAGCATTTGCTAGCTATGTTGTGTATGTATGTGTGTGTGTGTGTGTGTGTGTGTGTGTATAAGAGCACACATACACATGCACACACATATGCACACGTGTATACAGATCCTGGGACTTGCATTTAGGGCCTGGGTACTGTCCCTGAGCTTCTTTTGCTCAAGACTAGTACTCTACTGCTTGAGTTACAGCTCTAGTTTTAGCTTTTTGGTGGTTTGTTGGAGGTAAGACTCTCATAGTCTTTCTTACATAGTCTATTTTTGAACTGAAGTCCTCAGATCTCAGCCTGTTCAGTAGCTAGGATTATAATCATGAGTCACTGTCATCTCACAGTTGATGCTTATTTTTATCTGCCATGCTGTGTAACAAGAAATACCAGCAATAATACTATGAGAAAAGTTTATTTTTGCTCTTGAACTTTTTCATTGGAAGCTTCCCAGGTATTCTGTCATGGGTTGTTCTCTATGTCAGTAGCCTACCAAAACTGTGCAACAATGGACAAAAAAGATAAGCCTCTAGGCTTTGGTTGAGTAAGAGATACATTTCCAGGACACAACTGGTAGATTTGGGTGATGATTCTTTGGGAGAAGGTGACAAAAAGATTTCTACCCAATAGAGGAATAGCAGTTATTAGGAGAAAGAAAAGTGTCACTAAGACTTCTAGACATGTAAGATTTGATGTGATAGCTATACTGGCATGATTTTGAGAAGTTAATGAGGTTCTCCCAGAGGGCCAAAGTGTTGTGATAGGAAGTGGTAAAGGAAATGGGAAAAATATTTTCCGAAGACTTTTGGAAAGCCAAATCATGATGAGTATAAAAATCTCAGAAGCTTCTACTCACGTCGAGTCTTGGTTCCTGGATCGTCTCTGGTCTGCAAACTGCAGGATGGGGTCTCATATCTAAAATATACTTGAAATTCAAAAAATGAAATCCCCCAACAACAAATCCTCAAAGAAACAACTGCCCAATAAATAAGTGGGCTAAAGACTTTAAGAGAAACTTCTCTGAAGAGGAAAGAAGGATGGCCAATAAACACATGAAGAAATGCTCAACCTCCCTAGCCATAAAAGAAATGCAAATCAAAACAACATTGAGATACCACCTCACTCCAGTTAGAATGGCTAAAATAAAGAACTCTAATAACAACAGATGCTGGAGGGGATGTGGACAGAAAGGAACCTTATTGCATTGTTGGTGGGATTGTAAACTTGTTCAACCACTTTGGAAAGTAGTATGGAGGTTCCTCAAAAGATACCAGATAGAGCTCCCCTATGACCCAGCAATCCACTTTTGGGCATTTACCCAAATGTTTGCAAACAAGACCACACTAAAGCTACCAGCACGACTATATTTATTGCAGCATTATTTACTATAGCTAAGATATGGAACCAACCCAGATGGCCCTCAGTAGATGAATGGATCAAGAAAATGTGTTATATATACACAATGGAATTCTATGCCTCCATCAGAAAGAATGACATTGCCCCATTTGTTAGGAAATGGAAAAACTTGGAAAAATTATATTAAGTAAAGTAAGCCAGGCCCAAAGAAACATATGACCCATGGTTTCCCTTATTTGCAATATCTAGTATATGTCTGAGTCAAGCAGAAAAGGTCAGGTAAGGTGAAGTTAGGGAAATGAACCCTATGATATGTATTCAAATGTTTTTTTTCTTTCATGTGATTATTTCTAACACATTTATAAGATTATTTCTTTGTTGCTTTGTATGTCCCTCCCCCACAGTATAACCCCTGCTTTCACTGTATTTGATGTTGGTATAATTTGTGGAGGGGAAGGGGAAAAACAAATCGTTTAAATAGGGATACAGGTGAACCCATTGCAACAATGAGATGTACAAGTTATTATGTCGAAAATGAACTTCACAACTTTGGTGCAGGGTTGGGGGGGGGAGGATGGGGTGGGGGGGCAGGGGGAGGATGGAAAAGGATGGGAAGAGGAACCAAAGGAGGAGGCTACAATGCTTGATAAGAAATGTACTCACTATCTTGCCCATATAATCGTAACCCCTCTGTACAGTATTTTCACAATTTAAAAAAATCTCAGAGAAGTTTGACATAGATAGAGTCACATCAATCATTTTACTAAGAGATATAAAGTCCTACACTCTGAGATGGTGGGTCGAATTCACAAATTATAGTTAATATGCTGTAGAATTACTAGGCGTTCAAATATAACTAGAAATGAGGTAAACTCAACACCTCATAATAAAGAGCTGATGAGTGATGTGGAAAATCTAGGGGGAAAAACAACAACAACAACAACAACAAAACAAAAAACAAAATCATCCCTGCCACTTGTCATGGTGTCGTCCCAGATGAGGCATATAAATAAATATGTCACTCATAATGTTTCTATTTCTTCCCACCAAACTGTCAGAAAAGTGGGGTAAGAGAACAAAATCACAGGCCCAGCTAACAGAATCAAACGATATTAACAAAAACAATAGCCTTCTTGGTGGCAGTATTAAGATTCTTATAGGTTACAGAAGAAGGGTCCATGTAAAGCTGCACCAGCAAATCTGTGAATGTGGAATAAAGATTTGTTTATCATCATTAGGTCTGCTACTTCTACTCATTGCGGTACTAATGAGGGCAACACCTGCGTCACCATACTTTTGAAAAATGTACTTGTTGTCAGTCAGGTGCTTGCTGAGACCTGAAGATTGCCATTCAAAGTCAGTCCAGGCAGAAAAGAGTGGGAGGCTCTCATCTCCAATGTAACAGCAAAAACTTGGAAGTTGAGTTGTGGCTCAAGTAGTAGAGTTCCATGCTTGAGTGAAAATAAAAGCCAAGCAAGCAGTCCTTATTTCAAGCCTTCCTTCAGCATGAGTACGTACATACACATGATGTATGCATGTTTGAATATATATGTCAGTAAAGAAATGAGCAAAGTGCTGAGACAAAGGACAAAGGGGGAACCAATGCAACAGCAATGCTCACAAGATAATATGTTGGAAATGAAATTTACAACTTAGGGGAAGGAGAGCCAGGGAGAAGGAAAGTAGGAGAAAACAAGGGAGTGGGTAACAATGTTTGACAAGAAAAATACTCATTACCTTACTTATGTAACTGTAGCCCTTCTAATATCACCTTATGATAAAATAATAACAATGATGATAATAAAAATAATAAAATGAACTGTTACTTTGTTTTGTTGTATGTCCTAACCATTCAGAATGGTAGACAGAGACTATGATGGCTGAGCAATCTAGAGATTCACATTGTTGTTCAAGTTGCTCATGTTTTTTGGAGCTTCACCCTCATCTAATTAATAGGTATTACAATCGTAATCTACAATTCATTTGAAAATTGGTGGAGCGAAATACCCAACGATACTTAGAAAATAAAAGAAAAATTAGCCATGAACTGGTAGCTTACACCTATAATCCTAGCTACTCAGAAAGCTGAGACCTGAAGATTGAGGTTCAAATCCAGCCCAGGCAGGAAAGTTCATGAGACACTTAACTCCAATTAACCACCAGAAAACTGGAAGTGGCATTGTGTCTCAAAGTGGTAGAGTGCTCACCTTGAGCTGAAGAGCTCAGGTACAGTGCCCAGGCCCAGAGTTCAAACTCATGACCACCACCAACAACAAAACAACTAAAAGTAAATACGTAAAAATAAAAAATTAGCTATTGAAAAATGTATCTTACTCTTCTCATATTTCAAAAAAAACTAGAATGACAGTCATGTGAAGAATAAAGCTAAAGGAAACAGAAGAGAAGACAGGAAGAAAGATATCATGGGAAAAATGAATTCTGTGCCAATGTTTGGAAACCCAAAAAAGCTTATCTAATTTATGTCAGAAACCTCAAGTCACTCAGAAACTCTTAGTACAAGAGGCCTCCCAGCGTAGGTATGGAGGCTAGTGTTAGTCAAAAGTTATGTAAGAGGGCTGGGAAGGTGGCTCAGTGGTAGAGCGTTTGCCTTGCATGCTCGAGGCCCTGGGTTCGATTCCTCAGCACCACATAAGCAAAAAGAAAAAAGCTGGAAGTGGCGCTGTGGCTCAAGTGGTAGAGCGCTAGCCTTGAGCTGAAGAGCTGAGGGACAGCACCCAGGCCCAGAGTTCAGGCCCCACGACCGGACCCAAAAAAAAAAAAAAAAGTTATGTAAGAACTGGCTAGATCCCTGTATTCCTTTCTCCAGTGTGTGGGCTGAACCTTACTGTAACTCTCTCATAAAGTCATATGTTTAAATAATCTAACAGGAAGAGTGTCTGTGCCTGGAGGCAACAGGCTTGATGTTCAAATTATGACAATAAAACTTTGCATGACAAAATGCTGTTGAAATCCAACCTTCCTCCCAACTTGGTTCTCAGAAGCCAGATAGACAGTTGATTCTTCCTTACAGGGTCTTGGAATTATTTTCCTTTAATTAAAAGGTGCTACCTCAAGAAAAAACAAACAAACAAACATCTATTGATGTTAGAAATATACCCCCCCAAAAAAAATCCCAGGTAGATTACAGCAGCAGTATATTTGATGATGGAAGGTCCCATTTACATAGGATTTTCCTTTTTATCTTGCTATTGCATTGGAACTAACAGTGGAGGTTCAGTAAACATGGAGACATTTCTTCACATAAATATATATATATATATATATATATATATATATATGAAACCAAAGGCATACGACTATGCAGAAAAATATTTAAAAGAAACTATAGTAAACTTTTTCAAGTCAATGAAGACATGGTATATTATCCTATCTAACAGAATATCACTAGCCATAAGCAGTTACTAAAGTTAAGTAAAATCAACATTGTATGACAAATGACAACTGTACTGTTTTACAACTGTGGTAGAAAATCTCTGTCACATCAGGAAGCCCTGTGAAAAGTGCTAAAAAGCCAAGATATTAATAAAAACTCTTCAGAAGTTAAAAAGGGTGAATACTAGTAGTTTATATCTGTAATCCTAGCCACTCGGGAGACCAAAGTCTCAAGGATAATAATTCAGATCCAATCTGGTTTAAAAAAAATGTCAAAGCAACAAAGAAATCATCTTTTAAATATGTTAGAAACAATCACAAGAAAGTTAAAACATTTGAGTACTTATCTTGGGGTTCATTTCTCCTAACATCAACTTATCTGACCGTTTCTGCTTGTCTCAGACATATACTAGTTATTGCAAATAAGGGAAACCATGGGACTTACGTTTCTTTGGGTCTGGTTTACTTCACTTAATATAATTTTTGTAACTCTTCTGTACAGTATTTTCACAATAAAAATGTATAAAATAAAAAAAAGTCAAGACTACTTCTCCAATTAATCAGAAAAATCCTGGGCTAGAAGTGCTTCAAGTGGAGGAGTGCCAACTATTAGCATGCAATCAAAACAACAACATGAGGGTTAGTTCCTAACATCAGTACCCTGAGGAGGGAGACTGGAAGAGAGAAAGAAAAGGAGAGAGAGAAGGTGGGAGGGAGAGAAGGAAGGAAAGAAAAAAGTAAAAGTATAAAAAAACACCTGGAATGAATTAGAAAATCAACAGTGTTATATGATTAGAACAAAATTACAAAGAAATAGAAAATAATAGCTTAGTCTAAGGGCCCAATATTAAAGTATGATCAAAAATGGAATCAGAAAGAAAGCAATAATCTAAGAGATAAAAAGAAATTATCTAAGAGATTAAAGATGATTCCCAGAAAGAAAGGACATGCTTTTGCAAACCAAAGAAAAAGGGAGGGGGAAGAGGAGGCACAAGTGGAAAGATACCAGTCTGAAAATGAAGACAGAGAAATGGACACATACACTATAAACACAAACCAAGTATGCCCAGGATGTTAAACTGTTTCTTGGAATGATGTGCTCAAGATATTTATCAGATCCTGGTGGATTTGGCGATGTTAAGTTCCTTGGGACTGGATGGGGGGGAGGGAGAAGAGGGAAAGAGTGATGCCACACACCTGAAACCATAGGCTGAGATCCAAGGATCACAGTTTGAAGCCAGAAGGAGCAAGAAAGTTTGTGAGATTCTCATATCCCACTCACCACCATAAAAAAAAAATAGGAGCGGAGCTAAGTGTCAAAGCCCCACTACCACCACTAATTAAATAATAGCAATACAGTAATATAATTTGGAAATAAGAAGGTAAAAATTTAGTATTTATACTTCTTTAGCATTAGTATATGTGCCTGGATGGAGCTTGGATTTTGAGAAAGAGAATTAGAACACACTTCTTCTTATAGAAAGAATCGGAGGACAAATTGACTTTATAATTATGTACATATATAACTTTGAATGTTTAGTATTGATAAAAGAATTTAGTATGTTTTATGACATATGCTAGCTTTTAATAGATGTTTACTGTTAGCTGAATCTTAAGCAGGAATCTAATGGCCTTTATGTTTGCTAGGATTAAATCTCGTCTCTCATGCCATTTTTCTAGCACAAATAGAAGCATTTGTGAGCATTTATTTTCTACAAAGTTGTTCTGTAAGTCTAAGATTCATATCAGGTTTCTGCAGATCTTGCAGATCTATATAAATGATTTGTTTTATAGTTTCTCTCCTATCACTTCTTTTTTTTCTTGGGCCAATACTCATTTTTTTTCATACTTGCCTTTTTAAAGCATCTCTTATAAGAATCTGATAGGACAAGGCTCAAGTTTCATATGGCCACAATCAGCTAGTTAGTAGTGGATTCAGCTTTACATGAAGTACTGTGCTACAGCCTTGCAATGAAAAAAATCTTTTGATGTTTTTCTGAAGCTTACTCCAGACAATGCTGTAGGTAACAAGATACCTTTGTATTTGCAACTTTCACTTAAAAAGTGAGGAATGATCATCACCCCAGTGACTTTTGCTTGCTGAGCTTATTTGCAACTTAATGCGAATGTCAAGGTGACAACTGAATGTAAATAGAGTTGGCAGAAGCAACTGAGGTGGAGTTGCAAATGTAGGACTGGCCATCCATGCTGGCACATTTTCATCCTAAACACACAATGATGTTTCCTATGAACAATGGGGTGTAGCAGAGAAGGACAGATTCTATGTTTCATGACCAACAGTTCAAGTCTTCCCTGTTTTCCTGAGGTCTAGGGAGTAGAACTGAGAACAGGAACAGATGAAACTCTGCAGATACTTTCAAAAGCAATGGCAAATGTCAATTCCTCCAAAGGCAAAGTCAGTGTGGTGGAGGAGATGTTATCAGGTGCTCAGATTTATAGAACACCTACCTGATAGTAGCTCCCAGCCTATTAGGATTATGAGTTAATAAACACTTATGACACAATAGAGATGCTTATTAAATGATATAGAATAAGCATAGACTGTGGATTAACTGCTCTTTGACAGTAAAACAATAAAGATTTTACGAATGACAGCTGAGGATTATAAACAGTGGTAGAACCTTATCAGGACTCATTTACCAATCCACTCAACAAGTCATAGAATATTTTAACAGAACATATGGTTCAGACCTACAAAAGACTGAATTCTCAAGAAGGCTGTGTGCAAGAAATCTGCACAGATATCACAACAAAACCAATAGAATAACATAAGTTATAAATAAAAAGGAGCAAGGATGACTAAGCCCTGTATCTAGGGAAGAAACCAGCCCAGAAAGGACTATTAGATTCCAAAAGACATTGTGTTATCTTTGAGATGACTTAGTTTTGAAGAAGGTATTTAGAGTCTAAGGCAGAATAGTAAACCAAGGAAATAAAAATGTAGTTGTCTAACCGCCCCATTTGTTAGGAAATGGAAAGACTTGGAAAAAATTCTATTAAGTGAAGTAAGCCAGGCCCAAAGAAACATAGGTCCCATGGTTTCCCTTATTTGCAATAATGAGTATATATCTAGGATAATCTTAACAGATAAGCAGAAAAGGTCAAAAGCTATGTACATATGACCATATAAGATGATGCTAAGTGAAATGAACTCCAAGATAGGGATGCAGAGATTTTATCTTTGACACTGTTGTTTTTAATGTACTATGTGATTTTTTTTGTTTCTTTAGTATGTTCTTCCTCCATGGCATATTCCCTTTTGTCACTGTATTTGATTCCAGTGCCCTGAAACTTATATATACATTTTTCTAATTGGGGGATGGGAAGGAAAATAACAAAATTCTGAAATAAGGATACAGGTTGACCCATTGTAACAATGAGATGTACAAGACACTGTGTTGAAAATGAACGGTATAACTTGGTCTGGGGGTGGGAGGAGTTGGGGAAGTGGGGAGGGAAAGGATGGTGGGGGAAAAACAAAAGGAGGGAGTAACAATGCTCGATAGGAAATGTACTCATTACTCTACTCAAGTAACTGTAACCCCTCTGTATAGTATCTTTACAATAATAATATATGTAAATTAAAAATAAAAAATGTAATTGTCTAAGGAGTAAAAGGAGAAATTAATGTTTTATTAATAAAACATTTTAAAAATAGCACCTTTTAGCAATATCAATAATAAATGTGAGTGCGCCGCATCTTACAAAATTTATAAGCTTCAGATTGATTGGCTGAAATGTTATAAGCTTCAGATTGATTGGCTGATATGTAAAAGAAAAGAGGTTGGCCAAACATAGTATTTTTCTAGTACTTAAATTTCATTCCTTGATATGTATTGAAATATACAGCATTGCACTGAAAAAGTTATTTTTAATTTTACATACTCAATGTTTAGCAAAAATTTAGAATGTTCATTAATGTATTGCATATCTGGAAAGCACCACTAAGAAACACACTTTATTTGAGCTATTTTTCTGAAACATAAATTTTGATTGCTTCCTTTTCCTTTTTAATGATAAAATCTATTAATATCTCATGGGACAAATATTTTCACACCACATTTCAAGAAACACCAGACACTTTATTTGCAGATAAAGGCACTTTCAAACTTGAGTATAGTGAAATCTACACACTCAAATTTCTGGAAGGTTTCATATTTATCAACTATAATATTCATTAAGAATATTATGAGCCAGGTGCCAGTGGCTCACACCTGTAATCCTAGCTACTCAGGCAGCTGAGATCTGAGGATGATGGTTCAAAGCCAGCTCAGGCAGTAAAGTCCATGAGACTCTTATCTACAATAAGCCACTCAGAAAAACTGGAAGTGGCACTGTGGCTAAACTGGTAGAGCACTCACCTTGAGCCAAATAGCTGAGGGACAGTGCCCAGGCCCAGAGTTCAAGCCCCACGACAAAAAAAAAAAAAAAAGAATATTATGAGCTGGGCCAATGGCTCACACCTATAAATCCCAGAAGGCAAACTGACTTATCAGGAGGCTGAGATCTGGGGATCACTGTTTAAAATCAGCCAGGGCAGAAAAGTCCTCAAGACTCTTATCTCTTAATAACCAACAAACAATGACTGACTTAAATGTGGCTTATATGATAGAACACTGGGTATAAAAAAAAGCCAAACAAGAGTACAAGGTTTTCAATTCAAAACCCAGTTCCAGCATAAAAGGTAAATAAAGATTATGTGGGGGGAGAGAAAAAATTGTATGACATTATTAATTTTAAAATATAATTTATGATTGAATGTGACAATTTCTCAAAGGCATGCATAAGCAAAGAAACCTTTATCTGAACCCTTCATGTCTTAATCAAAGTTGAAGGTCCATTTTCTCCATAGGATTTAAAAAAAAAGAAGAAGAAAGTTAAAAATGCCTTTTAATACTTGTTGTATAAGTTCTAGAGTTCAGGGTTGGGATGTTAATGGTAGAGCTCCCAGGACAAATGTATTACAAAAGAAACCTAGATGAGGAGAAGAATGTACACACGCTCACTTTCACCTAACAAAACCCCACATTTCTCCATTCTTGACATGAATAGATTTGATGAAGTTCATCTTAAGAAACTAAGTTAGGTTTCGTGTGGCATAGTTGCTGCAGTCACAACTGATTGAACTGATTTCCCCTGTCCTTTTTTAGTAATTTTTTTATTGTAAAAACATTGTACAGAGGGGTTACAGATACATGAGTAGGGTAATGAGTACATTTCCTAGCGAGCATTGTTACCTCCTCCATTATTTTCCCCCTACCATCACTTCCCTCCCCACCTCCCCAACTCTTCCCGCCTTCCCCCCAACATTGTAATGTTTGTTTTCAATATAGTGTCCTGTACATCTTGTCATCACAATGGGTCAGCCTGCAACCCCATTTAAGCGTTCTGCAATATCCCTTCCCCTCCCCAAATTACAAAAATGTATATACAAGATGCAGAACACAGGCATCAAATCCAGTGAAAACAGGGGTTATACCATGGGAGAAGAACCTACAATAGAAACAAAAGAATCACATAGTGCAATGTAAATACATTAAAAACACTAGCAAGAAAAACAACAACAACAACAAAAAACCCTCTTGTGTCCCTGTCTTGGGGTACATTTTGCTTAGCATTATTTCATGTAGTCATATGTACATAGCCTTTGACCTCTCTGCTTTTCCTAGACATGTATTAGTAACAATGAAATTAGAAAACAATGGAAACCACGGGACCTATGTTTCTTTGGGTCTGGCTTATGTCATTTAATATAATTTTTTCCAAGTCTTTCCATTTCCTAGCAAAAAAGGCAATGTCATTCTTTGTGACGGAGGCATAGACTGCTCTCCAGACCAGTCTTTTGTTGGTTTATTGGACATAGGGTCTTGACAACTTTCCTTCCTTGTACCACATTTTCTTGATTCATTCATCCACTGAGGGGCATCTGGGTTGGTCCCATATCTTAGCGATTGTAAATAATGCTGTGATAAGCATGGTTGTGCAGGTAGCTTTGATATGACCTTGTTTGTGATCATTTGGCAGGAAATCCTGTAACACATGGAGGCTGAACAATACACTATTGAACCACCAGTAGGTCATGGAGAAGATTAGAAAGGAAATCCAAATGTTCATGATATTCAACAAAAATGATCACACAAATTATCAGCTTCTCTGGGACAGAGCAAAGGCAGTACTCAGAGGAAAGTTTATAGTTCGGAGTTCCTACATCAACAAATTGGAAAGATCTGAAGCCAACAATTTAATGAGGCACCTAAAGCTCCTTGAAAACGAACAAGCTAAACCCCAATCTAGTAGACAGAAACAAATAATTAAAATTAAATCTGAATTAAATGAATTAGAGTCCAAAAAACTATAGAAAGAATTGACAAAACGAAGAGTTGGTTCTTTGAAAAAATTAATAAAATTGCCAGACCCTTAGTAAATCTTATGAGAAAAAAAGAGAATACTCCCCTGTCTTTTTAAAATGACCCTACTCTTTCTATGGAGCAGTCTTATAAAGTGAAATAAATTCTAGAACCTATTATAATATTTGGTTTCTTAGGGGAGAAGGCCCATTGATTCCACTGAGAGAAACTACAACGATGACAAAATATGCTATGTAAATATAAAATGTTGCAGAATAATTAAAATTTCACTAGTGTAATGCCTGAATGTCTTTGCTTGGTATCAGGACTTGAGAAAAGTCTTGTTTCATCATCATACATTGGCTTACTCAATTAACAGGTGAAATATTAAGTCACTTTTTGTTTTAGTTATCTAATTTCTTAAGAAAAATGGATTTTTGGTTCTAAAAATTGTTATAAGACCAACAGATGATGAATGTTGACCTCTTCTCCCCTATTCTCCCTTCTTTTATCTTCTTGTCTCTTCTCTTCTTTCTCTATTTTCTATCTCTATTTCTTTCCTTTTCTTCCTCTCTCTCTCTCTCTCTCTTCCTTTTCTTATCATTTCTTTTTGGGTCTTTCTTTTGATATGTTGGGGCTTGACCTTAGGGCTTAGTGTTCGTTTATTTATTCATTTTGGCCTGGTTTCAAGTCATATTTCCTTTTTAGTTTTTAAGTCGTTGTACAAATGAAGTAGCACTCAACAATGCAATTGATGAATAAAATGCTTGATGATCAGTGTCTCCCTTTTCAGCTTTCTTACCCATCCCTCTCAACTTGCCTAAGCCTAGTTCTTGATTAGCCTTTTGGCTCATGGCTGGATTTCTACCACTTGAGTCATGGCTCCAGACCAGCCTTTTGTTGGTTTATTGGACATGTGTCTTGATGACTTTTCTTCCTTGTTCTGACTTTGAATTGAAATTATAAGCAAGAGGCACAGGTGCCAAACTTCTGCCACTTTCTGAATGCTATTTGAGCCTCCATTAACAGTGAAGGAATCCCATGTGCTGTCTTCACACTGTGTCATAAATTCCTTGCCTTTTATTTATTTTTTATTATTATTTTTGTTGGTTGTGGGGCTTGAACTTGGGCTAGGTGCTGTCCCTGAGCTCTTCAGCTCAAGGCGAGCACTCTACCACTTGGGCTACAGAACCTCTCCTGGTTTTCTTGTGGTTAATTGGATAGTGGGAGGGAAGGGATGGTAGGGGAAAAACAAAGGAGGAGGCAACAATGCTTGATAAAAAAATATACTCATTACCTTGCTCATGTAACTGTAAGTCCTCTGTACAGTATTTTCACAATAAAAAAAACTTATTAAAAAAAAGAGTCTCACAGACTTTCCTGCAGGGCTGGCTTTGAAAGGTGATCCTGACATCTCAGTTCTTGAGTAGCTAGGATTACAGGCATAAGCCACTGGCACCTGGCCTTGCCTTTATTTTAACAGCTCTCTGTTTGAAGAAAACTATTCACAATCCTTCTTAATTTAGCTGATTGATTTGTACATAGTTTATTTGTACATAATTTAGTTGATTTGTGCATACCTTGCTAAAATTACTTTAGTCTTACTTAACTCACAAATGCTCCTCCAAAAGCAACTCCCTAATATTGCTACAGAGTCTTGCACCTACCCTAAAGTTCTCTGTGAATAGTCTGATATATCCCAATGCTTCAGTGGTATTTTATTGAGGCCAAGACTCTGTGCCTTTTCTTTTTCCTTTACTATAATTCTGTAATGAAAATGGTGTTGCCTGGTCTACAGGTTCCTTCTAACCATTTTCCTCATTCCTTACATGTGTAAAACATATATGCAAGCTTGATCATTTTTTTCCAGAAAAATAAGCCCAGTTAAAACAGAGGCTCAGAACAATGAAACCTGGGAGTGAATGCAGTAGTATAACTGCTTCAAAACAAGTCCTCTGTGAGCCATGATTTAGATTATATAAGGTCAAGGAGGAAAGTTATTGCGTGCTAATTAGTTTTAATTTCCACTTTTACATGGTCAGTTGAAGATGGCAGGAGCATGAAAAGAGGGCAGGAAAACTTTGGGCCAAGAAGGACAGAGGATAGAGATGTCAGTGTCTCTATCAGCATTGCACAGAGAGGTCAAGATAGCTCAGTGTAATCAAGGGACAATCTCACTTTCAGTCAAGGAGCTGAGATTGTGCACTCAGCAAAATAAATAACAGTAAAACAGCAATGCCAGTATCACCAGAGGTTTCCTTTCTTTCCCTTCCTCTCTATATTCCCAGGATGCCATAAACATCTGCTTAATGTCTGTTTCCTTCATAAGCAAGAAAAAGTCTCAAAATGATGATATTTTTGTTTTTGTTTTTTCCTGGTCCTGAGGCTTGAACTCAGGGTCTGAGCATTATCCCTGAGCATTCTGCCACTTGAACCACATCTCTACTTCTGACTTTTCAGTGGTTAATTGGAGATAATTATATTAAGTGAAGTAAGCCAGGCCCAAAGAAACATAGGTCCCATGGTTTCTCTTATTTAGTATATGTCTGAGACAAGCAGAAAAGGTCAGATAAGTTGATGTTAGGTGAAATAAACTCCAAGACAAGTATTCAAATGTTTTTTCTTCCATGCGATTGTTTTTAACATATTTATAAGATGATTTCTTTGTTGCTTTGTATGTCCCTCCCCCTTGGTATAACCCCTGCTTTCACTGTGTTTGATGTTGGTATAATTTGTGGAGGTGAAAAGAAAAAACAAATCGTTTAAATAAGGATACAGGTGGACCCATTGCAACAATGAGATGTACAAGACATTATGTCAAAAAACAAACTTTACAACTTTGCCGGGGGAGGGTGAGGGGGGAGGAAGATGGGACGGGATGGGAAGGGGAAACAAAGGAGGAGGCTACAATGCTTGATAAGAAATGTACTCATTATCTTGTCTATGTAATTGTAACCCCTCCATACGGTATTTTCACAATTAAAAAAAAGATCCAAAGTCTCAGGTTCCTCCCTTAAAAAAAGAATTTCATGAAGTTTTTATCCATGGGTTGGCTTTGAACTGCAATCCCCATATCTCAGCCTCCTGGTAGCTAGGGTTTCAGGCATAAGCTACAGGCACCTCATTTCAAATTGAGTTTTTAAAATCTTTACTCTTAAACCTAATACATATCTATATTCACTTAATAAAGCAATCAAACAGGAGCTGAATAATCACTGGACAAGAAAAAATATAAGAAAGTGTTGAATATGAGTTCTGTAGAACTGTTAGGTATTTTTGCCCTGCATATATAAAGCAAAGAGCTTCTCCATGCCAAATTCATCTGACCTTCTTGGCTTATTGTGCAACCCTTAATTTCCATGGGTTTCAGATGTCTTCTTACAGATGGGAGAAATAGCATAGTTCTTTTGTCTCCTCTTGATGCTTTGACTCTCAGTCATCTAATAGCTGTGGTCTTCTTCTCAACTGGACTTTGGAGACTTTTAAATAAAAGATATATCGAGCTCTCAAATAAAACTGTGCTCTTACTGATCAACATACTGTACATAAACAAAGAAGTGGGGCAAACATTATTTTCACATATTCTTTTCTGTCTTCCATCAGAAAAAAATACCTGAGATATCTCTGGTGGCTTGAAGTATACAAAGGTACAGCAATCTATATACTTACGATATGAGGATCTCTGAAGCAAGCCCAGGCAGACAAATCAAGAGATTCTTTCTTATTTGCAATTATCCAAGGAAAAAGCCAGAAATTGAGACTTACTTCAAGAGGTAGCATGGCTGTATTGAGTGAAAAAGCTAAGCAAGAACATAAGTCTCTGAATTCAAGCCCCATATAAGAAGAGGTCTGACATAAGATGCATGATTTCTTTCAATTTCTGGATCAATTCTATGAAGTAGGTGTTATTCTAGTAATCTCGTTTTTGAATGAAAAATGTGGGAAGAGAAGGCTTCGACAATTTGTTCAATGTCACACAGATTATGGGTTGTGCTTCCAAACCTCCATTCCACTCATGGTTGGCTAATTCCAACAGTTAAGTTATCAACTACCACACCGGTCAGATAGAGTCATTCTTAGAAAAATTACTAATTTAGTACACAAATGCAATGCTATTCTATCTTTATGCTGTCTGAGGTAGGGCTAAGTTTAAATTAACCATGAACAACAGTATGTGCTGTAACCAGGCTTTTATACCCAAGATAAATGGAGTTTTTCTTACTAATTGTTAAGACACCCAATTATCTGACTATAGTTGTTCTTCTTACCACTCTTCATGTTGCTCGTCAGTTCAGTGTACCCATGCTGTAGCCATTCTAAGTATCTCATTCTTCCCTGAAGTGACAAGTTTTGTACCTTTTCACATGCTGTTTGTGGTAATTAAATTACTTCTTTCTTTTCTCCCTGCTCGGACAAACTCTGGGTACAGATGCTCATCCTCTAAGACCTGACTCATAGGTCACCATTACTCCCCTGAAGTCTTTCTCTTCTCCCTGTAATATGTTCACTACTCTGGACCCTACTGCACATACAACCTGTGGCCTAACAAAATATAAATGCCTTGTTAATGCAACATACATATACTCTATAAAACATGGCATCTTACAGGATGAATAAAACAGAAAAGTCTGTCTTCCTGATACCTTGGTCATAGCAGCAGATGCCAGTAACAGACAAGAAAACATATACAATAGAATAATTTGTCTTTGTACCTTCTATATTCTAGAAATTACCATAAAACCTAGGAATCAGGAGTGGCAAAGGTTAGGTGGATCAAGGGAGCCATATAGAAGGTGACTTAAGACAAGACTTGAATTAGAACAGGGGGTTGACAATGTGTCTATGTGGAGATGCAAAAGTTTCTGACCCAGGAGCATTCGTGGCATCTAAGAAGCATGGTAAGGTAGACAATGTGGTAATTACTGAACCTTTATTTAAGGGAGAAATTGCAGCGATGAATCAGAAGATGTGTGGGAAATAAAGCAGTCATAGCGGGCTAGCTAGTCAATTGTGTGTGTGTGTGTGTGTGTGTGTGTGTGTGTGTGTGTGTGTATGTGTCTACTTGTGTACTAGTTCTGGGGTTTGAACCAAGGGCCTGGATGCTGTTGCTTAGCTTTTAAACACAAAGTTGGTGCATTACTCCTTGAGCTACAAAACTCCACTTCCAGCTTCTTTGCAGTTAATTGTAAATACAATGTTTCATAGAATTTCCTGATTGGGCTGCCTTCAAACAGCAATCCTTAAGTCTTAGCCTCCTAAATATCAAGGATTGTAGATGTGAACCACCTGTGCTGGCAAGGAAGCCGGTGTAACTTTATATTCATGGGCCCTGTTCCTGCCAAGCTTCTCTCTCTGTGTCTCAAAAGTACTAAGTAAGCACTTGTCCACTCATCTCTTTGCTCTTCCAGCTCTTCACATCGCTAGCTTCTTCAATCACCCTGCAGATGTTGGATCATCAGTGTCTGAGCAGGTAAGGCCTTCTCTGACTGTAATGTTGGAAGTTAAAGCTATGGCTGCCTTCCATCTCACTCAGCAACAAGTTTCCTTCTTAAGGATTCACACCAACTTTATCTTCTTCAATGCTGACTTGCTGATTCGTTCATCTCACTCCCCTCCCTAGGAATAAAAAGGCAGGATGACAAGATCTCTCTCAGCTTGGTTCTGGTGCATCCCTACTTTCAAGCAGTCAGCCCCACACATCAGAAGTGCGCAAGTTTTAACTTCCTAAGGAACAAATGATACATGGAAAAGTAATTGAATAAGCAAATCCAACAGAAAAGCTCCTAGAATGCCCCATAAGAAGAAGACCGGCTTAGTTTGCTCTTGAAGACTTCAGTTAGGTCACTTAAAAGACAAGTCTACTTAGAGAGAATCAGCTAGTATGGATTTCAATTTGTGTGCCACAGTTGCTCATTTCAGAGAACCTAGTGAAGCAATATGTCCACATATCCTGAAAAAGACATTCACATTCAATTCACTTCTACTCCTGGGGAGTCCAGAGCCTCTAAGCTCCCTTTTGAGCCCATGTTTCTTCTTTACCTCAGTCCTGGCTGGGTTTTCATAAGGCATCTCTATTATTATTTATACAAAGTGTCTGTTTATACATCTTTCAAGTGCCAGGTCCAGGAGACTTGATGCTTTTTTTTTATAAGAAGTATTTTATTGTAGTGTTTGCAGTTGTTTTTTCTGTCTTTTCCCTTTCTGTTACTGTTTTTATTTCTGTACCTTTTGTTTTACATGTAAGTTTATCTGATTTGGGGAGGGGAAAGGAAAGCACTGAATCTTGAAGGCATTATTTGTTGTTCTGGAAAGACCTGTGTCTGTTCCAGTTCTGCTTCATTTTAAATTCTGAGCTAAGTGATTGGCTTCAAATCTCTGTGTACAAAGTCACCTTTCTAACGAGGAGAAACTATACTCGATACCAAAGCAGATGATTTTATCAATAACATCATACTGTGCAGTGAAATCTATGTGCCATCACTAATATTGTGTTACTTTTTAAAAGTAACTATTTTCAATTACCAAGTAATGCTTAGAATGAAGACATGGAAAAATAATTAGACATTGTGGCATAATTATCACCCAGCACCTTATCTCAACTCCAACTCTGAGGTAGGTTTTGCTCTGCTTATATTTCAGCTAAAGAAAGAGAAAATTAAAAACCACACATACTTAATGCAATGCTTGAGCAGTGCTAAAGCAGTACAGATGTGAATCCAGCCTATGTCCTTCTGAAATCCACAGTTTTCTTCATCAGCACTGCCATCAATGATCTGACTGCAACCATAATAGTACTGTCAGTTACCAGTGTAGCCATAGGATTTTTACCCAGTGTGCCTCTCTCCTTTGTGGTTTCTCTAACATCTTGAATGTTTGTTCTTTAGAAGGTTATGAAGAATATTTTTATCTCACCTAGTTGTACTTTTGATACAATTAATCCTTTTCCATTCTGTAAACATTTATTGAGAAATGATTCTCCACCAGGCAGTGGAGATATTTAGATGAATGAGAGCTGGTTCTTTCTCTGGAAAAAAATCTCATATCTAACTGGAAGAGATAGTCATTAAAGCAATTAATTAAAATGATCTATGCAATCATTGAAATGAAGACACTCCAGTATAGGAAAATAGAGGGGAATTAGTTCTACCAGGAGGAACAGTGAAAATTCTCCAAAGAGCAATTGATATTTCAGACCATAGATGGATAAACTTGAGTGTGCCAGCTTTCTAGGTGCCTTGTATATGATGTGGTTTTAATTCAGCAAGATGTGGCTGAAGTGTTTGCAGTGTTTACATGATACCACTGTTTCCATTATGACCAAATTTGTCCATGGAAGAGGACATGGAATTTACAGTGAATAGGACTGATAGCTTGGACAGTTCCTGTTAAGCTCCTGTACTGGGAAGTCTTGAATCATCTTGAAGATGACTGGAAGCCCTTAAATGTCAATACAGACAAAAAAGAATCTTTGGAAAAAAATAGACATGTAAAGTCAGAAATATGAGATACTTTGGTTCTTATCTGATACTTGGACCACAGAGACCCCATGTTAAACAGATCTGGAGAAGAATTACCCACTAATCTGGAATTGCTCTCCTACACTTCCACTGTGGACCTTCCTTGCTAGATTTGCGTAACCCAGAAGGCTTTGGTTTCAAAACAGTAAACCTTCTAACATCCAGCATCAATGAAAGTCTGGACTTACCATCTCCTTAGCTCTACTTCAATCTAGACTCCCATACTTGCTAAATGATAAGTCAACAAAAAAGCAGAATGGTATGGAATTTAAGAATATCGATTCTGAAACTTAGGTGATTAGATTTATGCTCTGCCCAGGTTGCTCCTTAGCTACATGAGATAATGAATATTCTGTAAGATGGAAATGGTAGTATTAGCTGTTCACGGCACTGTGATAATTTATGAAGTCTCTAATTTGAATGGCAAATTGTGCAGGAGAGCATATAATTATTATTATAGCATCTCAAGTTGGTTATAGATGACATGGTAGACTCATGGATACAGAACCAAGGATTATGTGTTTTCTTTTCTTTCTTTTCTTCCCCTGAGGCCAATGCTTACACTGCTTCCTCCAGTTGACCTAAAGAGGAAAGTTTAGTACCACTTAGCAAGCACATCCTGGAACATTGCTTCAACTTATCAAGCACTTTTTAGGACATTTGCATGCATGATAACATTTAACTGCACAACAACCAGTGATTGGTATAGATGCTACAAAATGGCTATCCTAAAAAAGGAGAATGCATACAAAGAAGTTAAGACACTTAAATATAGACAAACTGCTGGGATAGGTTAGTCTGATGGCAAAATTAATATATTATGTTTCCTGTCCAGTTAAAGTGGTCAAAGCGATTTAATTTGTATCTATTTTGTGGTTCAAAATAACATATAGAACTGGTATTGTTACACACAAGCAGCTTTGTGTTATTGTTGTAATTCATGCCTTTGTATAGCAGATGTTATATACATCCTTTCACAATTCATGGCATATTTGGCAAATATATAGAGATAGAGATACAGAGAGAGAGAGAGAGAGAGAGAGAGAGAGAGAGAGAGAGCGATATGCCATTAGGTCTTATTTGGCAAATGTGTGTGCATGTCAAATAGGACAGGCTCTGACCCCAACATTGCAAACTTCCCATCATAGCTTCCTCTGACTACATGGATTATTAGTATGCACCACCATGTCTGGCCATTACTACATTATTATACATGGTAAAATGAAGGATTTAAGACATTGCTCTTTCTTTTCGTTTCTCTGTGATAAGATTTACTTGCCAAGTGTTAGGACTTTTATTGATGAGCTTTTCATGGCTTTCAGCTATTGCAGACACTGTTTCCCTGCTATTTTATAGTAGTCTTGACAATGTATGTGCTATTTTACTCCAGTTGCTCTTGGCTTCTCAATGAAAGTATCTGAGTATCAGGATAAATCTGAACAGAGCTAGGGAATGTGATATCAAAGTGACTGCAAACATTCTCTGGTTCAAACTTACTGAGTATATCATGAAGGTATAATGCTGGGTATAATGCTGCTGTGCCCAGGTGCTAATTCTTGGTGCAGGTCCTAGATAGGACACAATAAAAATGGTAGGCAAAACAGTAGGTGAAAGTCCAGCTTGAACTGTGTGATTATTAGAAATTTCAGCTCTCTAATGTGAAAATCTACATACTTGATTCGGGGAGGGGTAAGAGTTATACCTTTATCATTAACTTTCTCAATACTATTATATCTTATTATTGATGTCATGTAACTCAATTTTCTAAAGCATTAGAGAATTCAACTTTTAAAACAAACATTAAACAGAAGACAAGGAAATGCATTTAAGCTATAGAACCAAGAATGGATTAGATGAAGAGCAACACAGAGAAATCTGACTCCTAATGATTAGCCACACCAGTCAATGGATCATGTAATTGTACAACATACTCATGTTTTTTCTTCAGTGGCTAGCAAACTAAATGTCTTTGGTCATAATCTGAATCAGGCATTTCACATTTTATGGAGTAATTTTTATCTAATAATATAAACATTATGACATATACAATGTAATTATAAGAGAAATACATATAGTCTTTTACTTTATTCAAAGTAAAATCAAATTCAAGAAAAATGATCTTAAATGTTTATTTTTCAGTAAATTAAAAAAAAGTTAATTGACTCTTATTTATAAACCTCATAACTAATTACTTATCATGTGAATGAGTGGTCATCCACTCATTCATTCACCTGATAAAGCTATAATCGTAGCTACTTAGGAAGCAGATATTTGAAGGTCAAGGTTTGAAGCTAGTGTGGGCATTAAGCCCTTGAAACTCTTATCTCCAATTAATCAACAAAACAATGTTCTACAAGAAATGTACTCATTATCTTACTTATGTAACTATAACCCCTCTGTACATCACCCTTAAAATATAATACAAATTTTTAAAAATGCTGAAAGTTCAATTCTGGCTCATGTGGTAGAGTATAAGACCCTTAAGCAAAAAATGTCAAGGATAGAATCTAGACACTAAGCTCAAATCCCCACCCCCCAAAAAAGAGAAAGTTGGGGAATTATTTCTATACAAATAAATTTCCTCTAGAAGCTTTATTGGTATTTTTGCCAAGAAGGATAGTAAATATCATCTTGATTTGTTATTAGCATTAGAAAGAGGCAGAAAAGCTGTATAATTTATCTAATCATTTTAGAGTATGTTAAGTTACATAAAATCTATAAATAAAGTCTTAAAGATTTGTCTAGTCAGGTGCTTGTAGCTCATTCCTGTAATACTAACTACTCAAGAGTTGAGATCTGCGGATCTCAATTTGAAGCCAGTGCAGGCAGGAAAGCCTGTGAGACTCTTTTCTTCAAATAACCAGTTGGGGGAAGGGGGCAGGTGAGGAGGGGTAGGTTCGAGCTGTGGCTCAAGTGGTGGACTGCTAGTCTTGAATGAAAAAGCTCAGGGATATCACCAAGACTCTGAGTTGAAGCCCCATGACAGGTGCACACACACACACACACACACACACACACACACACACACACACACACAATGAAGTCTAAAAGAGAAAATGTACATGGAAAAACAAATAAGAAGGTTTAGTATTTAAAAGAATTATCTCCCATACTTAATTTTTATTATATAACATTTGTTCATAGTCTTTTTGAGTTTCCTAACTGCCTGATGGTAGTGTAAAGGGCATATACTTTTAGCAGCTGTTTTTTTTTTATTTTCTTATTTTGTTTTTTGGTGTAAGACTGGAACTCAAACTTAGCACCTGTTGCTTTGGCTCATTGGGTAATGCTTTACAATCAACTAAACCATGCCTCCAACCCTGATTTTTTGTTGGTTTTGAGGCTTAAACTGAGCCTAGGCACTGTCCCTGAGCTCTTCAGCTCAAAGCCAGTGCTCTACTACTTGAGTCACAGCATCCAATCCTAATCTATTTTGCCCATATTGGGGCTTGAACTCTGGGCCTGGGCACAATCCCTCAGCTCCTTTTGCTCAAGACTACCATTCTACCACTTGAGCTACTTCTGGCTTTTAGTTAGAGATAAGACTTTCCTGACAAAGCTGACTTCAAACTGCAATCCTCAGATCTCAGGCTCCTGGGTAACTAGGATTAGAATCATGAGTTATTGGTGCCCACTTTCATTTTTTTATTTTTATTTTTTGTGAACATACTGTACAGAGGGGTTACAATTACATGGGCAAGATAATGAGTACATTTCTTATCAAGCATTGTAGCCTCCTCCTTTGTTTACCCT
>NW_012267238.1:9088852-9150144 GCF_000151885.1 Dipodomys ordii | reverse complement strand
GATTCTAATTCATTTAATTCTGATTTAATTTTAATTATTTCTTTCCATCTACTGGATTGGGGTTTATCTTGCTGCTCTTTTTCAAGGAGGTTCAGATCTGTTATTAAATTGTTAATTTCAGATCTCTCCAATTTGTTGATGTAGGAGCTCAGAGCTATAAACTTGCCTCTGAGTACTGCCTTTGCTGTGCCCCAGAGGAGCTGGTAATTTGTGTGCTCATTTTTGTTGAATAGCATGAACATTTGAATTTCATTTCTAAGCTTTTCCATGACCCACTCACTTGCATCTAAATTAACTTTGAATAAAGTTTATTTTTTCTAGTATATCACTGAAAACATTACTAATGCTAAGAATATTTTAAAATTAGTTCCATTTCAAAAGTCATTTTGGAAATGATAGGAAATGTGAGAATACCAATGTGAACAAATACACACACACACACACACACACACACAGGCCAAGATGTAACTTCTAGTTAAAACTAGCTTGTGAAATCTCTAAATGAAATTCTAATAGAATGAAAATGGGAAAGTAGAGAGGGATAATTTTTTCTGACCATGCATTTTTTTCTGAAAATATTCTCACACTGTACTCTCTATGTCAGTTATGTCATTGATGATATTTGGGATGCAAGTACACTGAGACCATACATAATTACATCAAAGTTCTTATACTTTTGGAAATTACATTGTTGCAAAGGAACTAAGAAAATGAACATAGGGGCTGGGAAGGTGGCTCAGTGGTAGAGCGCTTTCCTTACATGCCTGAGGCCCTGATTTCGATTCCTCAGCACCGCATAAGCAAAAAGAAAAAAGCCGGAAGTGGTACTGTGGCTCAAGTGGTAGAGCGCCAGCCTTGAGCTGAAGAGCAGAGGGACTGCGCCCAAGCCCAGAGTTCAAATCCCATGACCAGACCCCCCCAAAAAAAGAAAATGAACATAATAAATCAATTATCTAGTAACTTAAAATGTTTAAGTGCTATCAGAAAGAGGAGGGGGCCTGGAAGAGAGAGACACAGACACAGACAGGGTTAGAGGAAGAAGTAGCCATTATCAAGACATTCCATTAGTTACTCCATTATCAAGATATTCCATTGGTTATTGGAAACATATTAATGAAATTAATATCTTTCAGTAGGTGAGGAAGTAACATGATAGATTTCTCAGGGCTTGTGGTCCAGCTAGAGAAATCATCTTGTACAAAGGATTAAAGTAGGGCTGGTGCCAGCATTCTAGATTAGGTAGAATGACCCCAAGAACCAAAAGAATTATAGGAAACCTGAAATAAAATACCCAACATAAAGGAATCTATGGGCCAAGGCAAAGAATCTTTGCCTTGTTAGTGAGCTATTAAAGAGCTATTTGGGCTTCTACTTATGTGTTATTTTGGTTGTTGTTTGCTTGTGCTATTTGGGCTTCTACTTATGTGTTATTTTGGTTGTTGTTTGCTTGTTGCTGGGGCTTAAACTTGGGGCCTGAGCAACACACTATCCCTTTGCTTTTGTGCTCAAGGCCGATCCTCTACAACTTGAGACATATCTCTGCTTCTAGATTCTTGCTGTTTAATTGAAAAGAAGAGTCTCATGGATTTGTTTGTCCAGGATGGTGGCTTCAACATGTGCTAAATCTCAGATCACAGCCTCCCTCATAGCACCATGGACACTCGGATCCAAGTGATGTTTTAAAGCAATAATTTCATGTTAGCTTAACAATAGTTTTGTTAATAATTAGGAAATGTCAACTCACAGGATAAAAATGGAAATGGGAAAAGAAAGAAAGATCTTCTAATTAGCCCTGGTAAGAAATGAGATTGAGTTTAGTAGGAGTATGAAAATTGGTAAGATTCTGGGTCCACTGTGAAGAGAAAGTCTCCATATTCATGAGGAATGGGACCTAGAATAAGATTTGAACAGAGAAATGAAAATTCATTTCTTTTTAATGCCAAGAAACTTCACTAATCAAGAACAGTTCACTTTATGGAAAGCACAGATGTTGATTATATGGTTACATATTAGTTTGAAGTTCAGGAAATTGTTCTGTCTTGAAAAGTATTTGAGAACCATTGACACATAGATGGCTTCTACAGCCATATATGCAAAGGAATGATGACCTTGAAGAGTGTTTTGCCCCAGTATTAATTGGTCGGATAGTTGGTCAATTGGTGCCAGTTTGCTGTTTGGAAGGAAGACTGGAAAGGAGCAAAAGTGAGGTAGATGTGAGCTCTGGATGTGTGGTGCTTCGGGAAGGAGTGATGACTCCTGGTCCACATGTTTCAGCATTCACAGAGGAGAGACAGGGCTGAGGATCCACTACTGGATTGGACAATGAGTATTTTGGGTCATGTTACTTAAGTAGTTTCCATGGCCTGTTGAGAAAAGAGGCCCATTCAGAATAGCTAGAAATGAAGAAAGGGCTGCAGAAATTTGTAAATAATTTATTTTTAAAGGAATCATCCAGTAAGCAGCAGCTGCAAGATGGGTTAGACAGGTTTTATGTTTGTTTTATTCTGCTCCTGTTTCACTGTCTAAGTAATACAATGAAGATTTGCCAATGAGAGGAAATCAGTCAAAACCTAAAATCTGATGGCAAAGGAATGAGTCTTCTGTGTGTTTGTTTGTCCTCCCCCATCCCCACCCCCGCCCTCGTTTTCCACAGTCAGCTGCTAGGTCCAGGCATAGAATAGGTCTAGAGTTGGATTAAACAAGAAACTGACAAAACTAATTATGTAAACAGTGAGAGGGATCAGGATGTTAAGTGTATATACAAAGACATGATTCTCATGTTGGCCACAGGGAGAATAAAAAGCTTCAGGTGGGTGAGTGTGAGAGAGGAAATGTTTAGATAAAAGGACAGGAGGTTCTGTGAGGTCAAAGAATTGTTAACATTGGAAATCCTAATGCAAGTCCCTGGAACATTAGACTGCAGCGAGAGTAGAATGCATGCAGTCGATGTTATAGAGCAATTGCAATTACAGTAAGCAAAACCTATGGAAATCTAGGGAGAAAGTGGCTATTTGGGGACACAATCACCTGAGAAGAGGATTAAGGTCTAGAGGTGAGATGTCAGATTGTTAAGACTGCCTCCCTATACACAAATTATATATAATAGTCATGTACCTAGAGTAGAATCAGTGACAATGACCCTGAACAAGCACTACAGAGTGATAGGAATCACAGCAGGAGGTCCTCAGACTATATGCAGGTGATTTGCTATATAAAAACCTGGTCTCTGGATCACATTAGAAAACAGCCCCTCTTTGTAGTGTTTGTCACTACCCATGATATAAATTTCACTGTGGAATCTATAGGGTTCTAACAATGGTATTCAGCAGAGAGCTGAGTTTGTAAGTCCAAGCTGCCATTGGCATAACACTGGGAGATGGAAGGAGTCTGGATGAGGCAAAGAGGACATCTAGACACTGATTCTGGCTCTTATCCCAATGGTGCAAAGCCAAGTAAGAACAGAATTATCCCCACTTGGGAAGCAGAGCCAAGTAATGACACAATTTTTGTTAGATCAGAAAGATGAAATGACTTTGAAGATTTAGGCGATTTTGTTGCTGATAGACCCTGAATGCCAGAAGGTGCCATAAAAGGTTCTGAAAGTAAGAAATGGGAGGGAATATAACACTGTTGCATAGGGACAAATGTGTGGGAAATGAAAGGTGAATTCAATATCTGAGGCTTCTTGCATTTGAAGACAGTAACAGTGGAACAGATGCTGTGTTTGGTGGTGTTTACCTATAATCCCAACTTTCTTACTCCTCTGGAGGTAGAGAATGTGAGATTTAGTAATTATTGCCCACCAAGGCCAAACATTAGTAAGACCCCATTATGTAATCACACTAGATATGGCAGCATACATTTTAATGGAAGATTCATAGATTATCTTTGTTCCTAGGCTTGCCTTTGTTAAAAACTGAAACCCTATCTAAAAAAAAAAAAAAGCAAAAAAATGCTAGTCATGGCACCAGCAGTAGAAACGCTAGCATTGTAAGCATAGGCCCTGAGCTCAAATCTTAGTGCCAAAACAAATGGAAGGATAGAATGACAGATGGATGGACTATGAATGGAGGGGTAGAGGGAAGGAGATAAGTAGAGGTGGGGGGGAGAATGGGAGGGGAATAAAGAGAATGAGGGAGGGGGAGAGAGAGAAAGGAAGTGAGGGAAAATAAAGTGCAAAGAGAAAGGGAGAGAGCCAGAGAGCAAGAAATGTGGAGAGGAAGCAAGAGAGATGGAGAAGGGGAGAAAGGGAGAAAGAAAGGGAGTGGGGTAGAGGGAGGAAGGGAGAGGGAGGGAAAGAAAAAGAAGATGGAAAGAGAGATACAGAGAGAACAAGCAGACAGGCAGGATGAGGTATATTCTGATAGACTCCAGTCTGTAGTGACAGGGAGATCTTCTTAAGAGCTGAGCTGTGGGAAGGTAGATACAGGCACATGTGTGTGCTCTCTCATGACCCCTATTAGGGATGGGTATGCTAATGCCCAGTAGGAAGAGAGCTTTGGTATTCTGTGGATGTAGCTGAGGACACTTGGATAGGTTATAGTGAATCACTTTATGGGACTACTCCTGGCCTGTGTCACCTCGTTGCCTGGGACCACTTGTCTCATTTGGTTGACTTTTTGTCTGCAGAACTCCAGCATTGATGTTGAGTCCTGCTGCTACCATTCTTTATAGCGCTCTCATCTCACTCTTGGTCCCACATTACTGAAATCCTAGAGGGCTAAGATTTTCCTTAGTCATGTCTGCATGTATAGGTCTATACACATTCCTAACACAAGCATAAGATATTGTGGACTTCATTGCTATGATAAGAATGCATGTTTGTTAACATTAGCCCTCCAAAAATCTTATTTTTCCTACATTTAACAGAGGGAGAAGATGGCCAGTAAATTAAATGACTTGACTAGTATGATGGTTTTAATATCAAAGTATCCCTTATGTTAAAGATGTTGATTTTAGTTTTTTATACTCGCTAGGTTCCTGAGTATGCAAACCAAGTTCATCTGTAAATCAAAAGTAAGAGTTTGGGAACTTTTCAGATTTGCAATGACTTTATTAGCTTTGACCCTGCTCTGAATTTCTCAATCTGAATCAAGTTAGTATTTATAATAGTAAATGCACCCAAACTGAAGGCTTAGATGGAGCAGTCAAACTGACAAGGTCTGCCAGATGCTTCCCACACATCTGGTTGGGAAGCAATCTGATAAATCAGCCTAAAGATAAGCCAGATGTTAGCCTGAATCATGAAGAGTGACAGGCACTTAGCAGTCGGAAAGAATAAGAAGTTGAAATCCAAATGCTAATACAAATGTTTATTGTCGGTTTTTCTTGGGCCAGAATGAAAAATTAGATCAAACCAGCTTTAAAGTATAATTAACTACTTGCTATTTGATTGCCACATACATTTAAAAATGCAAAGAAAGAGGAATAGTGTCTGTCCTCATATAAGTGAAAGCTTAGTAGAAAAGATAAATGGGAATAATGATATTAGGATGGAGAAATTGTTTTAATTGAGGAACACATAAGCGTGCATACTAATGGCATGTGTTATGAGTTGCAATTTGAAGGGTGTCAGCAAAAGGTAGGGAGATTGTGCCTACGTCTTGAAAGAAGAAAATGGACTTGCAAAGAGATAAAGGAAAAAGAATGATCTTTCCATTAAGTAAGCCAAACCCAAAGAAATATAAGATGAGCAGAAAAGCTCAAAAGCTATGTACATATGACCATATAAGATGGTGCTAAGTGAAATGAACCCCAAGATTTGGACACAAGAGGTCTTTCTTTGTTGTTTTTGTTTTCAATGTACTATGTGATTTTTTTAAATTTCCTTTGTATGTTCTTCCCCCTATGGCATATCCCCTGTTGTCACTGTACTTGATTTTGGTTTCCTGCATTTTGTATATACATTTGTCTAATTTGGGGAGGGGAAGGTGAATAACAAAATGCTGAAACAAGGACACAGGATGACCTATGGCAACAAGGATACCCATTAGACAGTATATTGGAAATGAGCTTTTCAACTTCAAGTGGCATGGGGAGGAGTGAGGGATGTGGGGGAGGAAGGGATAGTGGGAGAACAAAAAGGGAAGGTGTAATAAGAAAAGAAATGTACTCATTGTCTTACTCATGTAACTGTAACCCCTCTGTACAGCATATTTGCAATAAAATAAACACTTTAAAAAGTTAAAAAAGAATGATCTTTGTTGAATAAATATCTGCAGGAAGGCAGGAAGAAGGGCATCGTATTCAGGAGTAATCCTTCTCTTGCAACTGGAATACTCTGAGAATATTCAATGAGAGACTTAGAAAGATGTACTGGATTTTGCAAATAATGCTTAGAGTTTGGACCTCAAAGTCAATTTTCATGACTTAAATTAAAACTGTTATCTGTAAATAGTTGTATGAAGGGATTTCAATTCAGCATGTCAAAATTTCTGAGTACAACTCATTAGATGAGTGTCACCAGTTTAATCCATCTTCCATCTACCTCAGCCCCTACCATCCCCTAAAATTACCAAATTTCATTTCCATATATGTTCATTGAGTATCTTAAACAGACCACCTATCAACTATTTTCTTATTGAGTCCTTTGGAGTGAAAAGCATTGCTTAGAGATAGACAGGAATGTTGTTAGGTCTAGTTTACATATATATTGAACTCATATGGCATTTTGTTTTCTAAGCTAGATTTTATAGCTCAATAGGATGTCTTTTAATCACAGACATATATATATATATGTAAAAGTATTGATAAACACTATAGTGAAACATAAGAACATGAATCAAACTAAAAGACTACTCAGGAAGAGAAGAAGAGGAGAGAATGGAAAGAAGAAGGTAAATAATAGTAACTAATTGCACATATATATAAGAACAACACAGAGAAAGAGTAAAAGCTGAAGATCAATGGAGAGTGGAAGGGAAAAGAAATAGTATACGGGAGGGTGTAAACTAACAAAAGAAGGGTGTACCTGGAAATAGGATGAAGAAGACTGAATATTGCCCATCTGGATTACTTGCAATTATGATAGGAAATAAGGAAACCTACTGGGGCACTATTTCTTAAAGGATGAAGGGAATGTGATAGAGGGGGTAAAATTGGAATACAGTGTGATCATATGTGGAGATGTAACAAATCCCTCCATAAATGATAGAAGCAAAAATAAATAAACCAATTAGATAAATAAATATATAAGTGAATGAAAAATGAATGAATGAATTATTAGAAATGGACAGGAATTTTACCATGTAGGAAATGATGCATCTCTGTGTGTTGTTAGGAACAACTTAAGACACAATAAGCAATGTAGATATTGATAGAACTGGTTATGTTCTATGTTGTGAAGCAAAAGAGCCAAAAAGAGCAATCTCATTATGACTTGGAGCCACCCAATAAAGCTGCAAAAATCACAGTGATCTTTCTTTTAGGCAGCCAGTGAAAGATGGGTAGAATGTGAGTGACTAGCATTATGATTAGTATTTGCATGGCAACTTTCTGTAAGACCTCAGCATTTCTGAGCTCATTTCCAGGTCTTCACACCACCACCACTTTCCACATTCAGATGATCACAGGAGTGAAATGACTGTCACTATGCTATGAGAGGTGGCAGAGTTGGGATCATAGCTCACACAAGGCTGTTTCCATGTCTGTGCATCAGAACCTTGTTCCCTGGAAAACCATCAGAAAGGAAAATTGAAATAGAGTGAAGAAAAAAACCTCTGTTCTCCGGCAGAAAAGTCCAAGTTTGTCGTGGACTCATTGATATGGAGATGTACTAGAGTATTTCTTCCTTGAGAGAAAACTTTGAACTCCGTGTGGATCAGGGAGTGGCCTCAATAGGGCTGGGTGTCTTTCAACAGTCATGGGAGAAATATGATCCAGGACATAAAATCTTCATAACCCCTATATAAGCACACTCCAAACCAATAACCGATTTGTCTATGGCTACTCTATACCAAATTTGATTGTTTTTGAAAGTCTCTATAATCTCATAAGAATTAAAGACTTTCTAACCTTGATGACATATATCTTGTTGTCAGCCACACCTTGGCCGAGCCTGTTCTTCGAGATGCAGGCTCACACAGGAGAGGCATTCGGCCACGGACTGATCTCCTGAAAGCGCCCACCATCGTGGCAGACTCTCCCTCCGGAATGGAGTCCCTTGTTCTTGATCTAAAATACAGGCTGAACCTCGCCTCCAGATAAGAACAAGATCTGGCCCTTGCATTTGCCTGTAAGGGGGTCTCGCCACATGACAGACGGGCAAGCAGAACTGGAAGATGGGTGCCAATGCCTGTCAGCTGCCGAGTGGCCTTCATTGTCCAGAGTTACAAAATTAAGGGTGAACAATGTGTGACTAAGGCGATCCCTAGGAGTGGAAAATGAAAAGGCAGAGGCTTTGAGGCAAGTAGCCAGGTTTTTAGGGTGTGGTGGGCTCGTTCTATGATACCCTGACTTTGGGGGTTATAGGGAATCCCACTAGTATGACAAATCTGAAAAATAGCACAAAACTGTTTCAACTTGGCACTGGTATAAAATTTCATTACTCAAATTCCAATAGGAAAAGATGGTAGCAGGAACCTTTTCTGGACCAAAGGTTTCATAATAATCTGTTAAATAATCTCCTACTCTTTGCCATCTTTTTGCATCTATGGTTCCTTCAAGGGGGAACCAAGGACACAAATCCTTGAGAAAAATAATTCTAAATCCTTTTTCTTAACCCCCTTTCCCCATGTCTTGAGGGCCTCCTTGAGGCCTGACAGAAATAGATCATTGCTTGTCCCATGGTGGGTCACTCACCGTGAGTCGTCCTCACTCTCCTCCTGGATCTGTCTCTCGGTGGGGTCTGTCGAGGCAATCTCAGACTGTACTTGGCCAAGTTTTCCCAGAGGACGGCATTCCTTCCTTAGTCAGAGGCTCGTGCCCCACGTTGGGCGCCAGTTGTCCCGACCCACAGGACTTCAACTAGGGCAGTGAACCTAAGCGAGAAGGAATGAAGGGACAAGAGACACGAAGAATGACAGCAAGACAGGGGTTCTGATCAAGCTGCAAATTTTTCTTTTTCACACAGGGGTATTTATATGCTTGGAATAAGGAAGCTTTTTCATTGGCTGTTAAGGAAGCTTTTTCATTTGCTGTAGCAGTGCAGGATGTTTGCTTAGGGCAGGGGGAAAGGGTGGTCCTTAGCAGTTGCAGGATGTTTACTTAGGGCAGGATGAGGGTCAGATTCTGTAAACTCAGCCTCAAGATGTTCCAGTGAGATAGTCAAGCCTATTATGTTGACAGACTCAACTTTTGGCCCCCGACATATTGTCACAGTCTTGGCTTGAGCTCATCTCTTCACAGTCTTCATTCCTAATTAGTTAATTGCTTCCAAGCTCACTGACTTACTGATTCTCCTATGAAAGTGGGAGGAGGAGCAGTAATTCTTCACCAGGTACTCTGATAGATGCCATAAGTTTTTGCTTCTACTGTGCTTTTGAGAATTACATGTATTTCTAAAAGAATCATCCCCATGGATATTATGATCAACATGGGATAGAATTTGACTGCAAACCCTGACGATCTCACATTAATAACAAGAAACCCAGCCTGGGATATTTTGGTAATCTGATGATAGTCATTTTCTTCAGAAGTACCTTATATATTATGATGACTATATCACCAGACACTGCATCATTCTAACTAAAAGAAACATTCTACCTGTCTTTAAAAGCATTTTTCAGAAATAACCTATCTGTGTGCAAAGAGCAAGAATGATGTAGCGTATACTCCACTTTTTATTTCAATCATGGGACTTGAACCCTGGGCCTGGACACTTTTCCTGAGCTCTTCAGCTCAAGACAAGCACTCTACAACTTGAGCTATAGTGCCACTTCCAGCTTTCTGGTAGTTAATTGGAGATAAAAGTTTCACACACTTTCCTGCCCAGGCTTGCTGTTAAACAGGATCCTCAGATCTCAGCCTCCTAAGTAACTGGGATTTACAGGTGTGAGCCACCAGCACCTGGCTGGTGTAAAACTTGAGTAAAGATACTAATTTATTGTGAACAATATCATACCATCAGCAAGTGGCAATTTTCATATTGACACCAAAGATGTCCTATTCTAATCTTCCTTTTTATAAACACTGTTCCATACTGCCCACCTTCCAAATTCCCCAGGATAGTAATACTTGTGCTAAGTTTTGAAAGGTACATATGAAGGATCATTGGCTGAGGAAATTTGAGAGAAGGACTTCTCTGGACAGAAATGACAGTGCATGCGGGGGGAAAATGTACTCAGTATGGTTAAACAGAAAAACTCATTTGTTTCCTCCAAGAGACAGCGAGAGAAAGTGTGTTAGATGTCCCCATTCTGAGCACATTGAGGGCACTCAACTAACTGTACTCAGAACAAAAGCAAAAATCACATTCATAAAAAATAACACAAGAGTCTTGTGAGCTATACTAACCTTCTGTTAGTGGGGATGACATAATGAGACGTGTGCTAATGACATAAGTATTAATGTGACCAAAGCATCAGATGCAGTCTCTTGTAAAAATTTAATTGCAGATTTTATTCTAGTTATCTTCTACATGGATTGAAAGGCAGCCTGAGAAGAGCAATATGGGAGAACTCAATCCAGCAATATGCTAATAGAAGTAAAGTATTTAAAGAGAAGATTGCAATGATTTTTGACTGTGTTCATTACCCTTAGAAATTTTCTGCATGAATAAGTTAGTACAAAGTTTTCATAACTTAAAACCACAAAGTCTATATTTACGATACTTAGCAGAAAAAAAGGTTTACTTTTAACCACTGATACGTGACACTAACCAATTTGAACCTGTTTAATCATGTTTACACTAGGCTTCATTCTTATTCTGCAGTTGTTCAAGACATATATTTAGACAATTTAAGCAGAGAATATTAAACTAAATAGTTTAGAAGTCAGTGTGTGCAGATTACTTATTACATGATTGGCTTTACCTGAGATCTAGAAAAAAGTAAGCAACATTGCAAACATGGTTGAGCTGGGGTCTGATTCAGTGCTATGGTGCTTGCCGGATATTCAGGAGAGTCTAGATTTGACACATAACACTGAACAAATAAATCACATATTGTATTAGTGTATTTGGATATCTAAAACAGAATATCTGAGGTTAAGTAATTTTTATAAACAGATAAGTTGTAATGCTTATAGTTCTGGAACTAGAAGTCCAAGATGAAGTAAACAGTAATCTAGTAGCTGGCAGGTATAACTATCTCTGCTTCATGATACTTCCCAGCAATGTCTCCCTTCTATGGAAGAGGAAAAGGGCTTCCCTATAGTGTCATTTTAAAGGATAAACTCCACATATGTACGACATTTGAACTATCATTATCAAATCATATTGAAAGGCTTATGAATGCCATAAAGATATTAGATTCCAACACATGGAATTCTAAACAAGGTAAAGGATTCATGACAAGACTTAAAGAACTCTGCATTATAGACCTCTTTGTAATTCAGAACTCTATAACCCACCATCTTTTCAGTATTTCAAATTTAAGAACATAAAGAACATTAAGAACAGGAAGACACAAACCAAAAGCAGAAAATAATCTTGAGAAATATATATTTGAACCTTTATCCATGCTTTCAATATTGTACATTTATTCTTAATTCATATTTATTCTGATCAATTTCTTTCGATTTCTGATCTTCCCTTCTGACCTAGTGACATTTCATTTCCCCCTCTAGATGCACTGATTGTCTTTTTTTCTAATACTAGAAAATTGTGTTCAGGCAATGGATGGCGGGTGATGGTGGGAATTAAGGAAAAGGAAAGAAAGAAGCTGGTAGGTGACCATCAATATAGTTATCTTCAACTTTTATTGAGGACTTGTGTTGAGTTTCCTATGCTAGGAAATGGCACTTGGGAATGGGGAACTGTTTAGAGGAACAAAGATTTATTTTGGCTCAAAAATTTGGAAATTTCAGTCTATAGTCACTATATGCAATTGTGGTGGACATGTGTTGAAGCAGAACATGATGATGGGGAGCATGCAGTTGAAGAAAGTGGCTTATGGTAGTCAAGAAGTAGAGAAAAGGGGATAAAAAGACTCATACAAAATATGCCATCCAGAGATTATCCTGTAACCCACTTCTTCCAACGAGGCTCCCCTTCCTATAGTTTATTCAGCTACCAACCCCAAAAGGAGTGAATTTCTCCATAAAGATGATGATGTCTTTGTTACTTAATTACAATCTAATCACCTCTAAATGGAGCCAAGCTTTCAACACCTGAGCATTTGGGATTCACCTGCTATTCAAACCATAGCAAAGCCATATATCTGCCAGAATGTGTCAGTTAGGCTTCTGCCTGTATAAGCTTCTGCTGTCACTTAGCTTTCTTGCTAAACAGTGGGGCTCTACCACTTGGACTACATCTGCATTTCCAGCTTGTTGTTGGTTAACTGGAGATAAGACTCTCACAGACTTTTTTTGGCTGGGTTAGCTTTGAGCAGACACCCTCATGTCTCAGCTGCCTGACTAGCAAAGATGACAGGTGTAAACCAACAATTCCCAGCTCCTTCCACTTTTCTATTAGCAAAGGCTCTTCAGAGTCAAGAGCCTTCCTTCACTTCATTATGCTTAGTTGATTTCCATAAAAACAAATGGTCCTTGCTATAGATTCTCTTTCAATAATCAGTCTGATATTTCCATGTTCTTCCTGCTAAGATTTTGGCTGATACAAGCAATATCTGTTACACTTTTTTTAAGATTTTTTAATTTCTTTTTCTTTTTTTCTTCTTTTTTTATTGTGAAAATACCATACAGAGGGGTTACAATTACATGTGCAAGATAATGAGTACATTTCTTATCAAGCATTGTTGCCTCCTCCTTTGTTTCCCCTTCCCATCCCTTCTCCCCCACCCTCCAGCCAAAGTTGTAAAGTTTGTTTTTATTTTTTTATTTTTTTTATTTTTATTTTTTGGGTCCAGTCGTAGGGCTTGACCTCTGGGCCTGACGCTGTCCCTCAGCTCTTCAGCTCAAGGCTAGCACTCTACCACTTGAGCCACAGCACCACTTCAATTTTTCTTTTTGCTTATGTGGTGCTGAGGAATAGAACCCAGGGCCTCATGCATGCAAGGCAAGCGCTCTACCACTGAGACACCTTCCCAGCCCTAAAGTTAGTTTTTAGACATAATGATTTGTATATCTCATTGATGCAATGGGTCCACCTGTATCTCTATTTAAACAATTTGTTTTTTCCCTTCCCCTCCACAAATTATACCAACATCAAATACAGTGAAACCTTTTCCTAGTAAATATAGACATGCCAAAACTAAACCAAGATGAGTTAAACCGTCTTAACAGGCTCATATCAAGCATTGAAAAGGAAACAGCAATAAAAGACCTCCCATCTAAGAAAAGCCCAGGACCAGATGGTTTTACAGTGGAATTCTAAAAGATCTTCAAAGCAGAGCTCACTCCTATACTCCTCCAACTCTTCAATGAAATTGAAAGAGAAAGTTTAATACCAAACTCATTCTATGAAGCCATCATAACCCTCATCCCAAAACCAGGCAGGGACTCATCAAAGAAAGAGAACTATAGACCCATTTCTTTGTTACACTTTCTTAAAGTTCTACATCTTTCTAATAAAGTACAAACAGAATTTCAAACATACAAACTTACTTTGTTTTTGCATACCTTCTGAATTAATTTAGGACAATTTCCTTTGATGTGTTTATTTTCATTATTTGG
Organism: Dipodomys ordii; assembly: GCF_000151885.1. Classification (NCBI taxonomy): domain Eukaryota; kingdom Metazoa; phylum Chordata; class Mammalia; order Rodentia; family Heteromyidae; genus Dipodomys; species Dipodomys ordii. The sequence goes on along the minus strand of NW_012267238.1, from coordinate 9,136,410 downwards.
AATATGATTATACCCTGTAACACTTCCTTGATCTAAAATTATATATTCAGTTAAGTTAACCTAAACTGTCCAAGTAACCTCAGACCGATATAACATCTAGAAATATTTCCTTATGTTAGTTTATCCCATTTTCAAAATACCTCTCTGATAGAGATTTTATTTTACATCTGACAAAGTCAGTGCTTCACAGGCACATTGTGAGTCTTCTGAGATTTCAGATCTAAGAAAGCTGCCAACATCGAATTATTTGGAAGATATGCAATCATTGAACTGAGCTATACAAGAAGGATAAGCTTTGTGGAACTTCAGTAATGCTCCAAGTTCTCATTCATAAGGTCTGGAGATATAGCTTGGTAGCACAACACTTAACCAAGGGTCAAAGTTTGTTCTCTGTCTCTCCTCATCCTACTTGGACATTCATCATTCTTTTTCTGTAGAGCTTTATAGAGAACAAAAGGAGAAAAAATATACATAGTATAGAGGAAAATGCCTCTTAGATGTTTTCAATGAATATGGGAGAAGAATTTTATACAGATTCTGTAGAATTGTATAGAACAAGAACAGCTTGATGATTTCCAAAAAGCCCTGGATCTGAACTTAAGACATTTGCTAGGTGAATATGATTAATTTAGGAAATATGATTAATGCTTTTTACTTTTCATTCATGGCTGATCCATTTTTGCTTGAGATATCTGAGTAGACTTCTAGACTAACTCAAGGATAGTATCTATATCTTCTTCAGTCTTTAATTAACTTGAAATGAATTGTAAACACTTAATTAAGTGTGTGTATATATGCATATTATAACTATATATCTATATATATTCAAATTAATGTGCAAATATAGAATCATATATTCTGATTTTACTCCTAATTTTGTGGTGAACAAAACACAGAAAAGCGGGGAGGGGTTATTCATAATAGCACAAATTGTATCATATGGATCTCAACAGCTACTGGCTATTCTCTAAGCAGAGTCTTTTACAAATACTAATTTGTCACAAGAACTTTATAAGTGTCAACACAGTGGTTCATAGAGAGAGGTCAGGCATATATAAGACTCTATATGAAAGAAAGAAAGAAAGAAAGAAAGAAAGAAAGAAAGAAAGAAAGAAAGAAAGAAAGGAAGGAAGGAAGGAAGAAAAGAAAGGAAGGAAGGAAGAAAAAAAGAAAGAAAGAAAGAATGTGAAAATAGGGGGTTATACCATGGGGAGGGACATTACAACTTTGGGGGAGGACGGCGGGGAGGGCTGAGGGGGAGATGGGAAGGGACGGGAAAGGGTGATTGGAAGGGATGGGATGGGGAAACAAAGGAGGAGGCAACAATGCTTGATAAGAAATGTACTTATTACCTTGCCCATGTAATTGTAACCCCTCTGTATGGTATTTTCAGGGGAAAAAAAAAGAAAAAGAAAGAAAGAAAGAAAGAAGGAAGGAAGGAAGGAAGGAAAAAAAGAAAGAAAGAGAAAAAAAAGAAAGATCTGGGTGCTGGTGACTCATGACTGTAATCCTAGCTATGCAGAAGGCTGAGATCTGATGATTGTGGTTCAAAGCCATCCCAGACAAGAAAAGTTAGTGAGATTCTTATCTTCAATTAACCACCAAAAGAAAATGGAAGTAGAGCTGTGGCTTAAGTGGTAGTCTTGAGCTGAAGAGCTGAGGGACAGTGCCTAGGCCCAGAGTTGAAGCTCCACGACAGGGAAAAACAAATGAACAACAACAAATAAACATTCTATGATTCCATCAGAAAGAATGACACCATCCCACTTGTTAGAAATAGAAAATGGAAATACTTGGAAAAAAATCATATTAATTGAAGTAAGCCAGACCCAAAGAAATATACGTCTCAAAGATTACCTTATTTGCAATAATTAGTATACGACTAGGATAATATTATCAGATGAGCAGAAAAGTTCAAAAGTTATGTACATATGACCATATAAGATGATGGTAAGTGAAAAAATCCCAAGATATGGACACAAGAGGTTTTTTTTTTGTTGTTTTCAATGTACTATGCACATTTTTTTGTTTCTTTTATATGTTCTTCCGGCTATGGTATTTCCCCTGTTGTCACTGTATTTGATTTTGGTATCCTGTATCTTGTATTTACCTAATTTGGGGAGGGGAAGGGAAATAACAAAATGCTGAAACAAGGACACAATGATACAAGCACTATGTCAGAAGTGAACTTTACAACTGGCAAGGGGGAGGGAGGAAATGGAGAGCTGGAGGAGGGAAGGGATAGTAGGAGAAAAACAAAGGAAAGGGTAAAAATGCTTGACAAGAAATGTACTAATTGCTTTACTCATGTAACTGTAACCCCCTGAACAGTATCTTTACAAAAATAATAAAATTAAAAGAGAAAAGCTGGGAAAATAATTTAAGTGGTAAAATATCTGCATGACAAGCAGGTATTTAATGAGTTTAAAGTTTAGTACTGCAAAAAAGAAATATTTTTGAAAGACATACTGATTTTATTCCCATTTTCCAGGCAACATTACTGAGTCACAGAGAGCCAAAGATGAAATTTGAAGTCACAATGTGGGAAAGTGGCAAAACCAGAACTTCAGTGTACCCTCTTGGCTTGCAGCATTATGCTAGAAATCTACCAGCCTTTGTAGAAAATTAAGGAAAATATACCATGTGATGTTTATTGCTAACTTCATTATAGTTCATGGGTATTGCTGTCATTATGTTAACTCAGATTAATATTTAGTAGACATCTTCTAGGAGTAAAACATTATCTCACACACCAAAAAGAGCAAAACTTAACCATACAGCTTGAGGATGAGGAGAGAGGAGAAAAATGTATGTGTAGAGTAATACAATTCAGAAAGTTCAGAATTCCCAATCTCATGTTTTACTCTCCTTACATATCTTATCTAAACTATTTGGGAGTTGAGAGGGGAGCTGTTTTGAAAAAAAAACAAAACAAGAACTATCGCTTTCAACTAAAACACAAATTGATTAAGAGCTTTTCTTACTATTTTTATTTTGGTATGATACATTTGAATCAAAATCAATACTCAGAAGAGCTCCAAAGAGAAAGAGATGCTTTCTGAGTACACAATCTAGGACAATTAATTCATTGTCATGCCAGGAGAACAGTGTCTGAGTACAGCTACAATCCAGTTTGTAGAAAAGCCTCTTACACAAAGAACTGGGTTTAACAGAACTGGAGAGACAGTCTTATCTATGCCAAAATCTCAATCCTTTTGCCCCCTCTAGAGATGGGTCAATTGATTGATAGCCTGCCAGTACAAAAAAAAAAAAGGAGAAGAAGAAAGAAAGAAAGAAAAGAAAAGAAAGGAAGGAAGGAAGGAAGAAATGTCTGTACTCATTCCAACAATACCTTCAAGCTTGGCTGTTGGGATGTGACTATGTGATATTATAATATGGAGATGCATATATATATATATATATATATACATATATATCCCCTCTCTATATATGTAGGATATATATATGTGTGTGTGTGTATATATATATATATATATATATACAACAGTTTTCTAAGAGCTCAAAGTCTTGATGATACATAGCAAGCTACAATGAGCAATTTAAGAATTCTATAGTTTGTAGAGAAGCATGTTTAGAGAGCTATAGATATATGGAAAAGGGATATGCCATGCTGGCTTGCCATTCAGAAAAAGTTTACTCTTGAGGGCAGCTCCTATTCTAGGAAAGGAAAGCTGAAAGACATGCTATGCACTCGCTTACTATGTGGGAAAGCATGGATGTGACAAGAAATGAGCCATCCTCAATGCAAACTGAACTATGTGGTAGAGTGAAAGAACTTCATGAGGAGAAGCTGATGTGAATAATAAGAAATGATTATTTAGATTTAGGCAGGGTGACCAGGATCTGGAGAAATCTAAGATAAAATGGAAAATTTAAGGAACTTAATTTGAAAGCTACAGGGAGTATTTATGTAAGGAAAGATAAGCTGTGGAATGTGTGATCATGGCTTTCCTTAGAAAGTTACTTCTTCAGAACCTATTGTTATCACTAGTGGTATATGTGCACAATAGATTTCAAGGAAAACTGGAGTGTTGTCTCTGGCTATGCAGTCTTAACCAAATAGCTTAGCTTTCCAAGACTTAACTTTCTTATCAGTGGAATGTAAAACTCTACCTTCTAGACTTGCTAATGTAATGGATTTTGCAATTACTTTTCATTGTTTATTTCCAAAACCTTTCTTTATCTATCTATTCAACAAGATAATATGGTAGCCTCTACCTTCTTAAGGGTACTGTTCTAAAGATAGAGTGATGAGCAATAAGTTCCTATTTGCATGGATTCAATGTGAGGGCAATACTTGGTACACAGCTTGTACTTGATGCCTATGTGATGAATGAATAGGTGGGTATGCATTTTCTGGTTCCCTTCTTGTACATATACTCATGTGCTTCAATATCATGTTATGTTTGCATTCTTGCTGCAGCTTGAGTACAATCATCTGGAGATCTGCACAAACATTTTTAGAGAACTAGTTCTAGTACTACTTCAGTTTATTTTTTTCATGATATTCTGATACCCTGAAATCACAGCCTTTCTTTATGAAATTACAAGTTTGTATTAGTCCCTTTACATGAGACAGGGTAACTTTACAATGGCCTCTGGGGAGGACATTATGACAGGTAAGTTCACAACAGTAGTAAATATGGAGAGAGAAATCCCACTGGAAAACTAGGGAGTCAGAAAGCAAGTGTGGTCCTTCAGTTCCTTCTGAAGTCATTCACCTATGGACCTTCCCATAGGATTTACATCCTGAAGATTCCACATCATCTCCCAGACCTGCCATTTGGAGACCAAGTTTATAACATATGAACCTGAATGAGCAAAGCACATCCAAACCTTAGTGAGGTGCATTATGACTTCTTCCATTATCCTTTTTTTCCATGGTATTCCAGCTGATGATAAATTTGTGGTCAGTATTTATTATCCTATTCCTTAATATTCACTATTCTGGAAGGCATGCCTGCTAAAACTGAATGGGATGAGATGCCTTAAAATTGCTATCACACAATGAATTTTTCTAACGCCCCAAGAAATTTCTTTAACTTTAGATAATAACACATGTCTACATAGATCAACTGTTAGAAGAAGATAGATGAATGATCTTCTGCATTAGTTTGACTATGTATAATGGATTCTGTGAAGGAAAAAAGCACTCATTGGATGGTAAATAGCAACATTAGTAATGCTAGGCTACCTTATAAGTCCCTGCATGAAATCCAATTTGAATGGTTTATATGGAAAGTCTATCTGATAATCTGAACTACTTGTAAGCTGTTAATACTTGCATCTCACCATGGAATATAGACTCTATAGCAAGGTCATTTAACAGTTACAGGGCAGAAACTTTCCATTTTGTTAATCACTTACAACTCTAATTTCACACTACATCAGTCCCTTCACTCTGGTCCACAGCCCTTCAAAATCCCATTCAAAATATCCATGGGAAAACATCTGTTCACCATGTGCAACAAATGCAGCCAACCAGCACTCTCCTAAAGCCAGAATCTTAAGTCAGAGTAGTGTCTTATTTGCATCATATTTTTTCAAATCCCACCACCAACTACTAGGACCTTCCTGTCTCTTGCTGTCTCACATTCACCACTTTTGAGTTTTAGTTCTACCTGCCATCTGATGACTTCTCCATAGACATTAGCTACCATTTTTTAGCTTTCTACTTGTCAATGTTGCCTCTTAGCCGAAGGTTTACCATAGCCACATTCCCCCTGACCGCCCCTCCCCCCGACACACCAATAGTTAATTAGAAACAAGTGTCAGGATATGATTCCCTGCTATTTCTGGGACTACCTCTTGGTCAAACCATTAACAATATACTTCCTAAATTTCAATCTAATTCTACCCCTGATAGATTTTCCAAGAGAGAAAATTCAGATACAAAGAGAAATCAAAAAAGCTTGGGCCCATTTAGGATAATGATGGTTCAATGGATAAGGAACAAGTATTTTTGGGGTCTCATTTCCATTCAATGGTCTCAAAAACTATTGCCAGCCCTTCACGAAGCATTGACTAAAGAAGCACAATGCTGACTCTATTGTGCATAGGAAGTTTGATAGAGTCTCTTTTATAGAAGTGAAACAACATCATAGTTGGGAAAGAACTAAGCCAAGGAAATCAAACCAGTAAATCTGGCCTTAAAGTCAATGAACATCCAATTTCCATGGAATTCAAACAGAATAAAATAGCTTTGCACACTGTTCTCCTTCTGACATTTTGCTTTGCCACTTTGATTTTCTTTGCTTTATTCATTGTAATAAGGTAGGGTCAGGGAGAGAAGATTCATCCGTATCCTGTCAAAATATATTTGTTGCCAGATACATCATGGTTCTGATTCCACAATGATGTCCTGATGTAATCTGATTTTTCAAATAAATATGAGTACTCTCAGCTACCAGTGAAATGTGCACTGTGAGGAAGCCGTAAAGCACATGAGAGGGAGTCTATTTATTCTTCCTTTTTAGTTTTTTCTTCCTTTTTGGTTTGTCATTTATTTCTGGCTAGAGGCTAATTTTACTCAGGTCACATCATCATTGTTCAATGTAGTGTATTTGCTACATCTAAACTTCTACCTCAATGCAAGAAGGGTCTTCTAATTGGTAATAAAATATAGATATGGAAGAATTATAGCCATCAAAATCAAAATATTGGCAATTAAATACAAAAGCAAATAAGCAATATTTCACAGTAGTTTTGTAAGTAGAATTGTGATATTGGTTTTGATTCACAAACCTAATTCATAGTAAATATTCATATTCAACCCTACTTCAATAATATTCATCCATAATGAATAACAGAAATTCTCCTCGCAATCCCATATCAAATGTGTGCTTCTTCCATTCATTTTATGGAACCCTTATTTCTTTTTTTGTTTCTTCTACTGTGTGTGTGTGTGTGTGTGTGTGCTGTTTCTAGGGCTTGAACTCAGGGCCTGAGTGCTATCCCTGGGTTTGTGGTTTTATGCTCAAGGCTAATGATCTACCACTTGAATTCTACTTCTCACTTTTTAGTGGATAATTGAAAGTAAGAGAGTCACAGATTTTCCTGCCTGGGCTAGCTTTGAACTGCCATTCTTAGATATCAGCCTCCTGGGTAGGTAAGATTCTAGGCATGAGTAACTAGCACCCAGTAAAATACTTATTTCAGAGGATATTTTAATACATCTGATCCTCTTATTCTCTAGATTTAAATATGCAAGTTTTCTAATTTGTTAATGCTTTCCATATTAACAGATTGGAAAATGTCCCTTCAATATGCAATGTCCACCCGTTTCCAAGATTCTATATATATGTTTGATTATAAAGATACTGTACAGAGGGAGTACAGTTACATGAGCAAGGTAATGAGTCCATTTCCTATCAAGAATTGTTACCCACTCCTTTGCTTTTTTTCCTATAATCCCTTTCCCCACCATCTCCTCAACTCCTCCCCCCCTCCAAAGTTGTAAAGTTCATTTTCAACATAGAGTCTTGTACATCTCATTGTTACAATGGGTCATCCTGTATCCTTACAGTTCCAAGATTCTTTGTGTTCTATGTCTCTTAGGTCCTCTGGTTTCTTACTAGATTCCATTCTAGCAGCAGCTATAGATCAAAAGGAGGGAGGAAAGTAAGCTCAGGGCCGTAATACTCCTGACTTTTGTAGTGTTGCTAAAGGCTGTTGGATTTCCTGATTGCAGCTGTTATTAGGAGAGCTGTCTCCACAACCTTTCCATCTCTGGATGATGGTAACTTCCTGATCTCTGTCTCTCAGTGGAAGGTAGCAATAACCACCACCATTTTACCTCCTGGGCACCATCCTATCCCTCATGATTATTCCCTTATACTCATCCCATACTTGTATACACATATGCCTTAGATAAAAATCTTTAACAAACCTGATGTATGTTACAGGTGTGTATTTTCTTCTTGATCTTAACTGCTATATTCTCCTTTTGACTTTAATGTCCTGTGACCTTTAAAGAATTTCCCTCTGTCTTCTGTTCCTCTGAGTCCTGCATTTTTTTATTCTAAATAGTTCACTTAAACAAAAGCTACTGGCACATTTAGTACCTTCCACATCTACTAAGCATGGCCCCACTACCCTATCTACTCATTACTCTACATTTTTCTCTTAAAACTAATTCACATTTTTTTAAAATAAGGGTTTTTTAAATTTATTTTATTTTACTTGTAAACATACTGTACAGAGGGGTTACAATTACATGGGCAGGATAATGCGTACATTTCTTACCAAGCATTGCAGCCTCATCCTTTGTTTATCCTTCACATCCCTTCCCAGCCTCCCCCCTACCCCCCCAGTCCCAATCCTTCCCCCCCCTAAAATAAGGTTTTGTATTGTGAAAATACTGTACAGAGGTGTTACAAACACATAAGCAACGTAATGAGTACATTTCTTATCAAGCATTGTTGCCTCCTCCTTTCTATTTCCCTTACCATCCCTTCCCTCCTACCTCTTCAACTACACTCCCCACCACCTGCCTAAATTGTAGCATATTGTGCATCTCATTGTTGCAATGGGTCCACCTGTATCCCTATTTAAACGATTTGTTTTTCCCTCCCCCTCCCCAAATTATACCAACATCAAATACAGTGAAAACAGGGGTTATAGAGTGGGGGAGGGACATACAAAGCACAAAAAAAATCAGGTTTTTTAAATCTACCTACCAGATAAGGTAATAATATTTATTTTTATTTGCTTCCATATTAAAAGCTTAGTTCCCAAAAGTATAAAGCTTTGTCTTTTATTTATTTATATATCTTAACTATCTTGATTTGTGCTACCTGGTTGAGTTTAAGAATTTGTAGAATGAATGAATGAATGGAGTCTCAGCTTGAAAATGACTTTTGTCAAGTTATTTTCTTATTTTCTCCACATTTTCTCCACTCCCCCCATTGGTCCAGGCTAACTGCCTTTAACATGTTCTTCCTTAAACTTCCTATATTTCTGTCAACTTAACACTTTCCCACCCCCATGCATATCTTTTCATTGTTCACACTACCTAGAAGCTCTGTGAAGTCAAATCACTTGTGTCTACATCATAATACCTGGTTTAAAAATTCCTTGATATTTTTCCATGGCTAGTAAATGAATGAGATAACAAATAAAAGGGGAAAAAGTCCACCCCCAACTTCAATACATTCCCATCCAGGGGATCTGGTTGGGAATAGCCCCAATGGCTATAGCAATCTAGTAGATAATCTAGTTTTCTAAGGTACAAAGTGGATGCCCAGAGGAGAACTATTCAAAGATGCGCTCCTGGGTAGAAACTTAAAGGGTGATTCCGATCTCTAAAGAAGGTACATTTGGAACAAGGGAGGTGGGGGTCCTGAGAAATCCAATGACACACATGGGTAAGAGAGGATGAGAGAATGACTGAGTGGAACTGAGATTCTGGGATATGCCAGTGAGAACTGGGAGAAAAAACAGAGAGGTAAAACAGTAACAGTGCACAGAAAGATTTGCAATCTCTACTATGCCTCTTGGAATTTATCCTAAATCATAAGAGGAAATGAAGTGATTTAAAAGTAATAATTTGACTGAAGTATGTTGTTCTCCTCAGGGGATATAATTCCTCGAAACAACAAACAGTTTAGTAAAATGAATACCAGAGAGCTAAAACAGGATTTATTCTGTTCTGGGGTAAGGTGGAGGGAAGGGGTCTAGGGAAGAGAAGCTGCTAAATGGGAGAAAATGTAGGCATATACAGTAACAAAATTAAACATGCATATGTAAAAGAAATAAATGTATCTGTAAAAATGGAAGCAGGTAACTTGAGAGGATGGGTGAGGTTGGAGAGATGGGGGAGAATGATAGAAGAGGTGACTTGATCAAAATGCATTGTCTTCATAAACATATGTTGAACTAACTTTGTATAAGTAAAGGTAATAATAAATTTTTCAGTATTCAAAATTAACTGCAACCTGCTGATCTAAATACATAGAACTAGTTAATATTTAAAACTTGTTCATGTATTTTTCCTAATCCAAGAAAAATCTGCCTTTAAAAACTTGTACTTCACTTAATTTTTTCCAAGTCTTTCCATTTCCTAACACATGGGGCAATGTCATTCTTTCTGATGGAAGCATAGAATTCCATTGTGTATAGATACCACATTTTCTTGATCCATTCATCTACTGAGGGGCATCTGGGTTGGTTAGTGAAATGAGCCAGGCACAAAGAAACATAGGTCCCATCGTTTCTCTTATTTGCAATAACTAGTGTATATCTGAGACAAGCAAAAAATGTCAGATAAGATGATGATAAGTAAAATGAACCCCAAGATAAGGACACAAGTGGTTTTTTTTCTTTCTTGCTATTGTTTCTAACATACTTATAAGGTACCACGTGATTTTTTGTTGTTGCTTTGTAGGTCCCTCCCCCACAGTATAACCCCTGTTTTCACTGTATTTGATGTTGGTATAATTTGGGGAGGAGAAGGGAAAAAGCAGACCCATTGCAACAATGAGATGTACAAGACACTATGTCGAAAAAACAAACTTTACAATTTAGGTGAGGAGGGGAAGAAGGGGAATGTAGTTGTGGAGATGGGAGGAAAGGGATGGTAGGGGAAAAACAAAGAAGGGGTCAACAAAGCTTGATAAGAAATGTACTCATTACCTTGCTCATGTGATTGTAACCTCTCTGTACAGTATTTTTACAATAAAAACTTATTTAAAATAACTTGTACTAGAAAAAAAAGAAAAGGAAAATAAAAGATGGCACTGTTTTTTAGAAACAAGATACCAATACACATCTCTTATATGGACACTGCTCTGGCTTATTCTGTGTGGGCCTCTTGTATGCCCTGATTGTGTATCTTTGGGGCCTTTGTATCCATTTAGTTCTTTTCTCTGACCTTTGCAATCCTTTCCCATTGGGATATCATCACACATGCATGCCTCTGCCCTTGCTATATCCTAAACTGAGAATTCTGTATCTTTTCATGATTTTTTTTCACAGAAAACCATGCTCACACCAGCTCTGACATAAAGCTTTTCCACATTTGCAAGGCACAATGAGTTGCTCTGTCCAGTGGTGGATTTCTAGCCAATGTCAGTCATATGAATACATACATACTTCTTCCACATCACTTTCCTCTACAATGTCCCTACTGCATACCTAATAATAGAAAGTGTGCAAATGTTTATTGAGTGAAAGACTAAAGTTAGAGAAAAATGTGAGAGCAGCAGGCATACAAGTCAAGGTGACTGAGAAAGAGGTGAGCACTCACTGATGATCATATATGATGGTCTTGATGAACAAATAGACACAGCTGCTTCTCCTCCACATTCATGTCGCAAAATATTTACATCATAAATGCTTAGGGGTGGATTATGAAGCCAAAGAAATTATTTGAAAGGGGGTAAACTCTATTTTATTTTATATTGAGCATGCCCTCAGGACTTCAGATATTAAAATAGTTGGAAATCAAGTCAATACCTCAATGAAACATACATCAAGAGAGGGTGAATATGATCAAAGTAAATGTATGCATGTATAAAAATACAAACTGCCTCCCTGTGTATAATTTAATGTATGTCAATATAAAGTACTTTGAGCCATAGAAGCAAAGTGTGATGTACCTAGCTTGTGGGAAAGGAATCCTGCAAAAGTATGTGCATGTAGTTTTGTCCAATTAAAAAGTCCTTAGGAGACATGGATATGAAAGATGAGATTTATTGACAAAATCTGTATGTGGTGGCTATCATATCTGTCATTTCACAGTGCAATGTAATGTGTCTCTGGGGGCAAAATAAGCCAAGGAAAGAATGAAACAGACAATGAATGCACTTCACTTTCTGGTCATTGTTATCTTAAATCATTATTTTCTCAAATTTTGTGAGAAGAAAATATGACGCAAAGTACGATTAGTTTCCAGACACATTTATTGAATGGCAATTCACCACTTTCATGCTGGGGCTTATAAATTTATTATCCCACCCAGGTACATGTGTTGGGTATGGAGGCAGGTGCTAAGTTATCCTCTCCAAACTGAGACACTTGTCATACATTGGAATAATAGCCACCTCTCTGTAGAGTGTAAGCTCTGCAGAAACTGCATTAAGAACTTTATGTAAGATTTATCATCAAATCCTCACTGTAGTTCTTTGCAGATGGTTAAATCAAAGCTATGAAAAAGCAAGTGACTTATTCAAAAATCCCTGTGCTTAACTTAAATTCTGGGCTGTGACATTTTCACATAACAGGTAGTGGTGGTGCCACAGCTGTCTTTACCACAGAATTTCTGTGTTCCTTAGAGGTGAAGGCCTTGTCCTGTGGAGCCCAGTTTCAAGTATTTTACCTAATACAGAGTATGTGACAGACAATGAACGTTAGTGTCACTTGAATAACAATTGGAAAACAGCATTTCAGGACAAGTATAAGTCTCTGACTACTCTATATAGAACTAAAAAGAACACATTTCACAAAAGCCATGTAACAAATGTGGATTAGGAACTATCAGTACAGAGCCCTAACTTTATCTAATCTCTAAATCAAAGCATTAAATTCTCATCCTAAAAGTTCTGTTTCCTTTGGTTTGTCTGTTGGGAAGACAATATTCAACCGATTAGAATCAAGAAAGGCTAAAAATCTCTTCCCATTTATTTTGTATTGTATTGTTTTCCCTGTCTATATATCTAAAGTTATCAGCCACTGAAGGAGAATACATTTTCCAGAATGGAAGGAAAGCCTTCCCTCCATCCTCCATATTTTCTTTTCCTTTTGTGTATATGTGGGGAAGGGGGTGTGGGTGTGTGTGCGCGCATGTGCAAGTGCACATGAGTGTTAATATTATGCCTGCACACTGTTGTTTAGCATTTTTACTCAAGGCTGGTTCTCTACCATGTGAGCCACAGCTCCACTTCTGGCTTTTCATGGTTAACTGGACATAGGAGTCTTAAGGACTGTCTTGCCAGGGCTGGTTTTAAACTGTTATCCTCAGATCTGAGCCTCCTGAATGAGTACCTAGGATGACAGGCATGAGACTCCAGGGTAGATCTCTTCCATCTTTTCTTCTCTGAAAATGGCTTGTCATATGTGAACCGTTCTCGATAGCCGGGAGACAATTAGTTAGTGCTTTCTCAGAGGCAGGAATAAGGAGAGTGTTGAGAATTTTGTAAACCATGGATAGCTCTTTGAACTCAAGAAAGAAGCAAAAGTATGAGAGAGTATTGAACAAAGTGGTGGTAGGTGGCAAACAGGATCTGGATTGTGTTTAATGAGGTTATTCGTCTATGGGGAAGGGACTTTGGAACACCACTTACAGTGGCTCAGGGCAAGAGATGATAATGGTTTTAGGATTCAGTTTTTTCAGGGGCAAGCAGTAGAAATAATGACCCTCAAGCTTTTCCAGGAGTATTTGGTGTTCAGAAAACCACAAGTTAGTCATCATCTTCCTAGAGCTGGATTCTATGCCTTTTCAGTTTATAAACCCAGAATGTGCTAACTACTTCAATTGAGGATGGGGCAGAAAAGGGAGGGACAGCACATTAGACAAATCATTATGGAAAAAGTAATTTCCCTCACATCCGTATTTGCCCAATGAAGACAGACAACTTTCTTGTCGTGTGTTTATTATTTCCCCTGCGCTTGAGAGATGGTAGACTTCCCATAGCTATTTGTATATGAATGTGTAAATGATTGCTGACAGCACATGGAAACAAACCATTTGTGAAAATAAAAGACATATGATCCAAATAAAATTTTAGTTTTGCTCTTTGTTTATTTTTATTGTTGTTCAGTATTTTTACATAGCTATTTAATCAGATCAAAGGTCAGATTAAACTGTAAATGAGAAGTGACTGAATTTACAAGCATAGAATATCTTATTAGAATACAAGATGATTATTGCTATCTTGTTATTTTGAATTAGATAACACTGCCCTTTCTATCCTATTGTGGCTGAGGTTTAAAGTTTTAGGTAAAACTTATGATTAAGGTAATATTTATTTTTCCAGTGTGGCTCAATGTCTTTATGCACATATATCTCTTATGTATTCATGCTTATCCCTTATGTTGATTGTGGCATTCATGATTCCAAATACAATCAAGATATTGGTGTTTAATTAAAAGGAAGTCCATTGATGAAGTCCATTATTTTCATGTTACTTGAAATACTGTTCAAAAATTAAAGTTGAAACAATGTGGAAATATAATCACATATTAAGATTTGTTAAGTGATTTCATTATTTATAGATACTGAATAATTTGTATACCTGGTGTGCAATGTAAATTTTATTCTCCTTAGTCTTCTATTTATGACATGCTGACTTTTCTCTATGTGAGCATATCAATATGATTATAACTTGAACTCCTAGGAGAATATTTCTTTTCTGATATGCTTTTTATTGATCTCTGCTTGAAAATCATTCCATAACTTTTGCTTTGCTTAGGGAAATGTTCCATGAGGATTGGACATAATCAGAATATTCTGTATATATTTTTCGCTTCATCATGCAACTAATTAATTCTTTTCTATATAACTCACTGTGGAAAGCATAAACTCATGGAGCACAATATTTGAATGCAGTGAACCCTGCCATTTACTATCTAGGTGACCTTGAACAAGCCATTTCCCTCAGATTCTGAAATCTGTAAGATAGAAAAATTATTGTCCCAGAGGTAAAAATGTTTACAAGTTTTGTTTGGTTTATAGACTCTGTGTGTGTGTGTATGTGTGCATGTGTTATTGAAATTTGAACCCAGGGCCTTTTGCTTGTTAGGCAGGCACTCAGGTATTCTACCCCTCAAGCTGGATCTCTAGCCCTTCAAGACTGTGTGAGAAAACTGTAAACACTAACACAGGCTAGGAATTTACACATCCCCGGCACTCCTTCACAGACCAATGTGTCTCTTTTCTGGTTATTTTATGTAACTTGTGATCAAGCAAGATATGCTCAGAAAGCACTGATTAGGTTTGCTTTCTGAAATACACACACACACACACACACACACACACACACACACACACACACACATATATATATGTCATTTAAATAAGAAAAAATAAAAGGCAATGTTGTCACCATGTGATGGGATCTGATCCAGCTAATATAAAACCACAAT
This sequence comes from Dipodomys ordii, assembly GCF_000151885.1. NCBI lineage: Eukaryota > Metazoa > Chordata > Mammalia > Rodentia > Heteromyidae > Dipodomys > Dipodomys ordii. The sequence continues at coordinate 9,121,308 of NW_012267238.1, read as the reverse complement.
AGCATTTCCAAAGTATTTTTATTCCCTCACATAGTACATGGAATTAAGAACTTATTGTGTCCCAGGAAAATGCTAAGCAGTATATCTGCAAAAAATTATCTTGATAAGAGATGCTAATATACTGCTTCATCACTGAGGATTCTATGCTAAAATATAATGTTTCATATAATTCAGCTTAATTTAACAAATACTTATCCACAACAGTTAGGTCCTAGATATGGTTATACTCTTGGGGACCCATATGGTCATCCCAGGAGGAATGAAGACTATAGACATGTGTTTGTCATGTATATCATTGCTCCTAAGTCCTGAGAAATCAGGGTCTATAACTGAACTTCTATATCTGGCCAGAACCTCTAGGCTTGCAGTGATTTGGAGAAACAATGAAAGCTGGAGACCATGCTTAACAATGAGCAGTGCCCTCAATACTTCAACTTCCTCATCTGCATTTCCCTCAACAAAGAAAACCCAAGTGCCTGCACCAAAGTTCTATGCATTGTTATTTCTCCCTCAGTGCCACTCTCCTGCCATTCTGGGAGATAGGATTTGCTCTGAAGAGATGCAATCTCTCTCTATTTGTGGCTTGTCATTGTCCTTAGAGTTCATTCCTTTCCTAGAGAAGTTATGGTTGGCCATTTCAGAGTCACAGCACTTACATCTTCTTCAAGATCTGAGAACATATATTCTCAGCTTGAACTGGCTAAAATTTTAAGATGTTTGACAAAAATTCTTTTTAACATTTTTTTTATCTGGTGTTGTATGACTTCTGGTTTATTTAAACTAAGGGAGGATTTGCTTGTTGACTGCATCTTTTTAATGTTGCTTTGTATGTCCCTCCCCCACGGTATAACCCCTGCTTTCACTGTATTTGATGTTGGTATAATTTGTGGAGGGGAAGGGAAAAAATAAATCGTTTAACTAGGGATACAGGTGGACCCATTGCAACAATGAGATGTACAAGTTGTTATGTTGAAAACAAACTTTACAACTTTGGTGGGGGAGGGAGGATCGGGTGGGGGGATGTGAAGGGAGTATGGGAAGGGATGAGAAGGAGAAACAAAGAGGAGGCAACAATGCTTGATAAGAAATATACTCATTATCTTGCCCATGGAATTGTAACTCCTCTGTATGGTATTCTCACAATAAAAAAAAATTCCTGAAGACTTTTAATGGTAAGGAAGGTAACAGCATCCTTATGTCAGCATCTTAATCAGAAGGTCAAATAGACCTGAATTTCAGTTCTAGTTTTATCATGGATTAACTGCACTTTTCACTAGGATAAGTCACATGATCCTCAACATGGCTGTTTTTTCATTTGTGTTCTGAAGGTAAGCCTAAACATCTAGTAGGTTTATAATGAAAAGTAGCAATGTGATGTGCATTTGTGCCTATCTACAGCCATATAAAGCACAAAGGCAATATAAAAGAATGCAGTCATGTCACCAAAGTAAAACTTCCAATTGAACAAAAATCACTAATTACAGAATGACCAAGGTATTTGTGATCTTGTGTATGCAGCATGTTTCTAGAAGAATCTTCACAAAAGTATGATAACAATACAGCTTAAAAATATTTTAAACCTAGATATACTGAGTGTAAGACTCTATTTGTAAAGCATCAACAATCTGGGAGATGAATCTTAGATTTATCTAATATGCTTATCTTCTTTCTGCCACCGTGGATTACAGCTGTGATTTTATTAAGGCCCTCAGCAGATTTCCCAGTGAGGAAATATAAACAATTCAAAGGTCAATCCATTTTTATTCTTTTTCTTTTGCTAGGAACTGATAACTTATACTTATAACCCTATCTACTCAAGAGGCTAAGCATTTAAGGATCATGGTTGAAGCCAGCCAGGATAGAAAATTCATGTGAGATACCACCTACAATTAAACAGCAAAGGGCTTCTGGACTGGAGGCATGTTTTAATGGTTCCAGATGTAAGCTTGATGGTTCTAGACCCTGAGTTTAAGATTGGTACTTAAACACACAGAAAAAAAATGCTATGTTTTGCTGCCATTATTAAATACTTTAATTTTATTTTAAACTTGATTTGTGTAGAATACTTGAACGGTAGGCTACTAAACCATATAAGAACCTGCTTTCTGCTACTAGCTTGTCTTTCAATACTCCCTAGAACTGAAATGCCTATAAAGAAAACATCAGGGAAAATATCCTGAAATGTTGATTCTGAGTTAAATTATCATTCTAGTCATGTCCAAGTTTGAGTGTTTCCTGCTCAGCCAGTTGTAAGCATTTGCTGTCAAGTTTAGAAATTTGAATGAGCATAGATGATGGTTCTATAATTTAAGTTCCTGTTCACAGTATCGATTCATTAGTGTTCAGTCAGCATGGAATATTTATTGAGGTGCCAGGTACAATGTACATTATCAATCAAACACAGAAGGCAAACAGGGATTACAATGCGGAAGAAAAATACCAGAGACCTCAGGAGATTGACAGAGTTCTTTGCTTTCCCATCAGAGTCCGTCAAGCAAATCTATGATATGAGAATCACAACTTTTATTCCTCTCACCTAAGTTCAAGTATTGTGTGAGAAAAAGAAAACAAATACATAAAACTATCCAATCTCTAGAAAAAATTCCTTTCCATCTAGATTCACAACGCTATACTATATTTGTCTCTAATTCATCTGTATCAGTACTATACTTGCCAGCAATATGTTTAAATTCATAAAAGAATAATGTTATTAACTATTTGCCTAGTGCTTTAACCCTCTTTAGGACTATTTATTTTTTTCTACTATTTCATTGTTTTGGTTCAAACAGCCCTGGGAAGTACATATCATTAAAACTCCAATGTAATTAAAACTAGGGCTTGACTGGCTCAAGACCAAAGAAGAAGTAAAAAAAAATATTTATAAGATGATTTCTATATTGTTTTGTATGTCCCTCCCCCACTGTATAACCCCTGCTTTCACTGTATTTGATGTTGGTATAATTTGTGGAGGGGAAGGGCAAAAACTGTTTAAATAGGGATACAAGTGGACCCTTTGCAACAATGAGATGTACAAGACGTTATGTTGAAAAATGAACTTTACAACTTTGTGGGGGGGATCGGGTGGGAGGAGGTGGGAGAGTGTGGGAAGGGATAGGAAGCGGAAACAAAAGGAGACAACAATGCTTGATAAGAAATGTACTCGTTATTTTGCCCATGTAATTGTAACCCATCTGCACGGTATTCTCACAATAAAACAATAAAGAAAGAGAGAAAAAAATAAAGGAGCTCAGTGGCTCAATCCTGTATACCTAGCTACTCAAGAGGCTGAGATCTGAGAATTTAGGTTCGAAGCCAACCCAGGTCGAAAAATTCATGAGAGATGGGAAGGGATGGGAAGGGAAAACAAAGGGAGAGGCAACAATGCTTAATAAGAAATGTGCTCATTACTTTGCTCATGTAATTGTAACCCCTCTGTACAGTATTTTCACAATAAAAAATAAATAAATGCAAGTATCAACCCTTTAATAATTTTTTTTAAAAAGAAAGAAAAATTCATGAGACACTTATCTCCAATTAACCAGCAAAAATCTGGAGTTGGAGATATTGTTCAATTGGTAGAGTGCCAGCTTTCACCACAAGAACATACAAAAGAAAAAAATATCACATAGTACATTAAAAACAACAACGACAATGATAAAACCTCTTGTGTCCCTATCTTGGGGTTCAGAAAAGGTAAAAAAAACTATGTATATGTTACCATATAAGATGATGGTAGGCTAAAATTTAACAGCTTTTCTATCATGGACTGTGAGGGAGGCAACTTGGAGGGAGGGGTACCCATATATAAGAAACTATTATTTCTATTTCTATACAGCCAAAAATATTATGTGGGTTTGGTGGTTCTCAACTCCACTACTAGCTATTCAGGAGGCTATAATCTGAGGATCATGGTTCAAAGCCAGACAGGGCAGAAAAAGCCATTGGACACTTGCATCCAATTAACCAGCAAAAAGTGGGAAGAGAAACTACAGTATGAGTTGATAGAATATCAGCTTTGATTGAAAAATCTATGGGAGAGTACCTTGGCCATGATTTTAAGCTCCAGTACCAGCAAAAAAACAAACAACAAAAATGACAACAAAAAAGTTCATTGAGTGTTTCTGTATGTCTTATAGAAACTGAGAAGCCAGAATTCTCCATTAGAAAAGACTCAATTTCACAGACACACAAATTATACCACTACTTACCAGTGAACATGAAGTGTGCAGGGCATTCAGCACCATTTTCATTTTCTTTGATATGAATTTTATAAACTAGAAAACTGTCCCACTTTTGCATTTCTATATATGATAAATGTATAGATGGAGGAACAAAGTCTAATTTATGTTTGGATAAGTTATCAGTAATCTTTTGTTACATGATTTGTAAATTTTCATTGAAATATCCATGCAAATTACATGCAAAAGTCCTTGAAATTACACATTTCAAATGGAAGTACTTCAAAGCTAAGGAGATTTTGTAATACTTGCTGTAAGTCAATGCATTACTGTTTATTGTATCAAAGCATCATTGATAGAACAAGACAGAGTCACAGTTCATTCATGTGTCAAAACTCACTTTAATTTTCCATAGGACAGTGTAGTTGTAATGTCTGGACCAAAAAAAAAGTCTTCAGCTGAATGCTGGTGGCTGATGCCTGTAACTGTGTTTCTACTTAGAGACTGAGATCTGAAGATCACAGCTTAAAGCTAGCCCTACCAGACAAATCAAAGAAATTCTTATCTCTAATTTACTAGCCCAAGGCCAGAAGTGGTAGTGTGGTTCAAATAGTAGAGCACCAGCTTTGAGCAAAATAATGTCAAGCAAGAGAGCAAAGCCCATGTTCAAGCTCCAGTATAGCAAAAAGAAGAGAGATAGAAAAATTAAATATATTCAGATTCATAAAGTAATCAAGGAAACATGAAGAACATATTTATTTGTAACATATTTCCAGGTTAACTCAGACCTAACTCATTACTCATCTTCAACCTAACATTGGTAACACTGGGGATATTCAATCCAGGTGTATATAGCTTATCTATCGTGAAAAGAACACTGTAGTTTTATGTTATTCTTTGATGCTGCCTAGGTCATACTCTGTTGATATTATAATCATTTTCATTATCTAAACTCTTGAAGAAATGGTCTCAGCACTAAAGGTGAAGTTATGTTATCTCATTTAAAGGACAACAGCCAATCCATTGACAAAGTCAGAGACAGACTATTTACATGCAAGACCAAACAATGTACTTTTTTTTTCATGTTAAAGTCACAGGCTCAGAGCAATGCTGCCACGTAAGGTTCAAACCATAGTCTAGGCCAGGCACTAGTGACTCACATCTATAATCCTAGCTACTTAGGAGGCTGAGATCTGAGGATTGTGTTTTGAAACCAGCCACAGCAGGAAATTCAGGAGACATTCATTTCCAATATACTACCAAAAACTGGAAATGAAGGTATGAATTAAGTGGCAGAGCAAAGCAAAGCAAAGTGGCAGAGCTTTGAGCAAAGAAGCTCAAGGACAGTGCCCAGGTGACAGAGAGAGAGAGAATCATTGTTAGCAACATCAATGACAAAGATGAAATATGGCACTAGAATTGTCATCAGACAACACCCACCCTCTTGCTTTACAACCTTTTGAGTCTTTTCCCTTCATATCTTATTCTTTGATCTTCTGAACTCTCTAGTCTCTTGAATCTTGAGAAATATTTTCTGAGATGTGGGATCTAAAACTAGAACAGCTATAGGCATGCCCAACAATTACTCTCCTTTGAACAACTTGGTTGGAGAGTTCAACTCTACTATTTAACACTAAACTAGTTTCAAGGCTGAGCTAGTTGTTCATCTAACATTCTGGCTCTGCTTTGAATCTCTCTGTCATGTTGCCAGTCAGGATTTGCCTATGGAAAATGGAATTAAAAAGAATTGGCTTTGAGGCTTTTTTTTATTTAAATTTTATTTTATTTGTGAACATGCTGTACAGAGGAGTTACAATTACATGGGCAGGATAATGCGTACATTTCTTACCAAGCATTGCAGCCTCCTCCTTTGTTTACCCTTCACATCCCTTCCCAGCCTCCCCCCTCCCCCCAATCCCAATCCTTCTCCTTCCCCCCTCTTCCCCCCCCCCCCGCACCGACGTTGTAAAGCCCATTTTGGACATGACAACTTGTACTTCTCATTGTTGCAACAGGTCCACCTGTATCCTTAAACAACTGGTTTTTCCCCATCTCCTCCACAAGTTATACTGACATCAAATATAGTGAAAGCAGGGGTTATACTGTGGGGGAGAGACATACAAAGCAACAAAGAGATAATCTTATAAATGCATTAGAAACACATGCATGAAAGAAAAAAACATTAAAATACACATCTAACGGTTCATTTTCCTGACATCACATTATCTGACCTTTTCCGCTTGACTCATACATATACTAGATATTACAAATAAGGGAAACCATGGGACCTATATTTCTTTGGGCCTGGCTTACTTCACTTAATATAATTTTTTCCAAGTTTTTCCATTTCCTAACAAATGGGGCAATGTCATTCTTTTTGATGGAAGCTTTGAGGTAAGGATTGTAGATGATCTATTTAACTGGTTGGAATGAAAGTTGTCTAGTACATGATAACTACACTTCTGATAGTTCACTGTTTCTGTAATCACCAAGCTCAGAGGGTCAGTGCAAAGAACAATAGACCAGAATCCTAATGAGGCACAAGTGTTGCTTTGTTCAGTCAGCTTTGAACTCTGGGCTTTATTTCAGCTTTAGTTCCTTTGTAGCCCAAGGTCTGAAAAACTGAAGGCTTCTATACATCCTCCAGTGTTCCTTGTTATCTTATTATTCTGTCATGGATTTGCTATATACCTCATCAAACTCCTTTCCCAACATGTCTGCTTGTACAACTTCCGCCTGTGTTCAATTGGTAGGTCCTGTTTGATATCCTCAAATGAAGTTCTCCTGTTTCCTTCCTCATTTGTTACCTGTGATTCTTCTCATCCCCACCCTATGCTCGTCCACATAACTGTATATGGCTCTTCTACTAGATTCTCAAGACATATTCTGGTTTCACCTCAAGTGATTACCTGGGATTACTTGGGGCAGGTTACACATTCTTAATCATTTCTTAATGAATAGCTTGAATGAATAAATGGTAGGTTGATTGGATTGAATAAATGCATGGATGATTGCTATATGGTTAGCAACCACTATAACGAAGTAAGCTATCATTTTTAGTTTCCTGAACACATAGAGACTATTTAATACAACACATATAATTCATTTCATAGAAACTTTTCATCAATATCACTAGGCCTTTTCCAAATTTAATGCATTACATAAGATTCTTTCAGTTCTTTATGAAAATACTATTTTATGCATTAAAATTATTAAATATAATAGCTTCAATCTTGTAGAATATAATTGCTATTGTTCAAGACATATCCTCTATCAAACATTAGAAACTACCAATATGAAATACCATCCCCATTTAAAATGTCCTAGAAAATTCAAGGGAGAATATTGTAAACCAATTGTTTCTTTAAGAAAATCATGAATGACCAAAGTCTAGTCTTGTCACTAATGTTGGATAACTATGGAGGCAAGACCTTTTCTCTTTATACAATGTTTCTCAGAAATGTTAGAATGTTGTGCAGAGATTGAATTTATGGTTATGCATAATAAGAGAGCCCATGTAGTTAAACTAGTCCATGGCATAAAGTGGGTGAGACCCTCTATCTAGTATGCTGGTGCTGGACATTTGTGGGCTAATCCCATTCCACTCTTGAATTATTGACATGTAGTGACTGCCATTACAGCACCCCAAACCACACAGTACTCCACATCTTCTGGGTTGTCAACATCTAGGCCACAAAGTCAGAATAAAAGTCACTTAGCTACTTAATAACATCTTGTTGAATGGTTAACAAACAACCTTCCTTTTCAAGAGAATACAGCTTTTTGTATGGCCATTTATTTGATATCTATTACCACATAACAAATGGCTTTGAAACGTGTGGATTAAAACAACACCTATTTATTATCTCACAGCTTGAAGTATGAAAGCCTGAGCATCTTTAATTGAGAGATCTGTTCAGAACATCAAAAGGTTGAAACCTGAGGATTTGTTAGCCTGTGTTCTCATCTGGAATTCAATGGTGTTTTTCCCCCCAAGGTCTTTCAGGTTGTTGGCAGAATTCAACTACAGTTAAAGGGTCGATGGCCCTAGTACCCTACAGGCCATTAACCAGTAACTTTTTGCTTATTCTTATCATGCAGGAAGACTCTGCATTTCTTCTCTCATACCCCACTCCATTTTCAAAGCAGCAATGGCAAAATTTTGCCTTCCAAAGACTTCTTACACTTTAGATCTTCAATTTTGCCTTTAGCCACTCAGCAGGGCAGAAAAACTTTTCAGATTTACAGAACTTATAGTACTGGGTTAGACCTATCCAAATATTCTTTCTTCTGACTTACTCAATGCCTACTGGTAACTTACTTCATTTAATCTATACAGTCCCTCTTGCCATTGAAAAAATAACATAATCAGAGAATAATTTCAATTAATGTGTAGGTATGGAAAGGCATGGCAGGGTTTAGGTGTGTTAAAATCAAGAAATGATTAAAACACATGGACTAGATCTTTATCTGTGTATGAGGATTATCTGGTAATAGCTGCTTGTTGGCTTTTTATTTTTAATCTCTTCTTCTTGAAAGCTTCCCTTGGTTTGGACAGTATTAAATTTATAGTTCTATTTACTTTATTCAGCATAGAACCTGGTGCTCAGACACATAATTGATGATGTTAAATGAAATGGTGAGTCTACTTTAATATTGTTGGGTTTACTGACCCAACAATATTAAATGAAAACATGAGTCAGTTGCAGTAGGACAAGGGCACTAGGATGGATCCAAGGCACCAGGAAGTGCTCAGAGCTAAAACCCCTGAAATATCTATCCCCATACAAGGCTACCCCACAAGTCTTCTACTAAGGCTGAACCTACTTGGCATTCAATAAGTACTTTTCACCTATTTGTTTCCAAAACAAAAGGACTTACCTCCTTCCAGAATCCCTTAACATTTAAGCTAGAACTAAATATGGCTCCTTCAGTCTCAATGACTGTCTTCCTCTGTGAACACTAGCTTTGCTTCTACTTGGCTATGGCTGTGCTCTATCCTTAATCATTTGTGGAAATCATTTTGGGGAACTTTTTGTATTAATCTGCTAACTGCTACAACAGCAAACTGCCAGACACTTGATGGTTTGAAAAATCAAATGTACTTATCAAAGTTATCAAGGATAAAGGTTCTGGATGGACTCTGTGGCTCTTTTATGTATATATACATATATATATATATATATACATATGTGTGTGTGTTTTATTGTAAAAATACTGTACAGAGGGGTTATAGTTACATGAGTAAGGTAATGAGTACATTTCCTATAGAGCATTGTTACCTCCTCCTTTGATTTTTCCCCTATCATCCCTTCCCTCCCCACTTCCCCAACTCCTCCCATCCCCCCTAAAGCTGTGAAGTTTGTATTCAACATAGTGTCTTGTACATCTCATTGTTACAATGGGTCAACCTGTACCTTTATTTCAGCATTTTGTTATTTGTTTTCACTATACTTCATGTTGGTGCCCTGCATCTTGTATATACATTTTTCTAATTTGGACAAAGGAAGAGAAATGACTCTGTGGTTCTTATGTCCCAGGTCTCAACAGGGCAAATTCATGGTGCTGACTGACCTAGGCTCTCTCCTGATATTAAAATGGGCTACTCTGTCTCCAGAATCACACAGGTGATTGGTGGAGACTGGTTCATTGCTGGAGCAGAAATGAGGTTCTCACTTCTTGCTGTCAGGATGGAATTACTGCTAGGTCCCACACAACATTTCCTGACCCTCGTATATGAACATCCATACCTTAGAATTGATCATTGGTTTTAGGCTTTTATTTTGGGTGCTAATCCTGGGGTTTGAACTCAGGATTTGAGCACTGTCCCTGAGGTGTTTTAGTCAAGGCTAGCACTCTTACTTGAGCCACTGCTCCATTTCTGTCTTTTTTGGTAATTAAATGGAGAAAAGAGTCCCATAGATTTTTTTCCTCCCCAGTTGGAATTATTGCATGAGATTATCTTGTTAAGAAGTCATTATTTGGCCTCATACTTCTTTCCGTGTGTTGGTGCTGGGAAATGAACCTAGAACCTCACAAATACTAGACAAAAACTCTACCACTAATGCACACTCCTAGTCCAATGCCCTCTATCCTTTAATACAGGTATACTGGGAAGGAGGTAGAGATGGTACTGATAGGGAAATTCTGATTTAGATTTTGTCATTTATTATATTTTATTTATTATACTTCCTCTCTACTTGTATTAGCTATTGATTTAAATATTGGTAAACTGACTTCTTAAGACTCTATAATCCATTTCTCTTTCTTAGTGTCATATATTAATATTATTTTTGTTACCCATGGGTTTTGATTAACCTCTAGTCAAATGTCTATGATGCCCCAGGCACCTTAACAAGCCCTGTGAGAAAGTTTTTCATGAGGGAGTTTATAATTCAGTAGATACGCATGCAAATTATTATTTGTGATAGAAGGTGGTAAGCGATGTGCTATTCCATTGTGGTGAACCACAGAAACATGGTACTGGCAGATAAACTAGAAAAAGGCACTGGTGTGTGATAGTCACCGCGTGTGTCAAGATTTTATTTTATTTTTGGCAGAATACTGTCTATACCATAGTGCAGCTGATTAAGGAAGAATCTAACAGATTGTGAAGGGACTATTAACCAAATATTTTATGCAGTGTCAAAGGCACAGGAAGGTGATAAGCACACAGAAGGGAAGAATTCTGCTCAGAGAAAAAGGCAAATATATTTGAATGTATGACAACTCTCTTCATTGATACAGCATGCATTTATATAATGTTGCTTGCTGTAGGAAGCCCATGATTCTAGGATGTTAATATATAAGGAGTTGTTTATTTGGTAGGTAGTTACCTCTGTGCAAATCAAATCACTTTTTAAATCTTCTCCAAATTATTTTGATTTTACTCTGTGCAAAAATCTTTTGTGCCTTAGGCACTTGATATATGTACACAGAGTTCGGTATGATTAGTGAATTAAAATGTTATACATGACAGAATCTTCTTAGTCACTACTTCCCATTTGGCTAGTCTTTAGACAGATTTTACAACTGATCATCCAATAATCTTCCACATCTGATATTTCTCCAGACAATGCCTGGAGATAATTCTCCAGACAATGCCTGTGAATCTCAACATATATGCATTAGGAAAATTCTAAACACATCTCTTCCTTTTTTAAAGTCATGCTGAAATATGTAAGCTTTATTCCTATTGACAGAATTGAAATAAATAATAATTTTTGCAAGATCCAACATTTAATGGCATTTTGTTGGCACAAAAATGCTTAGTAGCAGGCACAAAATGCAAAATAAAATGTGTCATGAAGTAGATGCTCATAAATTTGTATGCATATAAATATGAAAGACATATATTGTGACAGACTAGTCTTTTATAACACATACACTTTCTCAATCCTTCTGGCAAACTTTTTAGTTATGTTAGCACTTGCACATGTTGGGCATAAAATTTCAGAAGAACAGATATATTATTTTTTAATTTGAAAAATAAATCCCAACAGCTGTGATGTTGCAGATAGATATGAACGCATTTACTGACACTCTACTATATACATCAGAATTCCCTGCTCATTATAGATACAAAACAGAATGAGGCAGAATCCTGACTTTACAGGAAGGACTCAGGCAAAGTTTCTCTGCATATGCACATATTAGGAGTGTATTCACAAGTAGTTAGTAATTTAATATAGGTTTACAAGGTCATAGAATCTCAGAATTATTTTATATTTGGCTACACTAGGCATACAAGATTTTTTCTATCTTCTCTGGGTTCTGATATGCTTGAACACAGGAGTAAATGTTCAGTAGAAAGCTCAAGAGTCAGGAAATGTGCTTAGATGTCTCAAGTGTACCTTTAGCCCATGAACATAATTTATTCTGCACATCAAAACTGGGTTACTTTGAAACAGCTCAGGATGGCAAAAAGAGCCTTCCTCTCCATAGTGTGTTCATAATCATTAATCATCTCTCTCCCAAATAGGTATCAAAAATATATCAGAAACTCAGCAAGCATAACACTGTGGGCTTGATGCATAGCACTGATGAATCAGACCAGCATATTTATGGCCTTAAAGAAAACTATAATAATTTATTTTTTCCATCTTGGCTGTTGACCTCCCAAGGAATCACATAAAAAACACATACTAAGTAAGATAAAATGAGAATCTATTTTCCTATTATGTAGTGCAATGTTCGATTCCAAACACCCCAAGTCAAACACAGATACTAAATATCTGGTCACTTTCAAGTGCATTTGGCAGTTATTTCTGAGCCTCCCAGGTATATAATTCAATTGTGTTCAGTATGTCTCCCTCTCTGGAGACCCTCCTGTGCTCACTGGGGTTGACTGACAAGCTGAGGAGGGTATTCCAGCTGCCAGCAGCATCCTTTAGAAGGGACTTTTCTTTTCAAAACCTCACCTGCCTTGAGCTCCTGTCCATCGTTGGTGCCCAACACAATAGTCAGCCAAAGAAAATGTTGAAATGTCCTCTGGTTAGCCTTCAGACATACACAAAGGCTCCATGATGCTGCCTTGAAGGAGACGTGCTTCGATACCATTCTCTGAATCCCACTGAGAACAAGTCGCATCTTGTCTTTCAGACTTGCATTTCTTTGTTTTCATCATGAGCTATAATCTAATTTTTTTCTAAAATTGCTCAATCACTCACATGCTATAGACATATGCAGACTAAGAATAGTGACTCCAAGACCCTAATGTCCTTCACTCCTGTTCATATACCCAGACCTGACAGCAGTAAGCCCCTGCCAGCTGTTCCATGTGTTCCTTAGGAGAGATTTTTCTCCTGCATCCCTACCCATGGGCTGTCCTTCTGTCTAAGGTGGGCAAAGCTCTGAAACAAATCCACTAAGTAAATCTGTGTGTTGTCTCCCAACTTTCCCTGTCCCTCACTTAGTAGAGTTTTGCATTTAGAATAATGAGAAGAAACATGGCTTTGATGGCATGTCCTCCTTCCAAATGCTTTTGTTCTACTTTAGAAACCTCTTGGTAATGTTTCATTTTTATTGTTGTGTTTGGTCAATGGTAGTCTTGCCACCATATCAGGATTAAACATCCATCGTTACTGTGGAGAAGAAAGGAAGACATCCTTAAATGTGTCCAAGTATTATTCTGCCATCATTAAGGCATAAAGAGTGATGCAGAAATAAGGGACCAAGTGCTATTTCTTTTTCAGTGTTCACACAAAACTACATTCACACTATGGTTAAGGTGTTTACTTGGTAGAGAGTAAACTGAGCCAGGGAAATTTCCTCTAGTTGCCTATCGCTTTAAGGATCATGAAGATACCTTACTCAGTATTGAACGCTGGTGTCTATGGTATGCAGCATTTTTTTGTGCCAGTATTGGGGTTTGAACTTAGGACTTCACATTCTTGCTTAGCTCTTCTGCTCATGGCTGATACTCTACCACTTGAGCCATACCTCCACTTCAGACTTTTTCCTGCATAATTCAAGTTAAGAGTCTCTTGAATTTGTCTGCCTAGGCTAGCTTTAGACTGGGATCCTCCAAATCTCAGCCTCAAGCCATTAGAATTACAGGCATGAGCCACTAATGCAGGATTGCTAGCATTTCTTAAACCCTCATTTTGTCTGTGCCTTGGGTTGTAGATTTTATAAGCATAATATCTTTAGTTGCTCACTTTCCCATGAGGTACGGGGTATGTCTATATTGTACATCTGAGAAACTGAAGATTAGAGAGCATAAACAACTTTTCTCCAAGGAGTAAAGGCAGAGATCAAACCCAAGCTTACTCTCCAAATCAAGCTTATGTGAATGTTCAAGTGCACGGAACTGGCATTCTAAATCCTCAATTCCTAATCACTAACTTGTCTGACTAAATGCTGGATATTCCTGGGAAGTCCCTCATGACAGGTACACTTGCTTAGTGTAGCAACATACTTATACTATAAAAAAGTTAATTTATTTATGTTAAGACACCAAGAATGACATTTCTGAATCAAGTATGATGGTGGAGATTTATAATCCAAACATACAGGAGGCTTGAAAATTCAAGGCCAGCCCAGGCTACATAGTCTCAAAGAAATGAAAAGCAATAAAAGACAGGAAGGAAAGAAGGAAGGAAGGAAGGAAGGAAGGAAGGAAGGAAGGAAGGAAGAAAGAAAGAAAGGAAAGGAGAAAGAAAGGAAGGAAGGAAGGAAGAAAGAAAGAAAGAAAGAAAGAAAGAGAAAAAGAAAGAAAGAAAAAGAAAGAAAGAAAGAAAGAAATGCTTTGCTGATTTTGACTTCTTTCATGACTTGTGTTTTCTACCTAATTTAAATTAATTGAATTTCTTATCCCAAATATCATTTATGGATATTAAGTTGTAGGACATAAGAGAGGAAAAGAGTAAAATCAACTCTAGGGATGACAGTCTAGTCATAAAGATAATCATATAGTCAGATTGAAATTACTGGTTAAATAAAATCTAGATCCAGCTTGTACAGCAGAGTTTTAGCTCTAAGGAAATTTAAGTTTATGTATGGCAGGAAAGAAGATTGCAGGGGTCAAAGGATGCTTCCTGCATGAGTGATTTTAAAAAGCAATTTGGTAGAAAAAAAAGCATCTTGGGAGCTAAGTCTCTTTATCGTCACTAATTCTTTTAGTTTTATGGAATTTGGGAAATGCTTTTTGCTTGGAATTCAATTGTGTGTGTGTGTGTATGTGTGTGTGTGTGTGTGTGTGTGTGTGTGTGTATGAGAGAGAGAGAGAGAGAGAGAGAGATTTAATTCTTCCTGAGGTCTGGAGCAAGATTGAAGATCGATGTTAGCTTTACTCATAATTAGTAGTAGTAAGCAGACTGTTTTTATGATATTAATTTATTCTTCATTGTGCTCCAGACATCAGTTAACATGTTTTCCCTTAAAAAGTACAGTGAGTTACAATATACACGTAGAAAATCATGGGGATAGGAGAGGAAATTAGAATTAAAAATAAAACTTAAGCTATGTCAAAGACCAATAACTACAGATTTCACTCTTTACTTCCTGTGTGTATAGTTTTTAGAGCTGAGCTGTGGGTATGATTCTAAGTTGTCTAGTAGCTGACACAGAGGTAACTGTGATTTTCAGCACCCATAAAATTAAAATAAAACCAAGAGTTAGGAGCTGTGTCACCGTGTGTTCTCTGCCCTGTGACTAGAGAAAATTCAGGCCAATGTAGAATGCTGAGAGCAACATAGTCACCAATATGCTTCTGGTAGATATTCTGATTAGAGTTTTACAGTTTTTTTCCTCTCATTCTATTGGCCACTGAATATTAATCACATCACACTAAATCACAGTGCAGTAGATATGAATCTCCTGGGAAATCAAATGTGACGGCCTCTGCTCTAAATATTCTCTCTTTGTTTGTAAAAACTCAAGAATGAATGTTAGTGTCTACTGGAACTGAAGGGCAACTGTAGACTTCAGGAAGTCCTCTGTAAGCCCCAGTTCTATAATTATTTTTCTAAAAGCTTGTGAATAGTCTTTCTGATATTATACTCTCTGAAATAAGCACCTACTTACATATTTTATTTTCTGGAATGAAGAGAGAACTACAAACTTCATTAGAATCTGAACTGGAGATAGTATCCTTATCTTTCTATGAAAAAGCTATTAACACGGAGAAAATTGTGACAGAAATACATAAACATCCTACTTCTGATTTCAGAAGGTCAAGAAAGAGTATCCTCTGGTGAGAAAATACACCATTTCCTCAAGATTTAGTTTTACATCAAATTCAGCATTTGAACAAATGGACAAAACTGAAAGCATAGAGAATCCAAATTGTCAGAGAAATAAAAATAAAACAGTTCAAATATCTGTTTATTTATCCATTCAGTAAATAATATGTATGTAGAAGCTAAAATGTTAAAATTAGGTAACACTAAGTCCTCCATTTCTTCAAGTTTGTTCTGTACACTCTTGGAATGATTAATTTAGACTGTCTTTTATTTTATTTTTTTATTTTTTGTGCCAGTATTGGGGTTGAACTCAAGGCCTGGGCATTGTCTTTGAGCTTCTTTGCTAAAGATGCAGAGTTTCCTACTTGAGCCACAGCTCCATGCCTGGTTTTTTTTGGTACTTAATGGGAAATAAGAGTCTCAAGAACTGTTCTGCCTGGGCTGGCTTTAAGCTCCACTTATCAGATCTCAGCCTCCTGAATAGCTAGGATTACAGGCTATCTTCGTGTGAGCTTAGCTACTAGAGAAGCTGAATGAAGTAGGAAGATTGTATGAGCCCCTGAATTTAAAGCCACTTTGAGTAATGTACTGAAATCCCAATTCAAAGGAGGGAGAGGGGAGGGGAAGGGAGTGATGGAAGGGAGTGGGGAGGGGGGAGAGAGAAAATACTCTAGTATGTCCTCTAAAATAAGTAGATTAGGAAACAGAAAGCAACTGAATTGGTGACAGTTCTAGATAGGATTAACAAATGTAAGTTTGCTAAATGTTTGGAGATACCTATTAAAAGGGGCATTTCTCTTGGACTTGTAGAAACACAATGAAAATGTCTGTGGGTGGCTCAGGTGCCCTCTGCTGGAGTCCTCTGGCAATTTGCTGGCTGGGATTGGTGATTCCACTTTCAGAGGTTTAGCCAAGCTTTAAAAAAAATTCTCTGTTCTTTCTGAGAATCTTTTTTTTTTTAAATTTCTTTGTTTTAATTTTATTGTCAAGGTGATATACAGAGGGGTTACAGTTATATAAGTAAGGTAGTGATTACATTTCTTGTCTATTTACCCCTCCCCTTCCCTCCCAATCTCTGCCCCCAAGTTGTACAGAGAATTTCCAACATATCTTGTGAGTATTGCTGTTGCATAGGTCTTCCATTGTCTTTTGTCTCACCATTTTGTTGTTCCCCTCCCCTTCCTTAGTTCAGATAAACATATTTACAATACCCAGGGTACCAAAATTGAATGCAGTGCTAACAGGGGATAAACATTGGGGGAAAAACACAAAAGAAAAAGGAAATCATGTAGTATATTGAGAACAACATTCTTTCAGAGAATCTTAAGTCATAATAAAATACAGACATTTTGGCAAATATCAGAAACTAGAGGGTACTATGTAATTGTTTATTCTCAGCTTATTGATAGACTCTGGGTGAGAAGCTTCTAATCAAATATCAAGGGAGGTTTAAATAGAGCCATAAACAAACTTGCATTAATCCTAACAGGTTCTTCCATATGGATCAAAAACCATAGGATGGCAGTTGGTAATGTAATAGCCAAATCCTCAAAGCACCAGTTCTTAATGCCTGCTGTTTTGAGAATTCCCCTAGGCCTGGAGGAATTGGCAGGCATTGTAGAGGAAATGTCTAATGATTAGAGACCTGTCATTTGTAGGAGACAAAAAGCCACTCCCTGTAAACAAAGGAAGAGAGAAAGTTCTTTGAGTTGAAACATTTATGAAAGAGAAACCAAAGCTGAAGACATATTGATTCTTAATTGCTTCTGGATTCTGAACTTACTATTACTATTATTATTATTATTTTGGTGGTTGCTTTTGGGATAATATAACCAACTATTTTCATGATCCAAGAAGAAAAGGGTTTTCTATGAGGACTATCTTAATTTTGGGGAAGGGGAGGTAAGGGAGATGTGAAATCCAGAGAAACAGTGAAAGATAAAGGAAAGGCAAAAATGTTAAAAAAAAAAATCACAGAACAAAGAGGTCTCTAGATGCCTTCTGTGGAAAGTATTCATTTTCTTTTTTAATTTTTAAAAATATTATTGTAAATGTGATGTACAGGGGGGTTCCAGTTACATAAGTCAGTAAGAGTTCATTTCCTTTTGAATAGTGTCATCCCCTCCCTCATTCTCTCCTAGTTTTTTCCCTCATGATTTCACTCCCCCAATGTTGTATAGCATTTCCAACAGAGTCTAGTGGGTTTCACTGCTGAACTAGTTCACCCTTTGTCCCATAGTTTCTGTGTTCCTCTTTCCTTGCCCCAAATCAGATAAATTATATACAAGACAAGGGGTACTGAAATATAAAAACAGCAACAAAAGGGAATAACCCAGAGAAAAAAGGAAAGGAATAAAACAAAAGAGAGAGAGAGAGATCCAGGAACAGTACAATAACAAACCTCTTTTTTACATTTCTTGGAGTTCACTTCCATAAGCATTTTTTTATTACATAAGTTTTTTTATTGTGAAAAATACTATACAGAGGAGTTACAGTTACATGAGCAAGGTAATGAGTACATTTCTTATCCAGCATTGTTGCCTCCACTTTATTTTTCCCTTACTATCCCGCCCCTCCAACCTCCTCAGCTACACCCCCTCCCCCCTTCCTCCCACCCCCACCTAAATTGTAAAGTTCGTTTTTCAACATAGGATTTTGTACATCTCATTGTTGCAATGGGTCAATCTGTATCCCTATTTAAACATTTTGTTTTTTACTTTCCCCTCCCCAAATTATACCAACATCAAATATAGTGAAAACAGGGGTTATACAATAGGGGAGGGACATACAAAGCAACAAAAAAATGACATGGTATCTTACAAATACATTAGAAACAATAACAAAAAAGAAAAAAACCACTTCTGTCCTTATCTCATGGTTCATTTCACCTAACATCATCTTATCTGACCTTTTCTGCTTGTCCCAGACATATACTAGTTATTGCAAATAAGGGAAACCATGGGAATTACGTTTCTTTGGGCCTGGCTTACTTCCCTTGATATAATTTTTTTCCAAGTCTTTCCATTTCCTAACTTATGGGGCAATGTCATTCTTTCTGATAGAGGCATAGAATTCCATTATGTGTGTGTGTGTGTGTGTGTGTGTGTGTGTGTGTGTGTGTGTATATATATATATATCACATTCTCTTGATCCATTCATCTACTGAGGGGCATCCGGGTTGGTTCCATATCTTAGCTATGGTAAATAATGAAGCAATGAACATAATTGTGCTGGTAGCTTTAGTTTGGTCTTGGGTAAATGCCTAAAAGTGGGATTGCTGGGTCATAAGCATTGTTTTATATGATCATGTGCACACAGCCTCTGAACCCTTGTGATCCTCTGCTAAGAATATTCCCCTTTGTACTGAGTGTTGTTTAATTAATCATGTCCAAGTGTAATTATTAGTGTGTTACTATATATTTGGTTTACTTGTAGATTTATAGGCATATTCTAATTATTACAAACTAGGGAAACCATGCAGTTTATGTTTCTTTGGGTCTGGCTTACTTCACTTGGTCTACATTTTTCCAAGTCTTTCTATTTCCTTATGAATGGGGCAATGTCTTTCTTTCTTATGGAGGCATAGAATTCCACTGTGTATATATACCACATTTTCTTGATCCATTAGTCCACTGAGGGGCATCTGGGTTAATTCCATATCTTAGCTCTGGTAAGCAATTCTACACACACAATGCTACAATGAACATGGCTGTGCTAGTAGCTTTAGTGCAGCCTGGTTTGAGGTCCCTTGGATTAAATGTCCTATGACTCAAAGCTGGGTCATAGGGAAGCTCTATTTTTAGTATTTTGAGGAACCTCGATACTGCTTTCCAGAATGATTGAACAACCTTACATTCCCATCAACAGGGTAGTAGAGTTTCCTTTTGGCCACATCTCTACCAGCATCTGTTATTGTTAGTTGTTTGGATTTTTTTGATAATGGCCATTCTACCTGGGGTGGGGTGAAATCTCAATATTGCTTTGCTTTGCATTTCTTTTATGGCTAGAGATGTTGTACATCTTTTCATGAGTGTATTGGTCATTCTTATTTGAGGATTTGTTTTAGAGTGGTTAATTTTTTGAACACTAAGTATATTTTAGATATGATGTTTTTGTCTGATGCATAGCTAGTAAAGATTTACTCCCATTCTGTGGGCTTTCTATTTATCTTGCTAGCTATGAGCTATGTCCTTTGCCATGCAGAAACTCTTCTGTTTGATGCACTGTTTATCCAGTTTTTCTTTGACTTGTTGTGATCTGGGATCTTAGCAAGTTTTGACCTGTGTCAAGGATCTTAGTGATTGTGATTCCCCTATCACTTTCTGTAATATTTTCATAATACCTGTTCTTAGATTGATGTCTTTGATCCATTTGGAAGTGATCTGGTGTAGGGTTATATATAAGAAAGTAACTTCAATTTTGGACACATGTATAGCCAATTCTGCCAGCACCATTCATAGAAGAGGCTGTCTTTCTTCCATCCTGTGTTTTTGGCTTCTTATCAAATATTAAGAGATCATAGGTACATGGATTCATTTCTGGGTCTTCTATTCCATTGGTCCTTGGGACTATTCTTTTGCCAGAATTAGGCTGGTTTTTTGTTGCTGTTGTTTTGTTTTTGTTTTGTTTTGTTATATTTTTAATCACTACAGCATGGTAATCGAATTTGAAGGTTAGTATTGATATTCCTCCAGGACTGTTCTTCCTGCTAAGGATTGATTTTGCTCTTTGGGGTCTTCTATTATTCCATATGAATTTTTGCATTGTTGGGATTTTGATGAATATGTTGGGATTTTCATTGAATATGTAGACGGCTTTGGGCGGTATTGACATTTGTATAATGTTAATCCTTCCAATCCAGGAACATGGGAGGTTTTTACATTTCCTTAAATCTGCTTTAATTTCCTTTTTCAAGTTTTTAATTTTTCATCATACAGGTCCTTCACATCTTTGGTTAATTCTTAGATATTTTCTGAGTCTATTACAAATGGAGTTGCTTTCCTGATTTTAGCATTGTTCTTCTCCTTGTTAGCATACAGAAAAGCTACTGATTTTTGTCAGTAAATTTTATACTCTGCTACTTTGCTAAAGTTTTGGATCAACTTACATAACTTGGGAGAAGGATCAATGAGGTTCAAGTACAGGATCATGTCATCTGCAGAGAGGGAGATCTTTTCTTTTCCTTATCTTTTCTTTCCTTTATGTTTAAATATTTCCTTATTGCTCTAGCTATGAATTCTAGTACTGCACTGAGAAAGAGTAGAGAGAGTAGATATTCTTGTCTCATTCCTGATTTTAGAGGCAATGGTTTTAACTTTTCCCCATTAAGTATAATGCTGGCTGTAGGTTTGGACTTATTTTCAAGTCTTCATTTATGATGTTCCCTGACAAATGAAAAGGGCTATGACACTTACACTCTCAAGGTTAAGACACAATAATGGAACCTTTCTACCTCTAATTTCTACTTTTGTACTTTTTCAGTGAAAAGTCCTAGTTAGAACATTTTTTCTGTCAAGCAGTTGAGTAAATCCTCAAAAATAGTGTTATTTTGCTTTGCTACCCTTAACTTAAGGAGTCTTTGTTCTTCAAAATAAAAGAACTTTCCATGATTATTGTACACAGCAAATTTAGATAACTTGAGGAGATTTGAGTCTAACTTATGAAGGAAAGTTTATACAGTCAAGAGAACACTGGTATAAGATTTATATTCAGGAGCACTGGGTTCAAGTTACTTCTCTTGCATTAAGCTGTGACATGAGTGGTTTCCTTTGTCTTGACTGCATGGAAAGAAATGATACCAATGCTATCAAGCTTGCTGCTGAGTACTGCAGGGAAATACTAACAGAAGAGCACTGTCATTCTGCCTACATACCTGTATTGAGGAAACGTTATGAGAAGTAAAACAATTGCCTCACTCCAGTCAGCTCAGCACAATACCAAATTTTACCTTTGGATTATGAGAATATTATGCAAATGTTGACACTTGTAGTGAGTCAGTGAGGTACATGGAGATTGTTCAACTAGAAAAGCAGTTTGGTTTCCTTACTTCTTTGTAGTCCAATGTATGTCTTTATTAATTGCTTGAGGTGCAAAGGCAAAATAGAAAAACAGAGTTGGAGCCTAGGAGGTGTATCATGACAAAGGTCACTTTATTTAAGCAGTATTCAGTTACAATTTGTACTGGATAATATTTAATTGTACTCTTATTTGCCTTGAGCAAAAATAAATTCTGATGTTTTTAAGGTGAAAAAGTAATGATATGGGAAAAATATTGTGCCTTATTAATTTAAATTTTAGATTATAAAAATGTTCAGAAAGTTAAAAGAACCATTTGGCAACCATTACAACTATTTAAAGATAATTTAAAAAGTAAAAGAAAAAATGAATCTCTACAAGAATGTAGGTTTCAACAGCAATCACATTAGAACAAACAAAATGATGTATATATCTGCTGAAAAAGAATCATTTCATGTCCCTGATTATTCTTACAGAAGTAATCTAGTACTTAGCACTTAAGGACCTTTATAAAATTTGTTAATAAGACCCATGGACCCCATCTTTCCTCTGGTCTGTTTTTATACAGCCCAATGTACTTTTTAAAAAAGGATTTTATATGTTAAAATGATTAAGGAAAAATGAAAAAAAAGATAATACTTTATGACACAGTAAAATTCTGTGAAATCCACATTTAAGTTTTCATAAATAAAGTCTTTTTGGAGCCTGGCAATACTTGTTCATTTATGCAATGTCTGTACCTGCTTTCATTCTCCAGTGACAGTTCTAAGCAGTCACCACAGAGCCAAGATAGATTGTAACTTGGAAGTAATTTTACTATCTCCTGTAACCTGGAGGTACTTACTATCTATCCATCACAGAAATAATCAACTGATTCTTTTTATTAATTTATTGTTATTGTAGAGTTGATATACAGAAGGGTTACAGCTACATGAATCAGGTAGTGAGTCATGAATACGATTACTTTTTAACCATGTCTCCCCTTCCATTGCTCTCTCCCAGTTTTTCCTTCCCGACCCCACCCAGAAGATGTACAGTAATTTCCTGCATAGTGCGTAGTGAGTAACATTGTTGTATTTGTTCAGTGTGTTCCATCTTTTCTGTGACACCCTTACCCTCCCAAATCCAAACAAACTAACCAACAAGACCAAAGGAAAAGAAAACAAAAACAGCAATGATGACAACTAAAAATATCTCTTGTTTCTTTTTCTTGGAGTTTATTTCAGAAAATGTTATTTTATATGATCATCTGACATAGCTATTGAGCTCCTGTCAAACACTCCTATGTATATACTGCTTTTGCTTCAGTGTGTGAATGTTGAGTACTGTACAATTTATCATGTCCCAGTATGTGTGTGTGTGTGTGTGTGTGTGTGTGTGTCATTCAGTGTGTTTACTTGTAGATTTATAGACACATTCTGGTTACCACAAATGAGGGAAACCACATAGCCTGTGTTTCTTTGATTCTGGCTTACTTTGCTTAATGTAAGTTTTCCCAAGTCTTTCCATTTCCTTGTGAATGGTACAATATCATAGAATTCCATTATGTAATGGTACCACATTTTCTTGATCCATTCATCCACTGAGGGGCATCTGGGTTGGTTCCATATCTTGGCTATGGTAAATAATGCTACAATGAACATGGCTGTGTTGATGGATTTAGTGTGGGCAGGTTTGTGGTCCATTGGATTAAATGCCCAAGAGTGGGATTGCTGGGTAACAGGTAAGCTCCATGTTTATTATTTTAAGAAACCTCCATAAAATGTCATCTTCCAAGTATTTATGGGAGTGTGCACTTGACCACATACACACTTGAACACTGGGAAATGGAAATTTCTTATTCGTGATTAATTTAGGAAGGTCAACAAATACCAGATACTTACTGTTTGCTAAGCCCTCATGGAAAATAAAATTTGCCTATATTTCTTTGATTAAATTTGTTATAAAAATTTTCACACAAAAAACAATAGTGGGTTAAATAGGTGTGTTTATTTTTGTTTTCACCAATACCAGAATTTGAATTTAGAGCCTTGATCTTGTTTGGCCATCCCTCTAACCACTGAAGCCATTCTACCAGTAGTCTTTTTGTTGGTTATTTTAGAAGTAGAGTTCGAAGCACTTTTCTGCCTGGCTAGTCTCAAACTTCAATACTCAAAATTTCAGCTTTTTGAGTAGATATATTGTAGATACAAGCCTCCAGTCTCTGGCTTATAGAGTTTTTTTTTAATAGGTTCTAATAGAATTGTTGGCAGCATAGGCAGGTTATGTGACAAACAGCATAGTCAGCAGAAGTAAAAAATACCAATACTCTAGAACTACAATGGAAATGTAAGTGTGCCCTATAAAGCCTGAGAAACTGAGGTTTATACAGGTGGAATCTGGCCTGAAGATCTGTGTGATAACAAAAGGCTAAGCAAGAATGAAAAGTCTTTATCATTTCATGTATGAGTGGTTATTTCATAGTCTGGCCTTCCTATCAAATGAATTAAGCCAACTTAGATATTATATACTGAGCAGATTCAGAGTTAAGAGGTCACTCTTTTATTTGGAATTTAAGAAAATTAAATCTCATGGAATGAATGGCATCAGTGCAATGAACAAGGGTAGACTTGGAAATACTCTTAGTCCACTGAATTCCCTCTCTATGGCACTGTGCTGCCATGTGCTGTCTCATTCATCATTCATTCATTAGTGAGGGTGATTTATTCCAGCCACTGTTTTTGGTGCTTGGGAAAGAATCATGATTCAAGCAAGTGCAATATGCTCCCTGTCTACAGGGAGAAACAGACCATAGAAATTAATTTCAGAAGTAATAGGATTATTGATAGTACCTGAAATGTTATACAGAATCAGAAGGACAAATTGAAGAATATCCTTTGCTTTTTAAATAAAACATAAAGCAAAGCTTCCAACAAAATGTTCTATTCTGAACAATTGAGAATCTTACTCTTTTTAAAGATTCCATTACCCTTTTCCTTTGCAATTTTATTCACTCAATGATTTAAAGTCACCATTGTTTGAGCATGCATTTTAATCCCAATCTTCTTTCTTCTGGCCTTTAATCTTCTTCATCCAACCCACTTTTGAATTTTTAACTTAAATACTATAGAGAATCTTAAATTCAAAATGTCCAAGTTTGGATTCATGGTTATCCCTAAGAAACTTGGCTGTGGTTCATGCTGTCCAGGTCAGAGAAAACTCCAACATCCTTGTAAGCAGACAATCTAGCAATATTGGAGTCAGTCTTCATACTTCCTTCAACTTTACAAACTCATATCAAAGTAAATTTCCACTAAAATATTTCACCTCAGTTAGTCGATACTTACTTTTTCTTGGACTTCAACAGTCATTTTGAACTAGTTGGTCTCTTCACTACCTCTGCTTTCTTCTTTGTACTCATCAGCCTGATGGGTTTATTCTAAAGTTGTTGTGGTAATCTTTATCACTTGCTAAATTTCTTGATTAATATCTCTTCTATACTAGATTGCAATTTAGTCTCACCAACATAGGTCTTGGTCCCAACAGTCCCTGGATGAAGATTATGTGAAGCACTACTTGTCTAACATAACACCAATAGCCATTCCTTAGAGATATTCAGAAAATGGAGTGATTTCTTGAGCTGTAACTATGAATAGTTGCAAATAGGTTAAAAAATTACAAATCTTGCACTCATTGCATTTTTTTCTGGTCCTGTGACTTAAACTCAGGGCCTAGAAGCTATTGCTGAGTTTTTGTTTGTGTTGTTTTACTGCTCAAGGCTATTGCTCTACCACTTGTGCTCTTTGGTGGGTAATTGCAGAAAAGAGTCTCAGAGATTTCCTGTCCAGGCTGGCTTTGAACCATGATGCTCAGATCTCAGCTTCCTGGGTAGCTGGATTAAAGGTGGAAACCACCAACATCCAGCTTTATTATGCTTTTACTCTTAGAAGAGAGAAAATAAATACCTTCAAAAAACACCAATTAAGTAATATTTTTATGATAATAACTCTAAAAAGGGATAAATTGAGAATAAATAAGGAATAAATAAATGAGAATAAATGAAGTATACAGGGATTTCACTTATTCATTTCATTTACTTATTCATTCATTTCATTCATTATTCACTTATTTGTTCATTCAACTAGAGAAGCAAATAGGAATTTTGTGAAAGTCTCTTAAATTCATGCATGACTTCTTGGATGAGGCAATATCTAAGCTAAGACTTGAAAGATGAACTATCCAAACCAAGTTGAGAAATCTATTAGAGTATGATGAAGTAAAACTGAGGTGAGAAGTAGAAACATTTACAAAGTACTTGATTGAGAAGAAATAATTGATTTTAATAGGGATAAAGGTGGAACCATTGCAACAATGAGATGTACAAGTCGTTATGTCAAAAAATGAACTTTTCAACTTTGGCCAGGGAGGGGAGGCGGCCTGGGTGGGGGAAGGTTGGGGGATGAGGTGGGGAATGGGAAGGGATGGGACGGGGAGACAAAGGAGGAGGCAAAAATGCTTGATGAGAAATGTACTCATTACCTTGCCCATGTAATTGTAACACTTCTGTACGTTATTTTCACAATGAAAATAAAAAAGAAATAATTTATTTCTGAAAGTGGAACTGACTATACAACTGCAGCATAATGTTTGAAGGACAGACCAAAGAAATATTTAAAAATTATGTATATCCAAGGTACAGGCTATGAAGTCCTTAGTTGATTAAGTACTGTGAGACTTTGTTCCACATATCCAAAAAAAAATGCACTTTTGGCGGGGTGCTGGTGGCTCATGCCTGTAATTCTAGCTACTCAGGAGGCTGAGATCTGAGGATCATGGTTCAAAGCCAGCCCGGGCAAGAAAGTCCATGCAACTCTTATCTCCAACAAACCACCAGAAAACTGGAAGTGGCGCTGTAACTCACATGGAAGAGGACTTGCCTTGAGCTGCAGAGCTGAGGGACAGCACCCAGGCTCAGAGTTCAAGCCCCATAACTGATAAAAAAAAAATGTACTTTTATTTTCTCCAGATTTTCTTGCTGTGTTATGTTTAAATGTGCTTAGTTAATACATGATGATTGTTTGCATTTGCAGAATATAGTGTGTAATACAAAATCTGTACTTAATATATAATCAACAATCAGGAAAATTAGAATTTCTTTTAATACATTTGTCAGTTATCTGTTTTTGCATCCTATGGGCTCCTGTCTTCTATTTCTTCTTAGGGCATATAGGAAGTTTTGAACTATTATCTCTCAGTATATTGTGGAATGTTTTGGTCCCCACTATCAATACCCATCTCCCCATCTTTTCTGACATATGAAAATCACTATTGCTTTTTCTTTGAGCTCAACATTTCAGCCTTCACAGATGAGTGTGAGCATATAGTATTTATCTTAACACAATGAACAGACATACCTGAAAGAATAAAGTAATATAAATAAGTTTCATGAAAGAAATATCAATCCAGAAGACGTTACAGGAGATGAAATAGGAAGAAACAAAACTAGTGGAATGACAATGAATTAAATTTATAAGTGAGTAGTAATTATCTCTTTATTTAGCATAGATTCATTCATTATAGCCTAATGGCTGTAATTGGCCATCCCATCATGGAGGCTAATGCCTCCATGATGGGAAATAAAATGTTGAACAAGAAATGTTTGGCTCTGACTTACCTCAGGTACATATGTCAGAAACCTACAGAAGTAATCTTACCTAAAGGGCGTACATAGGAGGGATAAATAAGACCTTTTAGTAGATGCTTATCTATTTGTACCCTTTGCTTGATATTTTTGCAAAGTTTATCTTCTCTGGTATTTATGGAATCTGGCTAAGGAAGATTCTTGTATTTGCAGTTGAATTTTATGGCTTGGAATAGAAATACAACAAAATGTGGGCATTTCTTAGAGAAAAGCTAAAAGAAAAATAATCATAAAAATGAAAAAGAATGAGTTGTAATGTCTAGGAGATAGCACTGGATCTGCTAAGTAAGCTCAATAAAAAAATTAATATGCAAAACCATCAAGGACAAGGGATCTCTATATTCTTCAAGAATGTTATGAGTAGAATGAGTTATGTATTTATAAAGCAAGGCATCTAGGACAGGTGATAGCTAAGTTAAGATGGATATAGGATGAGAATGAGTTTTCCAGAGAAAGGTGGGCCTGTGATAAGTAGTAAGAGTAGCGAACAAGAGGAAAAATTGATCATAAATAACAGTAATCCATTAAATATCTAGACAAGTACCTGCCAATGAGTCTGGACAGGTGGTGAGGAGGAGAGGTTGGAGAAGGGAGGGAGAGTAAAGCAGAGTATGATTATCTTAGTATGAGCCCAATGGGTTTATTTTGAAAGAAGCCACTTAATGTCATGGAATAAAAAAGGACTGGATCATTATTAGATACAAATTTTAATCTTAGCCTTTGTGTTTGGTAGCTCCATAGCTTGAACAAGTAAGTAAGTCATCTTAACTACCTGAACCTTAGTCTCTTAGTTTTGTAGGAAAGGAATTATACCTCTTCTGAGAATTGTATATACATAATTGAGATAATGTACCTAATATGTTTTATTATAGTGTTTGAGTACATTAATCATTGTTATTAAAGATATGATTGTTAAGGAATAACTATATCCAGTAGTACTCCAAAGATTTTATTTCGGTTTCTTTTTATTCTCACAAGAGATCTAGGGAATGGGTATTATTTATCTAATTTTCCAGATTCAGAAACTGAGGCCCAAACAAGTCAGATAACCTCTCCAATGCTATGCAACTAGCAAATGCTGCAATCAGTATTTAGGCCCAAATACTCCTGACTCACATCTAATTATAACAGATTGACCTCAGCAGTGATCATAGGAGAGCATTCTACTCCCAACGGCTTGATTGAACAGTCCAGGGGATTCTTCAGACTTTAGAGATTGGTGCTCCAACTCCTAGTGTCCTGGTTATTAAGAAAACAGAAGTATTTTAGATTTTTGAGACATTGAAGGGGCAGGAGATGAACACTTTCCAAGCATATTGCCAAGCAAAGACCATATTTCTAATCCCTCTCCTTGCCTGACTGTGTACATCTTTTATTATTTGCAGAATGCCTCAATCCATCCATAAACAAGTGCAGAAACATTTACAAGACATAAAGCACTGGTATCCCACAATGACTACAAAATGAAATAAGCATTTGATTGATAAATAATTTTCTTAGTCATTGATAGCTTTTCAGTCCTGTGGTCATTATATTCTGTAGTGATTTGGGAGGTCCTATTAGCTCGTACTTGTAAACCTAATAAAATAATGTAATTTAATTCAATACAGAGTTCCATGTTTATAACTCCCCAAAACTATGTGGAGAAATATGTGCATAGAGGGGTTCTGTGTAATGCCCATGGAGAAAAATTCACTCTGGGAAATTACAATGCTATCTGACAGGACAAGCAACATTTTCATTTCAAGTACTCAGCGGCAATTTATAAAGCTTTCTTTTCCCCCTTTCTCCATCTCCCCGCCCCCCCCCATCCACCCAGGGAAGGTTTTTCTTTTTCCAGTTAATTTCTACAGCTGTACATATTTTATCCTAGCAGATGCTACTGGAACTTCCAAATTGGCCACAATTAGAGCCAGTGTAAATTGTGGGGGAGGGGGAAGGCTTAGGAACAACTGTTCAGATTCCCCAGAGCCAGATGGAACCAAAGCCCATCTTGTTCTAGTCCCTCCCTCGCAGGCCTTTCTCACACGTTCAGCTGCTCATCCGTGTGTATAGTGCAGAACCAGACAGGAAGGACCTGAATATAGCATGTGGAGAAAGTGATTTGAGGGCCTCTAAGCACACTCATGCCCTGTGCCTTGTCTCAGAGAGAATTTTTAGTGCTTCTTGGAACACTAGTGAGGATTTCATGATCAGGTGGTAAGTCTATCCTCAGAGGCCAAGTGCTATTCTCACGTTTTCACCTCCCTCCCTATGGCCAAATAGAGAGATACAGATCTTTCCACATCTGTCACTTTAGAGTTCATGCATTGAACCAGGGAGAAAAGCAGCAATAGCCAAGACTGGGCCTTCAGAAGTTTAAGAGCTGGAGAGAGGGTTAGAAAGTGTAGTAATTTTATGCAGACTCAGTATCCTTACAGCCTGAGACACCGTTTACCAACTGGGCAGCCTTAGAAAAATTGCCTCTTTTTGCTAAGCTACTTTTCTACTCAATAAAAGTGAATAAAAACACTATTAGCCACCACCCAGGAGACAGAAATAAAATAATGCAGGGAAAAATGTCATAAGATAAACAACTGGTAGGCATTATATCTATCTCATTATTAAAACTAATATGAACTAATAATGACAACACGATGCACTTGATTCTGAAACAAAAGTACCTATCAATTCTAATCAATATGCACAAGGGTCTCACACAAGCTTTGAAGGGAGAGAAATGTGCGGTGCTGGACTAAAGATAAAGTTATATAGGTAGAGAGAGGCGAAGGGGCTGTCCTGAAAGCATAAAGTGTTGGCCATTACAGCATATTCAGAGGGCTGTCAGTTGCTGCAGGCATGATTGGAAGGGAAGCTATACAAATACGCAAGTGCAGGTCATGAAAGGCCCGCTCAGCCCTTACTTCTGCCTTCTCTGTACACTTGTCAGGGTCTGCAGGATGAAACTGCAATAAATATATTGTGGGACCTTTGCATGGGTCCTGTTCTTTGGGCCACTTGTCTCATCTCTAACTTGGAGAATTGGAAGAGACAACGGTAATGGATGTTTGACTCTCCCTTTACAATTGTACAGACTCATTATTAATGGAAATGACCAAAGAGAAAAGAAAGATGTATGATCTTGTGTTTTAAAGATAAAAATGTCAGCCCTGGGCCTGGCTCTTTTGCTGACCTCCCCACTCCCTTTCCCCACAGGCATACCCAGCACGAGGCTCCCCACTGCTGTCCTTTCTATCTCCATTTCCTGCAAAATCAAGTACAGTTTCATATACTTCCAGTATCGCTGCTTCCAACCCAGACTCACATGGGCTATTTTTCCATAAGATAACATTGATTTAGAAGGTGATATTGCTGGATCACTCAGCTTTTCCTCACAATAAAAGTCTAATTAATACATATGGAAGGAAAGAAAGAAGAAAACAGAATCTGCATTGGGCAAATGCCACAGTCATAAGTGCTGTGCACAAAATCTATCGATGCCTGCTAACCTTCATGGGTGAAGTGTCAAATAGAAATAGAGTGTATAGCCTGTCAAAACTATCTCACCATGTGACCTTCCACCTGCAAAGAAAAACACTAATTTTATAATGGAAACCCCTAAACACATGCTCACATCAAGGTCACCCACACAGGAGTACAGGGAGGCGAAGGGGACTGTTATGCTATGTAGGTAGTCAGTCACAAGTGTCCTCTAACTTATCCTCAGACACACATCAATATTCTCATTGATCCTAGACGAGCATAATTTTTTAGTCTATACATTCCTACATAACTGTTCTCAATGTGACACACATGTCAAGTGTCATTACAGCTTGTGGGGTAAACAAAATGTTGCTTCTTGTTAAAGAGAAACAGCTAGCGGTCTGGCCATATCAGGTGTTACCTAACTGCTGCAAAGCTGAGAATTAGCCTGTATTCCAACTATATTCTGCTTGCATGGCAGATAGCACAGCTTCCAACAGTCTATCTCCTGGTCACCAGTTCCTCTACTTTTCTCAATATCCTATGTGCTTAATTTTAGTTGTGTCTCTTATCTGCACACCAGGAGCTCCTTAAAGATCTAGGCCAAAGGGGGGACCAAGATGGTGATGGGGCAGTAGGGAAATGCCACAGCTCTCCCCAACCAAAAAGAGAGTTTGAGTTCCAACGCTTAATCTCCCCAAGAGACCGACAACAACAAAAAGACGAACACTCAGAGAAAAACAGGAGGTGGAAAATAACAAAAAAGAAAGAGAGGAAAAGAATTTCAGAACAGAGAAGAGCAAAGACCCCCTTCCCCAACCTTTACTGGCCACAGGGCAGCGCACCAAGCCATGGCCAGCCTGCCTGGCGGGGGCTGCCAGAGCCCCAGAGACACAGGGGGCCACCTGCAGATCACCCATGCAGAAGCTGCCTGAGGTACCGGTTTGCAGACCAGCTGATCGCCAGGAACAGAGAAACCTACCAGCCGGGATTCTCCACGAGGATCCCACCCCCACCTCTAACTCTCCACCGGAGCAGAGAGGCTCCATCCCACCAAAGCCGCCCAGCACCGGCAGCATGACAAAGGGAGCTGTCTGCAGACTACCTGCCCAGAAGCTGCCTGAGGCACCAGACCCGCAGATCCCGATGACCCGGTGTCCCAGAGACACAGGGGGCTGCCTGCAGATCACCCGTGCAAAAGCCGCCTGAGCATGGACACTGTGGACCTGACAGCTTCGATAGAGGCAGAGACAGAAAAGAATCACACAGAGATGTCAGGAAAATGAACCGTTAGATGTGTATTTTAATGTTTTTTTCTTTCATGCATGTGTTTCTAAAGCATTTATAAGATTATCTCTTTGTTGCTTTGTATGTCCCTCCCCCACAGTATAACCCCTGCTTTCACTATATTTGATGTCAGTATAACTTGTGGAGGAG
>NW_012267238.1:9084119-9085363 GCF_000151885.1 Dipodomys ordii | reverse complement strand
TGTGGGACACAGCAAAAGCAGTCCTGAGGGGCAAATTTATTGCCCTCAGTGCCCACATCAAGAGAATGGAGACAGACCATGTAAATTATCTCATGTTGCAATTAAAACAGCTAGAAAAACAAGAAAAACTGGAACCTAAAGTTACTAGACGAAGCCAGATAACCAAATTAAGAGCAGAGATTAACCAATTAGAAAATCAGAAAATTATTACCAAAATGAACCAAACAAAAAGCTGGTTCTTTGAAACAATAAACAAAATTGATGGCCCGTTGGCAAGATTAATTAAAAAAAGAAGAGAGGAAACCCATATTAACAGGATTAGGGATGCCACTGGAAAAATCACAACACATACCCAAGATATCCAAACAATTCTAACAGACTACTATCAAAAGTTATACTCTCTAAAGGAAGAAAATCTGGCAGAAATGGATGCATTTTTAGAGAAATACAAGTTGCCCAAACTGAGCAAAAAAGAAGTAAACCAATTAAATAAGCCTATAACGAGATACAGGAAGCTATCAAAAGTCTTCCAACAAAAAAAGCCCTGGACCAGATGGATTCACAGAAGAATTCTATAAGGCCTTTAAAGAAGAATTAATACCCATATTCCTCAAGCTCTTCAGAGAAACAGAGAAGGAGGGAGCTATCCCAAACTCATTCTACGAAGCCAATATCACACTCATCCCCAAACCATGTAAGGACCCAACCAAAAAGGAGAATTACAGGCCAATTTCCTTGATGAACACAGATGCAAAGATCCTTAACAAGATTCTAGCTAACAGAATCCAGAAACACATAAAAAATTATACACTATGACCAGGTAGGCTTCATCCCAGAGACACAGGGATGGTTTAACATACGTAAGTCAATAAATGTAATCCAACATATCAACAGAGCCAAGGTCAAGAATCACATGATTATCGCCACAGATGCAGAAAAGACCTTTGATAAAATTCAACATTCATTCATGCTAAAAGGAATAGAAGGAACATTTCTAAAACAATAAAAGCCATTTATGACAGACCAATAGCCAATATTATACTTAATGGGGAAAAGCTACAACCAATTCTCCTAAAATCAGGATCAAGGCAAGGATGCCCACTGTCTCCACTCCTCTTCTTCTCCTGGAACCCTTAGCCAGGGCAATAAGGCAAGAAAAAGACATTAAAGGGATCTGCATAGGGAAAGAAGAAGTTAAACTATCCTTTTTTGCAGACGACATGATACTATACCTTCACGATCCC
>NW_012267238.1:9077634-9079150 GCF_000151885.1 Dipodomys ordii | reverse complement strand
TGAAGGGTAAACAAAAGGAGGAGGCTGCAATGCTTGGTAAGAAATGTACGCATTATCCTGCCCATGTAATTGTTACTCTTCTGTACAGCATGTTCACAAATAAAATAAAATTAAAAAAAAAAAAAGAATCACACAGAGCCACCACCGCCCAGCCCAGCCGGCAACCACCACAACTGAACTCGGATTGCAACAGCAACTGAAGACCTACACCACACAGAAACAACTAGCTCCAGGGTGAGTACCCCACAGGGGACAGTGTATCCCCCAAGGGAGACCAGAGCTGGAGGGAATCCCCAGACCCTGACCCAGACTCCCTACCACAACACCCGGACCACAGGACCCACTAAAACTGGGAACTGTTTGAGAGCTCCACCAGCCCATGGAGCACACTCTGCTGGCCAGGCCAGAGCAAGAGTGCCCCTGGAAGGGAGCTTAAATGCCCAAGCCAGGAACAGCACCCCTGGGTCAAGACTACCAACAGTAGAATAAATTTGAACTGTGTCCCCCAGGCTGCATAACCTAGGTGGTATACACAGCAGCACAAGCCCAAAGAGCGCACTCCAGGCGGGGGCCGGAACCAGGCCTTGGGATCCAGTGCCTGGAAAACACAACCAACTCCTCCCAACTGAAGTCAAAAGCTGAGCATACACCTCAGCAGAGGGGAGAAAAACAGGGAACAGCACCCCCTGGGAAGCACACCTGTGACAACAAAAGACCTGGAGGCTCAGGACAAGAGAAGCCCAAACACCACCAAAACCCCACCCATATACTCTAGGCTGGGAATTGGGCAACACAGGCTGCCAGCACCTGCCAGTAAGCAGGAGCTCAGGCTGATAAAGCAGCTCAGCAGTAGAGTGATAGTCTTGGATGTATAAGGCCCTGGATCTGATTCCTCAGCATCACAAAAGCAAAAAGGGTCAGAAGTGGCGCTGTGGCTCAAAATGGTAGGGTGCCAGCCTTGAGCTGAAGAACTGAGGGACAGCACCCAAACCTACAGTTCAAGCCCACAACCAGCCCAAAACAAACAAACAGAAACACATCAGGAGCCCATAGCAGACTCCAGTATTTGGGAGAGTGCATCCAGAGCATCTGATCTCTCCAAGAGCACTCGTAAGAGCAAACACAAGCAGTCTAGGCTGCTCAACCCTTCCAAAGGCGGGAATTGCCAGCAATCTACAGCAGAGAGCTGAGAGTCCTAAGTAGGTCAGAACAGCAGCTGGAAATAGGCTCCCAACAGAACCCAGATCAGGCACAGACTCTCTCTACCAATACAGAATCAGCAACCAAGCAAAGACAGACACACCAAAACAAAATTGCAGAGCAGTCTCCTGAACCCCCATGCAAAAATCATAGAGAAAAATTACAAGGTTTACCACCACCCAGGACAGCAAGCTAACCTCGATAGCCAGCAGCCATGCAGGGGAGAGCCCCAGTGGGAGCAAAGCAGGAATGGAAGACAAAAGCTACATCCAAGGGTTGCTGGAGGCAATGACTCAAGAAATAAAGTGAGAAATTG
>NW_012267238.1:9029935-9071274 GCF_000151885.1 Dipodomys ordii | reverse complement strand
TTCCACAATACTGTGAAATTCGGGAAATTATGTAATCACTTAATCACAAAAAAAAAAAAAACCTCGGGGAAGGTAGGGAGGGAAGGGATGGTGGGGGGAAAACAATGGAGGGGGTAACAATGTTCAATAGGAAGTGTACTCATTGCCTCACTCATGTAACTGTAACCCTCTGTATAGTATCTTTACAAGAAAAAAAAAAAGAAGAAGAAGAAGAAAAGAAAAAAAAAGTTCTAGGCCATATCCCATCACTTGTGATCTCAGTGACAGGAAAACGCCTCCTTCTTGACGTGCCCTCCAAAGTCTGCTCAGTAAATAACTTCATTTCATTTAGAATGTGTTGAGCTACAATTCTGTCATAAGAAATATAAGACCTGTAGAAATGCCATGGACATCATTGTTGGTTACAACAAACTCCAGACATGAGTGGGCATTTCTGTACTACTTAGTAAAACTAAATGTTTACCTTTCCCTAGGGGTAATTTTATGGTAGTAAGCAGTAGGAAGATTTCTGGTGACCTGTCCACTTCAAGCTCAGTGGAATACCTTACTCCCACCGTCCCATCTGATCCATTTGTTTTATGTTCCTGAGCTAACTGGCCAATGATGAAAAACAACTTTAACTTCTCAACAAAATGTTTATTCTGTCTCCCTCCCTCCTTTGGATGATTAGACCCAGTGAAATACAATGGCACCTCAAAGTTCATTGATTGATTAGGTATAGACAGTACTGACAGTCAGGTCTGGCACTGGATTCTCACCCTGCCACTTTGTGGTCTTGGGCACATGAATTAGCCTCTGAGACTCTCATTTATGAAATGATTTAATCATGAACTTTTTCACATTAATAACTCTGTGATTTTGTAATCTGTAATATATATATATATATATATATATATAATGCTTAGTGGATTTTTTACTTACATTGTCTTCCCAATAAAATTCTTTTTCATGAATTCACAACCTTTAGAGATAGTTTAACTAGTTTTGTGTGTAGTTTGGTTTTGGTTTCTTTGTTCAGTTTTGTCTCTATTTATTTGTTTTTATTTTTTGAAGTGCTAGGGATCATTCCCCCGGGGCCTCACTAAAACTAGGCGAGCCTTCTGCAACTGAGCAGATTTCTAGTCTTTTTCAGTCATTTGTGGTCCATGTCTTCACTGTCCTCCTGCCAAAAGTTGGAACTATTGTCTTCTCATCTGTATAGTCTCCAGTAGGAGAATATACACAGAGGACACATGCTGGGAACAAATCTATTCCAGTTATGTGAGCAAAGCCTACCTGGTTATAACCAATTACATGCGGATTTCTATGAAGAAACACTGAAGGATGACAAAACTCTATAGGATTTTAGGCATTCACACACAGGGAAACTAAAGGAGGATATTCTTAGGAAAGG
This sequence comes from Dipodomys ordii, assembly GCF_000151885.1. Taxonomy (NCBI): domain Eukaryota; kingdom Metazoa; phylum Chordata; class Mammalia; order Rodentia; family Heteromyidae; genus Dipodomys; species Dipodomys ordii. The sequence continues at coordinate 9,069,881 of NW_012267238.1, read as the reverse complement.
AACCCAAAGGCTCAATACCTATGTGTATCTCAGCATATAAAATATTTACTGAAATGAGCTCCAGGAAATGTAACCATGAGGGTATTTGTGTTGTTGTTATTGTTCCTGGTTTTGCATCCTTTACTTTTTTTTTAATTGTGAAAATACGATACAGAGGGGTTACAATTACATGGGCAAGGTAATGAGTGCATTTCTCAGCAAACATTGTTGCTTCCTCCTTTGTTTCCCTTTGTCTTGTTCATTTATCTGTCTTTGGGAGGGTAAAGGGGGTCCAGAAATATTGGAACAGGGGTGAACAAATGCAGCAGTGGTACTCATTAGACACTGTGTTGAAAATAAACTGCACAACATTTAGGTGAGACTGTGAGGAAGAAACTCGAAGAGAGCCAGTGCAGGTGGCTCACACCTGTAATCCTAGCTACTCAGGAGGCTGAGGATCTTGATTCAAAGCCAGCCCTGGCAGGAAAGTCCACGAGACTCTTATTTCCAATTAACCATCAGAAAACCAGAAGTGGAGCTGTGGCTCAAGTGGAAGAGTGCTAGCCTTGAGCTGAAGAGCTTAGGGACACTGCCCAGGCACAGAGTTCAAGACCCACAACCGACAAAAAAAAAAAAAATCTGGGAGAAAGCAGGGGAAGGGGTAACATTGTTCAAAAATAAATATACCCATTACCCAATTTACGTAATTGTAACCCCTCTGTATATCACCTTTATGATAACAGTTAAAATCCATGAAAAAGAAAAAACACTACTAAAATCAATGCTACTATTCAGAATAAAAAGATGGAAACATCATTAAAAAATTAATGACCGCAAAGCAGCTTGCTATTTTTGCAAGGTAAGCAAAATAATAAACTATTGGTAGTGATACTGAGACATCCTGGCTCACCTAGAAAACAGGTGATAAGCTGTTGATAAGTGAATCAAGGAGGTGGGCACAAGTCATAATTCATTTTGTGGTTTGCTCACCACAAACCAATACTAATCTGGGAGCCATGTGTACAGTCCAGTTTTCACAGCTACAACGAGAAACTTCATTTTGTTGGCAAGGAATGAATATGTGAGTGCTCTTCAACAACAACAAAATCAGCTTCCTTTTAGGCATAGTAACTAATGAAGTATAGCTAAGAACTTTGTCCCAACCAAAACTGGACTCAAGCCAGTGACATTCGACGCATCCCCCACTAGTAATTACCTCATGTTCAGTAATGACTTTTTAGTGCCAAAACTTTCACCTTCCCTTTGCTCCTTAGAGGTTTAAAAATTCTTTTTTTTTTTTTTTACTTTCTTTGAAGTTGAAGTAGTACTGATTTGGGTGTTGGCATCATCCGGAATACCATTTGTGTAATAGTTAATCAGTACCTTCAGCAATAAAAACACTTCTACTAGGACACCAGGAAACATCAGATATTGAAATAGATGCTCACATACTCTGTCTAATGCTCACAACATTTTGGGAGATCTGAACTATGGATAAGAAAACAGAGCCTTTGTTAATAAAACATCAAAACTACATAGCTACCAAGGCACAAAATTAGGATTCCTGCCTGTCTCTAATTCCAAATGTTGCATTTTTATAGATGATAAAAACAATGCATATAGATAAAAACAATCCGGACGTACATTATGTCAATATGATAAGAAAGACTCTTACTATTTCATTTATTTCCACTAGATGTGAGGGTCCAATCCTTATTCTAGCACTTACCAGCTTTGGAGCCTTGAACACCTTTCTTTCCATAATTACAAGTTGAGTGCTGTGATTCTTCCCTGGAGGAATAGATCAGGAATTAAATTGGAAAGGTCTGCACAGTGCTCTATTATGTGTCCATTTGTTCATTCATTCATCCCTTTAACACTCTTTCTTGAAGTAAAAATCTGGGATCCAGATGTTACCCTGGACACATATTGAATGAGTAATAAATGTTCTTTCTCTTTGTACTTATGTCCCAGAAGGTTCTTAGGGATTGACAAGAGGCTTCTTGTGTCAAAAAGGTCACCATCCACAGCATGCTCCTCATATCCCAGTCTCAGATGAAAGAAAGACAGGTTTTGAGGGGCAAACTTGAGTGAAGAGGAGAGTACTTCTTTGAATGTTCTTGCCTTTACTCAAATTTAGATTGTATGGATGCTTTAGGTATTTTTAATTAATTTTCTTAAAAAAGTATACATATATAGTTTATAAAAATAGGCAGAGAGGAACATACAAACTCCTATTTTCACTATATTTGATGTTGGTATAATTTGGGGAGTGGAAGGGAAAAAACAAATTGTTTAAATAGGGATACAGGTGAACCCATTGCAACAATGAGATGTACAAGACGCTATGTTGAAAAATGAACTTTACAATTTAGACAGTGGTGGGGGGGGTGTAGTTGTGAAGATGGGAGGGAAGGGATGATAGGGGGAAAACAAAGGAGGAGGCAACAATGCTTGATAAAGAAATGTACCATTACCTTGTTCATGTAATTGTAACCCCTCTGTACAGTGTATTCACAAGAAAAATCTTATTTAAAAAAATAGGCAGAGAAAAAGTGAGAAAACTTGTCTCAGCATTATATACAAAAGTTATATATAATAAAAGTGTATGGATGTTTAATAAAACAAAAACTAAATGAGCCAAAGTAGATAAGAAATGTTCAGCTTAGCAAGAAACTAAACCATATTTTTAGCAATAGCCCATGTTGTAGGTTACTTACAAATAAAATTTTGATTTTGACATAAAAATGATCCCTCAGCCTTCACAACTGGCATTGTGTCTGACATGCTTAATGTCAAATTTGTCATTAGCCTATGGCTGTTTGAACACAGGTGAAAGCTAGACATGAGACATCCAAATCTGCATCATACTTACTGTGGATCAGTGTGGGGATCTTCCACAAAGCAAAACTCAACACAGAGTGATTTTGAGAAGTAGAAGTCCTCATTTATAGCATCAGAAGGCTAGAAGGAATGTTTGGGACCATCTGTCACAAAACCTCTATTTCATAAATAAAGAACTTGAGACCAGAGAGGCAAAGCTACTTAGCCAGTTTCACAGCTAGATTTATATCAGCAGGAGAGGAGAATTCAGGAGTTCCAGCAGAGCTGTAATTGGCAATTTTGATGTCAGCAATGAACAGAGTGAAATATAGAGCATGCCAATGGAGAAGAGATGCTAGAAGGTAGGCCAGAACAAAGAAAAGAGAATGTGACTGAGTATCTTTATGAATCTCCCCTTTTGAGAGTGGCTATTCAGAACAAAGGGCAGGATGACTCACCATCCAATGCTCAGGTTCTTTCTACTGCATTGCATAGCTGCTCCATGTGGGAAAACTCCAGGACCTAATTGCTTTCTTTTATATCTAAATGTAGTATCTCATTCAACTCTGCATGCCCACATTTTATACTATTAAACATCCTTGGAAAGTCAGGATAGCAAAATGCACTATTCCTTATGTTTCTCAGTATTATAAATTGACTTCTCAGTAAAATTCTTAGGAACTGTTCACCTACATAACTCATACTCATATTTATCACCCATGTGACAGTTTGAGGAAGGGGAACCTTGGCAAGGTGATTAGGTCATGATTGAAGGACCTTCATCAGTATGATTAATTCCCTTATAAAATAGTTCCAACAGAGCTCATTCACCTGTTCTATATGAGCAAGAAGACTCACCTGCGAGGAATAGGACAATAACAGATATCAGATCTTCTAGTGCCTTGATCTTGAACTTCCAGCTCTCAGAAGTATGAAAAAATGTTATTTCTGGGTGCCGGTGGCTCACGCGTCTAATCCTAGGTACTCTGGAGGCTGAGATCTGAGGATCATGGTTCAAAGCCAGCCCAGGCAGAAAAGTCCATGAGACTCTGATCTCTAATAGACCAGTAGAAAACTGGAAGTGGTGCTGTGGCTCAAGAGGTAGAGCGCTTGCTGAAGAGTGCAGGGACAGCGCCCAGGCCCAGAGTTTAAGCCCCACAACTGACAAAAAAAAAAAAAACATTAAAAAAATAAACTACTTGGTTGGTGGTATTTTGTCACACTAGCCCAAATGGACCAAGACCAAACATAGTGGCTACTTTTAGTACTGCTCTCAGAGTTTTAGAAAGAAATGGCAGGGGCATGGATACTAGCGTTTGCACATCTTAATCTGATCTTCCATTCAGACTCAAATATTGTCTAGATATCTATTCACTAGAGATGGCTTGAACCACACCAAAACATGGATATAAGAAAATAATAAATGCCCTTCTGATGACAACTGGGATATATCAATGCCTTAAATATCTGGAGGAAATTTGATGCCATATTACTAATCCCAAGAGTCATGGAAGACTAAGCCCTCACACACTTTTGATAATTCTTAGGGGTTTATAGTTTTATGTTTTATTTATTCCTAGTGCTTTGTGCATTTAAATGGTCTTTATTTTGCTTGGCATGAATCAATGCAGAAATAAAATATTCACTGATTTCCAAAAGGAATCCATACCTGCCAAATACCTTGTGAGCTTCAGAGAACCCCCAACGAGTGGGTAATTCTGAAATGAGTTGCATGTTTCTATCTAAACTGTACAATCCCTGCTCATTCCCTCTGTTTTATTCCCTCTTCTTCCCTACCCTTCTCAGCTCCATTACCCTCATTCTCTTACTTTTTCCCCCAACACACAGAATGAATCTGACCTCCTCTTCTTATTCCCAAATTTATAAGTCCAAATCAAAAGGCTCAAGGACAAAACAAGACATCTAGCCAGTATAACTGACTCTTCTTTAACAGGGTAGTGCTGTTTATTTATATGAACAACAAACATGAATGGATAATTTTTATTTGGTGAAGAGTAGCAACCTCATTAGGGAAAACTTCTCTCTGGTTGGCCTCTGAGAGGGAACATAGAAATATAAGATGTAGAAGAAGTATAAGATCAACTATGGCTCTCCCTAAAAGACAAGGATGAGAGTACTGAGACAAAAGAGAGAAAACAGACATTTGGACTTCAAACTGTTTTTGATGAAAAGACTGACAAGAAGTAGTAGACCAGAAGTCTCACTGTTGTAAAACTATTTAAAAAATTGTGCTCTGGGGCCTGAGGCAAGGATTGTGCATTCCCCAAAGCCTGGAGTCAGAGGACAAAATTTCAACTCTTTGGCCTGAATTGTCTCCCTAAACATACCTGCTGAAGCACTTTGTGTCCCCAGGGCTGAGTTGACTGGGGCCCTGGTATTGGTTCTACTTTATGCTGCTTCTGAACTCCCACTCCCAATACTCTTTATTAAGTCCCTATTAACAGTCTGAATAGCTGATGCCTCTTTTGTTCCTTGCCACACTGCACTTGTTTGGTCTTTCTGATGTTTTTCTCATAATGGAACAAGACACAAGTAAGTGAACTCATAGACAAAGACAATTGTTTCCCTGTGTGTCCTCACTGCTGGCTCTGCTCTCTAGTACTGCATGATGCTGCTGGGGCCTCGAAAAAGCTCCCTATTTGATATCAGTGTCAGGGATGTGACTTTCACATTGGTACTTGATGGCTTCTCAGAGGAGAGTGAGGACAGATTGGAATGGTATATGGCCAACAGAGCCTGTTAGGAAGTTGTCAGATGCCACTGTCACAAGATCATCTGTATCACACTGTCGAGGATATTGTCAAGAAAGAATGAGTGGGTGAGCAACATCAATGAACTCTTAGGCAAGAAGATTTCTAACCTCAGGTAGCTCTGTGTCATGCCTAGGGCACAGAGATATGTCTCCAATTTCACTTTCAAAGCCTTATCTTGGCCTGACTTTATCCTGGAGGCTGTAGTATCAATGTCACTCATAGATTTTATCTTTTAGGCTAACAAATCTTGGTTTGGTTTCCCAAAGCTCTAAGTTAGGAGGTATCCCCTGGGGTGGTGGACAGCAGTAGCAAATTTCTAAATGAAGATAACGCTGAAATTTAAAAGTATCTTTTAATTCATATTACTATTTTCAAATGTGTGAAGTATGAAACAGCATGGCATGTTTTGGGGGTGAACAACTCGATCAGAGTTACAGGAGAGGACATGCAGAGACTGGGAAGTGTAAATTGATTTAAAAAAATAATAAAAAGATCAGATGAGTTCCTGTGCTCCGTGGGTAGAAGTTTGGAAAGCATCAAAGATCAGTGGGTTAAACAATATGTGGTAAGATAGATGCCTAAGACAGAAATATATGCAGATACACAATTCATGAATTCATTTAATTTTTATCCATACTGAAATTCAGATCAGTGGTATCTGTCAAATAGGAAGCAAAATATATTAGTCTTAGCAAGAAGATCAATGAGTTTTTGTAGAGATTAGGTAAATCAAAGAAATTACACAATGAAATACAAACTTTACAAAAACTAATCAGGAATAAACACCGTGGATTGCAATATAACAGAGGAAAGGGAACTTAGAGGCCAGAATGGGAAGCTTTCAAGTCATCTTGAGCAAAAAAGGAGAAGGAAAGGGACTAAGAGAGGGGCAGTGTGGCTAAGAAGGGGGGGGGCGTGCCTCTCCTTCAGGTATCAAGTAGAAGAGTGGCTTAACACAAGAAATGAGAGTCAGACATTGACCTAAAGATTTCAGATTTGGGAAATGTTCTGGCTTATCACAAAGAGCAAAGGGATGCACCAGGAAGAGCAATATCCAGCAGGGCAGTTTATTTCTGGAAACCTCAGCAGTCAGAGTAGAAAGTCTGGATGGTCTTGAAACTTGAGCCACTTTCCCTTCACCAAAAGGTCATTCCTTCACCAAAAGAGCAAGCTTCCAATCACTATCCTCAACTAAGAGTCCCATTTGGCCCCTTTGGCTGTGACTTGAAGTAAAAGTATATATGGTGGTAGAAAGCTACAGAAGACATACGTTTTCTATGACCAATGGCATAACATATATTTAAAACTCCTATTTCAACCAGTACATTCTTCCTCAAAATATCATTCATTTATGCAGTCTAGGCAATCATTACCATTTTGTTTCCTCCTGTACCCTCTAATTTTGGGGCTAATGCACATAAAAGAGACCAGACCTTTTTCATTATATTAATATGGTCAAAAGAGTGATAAAATTATCTTGGGGATTATTCGGGAAATAATGTGACTACAGAGTAGAGTTATTGTATGTCCCTAAATAAATGACACTTATAGTGTTATGTTTAACTCTCTACTTCAGTTCATATTTCACAGTCAAGGCACTAAATACTATAATTTCTCCACTTTAAGTATGAGCATGAGCTTTGGCAACAAATAGCTCCTTGTAAATTTTATTCTTCATTAGAATGTGCTATCTTGGCTCAAATTTGCTGGATTCAAGTCTTAGTTCTATTACAGTGATTGGGTGATTGTAGAATAATTATGTTCAAGTATAAAAAATCTCTCTTTTCTTGCTTACTAAAAGAATATGGAAATGCTAATTTATTCTTTTTGCCTGGGTGCTGTCCCTCAGCTCTTCAGCTCAAGGCAAGTGCTCTACCACTTGAGCCACAGCACCTCTTCTGGCTTTTTCTGCTTATGTGGTGCTAAGGAATCCATGCCTCATGCATGCAAGGCAAGCACTCTACCACTGAGCCACCTTCCCAGCCCTAATCTATTCTTTATAGATAGGAATAGTTAATGGATATTAAATGCAACAAGAGATTCATAAAATATTTAGGACAGCATCAGTCATATTATATAAATATAACTATAGATGTACACATCCATAGGACTTCATTGTTATAGTTATTATGTAGGTTTAGAGACATGATAATTAAACTCATCTATAAATAAGAGCCAATGTTTCTGTCTGTCAGAAATCCATGTATGTAATGAATGCACTAAAAATCAAGCCTGTTCATTCCAGGCCAACATCATTTGAATTCAGAAGGAGTTTATTTATTTGATGTTCCTTATATATAAAATTACCTTCCTGCAGTATAATATATTAAACAAATAGTTACTGAATGAATGACAGACAAACTATGACCTTAACTTCCTTGTAGTATTTCAACCCCATGGGCCTATTTCAAGTCCTAAGTGGTCACTCAACTGTTATCATATAACATTGTTAATGCATATGTCTGATAACTTTGCTACTTTTTATTTATTTCATCATTTATTTTCATGCCAGTCCTAGAGCTTGAACTCAGGGTCTGGGCATTGTCCCTGAGCTTGTTTTCAAAGGCTAGTGCTCTACGGCTTGACCCAATGTTCTCTTTCTGCTTTTATTTAAAATTGTTACTATGTGGCTGAGCAAAGGTGTTATAAGACCATAAATCAGATCATAAGTAGAATACTTCTTGGTCAGTGTCAGTCTTTTCTTCATTCTCCCCCATTTTTCCCCTCCCTAACCTCAAGATAAGTATAGTTTTTACATAATGTACATTAGCTATATTTACTGTTATTTTTTACCCTTTCTCCATTCATTTCTATACCACTCATTACCCTCCCATCAAACATGTTTCAATTTCTTGGTATTCATTTAGATAAACTTCAGCTTTTCAGAGGAATTATGCCTTTACATTCTTTCCTTAAGTATACCCTCCTATAGTTCATTTGTATATAAATGTAGTGAGGCCTGTAGGTTTTCATGACTAGTTGTATTTTAGACCTAGCTTCCACATATGAAAGAAAACATGCACTGTTTGTCTTTTTGAGCCTGTATTACTTCACTTAACTTGATTTTTTGTAGGTCATTTATTTCCATGCAAATGACATGTTATTCTGTCTTTATTTATTTATTTTTTGGTGGTCATGGGGCTTGGGTGTGTCCCTCAGCTCTTCAGCTCAAGGTGATCACTCTACTGCTTGAGCCACAGCACCACTTCTGGTTTTCTAGTGGTTTATTGGTGATAAGAGTCTCAAGGACTTTCCTGCCCGGGCTGGCTTTGAACTGTGATCCTCAGATCTCAGCCTTCTGAGCAGCTAGGATTACAGGCATGAGCCACCGGTGCCCGGCGTTATTCTAATTGATGAATAAAATTCCATTGTGTATCTGCATCACATTTTCCTTATCCACTCATCCATTATAGGGCATCTGGGCTGTTTCTTTTAGTTGGCTACTGGGAATAGTACAGCAATGAACATGGATGTGCAAGTGTCTTTGCCATATCCTGACTTACAAGGTTCTGAGGAGATGCCTAAGCGTGGTATGGCTGGACAATACAGTAGTTCTGTGATTAGATTTTGAGAAATCACCAAACTACCTTCTAGAGTGGCTACACTAGTGTACATTCCCAACAACAGTGCAGTAGGGTTCCTCTTTCCCCACTTCCAACATTTGCTTTTGTTGGAAGTCTTGATGTTGGATAATTTTATTGGGGTGAGATAAAGTCTAATATTGCTTTAATTTCTATTTTCTTTTGGTCATAGATGCTGAGTATTTCCTTATCTGTTTATTGGCCCTTCTTATTTCTTCTTCTGAGCACTTTCTATTTATCTCCTGTGCACATGTATTGATTGGATTATTAATTTGTGTGGAAGTTTCTTGAGTTCCTTGTATATTTTGGATATTAGGCTCCTATCAGACATATAACTAGTAATGATTTTCTCCCAGTATGTCATTTGTCTTTTTAGTTTAGTAGTTGGGTCCTTTGCTGTGCAGAAATTCTTAGCTTGATATTCTATCATTTGTCAAGTTTCTCTCTTGCCACTGGGACTTTTTTCAGAAAGTTCCTTCCTATGCCAGTAAGTTCTAATGTTTCTCCAACTCCTTATTGTAGTAGTTTCAAAGTTTCAGGTCTGATACTGAGGTCTTTGATCCATTTTAAGTTGATATTAGTGCAAGGTGAAAAAATCTGATGTTAGTCTTCTACATATAAATGTCCAGTTTTTTTCCTATTAGTGAAGGGTCTGTCTTTTTCCTATCATATATTTTGGCTCCATTGTCGAATGTCAGATGTCCATAAGTATATAGTTTATTTCTGGGTCTTGGAATCTATCTTATTGATCTTTAGGCCTATTTTTATGTCAGTATCAAAATGTTTTATTATTAGAAGTATGTAATAAAGTTTGAGGTCGGAATTATACTACCTCCAGCATTACTGTTTTGCCTACAATTATATACTCACATATATTAATGCATGCATATATGTGTATTATATATAGAGATACTACACATGACAGAAAATATGCAATCTTTGTCTTTCTGAACTCACTTATTTTACTTAATACATCATCTTCAGTTACATCCATTTTCCTGCAAATAACATAATCTATTTTTAATGGAAAAATAATACTCCATTATTGATGCCAATATAAATTGGAGCAACCAATATGGAAATGATTATGAAAGTTTATAAAAAACTAGATATTGAAACTGGGATACAGTCCAGCAGGACAACATTTGGAAACATATCCAGAGGAATCTAAAGAAGGATTCAGTTGAGACACCTGTGTGCCTATGTTTACAGCAGCAATGTTCAAAATAGTAAAACTATAGAATTAAAATAGTTAATGCTTCATCTGATCCTTCAAAAGTGACAGCCTATCTTTTCACATATTCTCAATAGCTAAAACAACCTTGTGTTGTGTATGCATGGGGTACTTTCGTTGCTGAGCCCCAGCCTGAACTTCTTCCTCTTTGCTTTGTCTGGAGTTTTAGGTTCTTTGGAGAAGAGTTTGAAAGTACCTACTAAGTACAATATTTTCTTAGTAAGAATCCCAATGAGTAGTAAAAGTCAAAAAATTATACTTCTGCATGACAACTTAAACAGGATTCTAAACATTCACACAATGAGATCAAAGGAGAATATTCTTAGGAGACAATCACAAGGGCTGAATAGTAAGTGCATATGATCATATAAAATGATGGTTATTGAAATGAACTCCAAGAAATAGAGAGTTGTTTTTATTTCTCTTATTTTTTTATTTTATTTGTGTCTTTCCTTCTTTTTTCCCCTTTGTGCCTATTTTGATTTCTATACCTTTTGTCTTGTATGTTTATGTGATTTGGGGTGGGGAAGGGAAAGCATAAAAATAAGGGAACAAAAGGTGAACCAATCCAGCAGTGATACTCACTAGACATTATGTAGGAAATGAACTATACAACTTGTGGGGGATGGGATCAAGAGGAAATATCTGGAAGAAAATGAGGGCAGAGGTGACACTGTCGAAAAAGAAATATACTCATTACCTGACTTATGTAAGTGAAGTCCCTCTGTATGTATATATATGTATATGTTTATATACATATACATATATACATATACATATATACATATACATATACATATGTATATGTATATACATATACATATATATGTTTTTATTGTAAGTTGTACAGAGGGGTTACAGTTACATGAGAAAGATAATGAGTACATTTCCTATTGAGCATTGTTGCCTTCTCCTTTGTTTTCCCCCTACCATACTTTCCCACCCCACCTCCCCAACTCCTCACCCCCTCCAAATTGTAATGTTCATTTTCAACATAGTGTCTTGTACATCGCATTGCTACTAGGGGTCAAACTGTATTCTTTTTTTGGGGGGTGGTCCGGTCATAGGGCCTGAACTCTGGGCCTGGGCACTGTCCCTCAGCTCTTCAGCTCAGGGCTAGCACTCTACCACTTGAACCACAGTGCCACTTCCAGATTTTTATTTTTTGCTTATATGGTGCTGAGAAATCGAACCCAGAGCCTTGAGCATGCAAGGCATGCGCTCTACCACTGAACCACCTTCCCAGTCCCTCAAATTGTATTATTTCATCATTTTGTTATTTCACTTCCCCTCTCTAAATTAGAAAATTTTATATACAAGATGCAGGGCAGCGACATCAAATACAGTGAAAACAGGGATTATACTGTAGGGTAAGAACATACAAGAGAATAAAAAGTACATTTTAAATATGTTAAAAGCAATGGTGAGATAGAAAAAAACCACTTGTGTCCCTATCTTGGGTTTCATTTCACCTAACATCATCTTATATACTCATGTGCACAGAGCTTTTGAACTTTTCTGCTTGCCCTAGACTTATTTTAGTTATTGCAAATAAGGGATACCATGTTTCTTTGGGCCTGGCTTACTTCACTTAATATAATTTTTTCCAAGTCTATTTCCTAACAAATAGGGCGATGTCACCTTTCTGATGGAGGCATAGAATTCCACTGTATAAACATACCACATTTTCTTGATCCATTCATCGATTGAGGGGCATCTGGGTTGGTTCCATATCTGAGCTATGGTAAATAATGCTAATACTGCGTTAAACATAATTATGCTGGGAGCTTTAGTATAGTGATATTTGTGATGGTTAGGGTATATGTCCAAAGGTTGGATTGGTAGGTCATAGGAGAGCTCTATGTGGAGTCTTTTGAGGAACCTCCATACTGCTTTCCGAATTGGTTGAACAAGTTTACACTCCCACCAACAATGCAGGAGGGTTCCCTTTTGGCCACATCCCCTCCAGCATCTGTTGTTATTAGATTTCTTGATTATAGCCATTCACACTGGGGTAAGGTAGAATCCCAATGTTTTTTGATTTTCATTTCTTTTATGGCCAGAAAATTTGAGCATTTTTTTCATGTGTTTATTGGCGATTCTTATTTCCTCTTCAGAGAAGATTTTCATTAAGTCTCTAGCCCACTTATTTATTGGGCAGTTGTTTCTTTGAGGATTTGTTGTTGGGGTATTTCGTTCTTTGAGTTCTAAGTATATTTTAGATATGAGACCTTGTCCATTGTATGGCTAGTGAGGGTCTTCTCCCAATCTGTGGGCTTTCTATTGATCTTGCTAGCTCTGTCCTTTGCCATGCAGAAACTCTGCAGTTTCAGGCAATCCCATTTGTCCAAACTTTCTTTGATTTGTTGTGTTTCTGGGTCTTTATTAAGAACATTTCAGTCTGTGCCAAGGAGACCTAGACTTTCTCCTATTCTTTCCTGTAATGTTTTCAGGGTATCTATTTTGACTCTGAGGTCTTTGATCCATTTGTAGTTGATTCTGGTGCAGGGTAATATAAGGATCTAGCTTTAGTTTTCTAAAGATAATTAACCAATTTTGCCAGCACCATTTACTGAAGAGGCTGTCTTTGTTCCATTCTCTTTTTTTAGCTCCCTTGTAGTAGAATTGGTGACTATAGGTGTATGGATTCATTTCTGGGTCTTCAGTTCTATTCCATTGGTCCTGAGGTCTGTTCTTGTGCCAGTATCAAGCTGTTTTGATTACTATTAATTTGTAGTAGAGTTTGAAGTTTGATATTGATATTCCTCTAGTTCTATTCTTTCTGCTAAGGATTTTTTTCCTATTGTGGGCTTTTACGGTTCCATATGAATTTTTGGATTGCTTGTTCTATTTCATTGGAGAATGAGGTTGGAATATTGATAGGTGTCACATTAAATCTGTAGATAGCCTTTGAAAGTATTTCTATTTTCACGATGTCAATCCTACCAATCCAGGAGCATGGAAGATTTTTCCACTTCCTGAGTTTGAGGAAATGGCGTTAGCTTTTCGCCATATAGTGCTTACAGTAGGTTTGTCATAAACAGCTTTTATTGTATTGAGGAATGTTCCATGGATTCCTAGTTTTTCTGGTCTTCATCATAAAGGGGTATTGTATCTTGTCAAATGATTTTTCTGCATCAACTGAGATAACATGTGGTTCTTATACTTGTTCTTGTTGATGTGATGAATTATATTAATTGATTTGCCTATATTGAACCAGTTTTGCATCCCTGAAATGAATCCTGTTTGATCATGGTATATGATTTTTTGGATGAATTGTTGAAGTCGATTGGCCAAAAAATTGAGAAGTTTTCCATCCATATTCATCAAAGAAATGGGTCTATATTTCTTTGTTTGATGAGGCCCTGCCTGGTTTTGCGATAAGAGTTATGATGGCTTCATAGAAAGAGTTTGATTGTGAACTTTCCCTTTCAATTTCATTGAAGATTTGGAGTATTATTGGTCAGAGTTTTGCTTTGGAGGCCTTGTAAATCCAAATGATCCTGGACTTTTCTTCTGTGGGAGGTCTCTTATTGCTGTTTCTATTTCTATGCTGGAAATTTCTATTGCTAGAAATTTGTCCACTTCTCCCAGATTCACAAGATTATTAGCATAAAAGTTTGAGAAATATTCCCTTGAAATGTTCTGAATCTTGGTTGTTTATGTGTGAGATTAACACTCTCATCTCTGAGTTTTTTATATGGGTGTGTTCTCTTCTTTTTCTAATAAGATTTGCTAAGGGTCTGTCAATTTTATTAATTTTTTCGAAGAACAACTCTTTGTTTTGTTGATTCTTTCTATGGTTTTTTGGACTGTAATTAATTTAATTCTGATATAAGTTTATTTCTTTCTGTCTACTGGATTGGGGGTTAGCTTGTTGTTTTCAGATCTCTCTAATTTGTTGATGTCGGAACTCAGTGCTATAATCTTGCCTCTGAATATTGCCTTTGCTGTGTCCCAGAGGAGCTGGTGATTTGTGTGCTAATTTTTATTAAAAGTCATGAACATTTGAATTTCCTTTCTAATCTCTTCCATGTCCCACTGGTGGTTCAACAGTGTTGTTCAGCCTCCATGTGTTCCAGGACTTTCTTTGGTGGCTTTTGGTATTGAGTTTTATGTTTATTCCCTTGTGGTCTGAGAGAATACAGGGCATAATTTCAATGTTTCTGAAATTGGAAAATTTGCTTCGTGACCTAGAATGTGGTCTATTTTGGAGAATGTTCCATGTGCTGCTGAGAAGAATGTGCATTCTGATGATGTTGAGTGAAATATTCAGTAGATGTCTGTGAAATCTTGTTGATCTATGCAGTTGTTTAATTCTGAGGTTTTTCTATTGAACTTTGGCCTGGTTGATCTATCCAATGGGGATAATGGTGTGTTAAAGTCCTGAAAAATTAATTTCTTTGGATCTATGTGAAATTTGAGGAAAAATAGTGTTTCTTGCAAAGTTAGGGTACCCCGTTGTTTGCTGAATAGATATTTAGAATTGTGGTATCCTCCTGAAGAAGAGATCCCTTAATTAGTATTTAATGACCTTCTTTATCTCTTCTGGCTAATTTTAATTTGAAGTGTATTTTATCTGATATTAGAACTGCAACTCCCGCCTGTTTATGGGGACCATTTGCTTGGAGGATTTTATTCCAGCCTTTTACTTTCAGAATATATTTGTTTTGGTGGGCAAGATGTGTCTTTTAAGACAGAAGATAGAAGGATCTTGCTTTTTGATACAACTTGACAATCTATGTTGCTTAATTTGAGAGTGAAGTCTGTTAATATTGAGAGTTAGGACTGAGAGGTGTTTGGTAGTTCCTGCCATGTTAACCACCTTCTTGGGGGCTATGACTACTGGGTTCTTCCAGTAATTCTTGGACTCTGTTTGGGGGCTGTATCTTGGCCTTTATTGTACTCTTGTTGGTTTTTGATGTGTAGGACATCTTTAAGTATCTTTTATAGAGCTGGTTTGGTGGAGATATATTGTTTTAGTTTTTCTCTGCTATACAAAGTTTTTTTTTTGTTTTTAACCTCATTTATTATTATTATTATTATTTTTAATTTTATTTGTGAACATACTGTACAGAGGGGTTACAATTGCATGGGCAGGATAATGTGTACATTTCTTAACAACTGCTATACAAAGTTTTTATTTATCCTTCCATTATGAAGGAGAGTTTACTTGGGTACAGTATTCTTGCATGATAGTTGTTTTTCTTTAGAGCATGGCATACATAATTCCATGCTCTTCTTGTTTAATTGTCTCTAATGAGAAATCTGAAGTTTTTCTAGTTGTTTTCCCTTTATAGATCATTGATCCTTCCTCCTTGACAGCTTTAAGGATCCTTTCCTTGGTCTGAATTGATCCTGTGTGGATTATAATGTGATGGAGGGATGTCCTGTTATGGTCTGGTCTATTTGGGATTATAAAGGATTCTTGTATGTGAATAGACCTATCTTTTTGCATATTTGGGAAGTTATCTGCTAGCATCCTGTTAAATAAATTTCCTAAACCACTAACTTATGTCTTTAGGTGCTCCTCTACACCCATTGTCCTACAATTAGGCCTTCTCATGGTGTCTCCAAATGTTAAGTAAATCTCTCATATTTTCTGTATTTCTTGAATAGTTGGCTGTTCTTTCTCTATAATATCTAGGCTGTCTTCAATTGCAGAGATTCAATCTTCTGCATGTTCTAACCTACTTTTAAGAATTTCTACTTTGTTTTTTAATTCCTTTCCTGCTAACCGGTTGGCTTTGATGGCTTCAAATTCTTTGTTAGAGCTTTGTTTTAGATCTTGTATGGATTTCTTCCTTGGTTTTCAGTGCTCATTTTCAAATTCCTTAGTTGATTGGTGATGATTTCATTGGACTCCCTTTCCTTCTTATGGGATCCATTCAGGATTCCATTGTGGTCTCCCTGGATTCCTTCAGCTGTCTGTTAGTGGTTTTCATGAATGCCTCAATTAATCTTTGTCTATTTTCATCCTGTTCACACAATTCCTGTATTAATCTTTGCAGGCTTTCAATCTTTTCATTCAGCATGTTTACCAATAGAGTATGTATAGCATTTTGGGAACTCTCCTCTGGATTATTCATTAACTGTTCTCTTGCCTGGTTATCATGAGGGAAGAGTTGAAATACCTGGACTTAACATTTCTCTTGTGTTTCTCCAGCTTGTTCTGCCCATTTGTATTAAAGCAAAACCTATTCCACTCTAGAACACTATTTTAAGTCAAGCACCAACCAGAACCCTCTAGTTGCACAGATTGTTTGATGCAGTCAACAGGAGTACAGGTACAATCTAGTTCAACAGATACAATCTAGTTCAACAACAAACAACTATGGATTAATGGGCTAACAATGTCAAAGAAGGAATCAGCAGACCAGAAATTACTAGATTTAAAGAGAATTGTGGGGAGAAATTGAGATTAGAGGAATGTGAGGAGGGAAAAGGAGTGAGGGAATTGAACCAAGACATAAATTCAGAGAGAGGAAACAGATAGAAGAAAAGGAGGAGCGAGATAAAGAAACAAGGAAAAAATGAAAAAATAAATCCTTTGTGGAGGGGAAGGGAACAAACAAATTGTTTAAATAGGGATACAGGTGCACCCATTGCAGCAATGAGATGTAAAAGACATTATGTTGAAAAATGAAT
The DNA here is from genome assembly GCF_000151885.1 of Dipodomys ordii. Lineage (NCBI taxonomy): Eukaryota > Metazoa > Chordata > Mammalia > Rodentia > Heteromyidae > Dipodomys > Dipodomys ordii. The sequence continues at coordinate 9,052,842 of NW_012267238.1, read as the reverse complement.
TTTGCAACTTTGACGCGGGGTGGGGGAGGATGCAGAGGGAGGGAAGAGATGGTATGGAGGTTCCTCAGAAGACTCCACATTTAGCTCTCCTATGACCCAGCAATTTCACGTTTGGACATTTACCCGAATGATCATAAACAAGACCATAATAAAGCTACCAGCACAACTATGCTTATTGCAGCATTATTTACCATAGCTAAGATATGGAACCAACCCAGATGCCCTTCAGTAGATGAATGGATCAAGAAAATGTGGTATATATACACAATGGGATTCTATGCCTCCATCAAAAGAATGTCATTGCCCTATTTGTTAGGAAATGGAAAGACTTGGAAAAAATTATATTAAGTGAAGTATCCCAGGCCCAAAGAAACATAGGTCCCATGGTTTCCCTTATTTGCAATAACTAGTATATGTCTGAGACAAGCAGAAAAGTTCAGATAAGATGATGCTAAGCAAATTGAACCCCAAGATAAGGACACTAGTGGTTTTGTCTTTCTTGCTATTGTTTCTAATGTATTTATAAAGTACCATGTGTTTTTTTGTTGCTTTGTATGTCCCTCCCCCATGGTATAATTCCTGTTTTCCCTGTATTTGATGTTGGTATAATTTGGGGAGCAGAAGGGATAAAACAAATTGTTTAAATTGGGATACAGGTGGACTCATTGCAACAATGAGATGTACAAGACGTTATGTCGAAAAACAAACTTCACAATTTAGGCAGAGGTGGGGGGGGGAATGTAGTTGTGGAGATGGGAGGAAAGGGATGGTAGGGGAAAAACAATGAAGGCAACAATGCTTGATAAGAAACGTACTCATTACCTTGATCATGCAACTCTAATCCATCTGTACGTTATTTTCACAATAAAAACTTATTTAAAAAATTAGGTAGAAAGAAGAGTTCTTTGATTTTTTTTCTGGGGGAGGGGGTATCTTGTGTCTCCCCTGTGTCTCTAACCAGTCTCTTCGTTGAGTCTCTGGTTTGCTTGTAGTGTTGGGTTTTCCTATGGCTTGATTTGTTTCTTTAGTCAGTTTGTTTGACCAGGCAGAAAGAAGCTCTGCCTTACTCAGAAATTTATGACCTTCTTCCCACGCTAGTTCAGTCGGTGGGAGATCTACTTTGAGTATCACAAATGAGAGAAATGGCTGTTTCCTGTAGCTTGCAGTTGCTGTGATGAGGCTAGGTTGGGGGTAAGGTTGAGGCATGTCAACAATCACTAGCTTTACCCTGAGGGGCTAGCTCATGAGACACTCACAGAGCCTAGCCTGGAGCCATTCTCAGTATTTATGTTTACTGAGTTTCAATTGTTTTTCTTTTACCCCTCCTGCTGCTGAGTCTGCTGCCTAGCCTGCAATGGGGAGGGGCAGCCTATGGCTCTGTTTAACCAGTGAAGAATGTCACTCCTCCGTTGGTGGAGCTACCTCTGCCTAGGAAGGTCAACTTTTCCCTAGGTGGAGCTGAGCCAGGCAGGTCAGGTTCTTGTGACTTCTATTGTCTTCTTCCAAGGTCTGAGTTGTGTGCTAGTTGCTCTGGCCAGGTCTTTGTCAGTATTAAAGATGGAGTTCTTCTCCTTGGTGGAGGAGGTGCTACCTCCCCACCACTGTTCCATGAGAAGGAATGAGGATGTCTTGGGGTACTCATGCCTAACCCTTGGTTCCCATAAGACTATCTGTGGTCAGCATAATGAAGATTCCTACTACTTGTCAGTTCATTCTGGTGGTGAGTAGACTCTGCTCACACATTGCCTCTGATGTATTTGTCCCAGGCTGTTCTCTGTTGATATAGTGGCTCTGGCAGCAGTGGCCACAGCCACCACAGACACCAGCAAGTGCTCAAACCCATCTACTTAACCAAGCTGCCTGGATTTTTCCTCTCTGGCCAAACTTTCTATATTATGACAGACTCTCTAGCCTAGGACTTTTCACTGGAACACTAAAAATACTTTCTACGTGAGAACTTGATTAACCCCCATCCTCTCCCCAACCATAACATGTTCCTCCGGAATACTCTGTACATAACCTTTAAAATAAAATTTAAAATAAAAAATAAATATTCACCAATAACAACCATTTCACCATCATGATTAATTACAGGTTTACACTAATGATTTATGGTAAGCATGTCAGTGATGTGAAGAAGCCTAGACCCTTTCCAGGAGTTCCTACCTCTGCCCACATACATGTTCTGTGTCAGGAGAGAGATCCATTGACATACTATTCACAGACTAACATACCAGAGCAGAGTTTGGACATACAAATTCATCTGCTAAAATTTTCAATTCTCATAGTCCAGGTCCTAAAACCACATGTAAGAGACATTTAGTTAGTAAATCGCTGACCTGAAATTAAAACTCAGACAGTCTAGTTGGATTAAAAAGCAAGATCCTTCTATCTGCTGCCTTCAGGAGTCACATCTTGCCCATAAAAACAACCACATTTTCAATGTGAAAGGCTGGGACAAAATCTACCAAGGAAACAGCCCCCATAAACAGGTGGGAGTTGCAATTCTAATATCAGATAAAATAGACTTCAAATTAACATTAGTAAAAAGAGATAAAGAAGGTCGCTACATACTAATTAAGGGATCTCTCATCAGGAGGATATTACAATACTAAATATCTATTCACCAAAAAACAGAGCACCCAAATTTATCCAAGAAACACTGCTTACTATCAAATCCCACATAGATCCAAAGACATTAATTGTTGGGGATTTTAACACACCACTTTCCCCACTAGATAGATCCAACTTGGCAAAAACTCAACAGAGAAACCGCAGATCTAAACAACTGCATAGATCAACTAGATTTTACAGACATCTACCGAATATTTCACCCAGCAGCATCAGAATACACGTTTTTCTCAGTAGCACATGGAACATTTTCCAAATAGACCACATTTTAGCGCACAAAGCAAAAGTGTCCAAATTCAGAAACATTGAACTTATACCATGCATTCTCTCAGACTACAAGAGAATAAAATTAGAACTCAACACCAAAAGCCACCAAAGAAAGTTCTGTAACACATGGAGGCTAAACAACACACTGTTGAATCTCGAGTAGGTCATGGAAGAGATTAGGAAGGAAATTCAAATGTTCATGATATTCAACAAATATGAACACACAAATTACCAGTTTCTCCTGGACATAGCAAAGGCAGTATTCAGAAGCAAGTTTGTAGCTCTGAGCTCCTACATCAACAAATTGGAGACATCTGAAACCAACAATTTAATGAGACATCTGAGCCTCCTTGAAAAAGAGCAGCAAGATAAACCCCAATCCAGTAGATGAAAAAAATAATTAAAATTAAATCAGAATTAAATGAATTAGAATCCAAAAAAAAACCATAGAAAGAATCAACAAAACAAAGAGTTGGTTCTTCGAAAAAATTAACAAAATTGACAGACCCTTAGCAAATCTTATCAGAAAAGAAGACAACACACCCAAATAAATAAAATCAGAGATGAGAATGGAAACATCACCACAGAAACAATCAAGATTCAGAACATTTTAAGGGACTACTTCTCAAAATTTTACGCTAATAAGTTTGAGAACTTGGCAGAAATGGACCTTTTCCTAGCAAATATTGACATGCCGAAACTAAACCAAGTTAAGTTAAACCATCTTAACAGGCCCATATCAAGCATTGAAATAGAAACAGCAATAAGAGACCTAAGAAAAGCCCAGGTTTTACAGCAGAATTCTACAAGGCATTCAAAGCAGAGCTCACACCGATACTCCTCCAACTCTCCAATGAAATTGAAAGAGAAAGTTCACTACCGAACACATTCTATGAAGCCATAATAAACCTTATCCCAAAACCAGGCAGGGACTCATCAAAGAAAGAGAACTATAGACCCATTTCTTTGATGAACATTGATGCAAAACTTCTCAACAAAATTTTGGCCAACCAACTTCAACAATTCATCCAAAAAATCATACACCATAATCAAACAGATTAATTTCAGGGATGCAAGCTGGTTCAATACACACAAATAAATTAATATAATTCATCACATCAACAGGAGCAAAGATAAGAACCACATGGTTATCTCAATAGATGCAAAAAAAAAGCATTTGACAAGATCTAACATCCCTTTACGATGAAGGTTCTGGAAAAATTAGGAATCCATGGAACATTCCTCAATACAATAAAGGCTGTATATGACAAACCTACAGCCAGCACTGTACTTAATGGTGAAAAACTAAAGCCATTTCCTCTTAACTCAGGAATGAGACAAGGATGTCCACTCTCTCCACTGCTCTTCAATGTAGTATTAGAATGCCTAGCTACAGCAATAAGACAAGATGCAAACATAAAGGGGATCCAAATAGGGAAAGAAGAAATATAACTCTCCCTCTTTGCAGATGACATGATCTTGTTTTTAAAGAATCCCGCAGACTCCACTCCCAAATTACTCAAGCTGATTCAAAACTTTGGCAAAGTAGCAGGGTATAAAATTAACCCTCAAAAATCAATGGCTTTTCTGTATACCAAGAATGAGAAAAGTGTGGCTGAAATTAGGAAAGCAACTCCATTCGTAATAGTCCCACAAAAAATAAAATACCTAGGAATTAACTTAACCAAAGAAGTGAAGGACCTCTCTGATGAAAAATTTATAACTTGAAAAAGAAAATCAAAACAGATCTTAGAAAGTGGCAAAACCTCCCATGCTCCTGGATTGGAAAGATCAACATTGTGAAAATGGCAATACTTCTCAAGGCTATCTACAAATTCAATGCGATACCTATCTATATTCCAACCTCATTCTTCAAGGAAATAGAAGAGGCAATCCAAAAATTCATATGGAACAAAGAAAGACCCAAATAGCTGAAACGATCCTCAACCGAAAGAACAGTGCTGGAGGAATATCAATACCAAATTTCAAACTCTACTACAAAGCCATAGTAATCAAAACACCTTGCTACCTGCACAAGAACAGACCTCAGGACGTATGGAATAGATTTGAAAACCCAGAAATGAACCTACAGACCTACAGCCATCTAATTTTTGATAAGAGAGGTTAAAAAAAATAGAATGGAAGAAAGACAGGTTCTTCAGTAAATGGTGCTGGCAAAATTGGTTAACTACTTGTAGAAAACTAAAGCTAGATCCTTATATATCACCCTGCGCTAGAATCAACTCCAAATGGATCAAAGACCTCAGAGTCAAAACAGACACTCTAAAAACATTACAGGATGGAATAGGAGAAACCCTAGGACTCCTTGGCAGAGACTGAAATCAAAGAAATGTTGAACAAATGGGATTGCATGAAATTGCAGAGCTTTTGCATGGCAAAGTACATAGCTAGCAAGATCAATAGAAATCCCACAGATTGGGAGAAGATCTTCAGTAGCCTTAAAACAGACAAGGGTGAAACTCAAAAAATTAAATCCCCCAACAACAAATCTTCAAAGAAACAACTGCCCAATAAATCAGTGGGCTAAAGACTTAAAGAGAAACTTCTCTGAAGAGGAAAGAAGGATGGCCAATAGACACATGAAGAAATGCTCAACCTCCCTAGCCATAAAAGAAATGAAAATCAAAACAACATTGAGATACCAACTCAGCCTAGTTAGAATGGCTATAATCAAAAACTCTAATAACAACAGATGCTGGAGGGGATGTGGACAGAAGGGATCCTTACTGCATTGTTGGTGGGAGTGCAAACTTGTTCAACCACTTTGGAAAGCAATATGGAGGTTCCTCGAGACTCCACATAGAGCTCCCCTATGACCCAGCAATCCCACAAAGGAGGAGGCTACAATGCTTAATAAGAAATGTACCCATAGGGCTTGGAAGGTAGCTCAGTGGTAGAGTGCTTTCCTTGCATGCCTGAGGCCCTCGATTCGATTCCTCAGCACCACATAAGCAAAAAGAAAAAAACCGAAAGTGGCACTGTGGCTCAAGTGGTAGAGCGCTACCCTTGAGCTGAAGAGCTGAAGGATAGCACCCAGGCCCAGAGTTCAGACCCCATGACTGGACCAAAAAAAAAAAAAGAAATGTACTCATTATCTTGGCCATGTAATTGTAACCCCTCTGTACATTATTTTCATAGTATAAAAAATAGGGAGGGAGGGAGAGAAGAAGAACTTTAAAGAATGTTGGGAATAAAAAGTGAGCGAGTTTTCATAATTTTATTCATATTTTCTTGTTTGCATTTATTATAGTTTAGGAATATTTTATCTTTTATGTTTCACTTCAATATTTTCCCAATCTCCCTCCTTTTTACAATCCAAAGTGGTTTTCAAAATTATCTATACATCATCTGACTCTGTCTATTGCTCTACGGAAACAGTTACCAAGTAATGCCAGGTGTTCATTCCTGACTTGTAGATTGATGAAAAATTGAAGACTTTTGGGCTGGGAAGGTGGCTCAGTGGTAGAGCGCTTGCCTTGCATGCTCGAGGTCCTGGGTTCGATTCCTCAGCACCACATAAGCAAAAAGAAAAAAGCCGGAAGTGGTGTTGTGGCTCAGGTGGTAGAGCACTAGCCTTGAGCTGAAGAGCTGAGGGACAGCACCCAGGCCCAGAGTTCAGGCCCCACGACCGGACCCAAAAAAAAAAGAAAAGAAAAATTGAAGACTTTTGAACCAAAAAAATAAAAAAAGAAAATAAATAAAACTCAGACAGTGTAAACCACCATTAATGTCTTTCCCTGGAGGTTTAGTCCATTGTCCACAACATTTACCAATGTCTAGTTCATGTCTACCGCCAGTCACCAGGATTAAATGCCAGTTGCTTCAGCTCAGGATAGTAACAGGAAGACTCATAAACCATGATCCCAAGCACCCAGCAAATTAAATCCAGCTTTAAAATCCCACTAAATCTTGGTGTAAATTTCTTCAACATGATCACCGTAAGCAAATACAGGCCAATATTTTTGTAAGTCAAACTCATGAAATTTTTCTCATAAGATGAGATTGTTCAGAATTTTTTTCCCTTGGAAAGAATAACTTTATTTCATAGATGCTGAGTTACATTGAGAGAAAATTATCTCCTCTGGCCTCGATTTCCTTTACTTCCTTAGATATGATTATCTATATATTGTGCTCAGGCTGTCTTATTAAGGCTAGAAAATGAGAGACTGTTTAGATTGACAAAACATACTGCATAGAAACAAAATGATACATAAAGGAGCTATAGGAACTCCATAAATCCTCTGATATGAGTCAAGTTTATTTTATAGTAGTCCATATGCTTTGAAGGAGGAAGATTCTTTTATCATTTATGAGATTATTTTTTATTACTTTTAAGTAGCTGTAAAAAGTAATTGCTTTATGAATGTAAATGCATCTTCCCCAATTTCACCCCTTTTCAAATTCTCACCCATCTCCCCCTACTCACCCTTTCCCTCACTCTTCTTAGTTTTGTAAGATATACATTGAATTCTTGTCTGCATTTGCCTCTTCTCTTCTACATTTGTCTACCCTTTTCCTCTTGACCCTACTCCACCCCTTTTGAGTACCCTCTTCCTGGTGTTATATTTTGCTGAACTCGATTTTAGCTTTCTAAGGAATTACACCATTTGAGATCTCCCTTGAGTCTACCATATTTCAGCTCATATATTTTTATAAACTTGCATACTACCCAATGTACTTACATGTTTATTAGCTAAACCTAATATTCATATGTAGTAGAAAAACATGCATTGCTTTCTCTCTGGGTTGAGTTATTTAAAATACCATAATTTTCCAGGATTTTATGAAATAATTTTATCATTCATTATGAGATTATTTATGTTAACTTTTATCATTTATGAGAAAATAATATATATTAACATAATCAGATTCTAAACTAAATGTAAATAGGAATTATCAACAATGAAAAAGCAAAACGTTTTTCAGTCCTACTTCAGACTTAGAGTAAAATCTCTTGGTATAAATATGAAATGGGAATTCATAGTTTTAAAACAGTGCCTAAAAGATGGTTATGATTATCTCATGGTCTAGTGATTTTGGAAGCACCAATCACAAAACACTGTTTCATATCTAAAATAGCATTACTTGGTATCTAATTTAGAGGATGGAGTTATTAGCATTCTCTATTTCCTAATAACTCTTAGGTAACTTAATTTTTGATGCTTGAATACCTCTAGAAAGACAAGGAGGAATAATCCTTGTGTACAAACTACTCTACATGTTTCATATCTTTATTCACACTCTCTGAATCAAGTCTTTTACAGGTAATTGGGGCTCAACAAATATTTACTCAATAAGTGAATGAATGAGTGACATGTGAAGAGAAACAAAATCTAAATTATATTAATGCTATGATTAAAATGAATAATATGTCCTTTATAAGACCCTCATGAAAGACAGATTTCATATGCAGATTAGTTAATGAATAAGCAGTGTAAATATTTTTGGCTTGTGTCTCAGCTAATGAATGAATACTGGATGCAAAATGCTGAGCAGCCGTGATGAAAATCCATGGTTGATGCTCCAGTAAATAACTAATTCCTCCACGTGGTCAGGTCATCTAGTCTTGGCTTCTGAGATGACCTGTTCTCCCTCAGAGAGAAGCAGTGGGGTTGCATAGTCATCCAGTACTGTAATGAATCATCCAGCTCTGGAAGTATTTGAGATGAAATCATATTTGTTGCCATATCCTTTCCCACCCTATCCATTTAATAACTATATTATTCACTAGTAAATATAGATTCACTTACCACATGAGAGAAAATACATTGTTGGCAAGTATATATAACCTTGAATAAATGAGTTCAGCAACACATGCCTCAGTTTTCCTACAGGTAATGTGGGCGTATTTTATTTACCAGTGTTGTTTGGTAGAAGATAATGTCAATAAGTCAACTAGTTTTGATACCCTTAAGAGGAATGTTTAGTATTATTTAGTAGATTAACCTGTTGTTAACATAATACTATTGAAATGAATGACTTCAGTACACATTTAAAAACAAACTGTAAATATAAGCATTCTGCATCTACTTTTTTTTATGTGTAGGCAGGTCTAGAATAATACACCTATCCTACACAACAAAACTGGGGCTTAGATTACATTGGCTTTATCAGGAGACTTTTACACCCAGAAAGTAAGCAACACAGTAAGAACTACTTTGGTCAAGTCAGTATGGTCAGTGGGTTTTGTCTTCTTATACTGTTTTCAGGGTTATTTACCTAAGAACAGAAAGTAGAGGAAGATTCAAGAAGCCAGAAATCCATTCAGAAATGAAGGAAAAGTTGTATTAGTCACCCACATTGCATTCTAAGAACAGTGTGGCCATTTTCCAAAGTAGAGAGGTCACAAAGATGCAAAATTTTCCACTTTGTTTACATAGTTTTGTGTTCAATTCCAGGTTATCCATTCATTGTCTGGGCAAATCTTGTTTACTAAGGTTTCATTTATCTCATCAGATGCAAAATGGTTACATCAGTACCTCTTTGATAGATAATTCAATTAGATAGCTTAAGAAAAGTAGCCGGGGGTTGGTGGCTCACGCCTGTAATCCTAGCTACTCAAGAGGCTGAGATCTGAGAATCGAGGTTCAAAGCCAGCCCGGGCAGGAGAGACCTTAAGACTCCTATCTCCAATAAACCACCAGAAAACCGGAAGTGGCGTTATAGCTCAAGTGGTAGAGTGCTCGCCTTGAGCTGAAGAGCTCAGGGACAGTGCCCAGGCCCAGAGTTCAAGCCCCATGGCCGACCAAAAAAAAAAAAAAAAAAAAAGAAAGGTAGACAGCACACAGTAGAGAACTATTAATTGTGACTATTATTATACACTTGTTTCTATTTCAAGTGAACAATCCTTTAACTTAAATAAAATAAGCTGTAATTTAAGACCAAGCTTAGCTTTTCATAGTTTTGTGACTCTTGGAAAATTCAAATTTTCATAATTTCCATTTCCTGAGAAAACATCTGAAGGGAATGATGAGGATCAAAGATACATGTATTAACATGTAAATATATTATGTACATTTTATATGCATATTAAATATATTATATTATAAATTTTATATATTTTGTACACACATATATATACTATATATGTATATATTATGATATATATATATATACACATAGCATAATGTAACCCACCAATGATGTCTGTAAAAAGGGAGAAGGAAAAGGTAGAAAGAGAGAAATGAGAATATGGTAAAGATTTGTTCAAAATGTACTATGTGCATGTATGGAAATATCACAATAAAACCTATTTTATTACAAATTTATGTTCACACCAAAATAAAAAAATAATATTAGCTGCTTTAATTCCATTCAAAATAATCACAAATATAATACAAGTAAATGAATGTGAAATTGTTTTAGAGCAGGTAAATGGTTATACATATATCAGTATTTCCAGATCCTAAAACAGAAATCCTTTACATATTTTTCTTCCCATTTTCATGGCTGCTAGACTGGTAAAAAATCAAGAGTGTGGATAAACAGATGTGCCGAAGGTAACCTCTTGCCTTTCACATAGACCCATGCAACACATAAATGAAAATGTCCTTTGGAGAAAACAATTTCCTTATCAAGCCTGAACACATTTGGCCACTGAAATGGGAGTACAAATCACTAGCACTGGGAGATGCTGGTTAATTTTTTTAAACAATATGTATAGTTTCTTTATGGCTCTAAAAATAATGCATATTCTGTTCAGAAAATTACAACATATACAGATACACAAGATTGAAAAAAATCACCCCCCCTCACCAAGCAAACCGGTTTTAATGTAGGTTTCTCCAGAATTTATAAGGGTACTCAGGCCTACAGAGTTTAAATAATCCATGTAGGTTCTGAAGGGGAAAAAAAGAACTGCCTTTTTCTGGAGTGAAATATTTTATAGTTTGTATTTCAGCTCTAGTGTTATCATCATCTCTAAGGCCATCAGGAGACCACACTGAAGGGTAAACTGAGCCTCATCCTAAAACTTGTAGCCAGTAGGGAAAGGAGTCAGAATGAAAATGTCAATCACAGGACCATGCTTCACAGACCCCTCTGCTATATGATTACACTCCACTTACCAGCACAGTGCAGCTAAGATAGAAAGACAGCTGGCATTAGTGGCTCATCTTTATCATACAAGCTATTCAGGAGACTAAGATCCAGGGATCTGAGGTGTGAAACCAGCTGGGTCTATGTGACTCCATGTCCAAACTAACCAGCAAACAGCACAGCCTGAAGTGTAGCTCAGGAGGTAGGGTGTCAGCTAAGTCAGCAAGTAAGGCAAGCAAGCTTAAGGCATTGAGTTCAAATTCAAAACATAAATAATAAATAAATAAATAATAGCTGTAAAAAATAGAAGTATGAATAGGTTCAAAGTTTATTAGTCATGTCTGATGGAATACCTGTTTTTGATCATTCAGTGAACTGAAATGGGCTTAATCCCGTGAAATGTGAATGTGGGAATCTCTCCTCATTCCTTTGGACCTCTTGTAAATTTCTAGAAAAAGAAGGATATTAACAACATAAATTCTCAGTCTTCTTTGGTTGGATATTTTTAACCACATGGTTGAAATACAAAAGGGGCAATTCACAGTTACCCTACTAAAGTCCTTCCCAAACCATAGTACCCCTCATTGTGACCTCATTGCCATAGGTCAAGCATCCCTTTAGATAACCCAGGCATGGGAGAAGTACAAATATCATTTTTGTAAGCCTGTATCTACAAACCTATAAACTGTTTTCTGGGTATACTTCTGCAGGTTTTCTCTCAAGTCACTTTGACATTTAAATCACATACTATGCCATTTGTCAATTACTTACTGGAATGGCAAATTGGTGTCTTACAAAACACACAAATTTGAATTTGAAAGTTACACAATTTTGATCTCTAAAATTCCATTAGAAGATGCATGTTTTCTCCAACAATCAGAGCCATTTTCTTTCATTCATATAGAGTTCTTAAAGTCCTATACATTTATTGACTATATAGTGGTAACTTGTAAGATGCTTCACATACATACATATGAGACATAAAATTCACTGCAATTTTTAAATACAGTGTTGGCCAAACTGTAGAGGAAACAATTTCCTAATTGTGCGTGGTAGCTAGGTTATATACATGAATATTATTAATATTTTCCAACATTGTGAGGTTATATATGATTTTACCCAACCATTCTACCTGAACAACTCATGCTCAGATTAACTTTTACGAAACCACTTAAAAACATGCATTGAAACTGGCCATACATGGTTCTTGCTTATCACCCTAGCTACTAAGGAGGCTGGATTGTGACAATCATGGTTCCAGAACAGTCTGGGACATAACTTAGAGAGACTTTGTTTTCGAATAGCTGGTAAATAATAACTAAATAAATAAATACAGCCATATGTGCAAATGTGGCTCAAGTGGTAGAGCACAAGCTCTGAAGGAAAACTCAAGCAAGAGTGCAAGGCCCTGAGTTCAATCCCCAGTATCAGCACCAAAAGACTAACAACAACAATAATAGCAAAAACCTAGTACATTTATTACATTGAAAATTTACTTGAAATCCTACCATTACTAAATCCCAGCAAAGGTGCTGGAGATGCATGATGCGTGAGAACAAAGAGTATTATCCCTGCCCTCATGGAGTTGACCTTATGATGTAGTATTCTTCCTCATAGGAGGGCATTGGATGCTCTCAAAGAAAAAGATCATTGTTCATATAGGAAATGTGAAGTTGTTTTCACTATAGTTTCAGCATATTTTTCCAAGTTCCCCCAGCCAAAATCTATCCTGAGTCCTCTAGAAAATTGTATTGCGATGATAGGTTAAATTGGGTGAGGGTATATGGCCTTTTTACAAGGTTAGCTGTCTATATATTTGCATATACATATATATGTATAGAGAATATTTATGAATGCTTATACATCATTTAATAGAGCTTTACTTTTTATTTGCTTAAAGATCGCCTATTCTTTATTAGTTTAATTCTCAAAAACTAGAGAGTATTTTTGGCAATGCTGTAAATGGTTTCATTTTCTTTTGCATTTTATAGTTGGTTATTGGTATAGAGGGACCTTTTTGATTACATATATTGAGTATGTAAGCTGGAAATTTTATTTACATTTCTAATTAGTTTCAACAGTTTTTCTGCTGACTCTCTCTCCTATCTACATCATTCTGTCATCTGTATCTAATTATACTTTTGACTTTTCCTTTGCAATCTTTACATTTCTTTTGTCCTTTGCTTATCTTACTATATTGTAGACTATTCTGTATACACTGATAAGTATCAGTGATAGCAGAAATTTCCTCTCTCTAACTTTAAGGAAACTCCCTGCATTTTCATAATACAGTATAGCCTTGTTTCTCATGAGTAGATAGACATTAGCCAATAAATGCTATCTACTTTATTTTCCTATAGATATTTTATATTAAATCAGATAACTTTCCATGAGCATTTTTCTAAATTTATTGAGCTAATCTCATTTTTGCTTTTAATGTGATTCTTAATACCAATATATTTCTGATGTGGAATTATTGTCACACAGTATCCATTGTGTTTGCATAGATTTTATTTCTCATGTTTTGTTTAGTCTATGTAATATTTGTTTGTGAGAATGAAATTATTTGGCCTCATTTCTGTTTCTACCAAATGGGAAGATGAGCTTACTTTTCCTGTTAGGTTGGGGCTAGTCTATCACTAGATTTTCAGGCTCAGTTCTAGCATAAGCAATTCCATGTTTGAGTGTGTGAGAGTTCTGACATGAATGCCTTCTCTATAATGTTAGCCATGAGACCCAGAAATAAAATGTTATGATGCCTAAGTGTTATGATGTCTGATGCCTCAGCTCTTGATGTTTGTACATAAGGTATTCACTTGAGATTTCTCTTCCAGTTTCTCTATCATTGTTTCCCAAGAATCCATCCTCCCAGTCTCTTCTCTTTTGAAGATGCACACTCTGATTCTTTCATACCTGCAGGTCTTTTGCTTACATATTGTCTTCCATTCAGGAAAATCTTCCTGCTTTAGTCGCAATTTGTTGATCAAGTTTCTTGTTTGATTAATCAAATTGAAATTTATTGGAAGTTATTAAATAGATAAACAGCTTAACCAGTATACTGAAAAATACTATGTAAAAATCTGGGCAGTAGAAACTCAAGGAGTTTCTTATTAAACTCTCCCATGACAAATCTATTGCAAATTATTTTGTTTCAACCAACTACCCAGCCCATCAATTGCTATAATGAGTGTGGCCCCATAAAGTCCTTGTGTTAAACCTACCATGTCCAGTACATTAATGTTATGAGTTGAAGCCTGTCCTGAATATCTCAGTTTGAGGAAGCCCCTTCCCTTCCAAGTGTGAAGACAAATGGAAGGTACCATATCTGAGGAACATATAACCTGCTGACACAAATATCTTTGACTTCCAAAGGCCAGGATTATAAGCACAAACTGATGCTTATAAATTACCTAGTGCAAGGTTGCTATGGCCCCTGGAATGAGCTAAGTCACCTCCTTGAGATTCAAAAATCTCTTCAGAAAGAGTGCAGTTGTTTCAGCTTGTATCATATTCTTTACCATTAATAAATGGGAAGCATTTTTGTCATTGTCCAAATAAGATCAGTGTTGAAGAAAACATATTCTCAAGCAAAGTATGTACTCATTTCAGAGGAAATGAGATCCTAAATCTAACAAGGAAATGTTTACAGCATTTCTCTGTGTCACTGATTGCTTGACCTATATTTATTAATCCATAAGGTTTTATTTCTTTCTCCATGTCAACATATGCATACCACAATGTCATATTTCCTGTTTCATGGTCTGTTTCCATGAGTGGGAGAGATAGCTGATAGCAGAGATACTAGCCTTAAATTTACAAATTTAGCAGAGTGTTCACCATACTGTAGGTGCTTAGGAATTCATTTTGTGACGGTAGAAAGAAAAAGATAAAAAAGAGAGAAAGAAAGACAAGGAAGGAAAGAAGGAAGGAAGGAAGGAAGGAAGGAAGGAAGGAAGGAAGGAAGGAAGGAAAGAAGGATGGAAGGAAGGAAAAAGGGAGGGAATGAATCCTACAAATAGAAAGGAAGAAGGAAGGAAGAGTAATGGAGAACATGGCAAAAGTTAATATAATGAAGGATGCTCAGAAATGATAATAATCCTAGGAAAGAACTAGTCTGCCTAAAACTTATAAATTTCTCACTGGGGAAGGTCTTCAATTATTGTACGGATAGGTATTTGATATCTAGGCTATAGAAGGAATTAAAACTCTGAAAAATGAAATTGGAGTAGCAAGTTTTAATGTCCCTTCCAATAACTGGTGTTTATGATTACTGATAAAGGATCTTAAATGAGGAGGACTTGGGAGAGAGGGTGGGTTGTGTTGTTATTAGTTCCAAAGGAACATCTAGTCTTTATGTGAGGAAGGCCTGTACATCTGAATTCTATACTTTCTAAGCCCTCCCTGATTTGGTAAAGAACTGTAAAGGAACAACTGAGCTTTCTTTTGATGATTGTCTCCTGAGTACTGTTTGACTCTTATTTCCATTCATCAATGCATGGGGAAAGTCCTGAATAAGTCTCCTAGCCATTCTTGGATGTGTATCCCAGGTCTTTAACAGATAGGAAGGGATATATATATATATATATATATATATATATATAAATACTCAAATTTCTTGGAATATTAATTTTCAATACCATCTAACTTCCTATTTGAGGCTGCTTTGCCTACGGAAAAGTGCTACTTCTGCTAAATACATGCCAGGTAGTTCAGATACTCCTTTGAAAATTAGCATATTTTTAAAACCAATATTTTTATTTCACATAAATAACTTAGTAAATTGAAGATTTTTTTCTTTTGGAATAGAAATGGATAGACTTACTTACTGATATAAATTTCTATTAAATTTCATTTTGCTCTAAGTGCAAAGCTTTTGTCATCAAGAATTGAATTCTTGTTTCAAATTGCCTAGAATGTACCATCTTTGGGCTTGCTCTGATAATGGAAATTTGATTGTATATGAGAGAAGTAAGATACTGGATATTAAAACACACCATTTATGCATGCCTTGTTCAAAAAAAAGGAAATCAACACAAAAATGACTGTAGGAGCTTGAAAATATTCAGGACAAAATCCCACAAAATATCAAAATATAAAAGGTAACTTTAATCATTTCTCTTTGTTAGATAAAACATTCTAGTTAACATTCACAAACATTTGAAATTAGGCGTAAGTGTTGTAATTGTGTCTTTACTTCCAATGGATTAGCAGCAAGAAAATATTACATATTCAAAATGTGAAATCAGGGCTTGGAGTGGGGACGGATAAGGGATTTCAAATTGATCAGCATATTCATATTAATGTTCTTTGGCATGGCTTCACAGGAATATGATGAGGTTTAGAGAAAGACTAAAGTCATAGTTCCTCCACTTCTATATTATTCTTGGTTAGCTGTTATCCAAAAAGAATAAACTGCTGAAGTTTCTACATTTGTTAGAATGTATGTGTGTATGCATATGAAGTAGGGGAGATACAATAATATCTAGATAACATTTTAGAAAGTATCTCCACACTATTCTTTAATCTTAAAAATTATCTTATGAGATAAAGAGCATATATGTTACAGATGAATGTAAAAACTTAAGCTATGCAGTTCCAAGTCATACCCAAGGGTCATTTGCCTAGCTATTGGCATAACTCATACTAAAAGCCACATTCTCCTTCCACAAACTGTGTCTGAACCTCAGTCTTCTCATGTATACACTAAGATTGTAGAAGGGTCAAATGATAGTATATTCATTTATAATGTGAGCATTTAATAAATGCCAATGAATTAGTAATGCATGTGTTTTAATTAATGTGGACGTTGATATTGAATTGATCATACCTATTTTGTATTTGACATGCTAAGTAAGCCCACATGTCGAGTCCCATCCTAACTTGCAATATATATATCAGTTAAGTTTTGGAAGTTACTATGTCTTCCTGCTGTCTTTGCCATTAGTATAGTTTGGTTCCTCAAGTTGCAGAGGGAGAAATATACCAATCAATAAGTTCTGCAAATAAACAAAGCATAGACAAGAAGCAAGTGTTGGAGAGGAGAAATAACCAAAGCTCTTGTGTCATCTTTCTCTGTCCAATCAGTAGATTTCATTGCTGAGTAGCTGGAGTTAGTACTTCAGCTATCATTAAAGGCAGGAGGTAAATAGTGGGCTCCTGAAGGCTGAATCTCTACTACAATTCTACATGTCTACTTAGGTTCAGATTTGTTATTGCAACCTCTGATCCTTGTATTTTGTGTGTGTACTGGGGCTTAAACTCAAGGCCTTGTATTCTTGCTTAGCTGGTTTTGTTCATAGCTAGTGTTCTAGAAATTGAGCTAGTTCCAGCTTTTTGATGATTGACTGAAGATAAGAGTCTCATGGATTTGTTTGCCTGGCTTCAGATTTCAATGCCCAGATCAGTCTTCTGAGAAGCTAGAATGTAGGCAGGAACAGCTAGCATGCCTAGCCCCTCTGTTGATTCTTCCTAACCTCTTCTAACTAACCTCATATCCTGGTTTGCCCAGAATGCAGGTTTTCCTGGGATGTGTTGATCTCAGTATTAGAAAGGTAAAGTTTTAGGTAAATGAAAACCCCTACTTGATTCCTCAAGTTTGTTGTGACACTCCATCTGCTGCAGCCAAGCAGTCTCAGTCTGGCTTTGGGACCATCACAGGACTCTTTGCATCTGTGATAGATATTCTTCTCCTTCCTACTCACTCATAATCTCTGGGGAGAAAAAAGAGTTAATGAAAAGGTTTTGATAATCCTGTTTTAATTTTTTCCCCACAATTTTCCTTCCACTTTGGCTCCTGCTGCCATTTGTCTGATGGAAGAAAACAAAAGGAATAAAAAAAGAACAAACAAATGTTAATGAGAAAACTCAGAAACAGCTGAGATGCTTAGTTTTTAACAGCCTTCTTTTTTCCCTATAAACATGTGGACATATAGTTTTGATTATTCTCTTGCATATGTATCACATGATTCCATTGTTGTCATTATTGACCTGTTTCTACCTGTTAGGGCAGACAGACAGGAAAATTAAAGGTTACAATGAACCCTAAGGCTGATTGAGAACCTACTATGTGATGACATCTAAGGGCACAGATTTGTTTTCCTACCCATTAAAGAATCAAAAGTCAGAAAAATCTTTAAAGCAGACAGGGCAAGTTTATTTGAAAATGAAAAGTAGGGCTGAAAGTATGGCTCGGGGATACAGTGCTGGCCTAGCAAGTGTGAGGCCCAGAGTTCAAATCCCAGTACCACCAAAATGAAATAAAGTGAAAGGAAAGCCATGAAAGTAGAGAGACTCTTTGAATAGAGGGTCACCAAAGGGTAGTCTAAAGGAGTCCTCTTGGAAAGTGGTGTTTATCCTCCATATCTCTTTCCTTGATCTTCGTGCTTGTTGCTTGATGGCTTGTGTATGTACTGCCCAGATATTTTCACAGGTTGGAAAGGTACCCAGGGAATTATTGGAAACACATTTGGGAAGTTACCTGAGGCAGATGGGCACCACAGGCACAGTGCTGGGACACATGTTGTCTGCTAGGTGCTATGTATTCCATTTTGTTGTCTCTATCTAACAATTCCCCTTTCTTTTCTTGCAAGGCTGAGCATTTTAATTGCAATATCTGTTTACTCTTTGCATGAGCTTTAAAAACAAAGTGTTCTTTCCATTTTACATTCAAGAAAAATGAGGAGCAGAGAGATTAAGTAAGTTGCCCAAAGTTAATCAAACATCTGATAAGAAAGAGAAAGCTATTTGTTAGAACCCAAAAGGTCCAAGAAATCAACCTGGATTGCTCTTCTACAGTGCCCTCTCCAGGGGCAGGGGGAGGGGGTTCAACTTAATAGTCCCCCCTGTGACCACCCAAATATCCATTAGGACCATTGGCATAGCAATAGCACTCTGCCACTCATGCTTCTATTCTGGCAACTGAGAGTATAGTTTCCTTTGTACTTGGACAGTCACAAAAGTGACACTACCTGAAGAAAACAATATGCTCTTTGTTGTTCTCCTCCATATTTCTGGACATACGTGAAAGTCTTAAAGAAGCACAAAGAGGCACATTGTTTGTACATCTTTTCTGAGATCTTGCTTGTGCACTCATTGAATGGTACAATGGTACATTTTGCATCTTTTCGTTTTGGCCCTTAGTTGGCTACTGTTCTATTCATAATCAAGATAGCCACCGAGCACTCTTGCTTCCTTGGTCCTGATTTCCTATGTATCTTCTCAATTCTGGCAACAGAGAAGGTAGGTATCTAAGTAGCTAGGAAGGAAGGAAGGAAGGAAGGAAGGAAGGAAGGAAGGAAGGAAGGAAGGAAGGAAGGAAGGTTGATTTATGGAGATCTGACACTGTGTTACTGCAGGATTTTCTTTCATAAATTCCATATGTCCTTCTTATGTATTTGGTTTGATGACACAGAAATTCGCCTGCGGTGGTTTAACCAAATAGCATTTTTAATTTTCCCCTGAAGACAACAAGGCTTACAGGAATAGTGTGCTGGCATCGGGAGTCTCTGGGGTTGAAACAAGACTGCTCAGGTTCTGCATTCTAGATCTGAAAGAGAAGATCAAAGAGCAGAGGGTAAATTCCAGCTGAGTTTGCATTTGCAAACTTTTTTTTCCCCATAGCTCCAAGGGGTGACTTTCATTTAGAATTTCATTAAGAATTGTGTCACAAACTTAAAAAGAAGCCTGGGGAATTTTTGTTGTTTAAGCTGGGCATATGGCCACCCTGAACTTAATTAGGGGTTTGTTAGCAAGGAAGGATATCGAAATAGATATTGAGGAAGCAACCAGAAATGTTTATAGCAGCATGCCCTATTTTCAGTTAGCTGCAGGCATTTTAATGATCTGTGTTTACATATTTTAATAAGCCTAAGAAGCCAAGGCCAGGTAACAGAGCTACAATGCATTTGTGCCCACATCTCTGCTCTGTTACAACTTTCAGTTTTGTTTAATTATTTGTTTCTTTGTTTGAGATAGTCTTGCAATATAGCCAGCCTGGCCTTGAATTCATGAACTTCCTACCTCAGTTACGCCCAATGCTGGAATTATAAGTGTTTAAAAGCATATTGGCTTACTAGGATAATTTTACTAGCCAAGCAGAAAAGGTCAAAAGCTGTGTACCTATGACCATATAAAATGATGCTAAGTGAAATGAACCCCGAGAAGGACACAAGAGGTTTTTTTTTTCTTTCTCGCTGTTGTTTGTAATGTACTACATGACTTTCTGGATTCATTTGCATGTTCTTCCCCCCATGGTATAACCTCTGTTTTCACTGTATTTGATTCAGGTGCTCTGTATCTTGTATATACATTTTTCTAATTTGGGGAGGGGAAGGGAAATAACAAAATGCTGAAACAAGGATATAGATTGACCCATTGTCACAATGAGATGTACAAGACACTGTTGAAAATGAACTTTACTGAGGGGCATCCGGGTTGGTTCCATATCTTAGCTATGGTAAATAATGCTGCAATAAACATAGTTGTGCTGGTAGCTTTAGTACAGTTTTGTTTGTGATCATTCGAGTAAATGCCCAAAAGTGGGATGGATCAAGAAAATGTGGTATATATACACAATGGAATTCTATGCCCCCATCAGAAAGAATGACATTGCCCCATTTGTTAGGAAATGGAAAGACTTGGAAAAAATTATATTAAGTGAAAACATAGGTCCTATGGTTTCCCTAATTCGCAATAACTAGTATATGTCTGAATCAAGCAGAAAAGGTCAGATAAGTTGATGTTAGGGGAATGAACCCCAAGGTAAGTATTTAAATGTGTTTTTTTTCTTTCATGCAACTGTTTCTAACACATTTATAAGATGATTTCTATGTTGCTTTATATGTCACTCCCCCAAGGTATAACCCTTGCTTTCACTGTATTTGATGTTGGTATCATTTGTGGAGGGGAAGGGCAAAAACAAATTGTGTAACTAGGGATACAGGTGGACCCATTGCAACAATGAGATGTACAAGTTGTTATGTCGAAAAACGAACTTTACAACCTTGGTGGGGGTGTGGGGAGTATGGGAAGGGATGGGAAGGGGAAACAAAGAGGAGGCAACAATGATAAGAAATGTATTCGTTATCTTGCCCATGTAATTGTAACTCCTCTGTACGGTATTCTCACAATAAATTTTTTTTTAAAAATGAACTTTACAACTTCAGGGTGGGGAGAGGGAGGTGTTGGGAAGTGTGGAGGTTAGGGTTGGTAGGGGAAAAACAAAGAAGGAGGTAACAATGCTTGATAGGAAATGTACTCATTACTTACCATATAACTGTAACCCCTCTCTACAGTATTTTTACAATAAAAAATAAAATTAAAAAAGCACATCTGGCTGAGCGCTGGTGGCTCACGCCTATAATCCTAGCTACTCAGGAGGCTGAGATCTGAGGATAGCGGTTCATAGCCAGCCCGGGCAGGAAAGACCAGGAGACTCCTATTTCCAATAAACCACCAGAAAACCGGAAGTGGCGTTGTAGCTCAAGTGGTAGAGCGCTTGCCTTGAGCTGAAGAGCTGAGGGACAGCACTCAGGCCCAGAGTTCAAGCCCCACAACCGACAAAAAAAAAACAAAAAAAACAAAAAAAAGCACATCTGTCAGTTACATATTTGTTAAGGATCATTGTAGTAAGGCTACTACTTCCTGAAGAAATTGAAAACCACAGCATTATATATTTTTTCCTTATTATAATAAAAGATTTGGAAATATATTTTTGGTGTATATCTCATATATTCTAGGTACCATCTCAGGTAGTTATTTTGTCTTGTTGAGAAATGTGTGTAGAGAAAAGTGGCCCCCTGATCTCATACATGAAAAGTAGGGAAACCAATGCTCAACTGAAAAGTGGTCCGAGCCTCTTCTTTTTGTATCACATGGTAACACCCAGAGAAAGTATTCCAAATTTTGTCGAAAGAATTTCAAAGATGCAGCCACCTTCAATAACAATAATAGTAGTCATTCCGAACATGGGCAAGCCCTGTAATTTGTTCCTTATTTTCCATTTGTTCCTCAACCAGAGGGGAGGATAGAAAACATAGCAAAACCTTTCCTCCCTTTTCTAGTATATATTGTCACACAGCCTAATAATATATATATATATATATATATATATATATATATAAATAATGGCAATACAGTAGACTTCTGAATGCTGTCATGCATATTATCTTGTCTTAGTTCTTCAAAACATCCTAAATAGTGGGCCAGGAAGGTACTGAACTTCAGCACAAGGATGAATGAGTGGCCAATCAGAGTGTCAAATGCAAAGGGAAAGCTGATTTCCCAGACTTGGGTCTGTGTGTTGAGTATTAATTCATGTGTTTTTTCCTATACTCAGTCCCAAAGGTCTTTCTTAAAAGGTACTTCCACTAGCTATGAAATAAAGATGTATATTATTTTTGAAAAAATATATTTTTGTTAAGCAGCCTTTATATGGCTCTATAATTTGCTTGTCAATCTTGTCTGAGGAATTATTCAAAATACTTAAGAGTTTTTTTTCTTTTTCTTGAGAAAATTCAGTAATCAACTTATTTAGGAAGAAAAAAACAATTATTCACTAATGAATCACTTGACATTTTCTCAGATGAACCTTTTGCTGAAATTAGAGGTATTATATTAAAACAGATAATTAATAACTAATTGAGATTCACATCAAATATTTTTTAAATGTGCAATCCCCTGTAAAATAAGAGTCTAGTAGCTAAATCTTAATTCCTGTTGCTAGCATTGTTAACAGAAATTTAGATGTTAAGCACTTACTATAAGGATGACTTCCCAGTACACCCTGGTAAAGTGTCTAAAGATCACAAGCTCCTTTGAAGCCCTTATACCTAATATATATAAACTTATTTACAGAAGGAAGGAAGGGAGGGAGGGAGGGCGGGAGGAAAGAAGGAAGGAAGGAAGGAAGGAAGGAAGGAAGGAAGGAAGGAAGGAAGGAAGGAAGGAAGGAA
>NW_012267238.1:8980900-9029820 GCF_000151885.1 Dipodomys ordii | reverse complement strand
AGGGAGAGAGAGGGAGGGAGAGAGGGAAGAAGGGAGGGAGGGAGGGAGGGAGGGAGGGAGGAAGAAAGAAAAGGGAAAGAAAATAGGGAGGGAAAAGGAAGAAAGGGGCATAGAAAAGAAGGGAAGGAAAAGAAAGGGAAGGGGAAGAACAAGGGAAGTGGAAAAGGAAAGGGAAGGGAAGAGGAGAGGAGAGAGGAAAGGAAGGGAGGGGAGGAGGAAGAATTAGGGAAAAGAAGGAAGCAACAAGGAAAGGAAGGAAGAATGGAGGAAAGGAGGGGGTGGAGGGAGGCAGGAAGTGAAGGAGAGAGGGAAAGAAAATAGATAAATATGCTCCTTCTTTGAAGAAGGAAAACCTTCCTTCCTCTTCTGCTATGTGTTGTTTCAGTAGTGTGACAGAAAAGACACTCAACAAGAGACATGGAGACACTCCCTCTCCTCTGACACCAGCAAAATGTATGGATTCTATGCCATCATTCCTTCCTGATGAATAAGTAGATGAATATGCATTTCTTTATCATGACACTTCCTTATTACTCTTTCCTGCCCAGAATACTTGCTTTCATAACTTCCATATTTTGTCTCTTGTGATGTTAAGAGATTTTGAGACTAACCCATTGTAATGTGGGGGGTCTTTGCCAAACTTTGATCTTGCTTTCACATGATGCTCTTCCTCAGTCAGCACACTTGGAAAGTCAATTAGAAAGCAGATGATGTTAAGAGGAAGAGCTGGTGTGTTGAAATGATGGGGAAGGGTCTTACCTAGTTGTTTAACCTTGTCTATCTCCTCACTCTGCGCTTTGCTCTCCTCTCAAAGAGCCTTTTTTGTCCTTCTCTTATTAGTTATGGAGGAGAAAAGTAGATATGCCTCTTTTGTGTTCTTTAATGAATCAGTCCCTCAATAATTCTCTCTTGCCAAGGTATGGAAACAAAGGTTGCAAACTGATTATCATCCACATTATTAAATTCTGGGCATGAAAAAATGGTTTCTCCTGGGATTCCTTCTGTTCCTTGCCTATGACTAAATTTCAGAATAGGAGAGTGTTGGCATAGTAATGTATTTCAGGGTTAAAGGACTCAGAAAACCTGATCAGCTGATTAGAACAGAAATTGTACCTGATATAGGGGAACTTCTTGTAAACTTGTCTTTTTCTAAACTTTCTAAAAAATAAAAATAATAAAGCAAAATTGAGTTAGTATGCTCTTATGGGACATCTCCAGTACAAACTTGAAATCTGAATAAAGAAAAATTATGTACTTTAAAAATGACTCATAGTTATGTGAATATGTAAGGCTATACTGACTTTCCTAAATTATTAAAGCACAAATACCCAAAAGATGTAGAGCTGTAGCCAATGCTACATGTCCATATATTACATGTGATGTGATGTAATGTGATGTGATGTGTGTGTGTGTGTGTAATCCTTTCTCCTTAATATAATGTTATAAGTGCTAAGGACATGCTAAGATACATACACTTGGGGAGGAGGATGGAGGAGGGCACATAATGGCGGTATAAATCCAGAAGGAAGTTGGCCTGAATTCCTCTGGTTCAGATTGTAAATTAGATAGACTCCTATTACCAGGATTGGGAAAAACTCATTTCCTGCATGTCTCCAGCCATTTGTCTTAGAATGAGAAGTCAACCCTTTGGATTTCAGATGTTACAGGAGAGTTTCCTATTACTCTTCTCAGCTTGGGCATCTTTCTTTTCTAGTGGTACATGAAAGGAAAGCATCCGAATGACAGAGCAAAAGCAACTTTATTGAACTCCTCACATCCATGAATATTTGAGACTTAGAGAAATTAAGTAGCACACTTTATGTCCTATGAAGGAATAAAGGAGGGATTCAAATTTAATTCTTCTGGTTTAATGTGGGCTTTTTTGGAGGACAAACCTTTCCCCTAAAAAAGAACTGTCATTCTTTGGAAACACCATCCTCATTTCATACAACATTGGTTTTGCCCTGTTATAAATGAGAATTGGCTGATTTCCTTACAGAATTTGTAACTTTCCTTTAGAAAGGAAGGAACAAGGTGGCGTATATATGTCCAATTTAGGTTATCATTTATGCATTCTCCATCATTTCACAATCAAACTCACCTAATCAAGTTTTTTTATTTCATCAACTTGATATTAACACATTAGAAACCATGTCTATTGAAATAGAGTTACTGGTAGAGCTGTGAGTTGGACCCCATGAGGCCTGACTCCTCACCGGATCATAATGCTTCTCAGAACAACAGCTCCAGCAAGTTTCCTTTGCTTGAGCCATGGCGCAAGACAACATACACTACATACACTGACCTTTTCAAATGTGGCCCATTGGTCATTAAAGGCTGCTCCTCACCTAGGTATGGCTATATAGACAGATCCTGCACACAGGGCCAAGAAAATGTAAAGGAAGACACATGACAGGATGAGCTCCCAGCATGCTGCCAAGATGCTACCACTCAGGACTGTTAGCTGAGATTCCAAAATCTGAATAGTTATTTCTTTTAAAAATGCATTAGCACTAACAAGTTGCAAAAGGGGTTTCATTTTGACATGCCCATACATGCATGCAATGTCTCTTGATCAGACTCACCGCCCACATCACTCTCCCTCAGCCTTTCTCCTTTTCCCAAACTCATCTCCACAAGCCTCCTTGTTCCATTTTCACACCTGTTAAAGTATTTTGATGAGTGAACCCGAGAATCAAGTGGAGGTGCTAGGGATCAAACCCAGGGCCTCATGCATGCTAAGTATGTGCTCTACCACTGAGTTATACCCCCTGCCAAACCCCTGTTTTCACTGTATTTGATTCTGGTACCCTGCATCTTGTATATACATTTTTCTAATTTAGGGAGGGGAAGGGAAATAACAAAAATGCTGAAACAAGGATACAGGTTGCCCCATTGACTTACAAGACACTATGTTGAAAATGAACTTTAAAACTTAGGGTGTGGGGAGAGGGAGGAGTTGGGATGGTAGGAGGAAAACAAAGGAAGGGTAACAATGCTAGATAGAAAATGTACTCATTAACTGTAACTGTTAATTGTAACTGTAACCCTGCTGTACAGTATCTTTAGAATAATAAACATATATATAAGAAAAAATAAAGTATTTTGTTTATATTCCCTCTCCTTCTCCCCCTCTGTTCAGCCTCTCCCCTCCAGTACTCAATACTCACCCAGAACAGGACCTGTTTACATTTTGTCATTTATTACTTATTAACTTCAGGTGGTTGTTCAAAGGATTTTCAGCACAGTATTTCCCACAGGAATAGACAGTACTTTAATCAGATCGACCCTCTCACATACTCTTTCTTTCCTCATTTGCACTAGCCCTTACTGTTCAAAAACTTTCCCTATTATCTTGATGTCTTTATTTATAGATGTACTATATTTTGATATTGTTTACCCTCTGGATTCTGACTTAATCCCTTCTTCCTCCAGATGTTCTCAACTCTAGGAGCTGCTGTCTGGATTTTTGCTTCACTAAGAAAGTTGTCCCTCCCACCACCTCCCTACTTTCTTTCCCCCTCCCCCCCAATTTCTGATCCAAAGATTAGGGGATTCCCTCCATTTTGATATTTTACAGCATGCTCACAAACCAGTTGATTTGATTCCTGTGTTCATTCTTACTCATCCAGACATACAGTTCTGTTGCCAGGATAAAGACACGCTTGGTGCAATCAGAGAAAAGTAACTAAATACCAGGCCAGAAGTAAAGGTACGGGTAGAGGATATGAGGGTGGTCCCAGAAGAAACTGAGTTTATTGCTTATGAGGATGGTACCTTTCCCAGACACAAATTCACATGAACTAAATTCATGCAGATTGATGTATAAGGTCAGAATGCCAATGTATTTCTCCACCATGAAAGATGAGACTAGAAATTTAAATCAGCATAAATTAGACTTAACCTCTTTTTCAACTCTAAGGAATAATCAAAAGATAATTGGTAGAAAGAGAGAAGGGGGAAAAGGATTATTAAAAGTATGATTATAGGCAAATGTTGGTGGTTCATACCTATAATCCTAGCTACTCAGGAGACTGAAATCATATGATATTAGTTCAAAGGCAGCCTGGACACAAATCTGTAAGACTCTTATTTCTAATGAACCAGCAGAAGGCAAGAAGTAGAGGTGTGGTTCAAGTAATAGAACTCGAGGTTTGAATCCAAAAGCTGTGCAAGAGCTCAGGGCCCCAGTGCTATTTAAGAAATAAAATGTGGTTGTATGTTTTCATAACCTAAGGTTTCTACCCACTATGGTCCATGACTACAAGAGTGTATGCAAAGGATGGCTATTAAGAGTGAGTTGAATCAGAGTTGGAACCTCAGCTCTGCTGCTCTACTGCTACCATGTTTTCTCTCAAGAAAATAAGAATAGAAGTATCTGTCTCATAGAAGTGACAATTAAGAGAAGCAACACGTATGAAGGGATTAGCACAGTTTGGATACATAAAAGTCCCTTGACTCTTACATGTCATTTTAATGTAATTTTTTGATGAGAAAAAATAATGGTAATTGGCTTTTTTAACAAAAATGTGTGGTAAGAGATTTGAACTAAGGGTTTATTCCTTGTGAGGCAAGTGCTGTATTTCTAAGCCAAACTTTAGTGATTTTTTTCCTTTGTGCATGTTATTTTTGATATAGTGTCTTGCTTCCTACCCAGGTACACACCTAGACTAGCATCTTCCCATTTTATGCATCTCATCAGAGCTGGGATGACAGACATGTACCACCACGCACAACTTCTTCTGTTGTGAAGAAATCTTACTTATTCTGTCTCTACCCAATACCTACTCCTTATTAACTCTTTCACTTTAACCAGACCCCAATAATTCTAATGAAAATGCTCTTTAAGGAAGTTTTTTTATTAACTTTAATTGTGTTGTCAAGGTGATGCACAGAGAGGTAACAGTTACATAGATAAAGTAATGAGTACATTCCTTTGGAACATTGTTATCCAGGCATTGCAGGGTACTTATGGGCATTCCTGCTGCTTTTACTCTACTGTTTCCTTCAGAGACCCTTGCCAGGACTGTCAATCTCTGAGTTGTTCTTTTCCATGATATGATACACAGCACTAACATCTTATTTTTTCCAGAGATTTGAACTGGCTTTCAAGTTTACTCTGAGTCATATGGATATTTTTCATCATATTTCCCCTTTAAACCTTCTTTTAGTCACTTTTCCATTAGGCTCCATTAAACTGGTTCACCAGACTTGGTTGGGGTTTAAAAAACAATGGTAAAAATAACTGCTCCCTGAAAATAAAGATGGGGTGTTTGTCGATATGATTAATGGGATGGTCTTATGAGGATATTGTGGACAGGGGCATAGAGGGTTTGGAGCAGTAAAGAGCAGGAGAGAAAAGAGTCAAGGAAGGGAAGAAGGATGTTGTGCTAGACATGAAGAAGAAAGTTAGGGACTAACACACAGAAAAGGAGAGATCATAGTTATATATAAGACAAGTACCATTTAAGTCAGTGTTTTCCAATTAGAGGGGCCACACTTCAATTTAGTTTGCTACACTTTGAGTGGCAGGACTTCAGCATTTAGTGAAAATGCGCATTATGAATAGGCATGTAAATGGCCCAGCATGGGGGCTGAACGTTGGAGGCAGCTTTGGCAGAGGTAATAATGAAGTGAATCCCATTAGTGATGGAAAGGCAATTAAGAAAAATCTCAATGAATCTCCAGATCTGAGCATCCAGCTGAAACATTGGGATTTTAGAGGAAAAAAAGGTTAAGCACCGGGAGGCTGTTTATAATGACTTTAATTAGATCGAAAATGAATTGTTTTGCTCTTCAAGTTTGCTTTTTAGGTAACAGAGCATCTGTAACTGCACTGAGGTGCACTTCTCAATTGCAGGCTGATGTGCAGAAGGTACTTAGTTACTGACAGCAATTTTGTGGTACTCTTTTCTCAGTAAGAGAACCAGGGATTGAGGCCAAACCCGGTGGACAGATTGTCCAATTGGATTTATGAGGAGGTGTTCTGTGTGATAGGAATTTACTATCAGAGCACTCATTTTCTAACAAAGCTCCCAGCTGAAAATTATATTCAACCTCGAGAAAAAAAAACTGTAACAAACAATAGATTTTGGAAATCCTAAAATTATTATTTAATGTGTTATTTTTTGGTTGTATGGAATTTGAACTCAGGGCCTTCCACTTGCTAGGCTGACATTGTACTGCTGAGACATGTACCCAGCCTTACTTTTTGCTTAAAATTGTGACACTTAAACATTTAGCCTCTGAGGAGCTAGTAGGATAGGCTTGAGCCACCAGACCTTATCTCCAATTTTTTTAAAAGCATGCTGGTTAAGAAGGGCGTACTGAACAATGATAGTTATAAATCAAGTATGATAGAGGAAAGGTGTCTCCATAAGTAATTTTAAGTTAATATAGCCTTTAGTTATCTTCTTCTTCTCCTCTTCCACCTCTTCCTCCTCCTTTTTCTTCTTTGTCTTCTTATTATTATTATTACAGATGTCTGCTGATGTAGTTGCAATTTACAAAGAGGTCTCAACCTACTTTCATTTATGTTTGACTGAATATTTACTATCCTTATTGTATAGATAAGGAAACTGCACCCATCCCAGATTAAGTGAATTATTCAGTCACTCAGTTACTAGAGGGTAGAGATAATCACATTGACTGAAAAATAAGCATAGTGTTCATTTTATGCTGCATGTATCATGGCTAATCCTAAAAACCAGCATGATGCACCCTTATTGTACATCCTAGACAGCAAATGGCAAGTGAGTGTCATGACTGGCTTTTTTGCTCCTGTTGGGTTCACAGTCAGAACTATCACTCAGCTGAAGTGTTCACCCAGCAGTCCTGAATGAGCATAAAGTGGAAAGTGAACTTTACTGCAATATGTTTAATTTTGCTACAGACCACAAAAGGATTTTATTATCTTGTTGATTGAAAAGTTTTGGTTTTGAAGGTAACCTGGAAGGAGAACAACCCTCCCCCAGCTGGTGGGTACATTCTCATGGCAACTGGTTATTAGGTAGAGACTGACTCCAAAGGCAGAGCCTATGGAGCAGACTCAGACCTTGGCTTCAACAGTGCAACTTGGAGCTTTAAAAAATACGGAGGCCTTGGTCCACCCAAAGGTGTTGATTTATTTGTTTGGGGGTTTAGTCATGGTCTCAAGATGTTTTCAGGTTACTCGTGGGATTTCGGTGGGCAGCTTGGTTGTGAGTTGATGCTTTCAACAAATGTAGTAATAATACCTGAAAACTGCAACACCTAGATCAGGTCCTGTGTCTTGATCATCTCAAAGGATAAGCCAGTCCAGGTAAGCAGAGGAGAATTCATATGACAATGGGTTACTGAAAAAATAAGCAGAGCTTCTACTAGACAGGGGGGTTCCAGGGGAAAGCTCTGCCTAGGGGGCCTGGTGCAGGAGTTAGTCAGCTGTCTCTAGGAGAAAGCTACAAGACGGTCAAGGTGTTGGACAGACAGTGGGACATGTCACTTTGCAACCCCAGTAGGCTTCACACAGCCTGCAATAAGCTCTTCATGAATTGATTAGCCTCTCTGAGTGGTTGCAGGTTCTGGTGCACACCTCTGAGGTCCGATTAGCCCATGGTTCACATGCACGTCTTCCAGGGGCAATGTGCCAGGAAAGGATGCCCAGGGGCCCAGATGCACATGCGTGACTGCTCAAGACCCCGGTGATGTGTAGCCTAGCCTAGGAATCTGTATACAAGACTGGTCAAGGCCAGAGTGAGGGTTGCAGAACTTCTGAGGGAGGGAGGCCTTTGTCCTGATTGCCTAGTCAGGCTCTTTTACTGCTCTCAGTAATTACAAGTTGCATGTGAAATAGGCTGTTTTATCACCTGAATCAACTTTAAGGATCTTCTGTCACTTCATTGTTCCTTCTTCTCCACTCACACCCTCCCCTTTCTCTATCTCACACTTTCTCTAGTTAGCTTTCTTCCAACTATCCTTTCTTCTTCCCCTCTCTGCTTTGTTTGCTTGCATCCAGACATAAGCTCTGTGCTGCCCCTACCTCATTGCCATAAACTAACCTGTGTATCTACTCAGCTTTAAATCCCCCAATATCGAGTGTGTAGCAGGACTGGAATGGAGAGCCATTTACAATGGAGACAATGCCTGCTCTGTTCTCCCAGAATTTCATTGAATATTGAAACTGGTAGAATTAGAAAGTAGCCCAATGGTTAAAAATGCTTGTGTGTGTCCTGAAACTCAGTCATTAGAGGCAAACAACTAACAGTCATTAATCATTTCTTGGCAGAAGCTACTTTTCTGAAGGAGCTGGTCAGAATACTTGATCTTTCTTTACCCCAAAAAGTAAGGACTAAATTGTATGTGACAAAACTTTGGGTCTGAATTTCTGCTTTATTTTCTTCCTTTTATCATTATGCCTTTTGCTATCCAATGCTCCAGTTAGCTTCTTTAAAAATCCATAAGAAATTTTCCAGTTGTCTTGTACTTCTGTATTTTTATTTTCTTGAGAAAGAACTTTTTTTTTTTGTCAGTCATGAGGCTTGAACTCGGCCTCGGCATTGTCCTTATGCTCTTCAGCTCAAGGTCAGCGCTCTACCACTTGAGCCACAGTGCCACTTCCAGTTTTCTAGTAGTATATTGGAGATAAGAGTCTCACTGAGTTTCTTGCCTGGGCTGGCTTTGAACCGCAGTCCTCAGATCTCAGCCTCCTGAGTAGCTAGGATTATAGGCATGAGCCACTGGCACCCAGCTTGAGACAGATCTTCTTATGGAATGCAAGCTTGCTTACAACTTAGGATCCTTCCTCTGACTACTAAGGACCATAATTATAGGAGTGATCCACCACCATGCCTAACTTCATTCCTATACTTTATAAGCAATAAATGTAAAACAAATCTAATTCTTGGGAAGTATCACTAGTCACTGAAAATGATATTACATAAGCTCAAGTGCAGCAGTGTTTCACAAGGAAATGAGATAAGGGGAGGGCTCTTTTGCCTGGGTATCAATCCTGAGAGACTTTGTGTGTGTGTGTGTGTGTGTGTGTGTGTGTGTGTGAGTTTCTGGACAATCTTTAATGTCTAAAGAAGCCTCCTATGGATTGTAGGTTATTGTTTGAAGATGTTGCTTCAAGTGGCAGCACCTGCTCTTGTATTGTCTCAGCTTCACGTTTGTACTTGAACACAGGTATATATGAGCCAAGGTGAAGTGCTATCCTACATGGCAGAGGCACAGCATGTGTTAGCATGTATCACAGCATGGGATGGGAACAATAAAGTAGAAATGAGAAAATGCTTAGGACACAGTTACCAAGCCACTCTCCAGATTGCTGAAGCCACCACAAGATAGAAAACAAATGCAAATCCAATTTTCCTGGGAAAGAGGAAACTACTAATACACTGGCTTAGTGACTTTGAAGGGTTGGGTGAGGTCTTTTTTTTTGTAAACTGATATCCTCTTGTGTAAAATGGGGTGATGAGCCCAGTGTCTACCTCACTGTCCTCTGTGTGAGAGAAGACCAGACATTGTTCCTCCCAGTAACTTACTTGGACACAGTAATTTACTCAGGCGAAATTGTCTTCCTTTGGTGATGGACATCTCAATGGGGCAGTATTACTTAGGAACAACAGTACAGTCTGACACACAGGAAACATTACATGCTAAACACTGTAAATTGGTCATTGAAATCATCTGTTTCTCTGTTTTCACAAATGCCAAGGCCAAGACTCAGAGATATTAGTAAAAGTATATGGTCCTATTCTGAGAGCTATATTCAGGTGATGTTATTATCAAATTTGGGCCTTATTTTGGGTTTATCTAGAGTAAGACTTGGACTCTTTTGCTCTTATTAGTAATTTCTATCCAGAAGAGCAATCTAACAGATAAAACTGGATCTGTCACAAATGAGCTGGTTGATATACATAAAGTATATGTGTATAGTGATATATATACAACAATTTAGCTACTTTTTATATAAAGTGTATGAATATACATACATATATATGCATATATGTAAATATATAAAAAATATATATTATATGAGAGAGAGAGAGATGTGGAATTCCTTGTTTGCTGGGAATGATTTGTAACAATCTTCATGAGCATCAAGAACAAAGATTCAGAAAATATTCTCTTTGCCATGGTGTGCCCATCCTTTAGAAAACAGTAAACAGTTGTTTCTAAACCACCATTGCCAGTTATGCAGACACTCCTTCAGTGTCCATAGGCTGGAACCATTAAATTGCTTCTGAAAAACAAACAGGTGTCTGCTTTTATTAGGAAGGAACTGGTTGGTAAAAAAAACCAGTGCCATGATAAGTACTAGAGACTAGGTGGAAAGAAAGAATAATCACGCAGAGCATAGAGAATACAGAATAGAAAATTGACTTTCTGGGGTTGACAACGGGGAGAAAGTTAAGGCTTCTATGATAAGACTGTAAGAACTTCTAGGCACGCAAGAACAACAGCAGCAAAAGGGGGTGCTATGGACTATTACCTCAGGCTATTTAAAGGAGCAATCTGATACATATTTGTAACACTAAAAAATGAATACAACATTTTTTTAATGTCCAAAAGGAAGGAGCAGCATACTGAAATGAGCATGCCTCCTCCAAGTTCTGCCTGCAAATGTTTCTGCTAGGCTTTAGGCATGAGGCCAAGGGAGTTGACCAGAAAAGTAAATCATTTATCTCATACTTCTACCATTATTGAGTCCATACTTTAGTGTCTCAGAATCACCTGGAGGGCTTCATCAAACACAAGTACAAGTGCCCACCCTCAGATATCACCACTTGACTCAAGGATGGAGCCTGCAGGTTTACATTGCTAACAAGATTCGAATGCCTGGCTACTGATTTGGGATACAGGTGTTCTAATACTCTTTTCTTCTTCTCTTTTTTATCCTCAAATAGGTAAACATAAGACAAGTTAAGAAACCTTTCTTGTTATAAGCTTACTGAATGCAGTCCTTAGCAGACCCAGTCTCCAAACTACCATATGCATAAAAGCATTTGAACTCCTGATGTGGACTTGAAGTTGTAGAACTGTGGCAACTGAGTCTTGTAAAGATGAACTGAGTCATCCAGATTATTATCTGGTGCCAAAGGCAGGACTGACATCTCTTGACATCAAGACAGACTATTTCCAAAACATCATTCAAGCCTAGAATTGATTCTTTGTTCTTAAGATTATAAGGAAAACAGAAATTTACACCATAACCAATTTTAGTATAAATGACAGGAAATTCAATTAAGCTGAAGAAAGCTTCTGACCCTGATAGTTATTTTGAACATTGACAGAGTTATTTTAGAGGCATAAACCTGAACCTGCATAGACATCTCTTCTTTTTTAACTTTATTTTATCTGGACCATCTGGCTTCATTCTACTTTACTAGGAACTTCTGGATATTTTTAGTTGGTGTACTATATGTGAAGTTAAATAAAACTGAGGTTGGCAAGGCCCTTCTTCAGTAGTTCATACCTGTACATACTAACTACTCAGGAGACTAAGATCTGAAGATTGTGGTTCAAAGCCAGCCTGGGCAGAAACACCCATACCATACTTATCTCCAGTTACCATAAAAAATCCAGAAGTAGACGTGTGACTCAAATAGGACAGTACCAGCCTTGGAGTGAGAAGTCATGTGAGAGTACTGGAACTGAATGAATAAATGAGTGAATGAATGAATGAGTCAGATTTCATCAGTGAAGAAAACACACTCTTTAAAAATTACTAGGGTCAATTACTCAGTCCAGGATTTTAAAAATGAGCCTATTTGTGAATACAAAAATGGTAAATTTCTAAAAAAAAGATAATTTTCTGCATATACAACTGTTAAAATGAGCAACAAAATCCAGGAACAAGAAGTGAAAACAAGGATGCATGAATTATGTTGACTTTCCTAAATTAACCATGTCATGATCTTTTTCCAGAGCCCTTGCCTCCTCTAAGCTAGTTTCTTCTAACTATTTTTCCTAAAATAATTTCATCCTAAGGAGAATACTAGTATCAGCTATTCTAATATTTATAAATAATTTTATGCATTGGTACTATGATTTGAACTCAGAGACTTGTGCTCTCACTGGGCATATTTCCTTAAGGCTGGTGCCTATCTCTTCAACCACACCTCTACTTCCAGGTATTTGCTGATTGGGGAAGATCGTCTACCTTATTTGTTTGCCTAGGTTGGTGTTCAACTGTGATCCTTAGGTCTCATCCTCCTGTGTAGCTAGAATTACAGAAGGAAGCCACTGGTGACTGACTAGTATTTATATATTAATTCATTCCCTTCCTCCTAGCACTTGGAGAAGATGTGAGGTAGAGGGATTGAAGCCTAGGAGACTGTGCCGTTGGATTCAGGTCTTTGACTAGCTCATTTCTTAGATCCTCCATTTTCTCTCTTTTAGTTATTCCTACTCTTCCCAGTGTAAGAAGGAAGCATCACCACCCATATGAAATGACTGATAAATTATAAATGCTACGAGATGGAAGATATTATTGTTAGCTGTCAATGTTGAATGGATAAAACATTTCCCTCTCATTTGTTCTTTTTTGGCTTGCATTTGGATAGCATTCACATATTGATCTCTCCCAAAGGAAACAGAACACAAATTTTAGGGGGTTTGTGGCTGATATTTCCAGTTCAGGCACCAACATGGGTCAGGCTAAAGCCTGGAGTTTTTGCATAAACCTTCAGCTACAGAAATATGGTCTTCATTCTCCTGCAGAATTCTAACAGAGAAAAACAAATATTTTCTGCTGAATGGAACTGAAGGAAAACGGGTTGGAATTTAGAAATCCTATAAGTGTATCGACTCAGAGCTACACTGCTATAACCGGTCATAAGTTATCAAGCATGTGTAAACCTATCCAATAATTCAGCTTCTTCATTCATACTGTATAGCCCTCAGGGAAAGGAATGAAAACTCCATGTCTGTTATTGATTTGAATTGTGGTGACATCTCTGCAAATTATATATTGTTATTTTCACACAACCAATAATACAAAAACTACATTTCAGTTAGATTCAATAAGCCACCTGAAGTCACCAAGGAATGAATGACTAAGGTGAGCTTTTCCCATATCTTCAGGGCTCCAGGGGTAGAAAAAGCCAAGAATGTGGGAGGGACACAAGCAGAGTTAGTTATATACAGTTCCAGCTCCTACTGTGCAGCTTAAAAATAGTATATATGAGAGTCTGCCTAATGTACCCATGTCTCGTTTCTCCGAGGTAGAAAGGGATGGTAGAATTTGTTAGGCATCATGGGAAATGTAAAGAGCCAAATGCCTAGTATATGCAAAGGCCCAGTTTTAAATACTGTTGCTTAGCGTGTTTACTATTTTGTATTCCCTTATCATGGGATTTCTCATACATTCACCCATTTCTTTAAGAAAGTATGATAGAGCATCTTCTATTTTGCTGCCTCTGTGCTAAAATCAGAACTTCTTAGTTGATAATGAGGCACAGATTAGGAGAAAGAAATTAGTTCATGATTAGTTAGTTCAGATTATGGTGGGGACTTAGATTATATTACTCTAATTTAAATTCTTTCCAACTAATCTATAGTAATAGAGAGTACAGGTGGGAGATTAAGGTGTGGGTAAATGGAAGAGATTAAAATAGGCTTGGGATTCAAAAATCTCCAAGAGTCAGTGCCTTTTAAGATAGAATGAATAAACTATTTATTCTGCAGCCTGAAGATTAAGAATGGAAATGACAGAAGGAAGAACATCAGAAATGGAGTTACATGGCATATAGAAAAAAGTTACAAAAGAAGACATAGAGAGGAAGGATGGAGAAAGGGTTGAT
Source organism: Dipodomys ordii (assembly GCF_000151885.1). Classification (NCBI taxonomy): domain Eukaryota; kingdom Metazoa; phylum Chordata; class Mammalia; order Rodentia; family Heteromyidae; genus Dipodomys; species Dipodomys ordii. Next base: position 9,016,036 of record NW_012267238.1, on the reverse strand, counting down.
GGAGTCACTACAAGACATGCTGAGGAATTCAGAATTCTTGTGTGTATATATATGTGCACTTTCCTATAGCTCTTTTGCTCAAGCTTGGTGCTCTATCATTTGAACCATAGCTCCACTTTTGGTTTCTTGGTTATTAATTGGAAATAAGACTCCAACAGACATTTCTGCCCAGGCTGGCTTAGAACTGTGATCTTTAGATCTCAGCCTCCTGAGTTGTTAGGATTATAAGCATAAGCCACAGTTGCCCAACTAGGAGTTCAGAATTATTTCTAAAGGTAATAAGGAAACCTCAGATTGTTTTAAGCATATAAGTGTTCCCACTAGATTTGCAATTTTTGTTTTGAGTTTTTTTCTCTACATTCTAGCACATCTCTTCTTCCTTTCCATTACAAATAAAATTAAAGGCAGATAGTTCATTCTCTAGATAATGACTCTGGTAACAATGCAAAGAATAGATGTTGTGAAAGTATCAAAGGGGAATCAAAGGTGACAAAGCTACATAGCACACTTTTAAAAGATAAGAAATGAATTCCATGAATACTTAGCAAGTGCATATGATGTTGTATAAGTTATTCAATTATTCAGGAAGCTAGAAATACATAAACCTTCTGTTCCTATTATATTCTAATAAAAAGAAAGAAAATAGTCATGTAAAACACATTTGCACATGTATTTCATATATACGTATGCATATTTGCATTGTAATGGTGATGTACTGTCAACAACAGTAAATCCAGATGCAGACACAAAAGAATCACCCCTGTAATTCTAGCTAGTCAGGAAGCTAAAATTTGAGGATAGTAGCTTTTCCAGAGCAGGAAAATTTGTGACCCTTTTCTCCAATTAACCACCAAAACGTTAGAAGTGGAGATGTTATACAAGTGTTACAGTGCTAACCTTGAGCAAAAAAAATTTAAGGAACAGTCCCCAGACCTTGAGTTCATGCATATACACATGTATGCATGTGTATATGCACACAGAGGAATAGAGTAGGAATAGAAAAGGTTATACAGCTAGTGGTGGGGAGGGGGCAAGTTCCTCTGAATTGGTACAGTTGAATTTTAAGCAATTACTTCTTTGGTGTATTTTCACTTTTATTTTCTTCAATGAAATTTGTATCAGAAGTTAAAGAATCATTATAAAGTACTAAATCATATAGCACTAAATCTGAAAGTACCCTAAACACTGATATCATGCCCAATTACTTGCAAAGAAGCAACTTGGTTCAAAATGTACACACTTGTAGTTAGCTAGTTAGTAGTAGTAGAAATGTGAAAGGAATTTGGCCGCTGAATGTGTCTATGTCCAAGCAAACAATTGAAGGACATCACAGAACAGCATCACAAGATAGGAAAGTTGTAAGTTGCAGAAAAGGAAATGTGGGGTGTAAGAAAACTGTAAAGCAGCTAAAATAATGGGTACAGAGAGAATAATAGGAGACAAGATCCAAGACATAAATAGGTGGAGGAGGTTGGGAACCCAGTGTTCATAGCCTTAGAGTCTGCTGTGAGGAACTTGTTGTACACTGATTGTAGTCTAGATATTTTCACTTAAGAACTAAACAGAGTCAAAATGTGATGCTTGGGGAGTGGACTGGACTCACCAGAAACATTTATAAACATCCTTAATTAACATATCACAATCTGGTAGCCTTAGGATCACCAGTATCTGTTATAACTCTAGCCAATCCTGGATATCAGCTCTATGAACATTATTATCAAGCCCCTCATTTCTGAAGATGATCTGACTGGAAAAGGACTTAGTCCAAGTGGTAGAAGCCTAAGGACAAACAAGCCAAACAATCTTACCCTCACAGAAACATGTTCTCCACTCAGTTCACCCCTCCAGGCCTTTGGAAAGTCAGCCAGTCCTTGAGGCCAGATTTCCCAAGTCTGCTCAGAGACTAATCAGCAACTTATTATGTAAGCAATGGATTCAACTTTGCAACAACATTGCTTGTTAGCTTCAGATTCTGAATTGCGATCCTGTTTCTTAACAGTCAGGGCAGGAATGCTACAAATCTGATAACTAGACTCTGCATTATTTATATACTCTACACAGCTTAAGGAGATCCTGTCCATGTGGCTGCGATAAAGAAGAGTCAATAGAGATATTACATTTAAAATAAATGTATTAAATATTACATGGCATCATTAGTAGAATTTTTAAGCTTAATTGGAGAGGGATGGAAAAATAATATGAAAAGATAAAAATAATAATTGGAAGGTTTTCATACATTTGAAAATATGATGTTTGATAAATGTTGATTATTGAATTAAGATATAGGAACCAAGTTTGAAATGTAGACAGTATTTTGAAATGAGTTGTGTTTGAGTACTTGTAAATCATTAACATGTTCCCCAAGTATAAAGATACCGTTAGGACTTTGCTATATTTAATGTAACTATCTACATACACATATTAAGGTCTTGTAGGTATGTGTTAATATGCCTCATTTTAGATATACTTTGAATGTCTAGGGAGAAACACTGTGATCACTTTCAAATTAAAAAGCAAACCTTTGTAATAGTGTAAGAAAGGCTCAGTTAATACTTTAACGAATAAATGTCTGAGGAAGTGAATGACTGAATGTTATAAAGACTTGTCAAACATTTGAAAGCATGAATGAACATGTAATTGTTATTCTCACTAAATTTCTGAACAGGTTTTAGAACTAGTTTCTACACATGCTAAGACCAGGGTATTAGCAGAACAGCTATTTCTTTTTCTTTGATTCTTCTTTGCTATAAGTACCAGCAAGAGAACAATTAGAAAAAAAAGATTGTCATTTCCTAAGTGGAAATGGCAAAACTCTAAACCCAATAAGTTGTGATTCAGTTGTTTGGTGAGACTTTGCCAGCTTCTGTTTAACCAGCCATCACATCATTACCAGCAGCACTTCAGTGGCACTTTGGTCAGAAGAGTCCCAGAAGGAGCAGGGCCCTGGTGACTCGAGACCGTAATCCTAGCTAATCAGGAAGCTGGGATCTGGAGGATCAGGGTATGAAGCTGGCTTGGGCATAATAAATTCAGTTTTTCCATTTGTAAAATGATCTACAAAAGGCCAAGCTGGAGATGTGACTCATTTGATAAAGACCCCAGTTATGAACAAGAAATCTGAATACTTCAGTGAGGCTTGGGTTCAAATTCCAGTTAGTACCCACAAGAACAAACAAACAAAAATCCCAAAGACAAAGAAAATCACAAGAACCTATCATTGTTCTCATCTTGATAGTTACAACAAGAAAACATCAAAGGTAGCCAGGCACCTTTATCTTATGCCTGTAATCCTAGCTACTCAGGAAGCTAAAATCTGAGGATTACGGTTCAAAACCAGCCTGGCAGGAAAGTTGGTGGGATTTTTATCTCCAATAAACCACTAGAAAACCAGAAGTGGCACTGTGACTCAAGTGGTAGAGCACTGGCCTTGAGTTGAAGAGCACGGGACATGCCCAAGCCCAGAGTTCAAGCCCCAGGAATGACAAAAAAAGAAAGAAAAAGAAAAAGAAAGCATCAAAGGTATATTCAGGACTGTGCATAGAAGCTTTTGATGCCTTTTCTCATGAGACAGGCCTTCCCACTATCTGTCCCATCAGTAATCTGGTGTACATAGATTTAAGTACAGTATCCCCAAAGAAAAGTCAGAATGGTGTGTGTGTGTGTGTGTGTGTGTGTGTGTGTGTGTGTGTGTGTTTTGTGGTGGTACTTGGGGCCTCATATTTGGTAGGCTGATCGCCTATCACTTGAGCTATGCCTCCAGTCTGTTTTTCATTGTTATTTCTGAGATAGGTTCCTGTTTCCCGCAGGCATTCACCTGAGCCACAACCCACCCACATCCTGTTTCCTGTCCTTGCTGAGATCACAAGTATGTACCAACCATCCAGCATTTCAGCTTGAGCTGAGGTAGAAGTACAGTGCTTGCACTCCCAATCTCTTACATAGTTTAGAATAATAGGCAATGATTGCCACACCCAGCTATGTGTTAAGAAGGATTCTTTCAAACTTTCTTTTTGGGTTGTTCTTGAACCACAGAACTTCCCATCCTCATCACCCAGATAGCAAGGATTATACATATACAATGCCTGGCTAACACAGCTGCTTTTGTTGAGCTTTAACCCCTCTTAAGCAAATTGAATAACTTCTTTACTTCTATAAATTTATCATCTTTAATATAAAATAGCTGCTTTGTAAGTAACCAAATTTCTTCTAAAATTCTAAAAATATTTACTTATATTAATTACTGAGAATTGTAAATGCTTTCTTTATCAATCTTGGCTAAAATTTAATTCATTCAATAAATTTTACTCAGTTAAACTCCTTAGAGATTAATTAATTAATCAGTCACCAGTAGTTTAATAATTTGGATTGTTGTCAAACTCTGGTTGCTCAAGCCTGTAATCCTAGCCATTTAGGAGCCTGAGCTCTCAGGGTCGTGGTTCAAAGCCAGCCCTGACAGGAAAGTTCGTGAGACTCTTATCTCCAATTAAGTCTCAAAAAGCTAAAAGTGGGGGCTGGGAAAGTGGCTCAGTGGTAGAGCACTTGCCTTGCATGCTCGAGGCCCTGGGTTCAATTCCTCAGCCCCACATAAGAAAAAAAGCCGGAAGTGGCGCTGTGTCTCAAGTGGTAGAGTGCTAGCCTTGAGGTGAAGAGCTGAGGGACAGCACCCAGGCCCAGAGTTCAGGCCCCATGACCGGACCCCCCCCAAAAAAAAGCTAAAAGTGAGGGTCAGGAAGGTGGCTTGGTGATAGAGTACTTGGCTAGCATGCATGAGGCCCTGGGTTCAATTCCTCAGAAAAAACTGGAGGTTGCAGTGTGGCTCAAGTGGTAGAACACTAGCTTTGAGCTAAAGAACTGAGGGACAGTGCCCAGGCCCAGAGTTCAGGACCCACCATTGACAAAAAAAAAAGTAAAACTGTGGTTCAATAATAGAGCAGTAGCCTTGAGGAAAACAGCTCAGGGACAGCACCCAGACCCTGAAGTCAATCCCCAGGACTAATGTACACACACACACACACACACACACACACACACACACTAGGTTATACTTAGAGACAGACACTGACAGACAGAAACAGAGACAAGGACAGAGACAAAGTGCAAGCAAATGTGTTCAAAGAGCAATGTGTAGTGCACCTAGGGTCTAGAAAATAGGCTCAGAATTAAGATGGCAATATCTGCTAGTTAAAGGTCTGTAGGTTATCTGTCTATCTACTCTAACTTTTTGTTTTGGCTCGTTGATACAAGGGCTCACTATGTAAGCCAGACTGGCCTGGAATTCATGATTTCTCCGTTTCACCTTCCCAAGTACTTAGATTATATACATGCACTATCACATTGTATTTTAACTTTTGTTTTCTATACCAGTTGGTAGGAATCTCATACCTGAAATGAATTCAGTTGACTCCCCCAACAACTTTGGGTGTAGGTATTATAATTCTTGGAACAGGTAAGACAATTGATGAGGGTACAAAGACCCATTGCTTATAACTAGTAGAGGACGGATGCAAACACATATTGATTTCAGGTCTAGCTTTCTTCTTGACTCTTTTTTCAGTCTTGGGGATCTCATTTCCTTTGCAGCTCCTGTTATTTTCAGCACAGTGCCAAGCAGTAGGTTGCCTCAGCCCTCCCCAGTTGGGTATCCTGGCTGCTCCCCAAGGAGGAGAGAGCTGCCCCTTCATGCAGCTCTGTGCACTGGAGTCTTCCTGTCACAGGTGTACTGCTGCAATGCCAATTAATCTTTTCCTTCTCTGAATTGTGAAGCCGCCAGCAGATATCTTGGAAACCTCATTTTCGACATGTTCGCCAATAACAGCAGCAATTATTCTTAATCATTATTTATACTAATTTGATGCTTCAGTGAGATTATGTATTATGCTTGTCCTTCTTAATTTTCCTCTTTTTCTAAAAAAAAAGTGTAAGTGATAATCAATGGAAGGGATTGATGTCAAGCTTTAGGTAACTATTAACATGAAGAGGGTTATCTAACCTTATTATGTTGATTGTAGTCTCTCAGCTATATCTTCCAGCAAACTTTCAAATTGATTTTAAAATGCCACTATTGACCTAAAAATTCTTAACAACGGGAAGCTTAAATGCTTTTCATTGTTATGCTTCCTGCCTATAATACCAATTACTCTCAGACTTTGCAGAGCAAGATTGAATTCCTGTTGTTGGTTGGAGATTTCATTGTGCAGTGAGGGCTCAGTGTCTCCTACCTGTCATTCTGTCTCAGCTTTGGCCCCCAGAAGAAATCCTCCCTAGTACTTTTGCTGGAGAGGCCTCCACTTACTATTTGGATTCATCCTGGGAGCTGCTGACTCAAAATGGAGCAGAAAAACTTGCACATGCATAGAAGATATTGCTCTGCCACCAGTTTTGCAGCTTTTGAAGTTTCAGTCCCTCTAGCTACAAATCAGCATTGTAAAGTCGGTATCAAGAATAAAATATCTCAACCAAGAGTCAGTGTTAAAAATAGCTAAAATTAATTGCCTAATTAAAAATTCTGTATATCCTGTGTGCTTATAAATATGTGCATGATATAGGGGAGGGAGTATATCTCAAAATTCCCAGTTACACACTGCAGCTCTTGCACTATTTTTCCCATGTTTGTTAAGCCACTGTATCTCTATCTTCCAGGCTATATCTGGCTGATAACAGGTTCCAAGTGTAGGGACTATGACTTAAAAGAAAATTGTTCCCTTCTCCTTTTCCTGCTTTTCTTTCTCTTACAGTTCTTGCTCTTCTTTTCAGTTTTTATTCCTCTTTTTCCTCATCCTTTCCTATCTTCTTTTTCTTCTATGTTTCCCTTTCATATCATAATAAAAGTGTTCATCTGGAGTAACTAAAACTACTAGTCAACAGCAACAAAAGAATTATTATCTTGGTTCCAGTGGTTCACCCTTGTAGATAGGGCTATGTAGAAGGCTGTGATCTTGAGGAACATCATTGGAGGACAGATTGGGCAGAAATGTCCATGATATTCCATCTTCAAAATTACTAACAAAAAAACTGAGCTAAAAATGAGCTTCAAGTGATAGAAGATCAGTCATGTAAATTAAGCAAGTTGGAGGCCCTGAATTCAAACCCTGGTACTGACAAGACAGAATTACAGGAAGAAGAGTACAAATGCTCACAGCATAATCACAGTGTAGGATCTGAAAACTGGGGCTCAACCAAACCATGATGTTTTCTTTGAGTATTTTTCCGCTTGATAAATTATTCAATAATTATTCCAAAGAATTGCTTTACGTGTCACCATGTTAGTGTTCCTCAGGTATGTGCTTTTCAGGAATAATCAGGAAAAATGTCTAAGGAATCTCAGTAAAGAATACTAAATTTTGATGAAAAGTCATGAACTGAAAACCTCGTAGATAAATTGTATAGAATTCAAGTTTTCATATTACACTCTAAGTTATTTCCTTTTAAAAACCTGTTCTCTTATTCAGCTAGGTTTTATTTTCGAAATCTGCCAGCACATATTATAGGCCTTAGTCCTCTTCATGAAATCTGATAATCTCTGAAAATCTGATTCTTTTTTCTTTTACTATTTTTATTTATTTTTTTCTTTGATCGCTCTTGGGGCTTGAACTCTGGGCCTGGGTGCTGTCCCTCAAGGCGAGCGCTCTACCTCTTGAGCCACAGCGCCACTTCTGGTTTTCTGGTGGTTTATTGGAGATAGGAGTCTCATGGTCTCTCCTGCCCAGGCTGGCTTTGAACCGCGATCCTCAGGATTACAGGCGTGAGCCACCAGTGCCCGGCTACTATTTTTATTTTTGCTTAAGTAGTTACCCAAAGGGATTTCAATGCAACATGCCAATGTATGAATACAATGCATCTAATCAGTGTTACCCCCTTCTTCATCCCCATCCTCTATCCAGACTCTGATCTATCCTCTATCCAGACTGATGCTCAAATAGGAGCTGACTGTACCCACACTACCTATTGAAGTTGGTAGACAGTGAACCTCTGTGTTGGGTTATTAAAAATTATTGTATTTTTGCACCTTCTCACCATATTCACATGCTCTTCATCCCTAGTACCCTCACCTGGGAGTATTGTCTGTTCTTGCTTGGAGTCATTCAGGCCATTGCTTTTGTCTGTTTGCACAAATTTAAAAAACCATCCTAGGAGAATATATTCTCTGAAGCTCTGTATTTGATCATGGAAACAGCCAGCAGGCATGGTCCACATATACTTGTGCGAGTCTATGCAGATTATGTAACTAGGCCCTTCATCCCCTCATCCTTAAGGTAACATGAGGAGTGAGAGACAGAGATGTGACTTGTCACACATGTTGACAACCTATTAATCCTTGCTCTAATCCTTCAAAAGAGATGATGTACATTGTCAAATTTAATGAGCTTTAGAAATGATAGAATCCTCAACTACCTACTGAAGAATTTGTTGCAGACTTCAATTAGAAAATTTGGATTCAGATTCCATTTCTGTTTCTTTATCATCTGTGTGACCTGGAAAATAAAATGAATGAGTGCATGTAAGCTAAGACAATAGCATGAAGCTTTTGACACAGTGTCTACCATGCAGTGGAAGTTTAACAAACAACTGTAGTGTGTGTGTGTGTGTGTGTGTGTGTGTGTGTATGTTGGTGTGTGTGTTTAGTCACTAGTCTAAAAGTATGGCAGTCATTAAGGAAGTACCATTGGACCTTACTGACCCTGGAATAACCCTTTACAGAATTGCTAATGTGAGAATTCAACTGAAAACTAATAGAGCAGCAATTCCCATTTGACTTTGTCACCTCTCTCATCCAGCTCATATTTACAATAATTATTATTATTCTCTGACTGTAAATGCATAGTGCATACGCCATGTTAGTTTGGATCCTCAGTAATACTGAGGAATTTGTGGGGAATATCTCTTGAGGAAGCAAAACAGAACTTTAGGTAGATGACCAATAAAGCGCCTTCAACCTGAAACGTATGCTGAGTTTGTGGAAATTTATTTAGCTATGCTGTCCTGATACTATAACATACAGGTAATTTTCTGTCAATGAAAGTTATATAAGTCAGTCAATCATAAAGCTAAAAATAGCTTAATTTCAGATGTTGAAGAAAAATTGTATATAGAAAAAATGATACAATATTTCAAATCATTCAGTTGAGCTGTATTGAGTAGTCAAAACTATCACAACTACACATATTTTATAAAGGGATCCTTCTTTGCTGGGATAGTAAGGTTAGAAAGGTAAGATTTCAAAGGCTGAAGAAAGTTAAAGATATTGTCCAAAAGTGGAAAGAAGTAGGATATTCATTTTCTCTGATCTCTGTTGATCCAGGTTCTTAACTACCACGTTAATATATCCTATTATGACCCAGCAATCTCACTTTTGGGCATCTACCCAAACGTTCACAAACAAGACCACAAACTATCAGCACAACTATGTTTATAGCAGCATTATTTACCATAGCTAAGATATGGAGCCAACCCAGATGCCCCTCAGCAGATGAATGGATCAAGAAAATGTGATATGCCAGGACCAAAGAAACATAGGTCCCATAGTTTCCCTTGTTTGCAGTGACTAGTACATGTCTAGGACAAGCAGAGAAAGTTAAAGATTATGTACATATAACCACATGAGATAATGTTAAGCCAAATGTACCCCAAGACAGGGACACAAGAGGTTTTATTTTTTTCTTTCTTGCTAGTATTTTTAATGTATTTATAATGCACTATGTGATTCCTTTGTTTCGTTTGTATGTTCTTCCCCTACAGTATAACCCCTGTTTTCACTGGATTTGATGCTGGTGTTCTGCAACTTGTATATACATTTTTGCAATTTGGGGAGGGGAAGGAATATTGCAGAACGCTTAAATGGGGATGCAGGCTGGCCCATTGTGACTAGGAGATGTACAGGACACTAAATTGAAAATGAATGTTACAATGTCAGGGTGGAGGGGGCGGGATGAGTTGGGGAGTTGATCAGGGAAGTGATGGTAGGGGGAAAATAGAGGAGGAGATAACAATGCTCACTATGAAATGTACTCATTACCCTGCTCATGTAACTGTAACCCCTCTGTACAATATTTTTACAATAAAAAAATAAAAAAGTATATATCCCAGTATTTATATTAGAATCCGTGATTACAGGAAAAAAAGGATAAAATCTTGGCCTCAATTATCTTAAAGTCTAGTCTATTTTATATTCTAATAGCAGACTGAGCCATTGAAGTAACTTAAATATTGCTAGCATAAAATGAGATAGACTATAAATATAAAGTGTCCATATTATTTCATTGACTCAGTACAAGAAAGAGAAAATACAGTGTGTCTCACTGATAATTTTTACATTTATTTTATTTTAAAATTATAATATGTTCTATATGCTTGTTAAACAATATAAATTATTAGCATTAATACCATCTATTTGTCTTCTTTTATAATGTGCCTACTGGGAAATTTTAAATTTTTGTATGTGTTTTTGACAAAGCTGGCTTAGGAATTGGATAAAAAGGTAATTTTAACATAGTTTATTAGAGTTTGCAAAGATACAAGCAAAGAGGAAGTTCTGACAAATCATCCAAGTTTCCTGGGGGCCATGAGAGGTACAGAGGAGTAGTTATTAGAGAGAAAAAGGAAAGATTATATATTTCATGGAGATTAAATATTTCACTCTTGAAGCAAGAAGTAGCATTGACAAAATATCAGGACCCTATAAGCAATGGGCAGAGGTCCTACACACCGGTGTGTCCCATGCATCCCAGGTCATAAAAAGATTTTCATCATGGAAACTAAACTTACCGGGTTCTGAGGATCTTGCATATAACAAATTCTACATACATGGGGATAGGACACTTAGTCATAGCCAACTCTGAACTCAGTAAACAACTTCCTATTAGGAATAATACGCTGTTGTAACATCAATCAGGAAGATAAAATTTAAGAGGTTATTTTACAAAAGACAACAGCAATATTTCATACTAAATTTTGGATCTACTTTGCTGCTTGTTTGCCTGCTTTTAATATTTTGAGTCAAGATCTCAATATATAACCCAGGATTGCTTTGAACTCACTGTAGCTCATTCTGATCCTGCATTCAAGATCCTGCTTCAGACTCCCATTTGCTGAGCCTACAGGCTTGTAGTACCACACCTGTCTTAGAATCTATTTAATAATTCTAAAAGTGCCAAATATCCTCTCATTTTCCTTTATGCAACAATCTATATTTATTACCAAATGAAAATAGTTTATCTACTTTATTTGTTGGTTTTTAAACAATGTTCTACTTGAAAGTATTTGAAGGTATTTAGAAATTTTAAAAGGAGAGAGATATAAATCTGAAAATACAAAAAATCAAGTTTATCTATGTTTTATCTAAAGACTCTCAAAAAATTTTATAAGATACATAGACAAATGTGCCTCCTCTCTCCATCTTTAAATAAGCCCTCAATATAAACATCTATCACCCAGCATCTGGTAAAAAGAATAAGGTACACTTGAAATTAGGTACAGATCTTTCTCTAGGCTATGTGCTGCTTTCAAAATCAGTGTGTATTTGTTGAGTCCCTCAGTGAGAATATTTTCCATTTTCATTTATCCTTCTTTAGAGTTCCTAGGGATAATTCTTACTAGCATTTATTCAAGATCAATTTTAGAGAAAATACATTACTTACTCAAAGACACAGATTTTGAAAAAATATCTTAAGTTACTCTTTTTATATTAGCTGCTTCCACATTCAGAGCTAAATTTATTTTATACACTGCAATTAAGTTGAAATGGTGATATAGTGGTTTAATACCTTTTATGAAATTGCCATACTTCTGACATATCACATATTTTCATGCTCTGAAAAACTCTAGCATAGTAAATTACTCTGAGAATTACATTGCACCTATTTTTTTGCAGTTTGCAATTTTTATCATTTATTCATTCAATGCAATTTACTGATGAACTGTGATGTATCTAGACACTATGATGAATATCAGAGCTCCTGCTTCCACAATGTTATAATTTCACCATTTCATTCCTTCTCTCTCTTGATGGGTCTGTCTCTCATCTCTCTTTCCCTCATTCTCTTCTCTACTTGTGTCTCATGTTTCTCTCTGCTTCTCCCTCCTCCTATCCTTCTCTCTTCCTAGCTCTTCCCTCACTCTTTTCCTTTCTCTTCCCATTGTCTCCTCTTTCCTACATACCTTCCTCTTTCTCTCTGTCTCTATTTCTCATTTTCTCTTTCCTTTGTCTTTTCTAATACAAATATGCAAAAATGTATATGGAATGAGAATAGAATCTGTAGGAAGATTGACATAAATTAGTAGAGTTGGATATTGCCTTAGCCACAATCCTAGTAGAAGCAGCATATCCAGACAATGACAGTCACATAATAAACTTATTAGCAAAGTCAGAATAAAGTGGGGATAAGCCTTTCCACCAGGAGGCAGAACTCATGGAAATAAAGACAACAGAATATATATCTCAAATTTAATCCTCATTCAAAAAAATATTCAACCAGGGAAATGGATAATCCTCAAACCAAATACATTTACCATTTCCACCAAAATGGGCCATTGCTATTTCCCCCAGCTGTTCCCTTGTTAGCTGGAAGCTGACTGTGTAAAGTATGACTGACAGGAACCAACTGGCAAATCCTAAGGATCCAAAGCTGGGCATTGAGTCCATCTTGCTCCCTGGAGCAGACGTAGAGTGGCTCATTTCATGCTGTCCCAGACATTAGACAATGACAGGGAATAAGATAGAAGAATTGAAAAAAGATATTCCAAAAAAAATGTCATAGCTTGAGTTTAGCCATAGGGGAGGTTGTAAGTGTTTAGGGAAATAATTATTTGCAGTTTGATATTGGCAAATCATAAAATATTAATAAAGCAGAAATTGATGAAATATGAGACTGTTCAGGTTAGGTAGAGGTCAAATAATGAATGGATTTATTTTGCCGCACATCAATTAGACAATGGAAAACAATTGAAAGGATTTCATCAAGGGATATTACATGGGATGTTATATATGAATTTACCACATCACTCTTAGGATATCATCTGAGGATGATGCATAGGTATAGAGAAATGGAGATTGAGTTGGAGACTGTTATAACAAAGTGAGGAGCAGGAGTAGAACAGTGCTCACAAAAATGAAAGAAGAGAAAAGAGACCATCACATAGATTGCGAATATACCTAAGTAAACCATGACTCTGAGATATAAAAGAATGTTAAAACGTTAAAGGATGCAAGAATGTATTTACTATGCGCTTTTTTATTTGTCTGTGTGGATGGAGTTCAAGTAGCCAAAACAGAAAGAGGAATGAAAGCACACACCAAAGGGTGGGTACAGTGTGAGGTGATCAGTAACCAGATGTAGAACTTTTAGAAAGACACTATTAGAAAGACAGTAGGACTTTCCATTTCTAACAAATGGGGAAATGTCATTCTTTCAGATAGAGGCACAGAATTCCATTGTGTGTGTGTGTGTGTGTGTGTGTGTGTGTGTGTGTGACATTCTCTTGATCGTTTCATCTACTGAGGGGCATCTGGGTTGGTTCCATATCTTAGCTATGGTTCAAAATACTGCAAAAAGCATAGTTGTGCTGATAGCTTTAGTATGGCCTTGTTTGTAATCATTTGGATAAATGCCCAAAAGTATGAATGCTGGGTAATAGGGGAACTACACATGTAGTCTTTTGAGGAACCTCTATACTGCATTCCAGAGTGGTTGTCACCATATTTTTGTTCCTTTTGTATGTTTGTCCTCCATAATATAACCCCTTTTTTCACTGTATTTTATTCCAGTGCCCTGCATCTTGTATATACATTTTTCTAATTTGGGGAGGGGAAGGGAAAAGCTGAAATAAGGATACAGGTTGACCCATTGTAACAATGAGATGTACAAGACACTATGTTGAAAATAAGCTTTACAAATTTGCAGGGGAGGGGAGGGAGGAGTTGGGGAGGTAAGGAGAGAAGGGATAGTAGGGAAAAAAAACAAAGGCAGGGATAACAGTGCTCAATAGGAAACGTACTCATTACCTTACTCATGTAACTGTAACCCCTCTGTACAGTATCTTTACAATAAAAAATATATTTAAAGAAAGAAAGACATCAGGAAGTTTTATAGCATCAGGTTTTGAAGAAGGGAATTTGTTAACTATCTGACATACTAGTGTGTTAGTGCTTCTGCTACTGCTTGTGAACAATGGTAATCAAATTTTTGGAATTTTACCACCAGTTGTAAGGGAGTGCTATGATTGAGAGTTAAATGGTATAAACTGAAAAAAAAAGAAATTCACAAATTGAGGTATCATGCTTTTACCCATGCACATATATTTAGAATATACCTAAGTAAGACTTGATTGTGAGATATGAAAGAATTACAGGAATAAAGATTTAAGTATTTAAATCCCCTAATAAAGATTTAGGGATCAGGCTGGGAAGGTGGCTCAGTGGTAGAGTGCTTGCCTTGTTTGCATGAGGCCCTACGTTTGATTCTTCAGTACCACATAAGCAGAAAAAGCCAGAAATGGAACTGTGGCTCAAGTTGTACAGCACTCACCTTGAGCTGAAGAGCTGAGGGACAGCGCCCAGTCCCAGAGTTCAGGCGCCATGATCAACAACAACAACAACAAAGATTTGGGAATCATAGTTTCAAGGGAAAACAGAGAAAAACCTCTTCTTAATTGTCGGGTGTGGTGGTATACACCTACCATTCCAGCTATGCCAGGAAGCACAAAAAGGAGGATCACAATTCAGACCGGGGTATGAAAGCTTAAACACAATACCTTATCGCCAAGATAAATCCAAGTGTAAACGATTGAAAGAGTGAGGCCTAGAAAGTATAAGCCCAAGTATGAGTTGAACTAACCCTCAGTACCACCAGACCAAAAGAAAGTCCAAGCAACACTCAACCAAACAAATACCCTTAAATCATTTCTCCTCATAGTTTGAGTATAAATCATGTCCCTCAGACAGTGTGATGAATGCTTGGTCTCCAGCTGGTGCTAATTTTGGACATAGTTAGAGAATACTAAGTTGTACAACCTATTTGGAAGAAGTGTGTTTCTGGGGGCATATTCTGGGATGATGCATTTTTTTTAACCATCTCTGCTTCCCGGCTACCTGGAGGTAAGGTGTTTTGCTCTGTCACAGGCTATTGGTCCCATGCTGTTTCTGTCTCACCATAGGCCACAACAAGGATTCAAGGAGGAACTCCAGCAAGGTAACAGGGTAGCACCCATTGCCTGTAAACCCAGACTGTGAGAAACAGAGCTCTCCATCCTTTAAAGTATTTGTCACAGCAACAAAAAGCCTAGTGCTTTTCACAATCTTATAGTATAGGCTACTGGGGCGTTCATTCTGTGGCTATTTACATCTCCTGTATCTGTAATGTGAAAATACTATAGAGAGAGGAAATAGAACTCTTCCCGACTCCATTTTTAGTAATAATTTATTGGTACTAGCGATGTGGGATATATTGTAGGACCATGGGAACTGGTAGATGCTTTTGTTCCTGGAGAGCTTTGTATTTGTTGGCTTCTGGTCATAGCTAAGATATCTAGTTTCAATCCAGAAAGGAAAGAAGGAGGAGTCTTAATTACAAGTTAGTTTATCAGATACAATTTAAATCTTGAGGAATTAGGCTTTATTTTTTCTAGGTGGATTGAGGCCAGCACAGAGACTTGGATTTGTTTATGGACTCAAGAAAGTGGATCAATAGGAAACGACAGGATGAAATTTCCCTGGAGCTAGAGACAACTGAAAATTTAAGATGGTCCTATAATTAAGAGGTCAAAAGAAGGCCCAGATGAATGTGCTGTCCTTGAATGGAAGAACAACATTTTCTCTGAGCCGTCATGCAGTACAAAAGTACTGTGTGTTTGGCAGTACAGCTAGGGATTAGGAGAAGAGGGAGAGAAGTGGTATGTGAGGCTCACAAATTCCTCCAGTCCTAGTGATCTAGGAACCTCAATGATTCCTTTTCAGGGATGGAGTTAAAATGGACTGCTGTGTATGGATAAGCACCAGGGAAAGAATCCGAAGGAATTGCCCAAGGCCCAGTTGGGTTTACATGTAAGGTTTACTTCATTGACAGAGTAAACAGCTGACTCGGCTGTAAGAACAGGCATGCAGCGAATGGCACTCTATACTGTAAGCTGGAACTCATGACTGAAGAGGAGCAGAAGAGCAGGGGTGGGAGAGTACCACATATGGAGGAACAGAAGTCACTGAAGTCATCAACCAGCCCAGGTAGACAGGGGAAAAGGCCATGAGAAAGCCAATAGCCTGTGGCTCATGCCTGAATCCTAACTGCTCAGGAGGATGAGATCTGAGCATCCTAACTGAAGCCAGCTTGAGCAGACAAATCTGAGAAACACAGCCAGAAAAAAAGCAGGAAGTAGAGATGAAGTTCAAGTGGTGGAGCTCCAGATTTGAGTGAAAAAGCCACGTGAGATAACACAGCCCAGAGTTCAAGATCCAGTACAGCACACAAGCACAGGTGTGTGTGTGTGCGCGCACACACACACACACACACACACACACACATCAAAAGGAAATACCGAGGTGAAAGGCCCTCCTCAGAGGAAATGGGCTTGGACCACACATTTGCAAAGAAGCCTTGGAAAGCCAGGTCAATCAAGGACTGTACCCTGGCTTGCAGACTTAAACGTTTATAGCAGTGGGGCTTTTGTTAGGATAAAATACCCTACTATTTCTCTGAAGGGCACTTTAAGACCCTAATACAATTTGCAGGCTGGGTCACAGAGTAATACAGGCAGGTAAGAGACATGCTGGTGGGGGAAGGGGGGGAAGGAATAAACAAGTCCCTGGGGCAGAACCTTATACACCTGCAGCCCCAAGACCTCAGATAGCAGTGTGAGAGCTCAGGTAGCAGTGTGAGAATCAAAAGGAGCTCTCATAGATGGATAAAAGATTTTTGGACTTTAGAACTTGCATTGAGCTCTAACCTGAAGCAACAAACTACAATCTATAGACATGGTGTTTACTTCTAATGACAAAAGCAATTACATTATTCAATAACTTCTCCCTCCTCACCTTCTCCTTTCTCTTTCTTTTCCTCTCCCTCTCTCTTCCCCTTCCTCTTTCCTTCTCCCCTACATTCCCCTTCTTCTCTCTTTCCTTCCCTCCTTTCTTCCACCTTCCTCCATTCTCTTTCTTCTTGTATGTATCTATCTGGGGCCATGTTGTCTCTTACTTCCACTAGTCTGCTTCATTGATACCTTCTCTCTCTTAGCAAAGTGGTTTTCGTTTTTGTTTTATCTCCTTAACATAAAATACCTGCTACCTATCAATCTGCCAGCCTTTCAATCAGCCTTTGCTTCATGGCTCCACAATTCCCAGAATCTTAGGTTTACATCCTTGGCTTTCATTATCAGCATGGAGGAGGGAGACAATCAACAGTAGAAATTAGTTGTCTTCTATGGGATAATAGATGTGCATTACCATACCCAGCCAAGGCATTTCATTTTATTTCTTTTTATTTTCTAGTTGTTTTTGTTGCTGATTTATTTACTCATAATACTGAGTATATGTCCAATTATAGCTGCAGCACCTATGTTTCAGGATGCATGGAATTTTTCCTTATTTATTTATGTATTTTATATCTTCATTGTAAAGATGATGAACAGGGGGTTAAAGTCATGTAAGTAAGGTAATGAGTATATTTCTTTTTTTTTTATTTTTTTTTATTGTGAAAATACCATACAGAAAGGTTACAATTACATGGGCAAGGTAATGAGTACATTTCTTATCAAGCATTGTCGCTCCTCCTTTGTTTCCCCTTCCCACCCTTCCCACCTCCCTTCTCTCCCCCCTTCCCTCCCCAACCCCTAGCCAAAGTTGCAAACTTCATTTTTTGATATAATGTCTCGTATATCTCATTGTTGCAATGAGTCTACCTGTATCCCTAGTTAAACAATTTGTTTTTTCCCTTCCCCTCCACAAATTATACCAACATCAAATACAGTGAAAATGGGTTATATTTCATTTCAATACTGTTTTCCCCTCCCTCATTTTCTACCACTCAACCTTCCCTCCTACTCAACTCCCCCAACAAATTATATAGTTCATTTCTAACATAGTATCAAGTGAGTATCATTGTTGCATTAGTTCATCCTTTGTCCTGATGTTTCTGTGATACTTTCCTTTCCATGGATCAGTGAAACTTATATACAATACAAAGGGTACAGAAAACTAAGACAGAAAAAAATAGAAATAACTACATACAGTACACAATAAGAACTTTTCATTTGTACTAACTAGAATATGTCGCTGATATTCTTAACAGAGGACCACAATAGCCCAATTGCAAAGTGCACGGGACCATTTATAATGAAGTGTATCAACATGAAAAAAAGAACTAGAAGCAAGAGGTTCTTATTATATTTTTATGCAGTTATTTCAATTCTGATTATAGATGATTCTTTGGTTTACAAGCTCCTCAATAGAGCTAGGTAAAGTTTATACCTCATTTTGTAGGTTCATTTAGATGTGCTATTTTATATTTCCCTTCATTAAGTTATCTTTTCCTGTTGCAAGCTTTTGTCTCAATACACTCTTTCTTCTCTAGATATCATGTGTTCTATAGAGGGTTTGCCTGGCATGTCGCTGGTAGTTTTCCTGCCTCCCTTCTTCCCATACAGATCTCTAGAGAGCTCTGAGACCTGACTTTCACTGCCTTCTGTCTCAGTAGTCAGTTGGGTGACTCTTTTCAGTCTAAGCAGAACTGCAGGCTCATATATGTTGATGATAAGACGGGATGTGTGTCAGGTAATGGCCCCAAATAAAATACACAACTATCAACAGAGCATGAGTTTAGACAACATTGGTAAAAGAGCCAAGGAACAAAAACACTTGAGAGAGTTAGGGGCTCTGAATTCTCCTCCCATCTTCCACCCCTAACCATATAGAATGATTACTTTTGCCTTAACCATTTTCATCTACTGCCATCAGACTGGCCATAAGCCAAGCCTGTAAACAGACTAGTTTTAAAGGAAATAGAAGTGAATGTGCCAGTGACATCTTAACTAGCCTGGGGTGGGTAATGGTGCCAGGGAACAGAATCCAGTGGAAAAGACCAGAAAATCTGTACTTTGTGCAATGTATAAAATGAGCTGTCATCCCTAATGCTGGAGACAGAAATCACACAAGCTGGTCATATTATTTTAGACATGTTTCCCTGTGCCAGATTTTATAACACATGGAGTCTCCATCTTTTCTATCCCCTGCTCCCCTGCCCCTCCACAGGCCTCTCTTACCTCCTGCAGGCTTTTAACATCAAATCCTGCTGGATGAAATGGGGGGGGTATCTCCCAATTACTCAGACTCCCCATGGGCAACTTCAGTGCAAGTTCATACTTGCTTCTTGATCTTTCCTTGATAAATTCTGACAGCATGTCAGTTCTGTCTTCCCTTCTATAGCCATCAAATATTGATGGGTGGAGCAGGTGTGTTTCCTGGGGTACAAATAAAATGATGGTCTGAACTCTGTGTCCCCTTCAAGATCACAATTCTTCTATTATCTGGACAGAAATGTGGGGTTGTCTTTCATGTTGTATTACAGGTCTCCTGGGACATGTGCTAGTTCTTGAAAGACTCCCTGGCAAACCAAGAGAGAGCCCCAAATGGTACCAAAACATCCTTGAAGGCCTCTGGTGTCTATTTGCTACAAAAGTAGAAAATAGTCCATTTATGGATATCAGCTGGGCAAAGGTTGCCATCTAAGTTACTTTGGGGAAGTTAGAAAGTAACTCGATGAAGAGGAAGTTGGCTGTTGGCAAATAGTGTTGATGGGCCAGTTGCTTATATTGAAAGACTAAAATGGAGAAAACACTAATCTGGCTAGCCAGGTGTAGAGTAATGACCCCACACTCCTCATCAAGCCCAGATTCTTTTTCTTTGCCAGTTTTCAAAAGAGATGGCCAGCTCCACCATGATTCTATAATAAAAGTCAATTTTCTTTAACCATTTGGTTCAGAGAACCTATGATATAATTAGAAGGAAAAAAAAAACTATGTATCCCTTCACTCATCTTTTAGTTGATAGCTATAATTTTTATCCCAAATGTAAATACTCGCAGCAGATGTAATTTACAGCACATTGTAAAGCCTAACATTTAAATGTAAAACTGTTAGGTCAGTCTTCCAAATGCATTCAATGGAATCTAAATATCCAACAGCAGCCATTTTCAACCCACATGAGAAATCTTATTTGTTACTTTGTTCTCCTTGAACTTGTATTTCCAAACCATTTCCTCCAGAGAATTTTGTCTTACTCTAAGTAATTCATTATACTTGAAGGTCAATTATTGTTCAGTCTATCAGACTTCTCTGAAAAAAATATGTGTCTGTATAAATTTGACTTTTTTATATCCTGCTACCTAAAGCTGTATTATTTTTCCTTCCTGATTGGGTTATTTTTATAATAATTACTCATATATTAATTGAAACCATCTAGGAATATATTTTAACTTTAGTAATTAACATTTCAGCAATTTTTATTAAAAATCATCTGAAATAATTTTTAATTAGTTCATGTATGCATGGTTATTATTTATCAATCGGATAAAATAAAACTCAGTACAAACCCTGTTCTTATTTTCAAAAATTTCATCAAGTTTTCATACAAATAGGTAAGGACAAATGGATAGACTTTGTTATATCAACTTCCTCATTTTTAACATCTCCTTCCAAATCATATTTCAAAAGATCACAGCATGATCTGTCATCAAAAACCATTTTTAATGATTCATCAGTTGACAGTTTTATTAGGTCCTTCTTCAATATCTTTGAAAGGAAAGAATAGGCAACCCATTTCCAAAGGATTTATTACCCAGACAATGGTCTGTCTAGTCTGCAATTTTTCCCTAATCATTTCAGTTACCCTTTGTTCAGTGCCCATAAAGGATTTTTTGGGAGGAAGGGTGTTTTGTTTTGCTTTGTTTATTGTATAAGAATAGTGCACCCTCCTGGGATAGGTAATATGTCTCCAATTCTTTTTCAGAAAAAGATGTTTTCTCAAGAATTAGTAGGAAAAGAGACCATAGGATCCATTTTACTTAATTCTAGGTTTAGGTTACTTAATCAGGTTTAGAAAAGTTCTATATGGAGATTTTGCCAAAAATATCTATGTTATCGTTGCATCTCTTAAATATCCATTATGTTTTTTAGTGTTTTACACACGCGCACACACACACACACACACACACAGAGTTTTAAATGCATTACTCTAAATAAATGTAAAATAATCCATCTTCTTCATTTTCATACTTTTGGCTCTGTCTAGGTTCTTGTATCTTCCATCAAGAGCAAATCTTTGTGAAATATATTCTGAGAAATAAAATGTGAGCTACAAAGGTATGTTTTAATTTTTCTAGCAGCTATATTTAAAAAAGTTAAAAACCAATGAACAATGGCAAGAAAAATAAATGCAATTAGTACTACATAATATACTTAACCTATAACATATACAATATTATCATTCCAACATACATAAAAGATAATAGTGAGCTAAGTATGATGGCCCAAACTTGTAACACCAGCTACTTGGCAGAGATGGGGAGAATTTCAACTTGAAAAATGTGTGTGAGCCTCTATTTCAACAAGTAAGCTGAGGGCTAGGAAGGTGGTTCAGTGGTAGAGCGCTTGCCTTGCATGCATGAGGCCCTGGGTTTGATTCCTCAGTACCACATAAGCAGAAAAAGCCAGAAGTGGTGCTATGGCTCAAATGGTAGAAGGCTAGCCTTGAGCTGAAGAGCTGAGGGACAGTGCCCAGGCCCAGAGTTCAAGCCCAACCACTGACAAAAACAAAAAACAAGGGCTGGGAAGGTGGCTCAGTGGTAGAGCGCTTGCCTTGCATGCCTGGGGCCCTGGGTTCGATTCCCCAGCACCATATAAGCAAAAAGAAAAAAGCCAGAAGTGGAGCTATGGCTCAATGGTAGAGTGCTAACCTTGAACTGAAGAGCTGAGGGACAGTGCCCAGGCCCAGAGTTCAGGCCCCATGACCGGATTACACCCCCCCCCCCAAAAAAAAACGAAGTAAGCTGAGCACAGTGGTCCATACCTGTTATTCTACCTAGCTGGAAGCCTCGTTAGGAAGAAAACAATCTGATGCCAACCCCCGGCAAATATGGAAGATCCTATCCAAAACCCAAGTGAAATCAAAAGGAGTTTGTGGTATGACTCAAAGGACAGAGGAAAATGCTTGACTAACAAGTATGAGACTCTGAGTTCAAACCTTACTACCACAAGACAAAAAGGAAAGTCATGATATCCGCTACATTCCTTTATACTTATATCTTTGAAGTCCAGTTATATGCCTGTTATATTTGCTGCAACACAGGTCAGTTTATAAGGCACATTTATTAAGGTCCTTGGAGGCATATTTGGCTACTCCTTTGTGCTTTCACTTGAAAAGACAGTTCTCTGCCATCTTCAATGAGATGTCCACACTGTTGCAAATGAACATTTCCTAGATCCTTTTTTGGGGGGGAGGAGGAATTCCGGTCATGGGGCCTGAACTCTGGGCCTGGGCACTGTCTCTCAGCTCAAGGCTCAAGGCTAGCGCTCTACCACTTGAGCCACAGCGCCACTTCCGGCTTTTTTCTTTTTGCGTATGTGGTGCTGAGGAATTGGACCCAGGGCCTCAAGCATGCAAGGCAAGCGCTCTACCACTGAGCCACCTTCTCAGCCCATTCCTCTTTCCTTTCTCTGATCTCATTGCTCCCTATTGTTCCTTTAGGTCCAAGATCTTTAGCTGCCATTCTCATCCTTATGGGTGTCTCTCTTCACAGATTTTGTCCCATGTTGTTCCTCCACCTTTACCCAAATTCAGTGATGTTTAATGTTTACCATTCAGGCTGGATAGAAGCTAGACTGAATAGATAAGTAACTTAATAGAATAAGATACTTTGCCGTAAAAGGCTCTTAAAAAGATCGCCAGCCATCATCTCTGCCAAAAGGGCTGAGAGATCATGTGCAGGGACATGTCGGTGTCCCTTTTGCTTCGATATGCAGAGAATGCTAATCCCAGTGTTGGTGGGAAGTGCCAACAGGGCAGCTTCTTCTACCAGAACAGAAAGGGACCTGCGACAAACGATCAGGAGCAGGGAATGGTACATTCATTGATGGGGAGGGGGAAACACATTTCCAAACCCATGTCTCACAGAGAGCTGCTCAAAGCACTTCACAAATGATTTAAAGCAAGTAGTTTTCCCAAAAAGATGAGTGAAGAGATTCAAGCCCTTTGACTATGCTGATCTCTGGAGATAAGAGACACACTCTCCCTTCTGGCTTTTAAAATGAAAGACATAATCAATGGTCCCAGTGTTGAAGTTGACAATGAAGACTGTGTGGGGGTCCCACCGCCCCTACCCTGTCTGGCTATTGATATCACAGAGAGTTTTGTCAAGAGTTAAAAGATATTATCATACTGCCAAGACAGCTAAATTAAGCTAATTAAAATGCTTCTTCCATGGCTTTGCACCCCAGCAGGAACACTAAGCTTTTAGAAGCCGTTTTTTTCTACTCATGCTTTCTTCCCAGTCTCTTTGTTGTAATTTCTTTGCCCAGAATATTAGTTCTTAATATGCATTAACTCTTAACATGGTTTAGAATTAGATATTCCAAGAGAAATTAGACATATTTATGCCAGAATGTTGAACTGTAGTCAGGGAAGCTAACACACACATACCTGAGTCCAGTTCCTGAAACCAGAGGAATGCATAGAGCATTTGTGAATGATGATGTAATTTGAATTTAGGAGCCAACAACAAACAGTCCAGGATTGTTCTATTCCTAACAGCTAATAAATGATCAGAGCAAAGTAGGTACTCCATGCGTATTGGAGGAATAGGGTTGTAGTTATTTCTTCTTTTGTTTTAACATAATACAAATGTTTCTGGTTGTTCCATCAGTCCAAATTTTCAGAAAATCCTCCTTGTGAGGTTTGACTAACATGCATATTAGCTGTATGGGTTACATCCCAAACTAAATTATACTTTGGGGATGTTTCTGTTTAGGTGAGATTCTAAAACATTCCTTGTAAAACTGAAAAGAGTTAACCAAAAACCTAAAAAATATGTATTTTAGTTGAATGTTTCAGTAGAACTTCTATTATCCAAAGAGTTTCAACAATTCATCCTTGCACCCAGCATCCAAGTGAGATGCCCAAATAGTGAGGAGATTACAATTTTGTTATTTTAGGAACTCCTCATATAAGAGATTTGCATGCAAGTGATTTGCATATAAATGATTTGCATACTGCTTTATGTTTGCCTTGGAGATCATGTCCAGTTATGGCAAACAGATAAAATAATATTTTGTTAAATTCTCTATTAAACACCAGGACATTTGTTTGCCATCATTATTAATTACCTTGGTATTTATGAACAAATGAGAATTTTATTTTTATACCTAATTGAAAGTTTGTTATAAGCAAACAGAAGAGTTAGAAGTGACCATCTAGTATGCACATACACAGCTACAGGCTTTTCAGTAATTTATTCATGTCAGAAAGAGTGGCTTAATTCCCTCCGAGAACTCTGTTCATGCTGAGGAAGGTAAGGCTGTCCTGTTCAAGCAAGGCTCTCCTCTGTGTTCAGATCATCACACATGTATACTGTCTTACAAACTTTTCAAAAGTATTAGTGGTATTTCTCTAAATAAATGCATTTAAAATGTGAGGAGTCAAAGACTCAGTGAGATTAGATAACTTATCTGAAGTCTCACAAAAAGGGTAAAGCTATGATATAAATTTGTTGGTCCAACGTTAAAAACAGAATTGGATAACTCAGTGAGGACTTTGAAAATGGGTCATGAAGATAAGAGTGTTTCTTATTTATTTGTGGCTTTGTGTTAGTCTAATCAGTGGTTCTTCCCTGAGAAGGATGGCGGAATCATTGGCAGTGGCTAGAGGCATTTTTGATTATTTTAACTCAACTCAGGGGTTGAGTCCAGAGATGCTACTAAACTTTGATACACTACACAGCACTGACCCCTAGCATAAGGAATGATCCACAATGATAGTATAATGCGAGAATCCTGGTTGGAAATGATGATAAAAGATAGCATTTTAGTTGAAGTTCTTTTTAGTTACTAGCAATAAGAATAAATAGTAGCCATGCCAAACTTAAACTAATTTATTGAAAAATATTGCAGTATCTTGTGTCATCAAACACTCGAGAATGGATGACTCTTTAGGAGTTTCCATACGAGGAATTCCTGGGCTTTCCAAAATACTGTTATAAACACCATCTCTATAATACTTGGTCCTTCTAGTTGGAAAGAAAGGAAGGCCAACTAACTCAGCTTGGGTCAACTAACTCATCTGTGTCTGGATGGTCCAGTGGAGTATGATCCAGCTCTTTGTACTGAAGACAAAGTGCATAAAAGGCAGCTTCCCTGGGGGAACAGAGTCACCGACCTGCATTTGCTTCACCTTAATGTGACTTGGTATATTTTCTATTATTTGAGACCTGTCTTTAGCTTTGTCAGCACCAAATTCTATATACATAAGTCATTTTGAAAAGAACTTCAGTGATGGTTTGGATTCCAAATAGATAAGCCACTCAAGGCTTTAAATAATTTGGGGCTTGACATAGATCTCTCAATCAGAAGATATGATTTGGCTGCTAGTGAATAAATATCTTTTACTTAGCTTTTTAGAATTAAGGCCTATGCTCAGGGCCTTCACCTCACCTGCAAAGCTGTAAATCCAGTTATAGTATCCCAGTGCCAAAAATGCCATAATAAAAATGGCAGTTCGTCCTAATTCAAGTTGATGTTCAGCAAATATTTGAGGAACATCCATTATGTTTCTAACCACTATGTGAAATCTTTCTCATATATCATTTCACAATAATTTGTCAAGGAGAGATCAGACTTCAAGAGGATAAGTAGTGTGCCCCATTTCACACAATCAGTGAGCCCAGAAGCCAAAATGTGAGCAGGAACAGAGGTGTGTTGGCTCTTTTCCTTTCCCATCCCTGTTTTCAGTTTTCCCTCTCCGGTTTTCAGTACAGCCTGTGACCTTGGGAAAGTCATAACTGTTCTAAAGGACACTTTTTATTGATGTTTTGGTTGGTTTCTAATCTGAAAATTGAGTTAATGGTGATATTTACTAAGCTCTTGTCAAGAATACATATGAAAATCCCTGCAAGGTATTCAGTGCTCTAAAAGGAGTTGCATTTTTTGGTTGTCCTTAATAACAAGAGCAGAACTGCACAGCACTTAGTATGACTCACACTGTAGTCCCTTCAGTTACACTAACTGATGGACTCCTGAAAAATAATCTATGAGGTACAAGATGGTGATAGGAATGATTCAGCCATGAGGCAGCTGGAACTTGAAGGAATGGTGATGAGCTAAGGCAAAGACAGCCATGAATACTTCTCAGATGGTTTGCTTAATAATGCAGAGAGCAATGCCTGAAAGCACCATATAGAGGCTGGTGATACTGGAGGGAGGTGTCCACAGAGGTAGCTGCTCGCGGGTAGCGTGCAGGTCCAGGCAAGGTTTCCCGTGGAAAGTTTCTCCCATTTTTCTCCAAATGAAACCCTATAAAGTGACTATTTCATAAAGACAGTTCAACATACATCAGAAATCAAGATGAGTATTTTTATGGACTCATGAGAAAAATCATTTAAAATACTATGTATTTTGACTCCAGAAGTATTTTTGAATTTGGAGAGGACGTCTCGGAGCCGTGAGCTATGGAAACTCTGGATAAATATTTGTGGCCCTCTATCATGAAATAGTTTTAAGGAAACATTAGAGAGGTGTTGGTTGAGGGCCACAGCATTCTTGAATTGGAAATCAGATATATTTACAAAGTGAGCAACTTTAAATATATCACCTAATCATGATGGGCCCATCTGTTCACAGGTGGTGATTAGTGTATGTAACTTGGGGAAGGTCCATGTATCTGGAGTGGAGTTGGTGCCAATTATGTGCATTCTTTCCTTCTCTCCTTCCCACTTAAAAAAATGTATGTATAGCTAGACTGCCCGCAAACTGGTAACCAATGATAGCTCCCCTGTGAGTTTCTATTTTAGCTTCCCCTTTCCTGCATTCCACAGCATAGTTAGTGAGCAGTGGGTGTCACAAAAAAATGAAACACAATCTGTCACTTTAATAAAAACAAGAAAATTACAAACATAAACTTCATTCATAAAATGCAGAAATAATTAGCTCTCGCTATACTGTTCACAACTCCCTGTTTCTCTAGTGCCCTATATCAGAAATCGTCACCGAAATTCTTTATTGATCTAATTTACAGGCTTCTGCTGTTCAGCAGGACGATAGATTATTAAGACTAGACAATCTTGGCCCAAAAAAAAAATCGGGATGCATCTCAGAGAAATACAAATTGCATTTATTCTCCACACATGGTGAAATACCCTATCGTCTTTCAAGCTCAAATCAGTGTCCTGCAGGTATTGACACACTGACATTAATGAATGTGTGCAGTAACCAGATGCAGTGTACACCACCCCGTGACTGGAAAAGAAGAGGGCTTGGTCCAAGTGGGGCAGAACGGAAGTAAATTGAGGGTGATTAAGTACTGTTTCCCCTAGGAGCTCAGTGATCCCAGCAGTGTTAAAAATTTTAAATATAAGAAAGAATAGTCAGTGCAATATCCCAGAAGTTATCAGACATCTTGGCTTCTAGCCCCACCTTCACATTGCTTGTTTACATAGTTCAGTTTCTTTGTTTACGAATTATGGACCAAATGTTCCTTAGATGGTTAGTATTAAGACAGAATGAAGTTGCATGCAGTATGATGCACAGTGTTTTGACACAGGAAAGGGTGAATTAATTCAATTTCTTTTTAGTAGATTTTGCTACCATTAGGAATGCTAAGTCATCTCTATCTCTGTTTTCCAAATTTTTCTCAACTGTAGTACTCTCCCTTTCTCTATTTTACACAGATGAATTCCTATGCAGGCTACTCAAACTTTCTTCTTGCTTATGCATGTATATGTATATGAATTTTTTTAAAGAAAACCAAATGTTGAGCAGTAAAGATGAAAAAACAGACAAATATTACTATCAATTATAAAGGAGAATTGGCTTATTTTGTGTGCATGAGCTTGAAAGTTCTAGGTCTTGAATTCAGGGCCTCTAGTTCTCACTTGGCATTTGCAGTCAAGAGTGACACTGTACTACTTGAGCCACACCTCTACTTATAGGGTGGTTTCTCTCATTTGTAAAAACTAGAATATGTCTATTTTATTCTTAGAAGAGAATCACTATTGTTCAATCTCTAGGTGCATATGACCATATAAAATGAAGCTTATCAAAATGAACTCCAAGAAATGGAAACAAAGGTTTTATAATGTACTGTTTGCAGTTATTTCATTTTTTAATTCTACCAGCCTTTGGATTTTGCTCTATTGTCACTGTTCTTTATTTCTGAACCTTTTATCTTATATGCAAATTTATCTGATTTGCAGAAGGGAAAAGGGATCACAGAAATAGCAGACAAAATGTAAACCAATGCAACATTGATACTCACTACCTTGGAAATGAACTTTACATCTTGGGGGAAAGCAAGTTGGGGAGGGGGAAGTGGGAGAAAATGAGGGAGGGATAATATTGTTCAAAAAGAAATATACTCATTACATAACTTCCATAACCCCTCTGTACATCACCTTTACAATATAAATAAATAATACATAAATAAATGTATTTCAGATTTGTCACCTCTGGGGGAAAAGAAAGCATCTCAAGGAATTTTCTACCTAGGGTGGCTCTGAAATTTGATCCTCAGATCTCAGTCTTCTGAGCAGCTATGATTACAGGCATGAGCCACTGGTGCTTGATGAGAACTGACTTTTAAAATAATGAACTGCATTTTGTTTGTTTGTTTGTTTGTTTCCCTTATCCTCCCCAAATTAGAAAAAATGTATATACAAGATGCAGGGCACTGGAATCAAATACAGTGAAGAGCATACAAAAGAAACAAAAAAAATCACATAGTACATTCTAAGTACATTAAAAGCAACAGCAAGAAAGATAAAACCTCTTGTGTCCTATCATGGGGTTCATTTCACTTAGCATCATCTTATAAACATTGAACTAAGGATACAAGTTGGCCCATTGTAGCAATGAGATGTACAAGACATTATGGTGAAAATGAACTGTACAACTTGGCAGGGGGGAGAAGAGTTGGGGAGGTGGGGAAGGAAGGGATGGTAGGGGAAAAGCAAAGGAGGGGGTAACATAGCGATAGGATATGTACTCATTACCTTACTCATCTAACTTTAAAGCCTCTGTACAGTATCTTTACAATAAAAAATAATTTTTAAATGATGAACTGTAATATAGCTTGTTGCACAGAATCTCAAAGCTGCTTTGGGAGCAGAGCAGAGTGAGTAGTAACGGCAGGACTACTCCTTGCTGAGTCAGAGTAGACAGTGGAAACCCCGGATGCATTTGCTCACTAAGTCCCATTTAGTCATAAGGAGAGAATATATAGTTTCCCTGACATTTCTAGTCTTGCTGTGGGGTGTTCGATTAATCCCCTCTGAGATTTATTTGAAATGGCACAGACATTTTTAATTGAGGAATTTAGTGTTCAAAGTTTCTCCTCAAATATTCAGAGATATCTAAGACTCGGTTATTATTTGAAATAAAATATTTCCCATTACATGTTATAGCTGCTTATAATTGCAATCTAAGAAACATTTGATATCTTTTATTCTCATTTTTTTTCTGTGAGATGTTTTCTCCTTACTTCTATTTGGCTTTTAGATAACTATTATATTTTTCAATTAAATAAGGCATATTTCATATCTGCAAACTATTATAATGAATATATCTACTCATCTCTTAATAAAATTTATCTTTATTTTGGGGATATATAAAATATTATAAATGCAATTATGAATTCTTTTATACTCCTCAATCTTCTATTTTCCCCACCATTTCTAAAAGAACCTCAATGTGGAAATAATTGTGTATCTTTCTTATTTGGTGTTTTAATAATTATATTGTTATTGATTTGTCCATAAAAGACAGTGTTATTTTAACTGAATAAAAATACATAAATTATTAAAAAAAAGACGAGGAAATGTTGAAAACAAGAGACATCCAGGACGTATCACACTGTTCTATCCTGTTCTGTAAAGCAAGGTATACTTTCATTAACTATCAAAGCTGGAAAATTGTTCTTTCTTAAGAAGCTCTTTTTGCTCCTAGATTATAGCAAATTAGGTCTTTCATTAAAGATCAATACCACATACAAGTATCTAAAGAAATTGCATTTGTTTGATTCCATTAGTATTTTAGATAATGATCTTGATAAGATATGTCAAAGTTCAGAATCTTCATATCTTGTCATCTTGTGAAATATACCATTTCATCTTCATACCTACATATGCAACACGTGGGTCATCTGATACCTTGTCACATGACACCAAGGGTAAGAGATATAAGAAATATAAGTAGATAAATTTTGGGGAATAGGTTGAAACACTTTGATCTCTCTTTCATTCTAGCTCTTTCTCCCACTCTTGTTCTCTTGATCTCTCTAAAGCTCTGTAGCTCTGTCAATCTCTCTATCGCTCTCTTTCTGCCTTTCTCTCTTTTTTCTTACTCTGTCTCTGGTTTTGTCTCTTTGGCTCTCTTCTCTCTCGCTCACTGAACTTTTCATTCCATTCCCCTTTTAAACTATTTTTCTACACTAAAGGGAATATCATACAATACCTTTATCTCCCCCAAATATAATCACTGTTGTTCAGTGGTAAAGTGGTGGTAGAAAATATCATAAAGTAAGACTTAAAAGCTGAGCCTTTCAGAAAACAAGTTTATCCAGGGAAAGAGACAGCATAAACCTACTTAAAATTCTAATGAAGATGATCTGGCTTTCATAGGGTTCAGCTGGCACTGAAGACCAAAAGACTCAAGACAGGGACCTGGGTGTGCCCAGTATCTATGGTATTTAATAGCATCTCACATGTGTTGCACCAGAAGCGCTATTTGAATTGCAAATTGAATAGCTCTGCTGATTCTCTAAACTGTATCAGTGTCGTGAACTATCTGCCTTTTCATTTTCCAAATGGTTTGTAGCAAAACCTGCTTTAAATGATTAAAGAAGAAAGTAATTCTAGGATAAAATGGAAAAAGCCAAGGTTGATGTTATAATAATAACTAACAATAATATCAACACTGCTAATTTAAAAATGGCAGAGATCTTCAAGGAGCAGCAGAATAATTTATGGAGTTTGGAGTTGTATTGCTCTAGCTCTATATTCTGTTTCTGACACTTACTAGCTGTAGTGGTGTGACCTTATACAAGTTATTTAAATTGAGCTTCCTCTCACATACAGAAATGGAATTTCTATTTTATAGGGTTGTTCTGATCGTTATAATTACAGACATGAAATTTTTAGGACTAGAAAAAAGGTAACTCTCAGTACTTGCCTTATTTTTATGTTTTATGAAAATATGAATTGAATTAACCATGAAAAAACTAAAGCACTGAGATTTTTGTTGTTGTTGTTAGTACTGGGAGTTGAACTATAAGCAGTGGGCTTGCTGGGCAGACTACTGCATGAACATACTTCTAGCCCTTTGGGCTATTTTTAGGATAGATTCTCAAGATTATGCCTTTGCCAGCCTGGAATATGATCTTCCCATTTACATTTTTCAAGCATCACTGTGATTACAGGCACATACTACTGCTCCCAGCTATTGATTGAGATAGGGGTCTTGAGATAGATATTGTTACTCAAGCTGGCCTTAAGCCATAATCATCCTGTCTTGGAGAGCCAGAATTAAAGGCATATTTTGTCTGTCCTAAGGATACATTGAGATCCTGAATTACAAAAGATAATAAGAAGTAAATTAGACTGTGAATTCCATGTTTTTCCTCCTAATCTCATTCTACATGTGCCATCAGAATTGATTCATTGTAATACATCTTTCTCAGCCAACTAGAATTCATCAGTACTCTCTTTCAGTGCACATATTAGAAGGGCAGGTATTACTGCACTTCTTGGGAGCTCTTACAAATAATATTTTGTATATGGCAAAAACTAGTAACCTAACTTGGATCCAAAAACTGAAAGCATGAAATGCAGGTTTGTGTTACTATAAAGTTATTGGAATAATCAGTTTTGAGCAACTGTTAAGAATGTAGATAACTGTTATGCCTATATTTGCATTCTTCGGGGCTTAGGACTATAAGGTTTCACTACAATTAATCACTTTCTTTGGCCTAAATAAAAAGACGAAAATGTTACTATACTACATGATAGCAGTAACCATAACATGGCAAGGATGCTGATTAAACTGAAACAACAACTTTATCATCTGGTCCCATTCTTAGTCACACACAGGAATACTGCATGTCTCAGCGTCCTTGGTACATGCATGACTCCATGTCATTAGGCTAATGAGATGAATCTTGAAAAAAATTCTGTGGCTGTCTTTTCAAGGTGTGTGGTGATTATGGAAAGCATAACCAAGATGACCCAGTAATAGGTTATAAGCAGTCAAGGTCCCTGAAAAAATGCATTCATTTACAGGGTTAAGTATATGAGTTCTCTAGGATAATTTGTTTCCATAACCTAGTCTGGTTGTCTTGCTAATATTTCAACCAGAACTCATGATTGATTTTTTACCAGATCAGAAACTGAACATTCTATATCTAATTTAATTTCAAACCAACTACAAAATAGGGATGAACACTTTACAGATGAGGGGAAAATTTTTTAAAGGAAAGAAGCTGAACATGGCCAAATTGAGATTTGAATTCCTATTTGTATGTTTCCAAAATTTACCAACTTGGTCAATATCTGCTTTTCCTCATCTTGGATAAATAAAGCAATAGACTGTCCAAGAGAAATCTCAATAGGCCAGTCTGCTAATTGACTGATGTTGAGAGCCTGCCTGGGCTGTGAGGGACTTTGTGGGAAGGAGGTTGGGCACAGGAAACAGCAAGGTGGTGTCATCATCAGAGTCATCCTGGTGGCCTCCAGGTCATATGCAAATGGTGTTGTCAATGTAGACACTGTCTCCAATTTTGCTGCAGAAAAATTATTACATGGTCAATTATATAGAACATTTCTGGATGGAGATAAAATATGGACTAGATAATTAAAGGAAGTAAATTCTGAGTCTCTGAGCTTCATTATTCGCAATTATAGTGAAAGTTTATGGTGTTTAGGAAGAACTTACTGATGGTATCCAATCCCTTCCCACTACGGCTCTATGTTGTGACACTGCCTGCTATTTTTTTTTTAATTTTAATTTTTTTGGGTCCGGTCGTTGGGCCTGAACTCTGGGCTTGGGCGCTGTCCCTCAGCTCTTCAGCTCAAGGCTAGCGCTCTACCACTTGAGCCACAGCGCCACTTCCGGCTTTTATCTTATGTGGTGCTGAGGAATCGAACCCAGGGCCTCGAGCATGAAAGGCAAGCGCTCTACCACTGAGCCACCTTCCCAGCCCCAGCCTGCTATTTTAATAGCTATGATTTTGTGTGGTTGTGATAGTCTCTTAGAGAGGCTTTTACGAGAACTGGAAAATGAGGAAACACAAAGTGGAAAAATAAGGAGACACAAAGCACAAACATGGGATTTGGCACACACAGTGTTCTAGGCATTATTATACACAATCAAACTAACAAAGTTGATATATGCAAGATTGAAATTCCATGGTGTACCAATTAACAGTTTAACAAAATGAAGGTCAGGAAGATGAAACTGTTTGGGGGAACAATAGGAAGAGGATAAATGCATAGAAAAAGGAATGATGATGGACAAATGCATTTAGGTAGGTGGACGGACAAGATATAGGAAATGATGTGATTAATGGGAGAAGGGATAAGGTCATAGGGGTAAGGAGAATGATGGCAGGGTGACTCTATCAAGAAATCCTGTATATGACAATGTGCCTGTCACATTAAAAGCCCTCTTGTATGTCCATTTAAGGGCTAAGTTTTCAGAACTATATTTATTATTTTGTGTTTAATTATGGGGCATTGAGTTTTTTTTTATTGGTGTGTGTCTTAGATGCTGCATATAGGATAAATGTGTTTTTATTTTTTGTATTTGTTGTTATAAATATACTGTACAGAGGGTTACAGTTACATGAGCAAGGTAATGAGTACATTTCCTATGGAACCTTGTTGCCTCCTCCTTTGTTTTTCCCCCACTATCCCTTCCCTCCCACTTCCAGAATTACCTGCCTCCTGCACTTGGCAAAGTTGTAAAGTTCATTTTCAACATAGTGTCTTGTACATCTCATTGTTACAATGGGTCAACCTGTATCCCTATTTAAGCATTTTGCTTTTTTCCCTTCCCCTTACCAAATTATAGAACTGTATATAGAAGATGTAGGACATCAACATCAAATGCAGTGAAAACAGGAGTTATAACTTGGGGGAGGCACAAACAAAGAAACAAAAAATCACACAGTATATTATAAATATGTTAGAAACAATAACAAGAAAAAAATTTGTGTCCCTATCCTTGGGTTCATTTCACCTAACATCATCTTATGTGGTCATGTGCTCAGAGCTTTTGAACTTTTCTACTTGTCCTACACATTTACCACTAATTGCAAATAAGGGAAACCATGGGACCTATTTTTGGGGGCCTGGCTTACTTCACTTAATATAATTTTTTCCAAGTCTTTCCATTTCCTAACAAATGGGTCAATACCATTCTTTCTGATGGAGGCATAAAATTTCACTATATATATATAATATATATATTACATTTATACATTATATATATATATATATATATATAATTACATTTCCTTGACTCATTCATCTACTGAAGGGCATCTGGGTTGGTTCCATATCTTAGCTATGGTAAATAATGCTGCAATGAACATAGTTGTGCTGGTAGCCTTGTTTGTGATCATTTGGGTAAATACCCAAAAGTAAGATTTCTGGGTCATAGGTGAGCTCTATGTGGAGTATTTTGAGGAACCTCCATACTGTTTTCCAAAGTGGTTGAACAAGTTTACACTCCCACCAACAATGCAGTAAAGTTCCCTTCTGTCCACATCCCCTCCAGTATCTGTTGTAATTACAGTTCTTGATTTTAGCCATTCTAACTGGGGTAAGGTGGAATCTCAATGTTGTTTTGATTTGCATTTCTTTTATGGCTAGAGAGGTTGAGCATTTCTTCATGTGTCTATTGGCC
>NW_012267238.1:8869612-8979230 GCF_000151885.1 Dipodomys ordii | reverse complement strand
TCTGGTAAGTTGGTTTAACTCAGTTTGGTTTAGTTTTGGCATGTCAATATTTGTTAGGAAATCATCCATTTCTTCCAGATTCTAAAGCTTATTAGCATAAAGGTTTGAGAAGTATTCTCCTATAATGTTCTGAATCTTGGTTGTTTCTGCGGTGATGTTTCCATTTTCATCTCTGAGTTTGTTTATTTGGGTGTGTTCTCTTCTTTTTCTGATAAGATTTGTTAAGGGTCTATCAATTTGGTTAATTTTTTTGAAGAACCAACACTTTGTTTTGTTGATTCTTTCTATGGTGTTTTTGGATTCTATTTCATTCAATTCTGATTTAATTTTAATTATTTATTTCTGTCTCCTGGAATAGGATTTAGCTTGCTCCTCTTTTTCAAGGATATTCAGATGTCTCATTAAATTATTGTTTTTAAATCTCTCCAATTTGTTAATGTAGTAACTCAGAGCTATAAACTTGCCTCTGAGTACTGCCTTTGCTGTATCCCAGAGGAGCTGCTAAGTTATGTGTTCCTTTTTGTTGAATATCATGAATATTTGAATTTCCTTTCTAATCTCTTCCATGACTCACTGGTGGTTCAAGAGTGTGTTATTCATCCTCCATGTGTTACAGGATTTTTTTGGTGGCTTTTGGTGTTGAGTTCTAATTTTATTCCTTTATGGACTAAGAGAAAATAAGGCATAATTTCAATATTTCTGAATTTGAACAATTTTGCTTTGTGACCAAAAATGTGTTCTATTTTGGAAAATGTTCCATGTGCTGCTGAGAAGAATGTGTATTCTGATGCTGCTCCATGAAATATTCAGCAGATGTCTGTTAAATCTACTTGATCTTTACAGTTATTTAGATCTGCGGTTTCTCTGTTGAGTTTTTGCCAGGTTTATCTATCGTGTGGGAATAGCAGTGTGTTAAAGTCCCCAACAATTAATGTCTTTGGATCTATGTGAGATTTGAGGGAAAGTAGTGTTTCTTGAATAAATTTGAGTGCTCCTTTGACTGGTGAATAGACATTTAGAATTATAATATCCTCCTGAAAGAGAGATCCTTTCATTAGTGTGTTGTGACCTTCATTATCTCTTCTCACTAATTTTAATTCAAAGTCTATATTATCTGATATTCAGATTGCAACTCCTGCTTGTTCAATGGGACTGTTTGCTTGGTAGACTTTATTCCAGCCTTCCATTTTCAAAATATGTTTGTTTTATGGGCAAGTTGTGACTCTTGAAGGCAGCAGATAAAAGGATCTTGCTTTTTAATCTAGACAGTCTATGTATCTTAATTGGAGAGTTAAGTCCATTAAAATTGAGAGTTCAGACTGAAATGTGTTTGGTAGTTTCTGGCATGTTATCCACCTTCTTGGGGGCTGTGACAATTGAGTTCTTCCTATGGTTCTTAGATTCTCAGAATGGGTACAGTTTCTTGGCCTTTATTGTGCTCTTGTTGGTTTTCTATGTGTAGGACATCTTTAAGAATCTTTTGTAGGGCTGGTTAGTTGGAGATATATTATTTCAATTTTTCTTTGCTATGGGAGGTTTTTCTTTGACCCTCCATTGTGAAGTAGAATTTAGCTGGGTATTCTTGGTTAGT
The DNA here is from genome assembly GCF_000151885.1 of Dipodomys ordii. Taxonomy (NCBI): domain Eukaryota; kingdom Metazoa; phylum Chordata; class Mammalia; order Rodentia; family Heteromyidae; genus Dipodomys; species Dipodomys ordii. Next base: position 8,977,639 of record NW_012267238.1, on the reverse strand, counting down.
AATTGTTTGTCTTTAGGGCATGGCGTACATTATCTTAGGCTCTTCTTGCTTTAATTGTCTCTGCCGAGAAATCTGAGGTGATTCTAAGTGATTTCCCTTTATATGTGTTTGTTCTTTTCTCCTTGACAGCTTTAAGTATCCTTTCCTTGATCTGAATTGATCCTTTGCAGATTATAATGTGATGGTGGGATGTCCTGTTCTGGTCTGGTCTATTTGGGGTTCTAAAAGCTTCTTGTATCTGAATAGGCCTATCTTTTTGCATGTTTTGGAAGTTCTCTACTAACAACCTGTTAAATAAATTTCCTAGATCACTAACTTCCCTTTTAGGTGCTCCTCTGTATCCATTATCCTTAGATTAGGCCTTCCTATGGTGTCTTCTAAATGTTGAACAAATCTATCATATTTCTTGTATTTTTCTTGGATATTTGTATGTTTTTTTTCTCTATAATATCTAGGCAGTCTTCAATCCCTGAGATTTGATCTTCTGCATAGTCTAACCTACTGTCAAGACTTTCTACTTAGTTTTACTTCCTTTCCTTCTAACTGTTCTGCTTTGATGGCTTCAAATTCTTTGTTGGAGCTTTGTTTTAGATCTTGTATAGACTGCTTTACTTCCTTAATTTGGTTTTCAGTGTTTATTCTTAAATCCCTTACTTGATTGGTTATGATTTCATTGAACTCCCTTTCCTTCTGATGGGCTGCATTAAGCATAACCTTTGTGACCTCCCTGTATTCCTTCAGTTGTCTGTTTATGGATTCCATTATGCCTCCATTGATATTTGTCTATTCTTATGCTGCTCACAGATTTCCTGTATTAATCTTTGATTATCTTCCTCACATGCAATTCCTGTATTACTCTTTGACTATTCTCAGCCTGCTGATGCAATTTGTATTTTAATCCTCGATTACCTTTCTCACACTCATGAAATTCCTTTATTAATTTTTGGTTAGCCTCATCATGCTTGCGAAGTTCCTGTATTAATCTTTGGTTAGCCCATATGACTCCTTATCATGCTCACACTGAGTCCTTTGCAGGCTTTAAATTGTTTCATTCACCATGTTTACCAGTAGTGTTTGTAGAACTTTTGGGGAACTCTCCTCTGGATTATTTATTAACTGTTCTGTCACCTGATTATCATGAGTGGAATTTAAGACACCTGGACTTGCCATTTTTCTTGTGTTTCCCCAGCTTGTTCTGTCCATTTGGTATGAAAGTAACACCAATTTCATGCTAGAACACTATATTAAGTCAAGAATCAACCAGAGTCCTATAGTTACACAAATTGATTGATGCAGTAAAAAATGGCTGCAGATACAATCTATTTCAGCAGATATAATCTAATTCAACATGAAAGAACTATGGATTAATGTGCTAAGAACATCAAAGAGAAATTAATAGGTTTAGGAAGAATTGTGGTGAAAAATATTAGAGGAATGTCAATAGGTAAAAGGAAACAGTGAATTTAACCAAGCCCTAATTTCACAGAGGAAATAGAACAGAATGAAAGGAAGAGTGAGATAAGGAAAGAAGAAAAAAGGGAAAAAAATTTTAATTAAAAAAATGAAACAGATAAAATTATTTAAAGAAATAATACTGATATAAGAAAAGGATAGAAGGAGAGGAAGATAGAGATAAAAAAGGAAAAAGGAAAAATAAAATAAAAAATTTAAAAATGTAATACTTAAAAATTATATAACTATAACTATAAAGAAATACTACTATTAAAGGACCTAAGAGGTTGTGAATTGAGTAATCAATTTCTAAATTAAGTATGCATACAATGAAGGACAAGGTCTAATATTCTAAGACAGGTATATATCTGGGGTGAGAAGAACAGAAATTAAGTCACACAAAAAGAAATGGACCAAAAGGTTAATAGAGATTAAAACACAAACACACACACACACACACACACACACACACACACACACCCTTAAAATAAAAATTGTGAAAGAAAAAAAAATTAGAAAACAAATTTTTTAAAAATTTGAAAGAAATTCGCAGGGAGCATCTTGTAACTCTCCTGTGTCCTTAACTAGTCTCTTGGTGGAGTCTCTGGTTTGCTTGTGGTGTTTGACTTTCCTGTGACATGACTGGATTTTTAAATCAGTTTGTTTGAGCAGGCCGAATGAAGGTCTGACTTACCCAGGACTTTGTGATCCTCCTTCCAGGCTAGTTCAGTAGGAAGGAGATTTGCTTTCAGTATCACAAAATAGGGAGATGGCTGTTTCCTCTAGCTTGGAGTTGCTGTGATGGGGCTAGGTTGTGGGTAGAGTTGAGACCTACCAGCAATTAGTAGCATTTTCCCTGAGGGGCTAGCTCCTGAGATATTCACAGAGCCTAACCTGGAGCCATTCTCAGGATTTAAGTTTACTGAGTTTCAATTGTTTTTATTTTTTCCCTCCTGCTGCTGGGTGTGCTGCCTAGGCTGAAGTGGGGAGGGGCAGGCACTGGCTCTGTTTACCCAGTGAGGAAAGTCACTCCTCCATGGGTCGAGTCATCTCTGCCTGGGAAGGGCAACTTTCCCCTGGATAGAGCTGAGCTGGAAAGGTGAGGTTCCTGTGACCTGTTGAATGGATCCTATTGTTTTCTTCCTATGCCTGAGTTAGAGCTAGCCACCAGGCTGGGCCTTTGTCAGTATCCAAAGATGGAATTCTTCTCCTGTGCTGGGGGACAGGCTACCTTCTCACTGCTGCTCCATGAGTAGGAGTGAGGAGGTCTTGGGGATACTTCCCCCAGTCTCTTGGTTTCTGGGCTGTCAATGGTCTGTGATCAACAGGATGAAGATTTCTGCTCCTTGTCAATTCTTGCTGATGGTGAATAGAATCCGCTTGATCACCTCATCTGGCACCTTTGTCCCGGGCTCTCATTGTTAATATGGTGGCAGCAGCAGCAACAGCAGCCGCTGCTGTGGACACACTGGCAAGTGCTCAGATCTGTTTCCTTAACCAAGCTGCCTGGATTTTTCCTCTTTGGCCAAAATTTCTGTACTATGATGGTACACTTGGTGTGATTCTCTATCCTAGGACAGCACACTGGAACACTAAAACTGCTTTTTATGGGAGAGCTTGTTTAGCATCCAGCTTCTCCTCTGCCTTCTTCCTCTGGGCCGATAAATGTGTTTTTATATTAAAGCTTATGTATCTTTATGTCATTTCCATGTAACAGAAATATAATATGTAAGTCAATCCATGTATACTCACATATATAAGCATGCATTTGTGTGTATATGTATATATTCATTTGTCTGTGTATGTGTACATACTAACAGATTCCTATAAATGGATGGCCTCTGATGTGAAAAATTCAACAAGCTTTGCAGTAACAGATTTTGCTTACAGTCTACAACTCTAGATTCACAGCCTGATGCAGAGGAAAGTTTCAAGTGGCATCGGTGCTATCAGACACTGTTTGCATGAGTAATTTTCCTAATTTCACAATAAATAGTCCTTTGAGTATTTACTAATTGCTAACAGCTTGATACATGATTAGAACAAGGTTTAAAAAATATTCACACTCAAACACATGGGTTATCTTTTCTTATACTGAACAGTAAATTCTAATTACCATTCAATTTTGTTAAAAATAAACAAACATATATTGAGTGCCTTCCATGGTGCCAGAATATCTTGCCATTAGGAAAATTATTTCTTTATTTTTATGGTGATGGGCCTTGTGCTCTCACTTGGCTTTTCTGCTCAAGCCTAGGACTTTACTCCTTGAGCCACAGCTCCACTTCCAAAGAACATTTTTTCATTAATATATTTATTTTTGTTATGATTGTAAAAGTGATGCAAACAGGAGTTACAGTTACATCAATCAGGAAATGAGTACATCTCTCTTTGAACTATCACCCCTGTCCTTCTCTTTCCTATTTATTTCCCTCCATAGCTCTGTCAAGTTGTATAGCTTATTTCTGTAGTGTCTAGTGAGTATCACTGCTACATTTCTCCATCCTTTGTCCCACCATTTCTGAGAAATTTTTAAATGAGTTACATAATGTTCCTGCCCTCAAAGGAATTTCAAGTAGGAGGAAGGATCACTACCACTGGTCTTTAATTATCTACAAGCTTTGAAACCAGAGTGTTTAGACACTAGCTCCAAGTACCATGAGTTCCATTTATATAGTCCAGACCTTATTGGCCAAAAAAAGAGATATGGTGAAGAACAGAGAAAGGAGACATTACATGGAAGTCCCAGAAAGGAAGCATTTCAGCTCATCTTCATCCACTTTCAGGGTAAGCTGTAGCTTAAAAAGGGAGAATTTAGGAGTACTAGAGGTAAAGATATGCATAGTTAAACTGATTCCATTTCAGATATGTTGGAAGAATGTCAAGATAGTCTGAGGTAGCATTTAAGACAGGCTAAAAACCACCTGCCTAAGGATTGCTCACATAAGACCTTGTTACAAGAGTCATTGAAGAAGTGATTTGAAAATAAACACTGAACACCAAATTAAGGAAGTAAAGAAGTTGATACAAGATCTAAAGCAAAGCAACAACAAAGAATTTGAAGCCATCAAAGCTGACCAATTAGAAGGAAAAGAAATAAAAAACAAAATAGAAAACCTTGACAGTAGGTTAGACCATGCAGAAGATCGAATCTCAGGGACTGAAGACAGCATAGATATTATAAAGAACATACAACTATCCAAGACAAATACAAGAAATATGGTAGATCTATTCAACATTTGGAAGAAACCATCAGAAGGCCTAATATGAGTATAAAGCATGTAGAGGAGCACCTAGAGACAGAAGTTAATGGTCTAGGAAATTTGTTTAATAGGATCTTAGCAGAGAACTACCCAAACATGCAAAAAGATAGGCCTATTCAGATACAAGAAGCTTTTAGAACCCTAAATAGACCAGACCAGAACAGGACATCCCACCATCACGTTATAATCTGCAAAGGATCAATTCAGATCAAGGAAAAGATCCTTAAAGCTGTCAAGGAGAAAAGATCAATCACATATAAAGGGAAACCACTTAGAATCACCTAAGAATTCTCTGCAGAGACAATTAAAGCAAGAAGAGCCTGAGATAATGTATGCCATGCCCTAAAGACAAACAATTACTAACCAAGAATACCCAGCTAAATTCTCCTTCACAATGAAGGTCAAAGAAAAACCTCCCATAGCAAAGAAAAATTGAAATAATATATCTCCAACAAACCAGCCCTACAAAAGATTCTTAAAGATGTCCTACACATAGAAAAACAACAAGAGCACAACAAAGGCCAAGAAACTGTACCCATTCTGAGAATCTAAGAACCATAGGAAGAACTCAGTTGTCACAGCCCCCAAGAAGGTGGATAACATGGCCGGAAGTACTAAACACCTCTCAGTACTAACTCTCAACATTAACGGACTTAACTCTGCAATTAAGCTACATAGACTGTCTGGTTGGATTAAAAAGCAAGATTCTTCTATCTGCTGCCTTCAAGAGTCACACTTTGCCCATAAACACATTTTGAAAGTGAGAGACTGGAACAAAATCTACCAAACAAGGCCCCCCATAAAGTGGTGGGAGTTGCAATCCTAATATAAGATAAAGTAGACTTTGAATTAAAATTAGTAATAAGAGATAAAGAAGGTTGCTAAATACTAATTAAGGGATCTCTCCTTCAGAAGGATATTACAATTCTAAATATCTATTCACTAAACAATGGAGCACCCAAATTTATCCAAGAAACACTATTTTCCCTCAAATCTCACATAGATCCAAACACATTAATTGTTGGGGACTTTAACACACCACTATCCTCACTATATAGATCAATTCCGCAAAAACTCAACAAAGAAAACACAGATCAAAACAACTACAGAGGTCAACAAGATTTAACAGACATCTACTGAAAATTTTACCCAGCAGCATTAGAATACACATTTTTGTCAGCAGCACGCAGAAAATTTTCCAAAATAGACCACATTATAGGCCACAAAGCAAACTTGTGCAAATTCAGAAACATTTAAGTTATACTTTGCATTCTCTCAGACCACAAGGCAATAAAATTAGAACTCAACACCAAAAGCCACCAAAAAAATCCTGTAACACATGGAGGATCAACAACACACTTTAGAATTACCAGTGGGTCATGGAAGAGATTAGAAAGGAAATTCAAATATTCATTATATTCAACAAAAATTCAACACACAAATTACCAGCTCCTCTGGGACACAGCAAAGGCAGTACTCAGAGGCAAGTTTATATCTCCCAGTTCCTATATCAACAAGTTGGACAGATCATAAACCAACAATTCAATGAGACATCTGAACCTCTTTGAAAAAGAACGTCAAGGTAAACACGAATCCAGTAGGTGGAAAAAAAGAATTAAAATTAAATCAAAATTAAAAGAATTAGAATAAAAAACATAGAAAGAATCAGCAAAACAAAGTTGGTTCTTCAAAAAAATTAACAAAATTGACAGACCCTTAGCAAATCTTATCAGAAAAGAAGAGAACACACCCAAATAAATAAACTCAGAGATGAGAATGGAAACATCACCACAGAAACAACCAAGATTCAGAACATTATACGGGAATACTTGTCAAACCTTTATGCTAATAAGTTTGAGAACTTGACAGAAATGGACCTTTTCCTAGCAAATATTGACATGTCGAAACTAAACCAAAATGAGTTAAACCATCTTAACAGGCCCATATCAAGCATTGAAATAGAAACAGAAATAAGACACCTACCATCTAAGAAAAGCCCAGGACCAGATGGATTTACAGCAGAATTCTACAAGGCCTTCAAAGAAGAAGTTCACACCAATACTCCTCATCTCTTCAATGAAATTGAAAGAGAAAGTTCACTACCGAACACATCATAACCCTCATCCCAAAACCAGGCAGGGACTCACCAAAGAAAGAGAACTTTAGACCCATTACTTTGATGAACATTGATGCAAAACTTCTCAACAAAATTTTGGCCAACCGACTTCAACAATTCATCCAAAAAATCATACACAACGATCAAACAGGATTAATTTCAGGGATGCAAAGCTGGTTCAATATACACAAATCAATTAATATAATTCATCACATCAACAAGAACAAGGATAAGAACCACATGGTTATCTCAATAGATGCAGAAAAAGCATTTGACATGAACCAACATCCCTTTATGATGAAGGTTTTGGAAAAATTAGACTCCAGGAAACATTCCTTAATACAAAAAAGGCTGTGTATAACAAACCTACAGCCAGCATTATACTTAATGGTGAAAAACTAAAGCCATTTCCTCCTAACTCAGGAACGAGATGTCCACTGTCTCCACTTCTCTTCAATTTAGTATTAGAATGCCTAGCTACAATAATAAGACAAGATGCAAACATAAATCAGGAAAGATGAAGTAAAACTCTCCATCTTTGCAGATGACATGATCTTGTATTTAAACAATCCCATGGACTCCACTCCCAATTTACTCAAGCTGATTCAATACTTTGGCAAGTAGCAGGGTTATTATAAAATTAACCCTCAAAAAGCAATGGCTTTTCTGTATACCATCAATGAGAAAAGCATGGTTGAAAACAGGAAAGCAACTCCATTCGTAATAGCTCCGCAAAAAATAAAATACCTAGGAATTAACTTAACCAAAGAAGTGAAGGAAGGACCTCTATGATGAAAACTTCAAAAACCTGAAAAAAGAAATCAAAACAGAACTTAGAAAGTAGAAAAATCTCACATGCTCTTGGATTGTAAGGATCAACATCGTGAAAATGGCAACACTTCCCAAGGCTATCTACAAATTCATTGTGATACCTATCAATATGTGAACCTCATTCTTCAAGGAAATAGAAGAGGCAATCCAAAAATTCATATGGAAAAATAAAAGAATCGAATAGCAAAAAACGATCCTTAACAGAAAAAACAGTGCTGGAGGAATATCAATACCAAATTTGAAACTCTTCTACAAAGCCATAGAAATCAAAACAGCTTGGTACTGTCACAAGAGCAGACCTCAAGACCAATGGAATAGATTTGAAAACCCAGAAATGAATCCACACACCTATAGCCATGTAGTCTTTGATAAGGGAGCTAAAAAATAGAATGGAGGAAAGGCAGCCTCTTCAGTAAATGGTCCTGGCAAAATTAATCACTTGTAGAAAACTAAAACTAGATCCTTGTATATCACACTGCACCAGAATCAACTCCAAATGGATCAAAGACCTCGGAGTCAAAGCAGACATTCTGAAAACATTACAGGATGGAATAGGAGAAACCCTAGATCTCCTTGACGCCAGGCCAAAATTTTCTTAATAGAGACCTAGAAACACAACAAATCAATGAAAGGTTGGACAAATGGTATTACATGAAATTGCAGAGCTTCTGCATGGCAAAGGACATAGCTAGCAAGATCAATAGAAAGGCTGTGGATTGGGAGAAAATCTTCACTAGCTATACCATGGACAAGGGTCTCATATCTATTGGTCCCTGGGTTTGAATGAAGTACTTGCATTTGCTCTACTGCTTGCTTATGGTTGATGTTCTAATGTATGAGTCAAACCTTTATCCTAGTTTTTTTTGTACATTTTTATTGTAAAAATACTGTACAAAGGGGTTACAGTTACACGAGCAAGGTAATGAGTACATTTCCTATCAAGTATTGTTACCTCCTCCTTCATTTTCTCCCTACCATCCCTTTCCTTCCCCCTCCACAACTACCTCTCCCCCGCCAAATACCGAAGTTGTAAAGTTCATTTTCAACATAGTGTCTTGTACATCTCATTGTTACAATGGGTTAACCTGTATCCTTATTTAAGCATTTTGTTTTTTCCTTCCCCTCCCCAAATTAGAGAAGTGCATATACAAGATGCAGGGCCCTGACATTAAATACGTGAAAACAGGGTCATACCAAATCAGAGAAGCATACAAAGAAACCAAAAAAAAAAAATCACATGGTACATTATAAATACGTTAGAAAAAATAGCACGAAAAATATATTTGGATCCCTATCTTGGGCTTAATTTCACTTAACACCTTATATGATCATATGTACATAGCTTTTCACCTTTTCTACTTGTCCTACACATATACTACTTATTGAAAATAAGGGAAACCATGGAACCTATGTTTCTTTGGGCCTGGCTTACTTCAATTAATATAATTTTTTCCAAGTCTTTCCATTTCGTAACAAGTACTGTGATGTCATTCTTTCTGATGGAGGCATAAAATCCCATTTTGTGTGTGTGTGTTTGTGTGTGTGTGTGTGTATACATATATATAATCACATTTTCTTGATCTATTCTACTGCATTGTTGGTGGGAGTGTAAACTTGTTCAACCACTTTGGAAAGTAGTATGGAGGTTCCTCAAAAGACTCCACATAGAGCTCCCTTATGACCCAGCAATCCCACTTTTGGGCATTTACTAAAGCTATACTAAAGCTACCAGCACAACTAGGTTTATGGCAGCATTATTTACCATAGGTAAGGTATGGAATCAACCCAGATGTCCCTCAATAGATCAATGCATCATCCTGTCTTTTTGTTGGCTGATTAGAAATGGATCTCACAGAATTTTGCTGTCATTCTAGCTTGGAACCTTGATCCTCCAAATCTCAGCCTCCTGAGCAGCTAGGATAACAGGCATGAGCCACTGGCACTCACTCAAATAATTTAACTAAATTTAAGTACTCTTTTAAAAGTTTAACTTATTTTAACTAATGTATTAAAGACTATAATATGAAAAATTAGTTGTCATTTGTAATTTTGCAACTTAGTGATCTTATCTAAAACATATTTTAAAGGAATAATATATCTTTTCTTCCTTTAAGAATATTTAAAAATGGAATTAAACAAAATGTCTTGACATAAAGATAAGATTTCTTCACATTGATCCACATACCTGTGAGGGTCCTTGCACCCTTCTGAGGAGATTCATGAGGTCAAGACTTTTCATTAAAATAGCTAGAAACCATTTGCTTTTTAAAACTATGTTAACATTTATATTAATTGTACAAAATCAGTGCTGGATAAAATTGTGGACTATTAGTATGAATCAAGGCCATGACACCAAATAGAAATTCTGTTATTGCTCTCCTGTGAACCACTTTTAATTGGAAAAAGATGGGAAAACACCAGTGTTTCATACTTTTCTTGAGAAAGTATTAAATTAATTCTATTAACCCTAAACCTATGAGAAATGGGTTTTTATTATTCTATGTGATGGAATGGGAATTTCAAATTATTTCTACTATAGATTGAAACACAATGGTTTTGTCAGTAAAAAAAAAAAAAGCACTGTTCTTCAGGATACCTGTGCCTCATGCCTTTAATTATTGCTACTCAAGAAGATGAAATATAAGGATCCCAGTATAAAGCCAGCTTTGGCAGAAAAAATTGTGAGACTTTTCTTGCAAATTAATGACCAAATGTGGATCTGTATCTTAAGTGGTAGAACACCAATCTTGCCCGTAATAGTAAGAGACAGTGCCCAATCCCTGAATTCAAGCTCCATCATCATCTCACACACACACACACAAATAGAAAGTATGAGTATGATCATTTGAGTTATATGCCGAACTAGCCAGTTTTCAAGGTATATAACTTCAATTTGAAAGAATTGAAAACCAAAATTATGGTTGCTCCCACTTGACTATTTGATAGATACCTTTCTTTTAAAAAATGAAGGAAGGAACCTATCACTTCAAGGAAAAACCAGTGACAGTTTTTGTTGCCCAAGATGAAATTTAGGTTTCTAAGTGAAAGCTAAAAATTGGAGAAACTTGCAATCTACTACTATAAGCCTGACAGCTTCCCAATACTAAACAACTTTTCTGTTGAGATCAGTAGTGATATGAGCAAATGCATTTTTTGTGAGATTGTATAATGAAATGTGTCAACATTCGGAAGATCTGAGCAACTCAGTGAATCAATATTTTTGTAAATGCTTAATGCGTGATACAAGCTCATGCATGGATAAAAAGATTCATCAAAGTACAAAATAGACTGGTGGATTTTAATGCAACACAATAAATTCATTGGCATGTATTCAGATTCCATATTGCAAGTGATATTTAAGAAACTCCAGTTATCAAGTTTTGGTGCTGTATCAGTTATCTGAAAAGGCTATTAAAATATTCTTCAATTTCCCAACTACATATATTTCTGAGCCTAGATTTTCTTCCTATACTTCAGTGAAACAACATATCAAAGAGATGGAATATAGAAGCAGATAAGAGAATTCAGCTGACTTTGATTAAACTACACATAGAACAAAAAAGAGACAAAGTTGTGCTAAAGAATACTCCATTCACAATACAGTTCTGTTTGAGTTAATACGTAGTTATTGGGCATATAACTATGTTATCTTGACTTACTAGATTTATTGTGACTACTTTAAAATTTATTAAATTATTTAAATATTCTTGTTGCTATTTGTAGCAGGTAAGATATTTATACTGCAACACACAGAAATCACAGCTTTATGAAGCTCTGTATAATCTTAAAAAGTCACAAAGTATCTGTTGAGAACTTGAAGTGGCATAGATGGTTGTAGAAAAGATATAAATTAAGCATACTACAGTTCTGTTTTTGCAAACTAGTGACTCCACTGAATTAGCATGTCTTAATATGCTTATAAATAAAATGCTGTAACTATCTTCAAAGTTCTTAAGGTCATCTGACTATTTAAAAGACTACCATAAACTGAATGTTTTGTGTTATGATTGTAGACAAAGCTGGGAATAACAAACACCTAGACTTAAATTAATTACACTAACAGATTCTGGCAATATTAACAGTTTAAATCATTCCAACATAATTGATGCTGGCCTTCAGCCTTACAAATGACAAAAATGCACAGTGAATATTCTGTATAATCTTTGCACTCCTCAATTTACAAAATCTACCAGGTCAAGGTATAATTTTGTTCTAGAGCTTTTCCCCCTTGACAGTATGTCTCTATACACATTATGTTATCTATACATAATACCCAATAAAGTGTTACATTTCTGCCTATCAGTCCAGCTTCCTGGATTCTAGTGGGAAAGTGCTATGGGTCTCACATTGTTAGTATGTCTGAATTTGATTGAAATAGTTGATGGTAGCACTTCAATAGAGCTCTGACAATTTTGAAAACAAATGTTCTGATCAAAACTGTAGAGAAAAAAAAAACAGAACTACTATACTATTCTCTTGTTCGTTCTCTTCTTCCCATTTGCAAATTCAATAGCCTGTCTGTCTATCTCCGTATTAAACCAGAAACTTCATTTTAACTCTAAGATGTTAATGATTACATAATGCACCATCAAATTAACCAGGAGCTAACAAAGAGGGCTCAGAGACTATTGAATATAAAATGAATGTGCTTCTTATCAAATTCACATCATATCATGGAGCAATAGTAGTAAAACATTTAAATGATTACAAACAATACTTATCTTTATGTGAACATCAGATTTTAATGTCAACCTTATTTGCATTGAAGAAGTCCTCTTGAAGGCCCACTTTTAGGCACTAATTTGTATAACTTCATAGTGACAGCATTCTGTTTTCTATAACCTGTGCTTGTCATCAATCATCAATCTCATTTTGCCATATTTCAAGTTCATGCAGTAATTCTGAGCCAGACGAATCTAGGTTTTTCCACATTTGAATGAGCTTGGCATTTTGAGTTTTTGTAACTGGATTATATATTATGGGAAGTGAAATAACTCCACTTGCAAGTCAGCCAAAGGCTTTTGACAGATAGATGTTATGTTCCTGAGTGGAAGTCCTTCATGATGCATAAATTGGTCACACTAACCTCTCCTAGGGCTGAGAATACCATTATCTATTCCCAGAAATTTGACAGTTTCTACTGACTCTAATTGCAATGCCTGCTGCATGATAGACAATCTTTGGCATACACAATAACTTTTCATTTCAATGGAACTTCCTAGTACTGTATAATCTTTTTGAAGACATTTTAAATGACAATTAGGGATCTAAATTTAAGTCAAACTTAAACTTTGTGTAATGTAGAAATCAAAGAACTCTTTGTCAGATGATAATTGTATGTGCACAGGAAAATATCTCCTGTTTCATACACTCCTTAGCTAATGGCTGTGTTCTTTTGTTTTCCACAAAACTTGTAAAACATATTTCAATATCACATACCATGAAATGAAAATCAAACTGTCTTTAAAGTAAAGAAATTCGTCAAGGTCTGGTAGCACATACTTGTAATCCAAGCAGTTGAGAAAAGGCAGAGGCAGGAATATTCAGGGCCATTCTGGGGTATATAGTGAGTAAATTTCACGCTAGCTTGTGCTACATTTGAGTTTGCTTTCCTAATAGACCCAGGTCCTGGCTTCAATCCTGGCATCCAAAAAAGAAAACAATTTTAAAGAAATAACTATATAAGTCTTTGTATTATAATATATGTATTACCTTGCATTATCTGTATGCTGTGTGCATATACACTACATCATGTGTAAATCATGTATACTATTTATTCATAATATTCCACATATATAGAATGCTTATGTGGTCGATATACCACCTATAGCCTATGCTATATTTTATGCATATATTTAACCCATGAACAAATCATTTTGTCAGGCTTGTGGATTATGTATATCACTGCAATTTGTGGTTTAGAATGGTTCCCTGAAAAGTAACATAATCATAATATTATTCTAAATGAGAAGAGTAATTCAATATTTTTCTGAAAACATGTCTATTGCTTTTCTGACAAATCACTAATAGGCTTTTCTAACAAAACTCAAAACCTGTAAGCACATGGAGGACTGGGAGAAGAAAATGAAGAGTGCCTTAAGTACCCCACAAAGTAAACATGACTAGTTTTCAGTTTTGTAGTCAAGCTTAGACAGAAGCCAGGGTATGGACAGAGAATGCACCAAAAATTCAGACTCAAATGAAAATAATTAATCAGCTAAGGAGAGGTTAGCATTTCCCAGGAGTAGCCATACACAAGGAATATTACAAATAGAGTTTATGACATGTGATTGATGAATTACCACCTTCTTAATTATTGCAGTTAACCCTTATCAGTTTTAAGCACTGCTTTGGGGAAATTTTTTTTGAGTTCTTTTAGTCAGTAAAAATGTCAAGTGACTGAATTTGGAGAGGTAGAGGTAGAAAGGAAGAGCTGAGTTCCAATGATAAAGGAATTAATTCCTGGAACCATGGAGTCAGTAGAGTAGGGAGGTTTGCATTTCCTGCTGCATTAGAACAAAACTTCAAAGAATATCACTCATATTTTTAACCAGGTTTGTAATATACATTTCAAGTGCAAAGCCCTTATGTAAGCATATGATGATTTTCAATATGCATTGCTTCAGCCACCATCCACATCAAGTTACAGAGCATTTTCAGCAAGTAAAGGAACTTCTTTTACAACTTTCCATTTAGCAACCAAAAATAAGCACTGGTGCTATTTCTACTACTGAAGATAAGTTTGAAAAATGTACTACTTATTTTCTTAAATGTAATTTTATTTTAAATATAATGAAACAAGATGAACCCAGCAAAATAGAGGATTTAAATGATATTTGTGCTGTTAACATTTGGGATATAATGTCATAATTGTGTTGATTACTTGATTATATACTCTTATGTCTTCATTTTCTCCAGAAATTTAGTGAATAATGTCTTATATAGATAAATATGTAGGGTTATAGTTGAATTAATTGAAGTATAGAGGTGTTAAGCAAAAGGTTCATGCTTCACCTTGACTGCCAAGGTATAACAAGTATGCAGGATTTACTGTCAGATGCTGTGGTGGCTAATCATGATGCTTAACTCAATTACGTTGAGAGAGGCTTAGAACTTCAGAAAAATATGCTTCTGGCTATGTCTGAGGAGGCATTTCCAGATGTATTATCTAAGAAGAGAAGGCCTTTCCTCAGTGTGGGTAACTATCAATAGGCTCTAAATCCAGACAGAATAGAATAAGAAAGAAGAGGAATTCCAAATCTGACAGGCATTCTCTTTCTCTGCCTCGTGGCTGTCATAATGTGGCCTGCTTTGCTTACTGCACGCTCCAGACCACGGTAGACTAAAACGGCAGCCAAAATAAATACTTATTCCCTAATGTGGTTTATGTGATGTGACAAAAATCTAACATAACAAAATTGGTATCAGGAATCGGGTTGTTGTTACTTTACCAATGATGTGATCTGGAAATCTTTGGAAATGATTTGTGAGAGAACTTTGGAAAAGTGAGCCAGAGAAGCACCACAATGCTGTACACAGGTATTAGTGTGAATTTCTCTCAGAGCTCAGAAGACAAGGATGCCTGGAGAAAATTGGTCAGTTCATATGGGGTTCATGTGGTTTCAGATGGAAACTGTATGCAAGGTATTTAAGTTCTGTTGTGGTAAAGAGCTTGTCTATGTTTTGTATGTGCCCTGAGACTTTGTGGGAGGCTTAGTGTAAAGGTGATGATCTATTATGATAAAAAATTTTCAAAGCAGTCTTTGATTATGGTATGCCATAGACATTTTTCTCTGAATCCTTTTAGCCAGATTTGCAGTGAAGATCATGAGCAAAAACTAAATATGGAAATGCTTGAGGAAAAACTGCATTTTGTCCAGAAAAAAAAAAGACCTTATAAAATTGAGGCAAGAAAAAAACAGTTGCTGAAGAGATTATGAACACTAAAAAGAAGTACATCAGGACAATAGGAAACAGGTCTTGAGGCATCCTGGGATTTGGTTGAACTCTACTCATTGTAGGCTCAAAGGTATAAAGGTCTTCGCATTTCACAGACTGCTTTTAGAAGAGAGCTTGTGGGATTCCTGCTCACACTCAGGGAACACGCCCTTCATAGTCAGCCATGTCAGGACACCAAGTTACTGCTTCAGCAGATGGTATTATCATTATTAGGCTGGTTTTGCAGGTATACATTATGAAACAGTTATTGGGTCATGAAGGCTTTCACTAAGATCTCAAAGGAAGGCCATGCAATGTGTGGAATGGTCAGGATCCCTTCAGGAAATTCCTCAAAGGTCAAGATGAAGTTGTGAGAGTGAGGTCTAAACTACAGTGGAGAACCCCAGAAGTTAGAGATGCTAAAGATGACTAAGATGAGAAGAGCCAGTCAAGGAGGCTGACTCTACGCAATGCAAATGGCCAGGACATGGTGTGGGACTACCCAGGCCCATTTAAGCTCACATGAGACCATATGCCATAAGTGCTAGACATGGATGTACAGAATTTAATAGTACCCTGATGGGTTTTTGCACTGCTTTGATCTCATGTCCCCTGTATATGATTCCATTTCTCTCTTTTGGATTGGAAATGCTTACTTTGTTACTTTAAGTCTTGGAAGTATGTAATTTATTTTATTTTTATAAAGATTCATAGCTAAGACATTTCCTTGAATTACTGAAGAGTGCTACAACTGTTAAGACTGTAAGGACTCTTGGAGATTGGCTAAATGTAAAAACTATATAAACAGAAAAAAGGCATACAGTCCCTCCTCCATGATATAACCCCTGTTTTCACTGTATTAGATGTTGGTATACTTTGTGGAGGGGAAGGGCAAAAACAAATTGTTTAAATAGGGATACAGATGCACCCATTGCAACAATGAGATGTACAAGACGTTCTGTCGAAAAACGAACTTTACAACTTTGCGGGGGTGGCAGGGGGGGAAGATGGATGGAGGGGGACGTGGGGGGGGAGATGGGAAAGGTTGGGAAGGGGAAACAAAGGAGGAGGCAACAATGTTTGGAAAGAAATGTACTCATTACCCCTCTGTACGGTATTTTCACAATAAGATATATTTTAAAAGGTATACAAATTGCCAACATATAAATGTGCCCAGTATCATTAATATTAGGGAAATACAAGTCAAAACCACAATGAGGTATCTTCTTACTCCAGAAGAATAAAATTCAAATACTAGGGCTATATAAAAACAGGGAACTCTCTACACAATTGAGAGGAATGTAAATTATGCAACCATTATGGACAATAGCATAATATTCCTCAGAAAACTACTCATCCTCCCTCCTGGTGACACCTGCAGTTTAGTGCTTGGAACAAACACTGTCATAGATTATAACAAAGGGGCTAGATGCTAGTGGCTCCTGCCTGTAATCCTAAATTCTCAAGAGGCAGAGATCTGAGGATCATGGTTCAAAGCCAGACTGAGAAAGAAAGTCCGTCAGACTCTTAACTCCAATTAACCACCAGAAAACCAGAAATGGTCCTATATAGCTCAAAGTGTTAGAACACTGCGCTCAAGCCCAGAGTTCAAGCCCCATGACCAACAATAAACAAAATCAAAAATTAAAACAACATATTATATATATATATATATATATATATATATATAAAACAAAGGAGAATAACGAAGTTAACAATTTCTTACAAAGTTTTTCTCCTCTATGCATTATATACCAAAATCTAATCTAGTACACTGAGATCCTCGTTTCCAACAAGTTGATTCTGTCCCACAGGAAGGCCAAATTTCTTTCAGTCTTTGAAAAACTGGATTTCTTGCTTTTTACTTTACTTTTTTTGTTTTTGGTGGTATTAGAGTTTGAACTCAGTTCAACTTTACTTCCTTGGCTGTGCTCAACTACTTAAGCCTTGCTTCCAGTCCTGCTTTTTGCTAGTTTTGAGATGGAAGCTCATGGAATTTTCTTGATCTTAGCCAACTGAAAAGCTGAAATTACAAGTATAAGCCTCCAGACATCTATACTATTGGTTTTATAATCAACATTTTCATGAGTATGCATTAGTTGAGCAAAGGGGTTTCCTTGTCATATAATCGTGCAAGTATATAATGTATTTTGGTCATACTTGCTTCCACTATTACATTCTTTTATCCTCTTCCCTGTTTTGCTTTCTGTTTCTTTTTTACAATTTTAAATGGGTGTTCTTATTCAACTTTCATCCATGTATTATTTTTTAAATCAAATTTGCCTTCCATCATCTCCTTTCACCTTTCTCTTCACTTCTAGGTCTTCACAAACTCTATGTCTTTTTAATTCATTCCAGTCTTTTCTTCATTTTATCAGGCTTAGATCATTCATAGAAGAGGAAACATACATCTGGCTTACTACCCTTAACATGGTGGCCTCTTTCTTCATCTGGCTTACTAACCTTAACATGGTGGCCTCTGGCTCCATTCATTTTCCTGCAGATAATATAGTTTCACTCTTCTTTAGTACTCCATAATGTATGTTTACCATCTCCTTTTAATTTTTTTTGTCAGTCATGGGGCCTGAAGTCTGGGCTTGGGCACTGTCCCTCACTTCTTCAGCTAAAGGCTAGTCTTCTACCACTGGAGCCACAACTCCACTTCCAGTTTTTTCTGTTTCTGTGGTAATGAGGAATCAAACCCAGGGCCACATCCATGAGAGACAAGCACTCTACCACTGACCCACCTTCCCAGTCTCCAATCAGCTTTTATATTGCTTTCTGGTTCTTTTTAGGCTTGTTTTATGTATAAAGGTTAGAGTATGAGTTGTACTTTGCGGAGAAATTAGGAAAAGCAAAACTTCCCCAAAGAAGAAATGGTCTTGAGGAAGGTATTATTACTAGATGTAGAGCTTCCATTTTATAGAGGATGAGAGGGAAGTATAGAGAAAGATAAGAACTTGTCACTAGGAAGATTAGCTCTTCAGTGGCAAGATTGAACTCAGGGAATCTGGTGCCAGATTTTAGATTAATAGTTGGAATCAAATGAACAGGTGAAGTTCACAGTCTCAACCCCATTAAGCCTCGAAGTCACTACTGATCCAGGGATGAGAACAGATGGACTGTTAGTCCCACCAGCACTTGGGGCTGAAATTGCTTTGCTGTGTTTTATCCTGGGCTGCCCACAGCTCTAATCTTCTCACCTTTGCTCTGTTGCTTTGAAACACAGACGAGCATTTGCCCTTAAACTTCACTTTGTGATTTATAATTCAGCAAATCTGCAAGGATTGACACTCCACAAGAAATCCTAACATCTAGCTGATCTTTGATAGTATTAATTCCCTACATACTTAATTCTGGGAACTTCTAGCCCCCCAAAAGCCTGTGACCCTGCTACAAGTCAGAGACATTACCCAGAAGTCCTAACTAATCTACCATGTTGAATACCAAGATGCGGGGTGGGAGTCCTTAGGAATGTGGGTTGGCTTAGGTAAAACCCCTGTTTGAGAAGCCCTTTGCCCAAGCATTTGACCCACTGCCCCCACCATTTTCTTTCCCTGGGGTACACAAGGGAAATACAGCACTTGACTTTGGTTTATCTTCCTGCCCAAATAATTGGGCCCATTGCACTAGATAACTTTATGCCACCAAATTCCAGCCTATATATCACTGTTGGTTTTGTAATAGAGGCATAGATGGTCAAGGATAGAAAGAAAATCTTTTCATTTCCCAAAAAATAAGAAAAAGTTAAAGCTGGATTTCCAGTAATCCTAGCTACTCAGGAGGCTGAGATCTGAGGATTGCGGTTCAAAGCCAGCCTGGGAATGAAAATCCATGAGACTTTTATCTCCAATTAAGTACCAGAAAACCAGAAGTGACTCTGTGGCTCAAGTAGTAGAGTGCTAGCCTTGAGCTGAAGAGCTTAGGGAGAGTGCCCAAGCCCAGAATTCAAGCCCCACGACCAACAACAAAAAAAAAAGAAAGAAAGAAAAAGAAAGAAAGAGAGAGAGAGAAAAGAAAACTAAAGAAAAGATAAGTAGGTTTAAGAAAACTATGATCATATTAAGATACTAGAGTTCCAGATACCTAGTAGCAACCTTTAAGTTTTTAATGTGCTCTCTTTATTAGTATGTTTCATCTTCTTCTACATCCCTTTAGTCACTACAACAAACACAGAAAAGGAATAGTACAATATCACCTATGTACAGTTACGTTAATATCACTTCTAAAATGTTTCTGCTTTTCCCAAGTCAGTATAATGTAATGATAAAGAGCATAAGATGTAATTCAGCCCTGACTTCAAAGCCTGGTTTTCTTTCCATTCTCAGGATCATTACTCATCCTCTTATTGGCAGCTTCCTTTCCAATTAGTACAGCAATGACAGCACCTATTAGAGGTGAGATTTAAATGATACATCTAGAGAAATTTAGCATAACCCCCGTGACTTACTAATAACTAAATAAAAAGAATTGAGTGACAATGCCTTATATATATTTTCCCAATAATTAGCCTATGTTGCAAGCATGAGAAAATAAGTTACTATCCAAAGTACAGTTAAGAAACACATATATGACAGTTGACAAGTGTATCTGCAGCTTTTCCACATGCATATTTTTGGTTATCACTCATATTTTCCATGTAGTCAATTATATTATTCCCATTTAGGGACACTAGAAATAGAAAAAGTGACAAGGCTAGTTTAGGCCAACTAGAATGAAAGGTGTTTTGAGTGTAACTCAACTATATAGAACAACAACTAGAATGAAGCATCTACTAAGAAATGTGTATTAAATAAAAACTCAAAATGTTGAAATGATTTTCATGTAACATTAAGTTCAATCCTCACTCTAATAGGTTTCCCCAGTGATATTTCCTAGCATGAAGGGATTATTTTATCCAAAGGGAATATCTATAATTTATAATTTGCTTTAATCAATGTTTGGCCTTTAACAGATGCATGACAACTGTACTATATTATGTTCTGAATTCCAATTATTATAAGGCAGATGTCTGCCCTTTCTAACAAATCTCAGAGCTTTGTGAACTTTCACTGTAAATTACATCTTCAACTCATAAATGGCCATGTTTTATTAAGTGAACGAGTCTGTGCTGTGTATTTAATTTATTCAGCAAGCTACATAGTACTTGAGTTGGAAAAAATATCAAGCAAAGTGCACATATATTCAATTATATTTAGCATAGTGTTTTGACACTACAACACGATAACCATCAACACAAAAAATAAGAAACCTGAATTTTACCATTTAGTTATGACTGCCTTTTATCTTAGAAGATGGTACTTTTTGATGAAGATGTATTTAGCCCTATGAATAACTACAGACAAGTTCAACTATGACTCTATCCAGGTATATATTTTAAGCAAGTTAATTTTCTTGTTTCTCACTGTTCACATGAAACTTGTAAATATGAAAAATATCAACTGGCTTACTATAAAGCAATGTTATATGCCTTTGCTATGCAGAAACACAAGAAAGTTTCCTATCTAATTAACACAGGACAACCTGACAGATATAGAATTAAACCATTATGTGTATAAAGTAAAGACTATACATTCAGAGAACGGCAACCCATTAATAGCTAGAGTAGCATCTTCACAGTGTCAATTCCATGGGCTATGTCAATTTTGATACAAATCTATTGAGACAGATCTAGTTTTAGAGTAGGGTGCCAGCACTTAAATTATATCCAGTACTAGCACAAAGGCAAGACAAGACGAAAAGAAAAAAGAAAAGAAAAGAAACAAAGAAGGAAGGAAAAAGAAAGGAGCAAAGAAAGGAAGAAAGAAGGGAAGAGGGAGAGAAGGAAGGAAGGAAAGAAAAGAAAGAAAGAAAGTAAATAAGGAAGGAAGGAAGGAAGAAAAGAAAAAGAGAAGTGAGAAAATGAAGGAAGGAAGGAAGGAAGAGGAAGACAGGAAGGAAGGAGAAAAAGAAAGAAGAAAGAAGGAAGACAAGAAGAAAAGTGGAAAAAAGAAAAAAGAAAGAAGGAAAGATGGAAGAAAGGAAAGAAAGTAAAAAAAACAAAATGGAAAGAAAGAAAAAAGGAAGGAAGGACAGAAGGAAGGAAGGAAGGAAGGAAGGAAGGAAGGAAGGAATTCCACAAATAAGGAAATTAGCAAATACTCACGCACTTATTATCTAAATTTAGGCACAAGAGAAGATTTATTGAAGACCCAAATGAACTGTATCTTCAATGAAATAGTTCATAAATGCAGAAGAAATGAGATATTTAGCTCATCTCATTGGAGAAGACTTAGACTAATTCTGAAACAGAACTTATCATTTTTCTTTCCAAACTCACCTTTCTACTATTGTGTTCTTCAGTAAATGACTCTGGTAGTCACTTACTAAATGACTAAATTGTAAAGTTCGTTTTTCAACATGGTGTCTCCTACATCTCATGGTTACAATGGGTCAAACTGTATCCCTATTTAAACATTTTGTTTTTACCTTCCCCTCCCCAAATTATACTGACACCAAATACAGTGAAAACAGGGGTTATCCCATGGGGGAGGAACATACAAAGAAACAAAAAAAATCACATGATATCTTATAAATACATTAGAAACAATAGCAAAAAAGAAATAAACCACTGGTGTCCCTATCTTGGGGTTCATTTCGCTTAACTTCATCTTATCTGGTCATATGTACATAACTTTTGACCTTTTCTACTCTAGTTATTGCCAATAAGGGAAACCATGGGACCTATGTTTCTTTTGGCCTGGCTTACTTCACTTAATATAATTTTTCCAAGTCTTTCCATTTCCTAACAAATGGAGCAATGTCATGTTTCTTATGGAGGCCATCATATATATATATATATATATGTATACACGCACACACACACACATATATATATCACAATCACATTGTCTTGATCCATTCATCTACTGAAGGGCATCTGGGTTGGTTCCATATCTTAGCTACAGTAAACAATGCTGCAATAAACATAGTTGTGCTGATAGCTTTAGTATGGTCTTGTTTGTGATCATTTGGGTAAATGCCCAAAAGTGAGATTGCTGGGTCATACAGGAGCTCTATGTGGAGTCTTTTGAGGAACCTCCATACTGCTTTCCAAAGTGGTTAAACAAGTTTACACTCCTACCAACAATGCTCCTCACTAACCCATACAACAGATGAGGGTCTCATATCTAAAATATACTTGGAACTAAAAAAAATTAAATCCCCCAACAACAAATCCTTAAAGAAACAACTGCCCAATAAACAAGTGGGCTAAAGACTTAAAGAGAAACTTCTCTGAAGAGGAAATAAGAATGGCCAATACACACATGAAGAAATGCTCAACCTCTGCAGCTAAAAAAGATGTGAAAATCAAAACAGCATTGAGATTCCACCTCATTCCAGTTAAAATGGCTATAATCAAGAACTCTAATAACAACAGATACTGGAGGAGATGTGGCTAGAAGGTAACCTTACTGTACACTACATTTATAAATCTGATGTTGTCTGATGAACATTTATAACAAGTATTACTCTCACATCTCTAAGTATACCAGGCCTTCTCAGAGAGCATCTGAACAGGTTTCTGGAATCCTCACTTATATTCAGCTTTGATAGCAAAATGCAGCCAAACATAACTCTCCCCTGATGGGGACTTACAAGAATATCTCTGCCCACAGTGCCAGTCTGGGCCCCAGATTCAGAAATAATGCCAATTTGTAATCTCTCATGCCAGGTGGTTTTGTTTGTATCAACTGCATTGCACTTTTTGTGCAATCATTATTCCAGACTAAATCCACAAAAGTTCCTATTTAAATCATTTGTAAATGAGGAAACTCTTCTAATAGCTAAAGCTAAGAATTTTGTGTTTTAGAGGAGTTGGGTGAGTATGGATAACATATATCCAGGAGTTAAATGCATCAAAATTGTTCTGTCTGTGATTTATATCACTTAATTCTCAAGACTTTTATTAAAACAAGACACAGATTAGAAATAACACACAGATTTGTTAAATACATGCATGCGTGAGTGAAAAAATCAGAGAAGGAAAACGTTCATAAATCAAATCAAAGCAATGTAAAGCTATGTCGATGTAGCAACGAGGGAAGGCATTTTTAAGGTGTCATTTGAACAAGGCCCTCATAGAAAGGAAAAGTTAGCCCTGTGAACATTCAGAGAGGGACAAGAAGATGAGGCAGAATGTTGGGCTTGAAGTAGCATTGGGACCCTCAGCAGGACACGGAACATAATGGAGCATAGTACAAGTGTGCTTTCATCATACGGTAGTAATTTTGTTGTAGTAGTTTTATAGTAAGTGCACAAGAAGAACTAAAAGATTTTTTGTTACTCTTTTTTTATTTTATTGAGAAGATGCTCTGCAGAGGGGTTACAGTTACATGAAATAAGGTAATGAGTACATTTCTTATCGAGCATGGTTACCTCCTCTTTGTTTTTCCCCTATTATCCTTTCAAGTGAAGAATGCATAAATGGAACTCAGCTTCTTATTCCTTTCATATAGGAAAGGGTTCTTAAACCTAAGAAATATGGTCAGGCCCAACGGTTACCATTCACAAGAGACAGGCAGAAGCGCAACAGACAGGCAGGCAACTGAAGGTGCCCTTCCCATCTGATCACTCTGGCTTAACATCTCCAGGGCACATTCTGTCACATTATTGTATCTGTCACTCCCTTATCTCGTAAGCTTTTTGGTCCATATCTGCCAGAAGTCAGCAGAAGTCTGTACAACGATCAGGATAGAAATATTTTACTTGTAACTAACGTTCATACTTGTCTGGAAATGGACCATTTTCTCCCACATTTCCCCACTTTATTTCTGGTTTGAAATGTTCTTAGTGATCTTCTGAATTTCAATGGTGTCTGTAGTGATTTCATTTTTTATTCTTAATTTTATTAATCTACTTTTCTCTGCCTTTGCATTAATTTGGTTAAGGATCTTTAAATATTGTTTATTCTTTCAGTGGTAGTATCTCACTCTTAATTTTCACAAAATCTAAAATTATCTCTTACTTTTGTTACAATGTCAGTAGTAAAGAAACTGGCCCAAGGTTGGGAATATTGCTTAGTGGTAGAAAGCACTGGGTTCAATCTCCAGTGTTGAAACAAAGTAAACAAAAATGAAGTAAAAAGAGACTGATCAAAAGCATTTAAGAATTTTACAAAATAATCAACAAGTAGAAAATAGACTCAAAATATTTTGACTTTAACTTTTTATTTCAGTAGAACATGTTTCCACTATACACATTTTTGTATGCCTAAGAGTTTCATGGACATACTAATTATGACTAGTCTGAGGAATAGAAAAAGAGACTTAAGTAAGAAGGTAATATATCCAAATAGTTCTACCTACTAGATTTTATAGTGTTTACTGAAGAAAGACTGCTATTATTATTAAATAGTAAGCTATTTCTAGATATACATTAATTCTAGAAAATGCAAATTAAACTTTTTCATTTAAATGATTGCATTCTGGATGGCACAGGCCAATTAATTTGAACATTCTTTCTTCATCATCACCAGGCTAAACATTTGGAACAAAATTGTACACATAGACTCCTGGAAGCAGACTGACATTTACCTTAGATTCTAACTAAATACTAAATAAAGACCATTGGAACCAACAAGCAAAGGATAATTCAGTAAAAAAATGTTATAGTATTTTATTAATTAAAAGAATATCAAGATTATCTTTTACTCTGTTCTTATTAGGATTCCACTGATTTTGTATAGATCAAATACTCTAATCTTTATGATAGTGTATGATTCAGGTGTGAACAGTTTTTGTACTGTGTATTTAACATATGAGCCCAGTAATAAGAGGCAGCTCAATGTGGAAAAATAGCAAGTAAGACAACAGAATAAAAAAAGACTCATCCTGTCCTTTCAATAAAAATACATTATAGCCTGGTGCTGGTGGCTCACTCCTATAATCCTAGGTACTCAGAAGGCTGATATCTGAGGATCACTGCTCAAACCAGCCTTGGCAGGGAAGTCCATGAGACCCTTATCTCCCACTAATCACCAGAAAACCAGAAGTGGTGCTGTGGCTCAAAGTGGTAGAGTACTAGCTTTGAGTTAAAAACTTAAGGACAGTGCCTAGGCTCTGAGTTCAAGCCCCATGACCAATGAAAAATATCTGTCTATCTATCTATCTATCTATCTATCTATCTGTCTGTCTGTCTATCTATCTATCTATCCATCTATCTATCTATCTATCTATCTATCTATCTATCTATCTATCTATCTGTTATAACGATATATAAATTATTATATACATGCATTATATGCATAACTAATTACACATGTTAATAAATGTATACAATATATAAAG
The DNA here is from genome assembly GCF_000151885.1 of Dipodomys ordii. Classification (NCBI taxonomy): domain Eukaryota; kingdom Metazoa; phylum Chordata; class Mammalia; order Rodentia; family Heteromyidae; genus Dipodomys; species Dipodomys ordii. The sequence continues at coordinate 8,951,711 of NW_012267238.1, read as the reverse complement.
TATAATTGATTATATATGTGTATTAATTAAAGTATATAATTAATTAATTGATACATATGTACATATGTATCCTTATAAAAAAACTCATATGCAAATTTTTTGTCACAGCTCTGAAGCCCAAGTAAAAAGCTTAGAACAATCCAATAGAGATGGGAACAAGAAAAGATTTTAAAAAGAAACATTTCTTTTTTTTCAAGTGGAGGTAGAAAGAACACTTGCTCCTTACCTGGGTAATCTTTTTCATTGACACAACAGAGCACCAAAACAAATCCCTAAAACTTATGAGTTGTCCAATGGGAAAATGAGAGTGAAATGAACATCTGACTTACTCAGCTCCAAAACAAATCCCCTTACCTTGTGAACTGTCCAATGGGAAATACAGAGTGAGCTGAGTATCTCTTCCCCAGCCTTTCACACAGTATCTGAGAAGAGTTGGTTTGTTGCCTCACACTCAGAGCACTGAGGAAATATTCAGAATCACATAATGTGGTAGACACTATGAAAGAAGAGGGCATTGGCTCTCCAGAACCAGCATACTAACTTAACAATGAGTTATGCCTGCCAGCAACGTGAAATTCAAAGCCCTGTATACATCCCTGACTGTTAGCTATTTCAGTCTCTGTCTCTATTGACTAGTGAACACTTCATAATACCACACTACTAATTAAGACCTCATTGTAGAGAAACTTAAAAAGAAAAACAGAAGGCATGGGTGCAATAGGGATTATCTAATGGATTTAACCATCCTAAAAATATATGCAGAACATTTCACCTAATAGTATCTGAAAGCTAGGCTAGAAAGTGAACTGCTTCTTCAAATATGCAGTCATGAACAGAAGCCTATAAGAACCTTCAAGAATCAGAGGAAAAGATACTACCAAGGGGACAAAATAAATTGCCAGTAACAGATCTTAGGGAAATGACGGTGGTCAGAGCATATTATACATTATGAAGATATCACAATGAAATCTCAGATATTGTAATTAATATAAACTATTAAAGAGAAATGACTACAAAATACTCTACAAGTCTTATAAAAACTATTTTAAAGAAGCTTATGAGTTACAAGAACATATGGGGGGGCTGGGAAGGTGGCTCAGTGGTAGAGCACTTGCCTTGCATGCCTGAGGCCCTGGGTTCGATTCCCAGCACCACATAAGCAAAAAGAAAAAAGCCGGAAGTGGCGCTGTGGCTCAAGTGGTAGAGCGCTAGCCTTGAGCTGAAGAGCTGAGGGACAGTGCCCAGGCCCAGAGTTCAGGCCCCACGACCGGACCCCCCCCAAAAAAAAGAACATATGGGTGGACAAAATAACTCTATTTATGTGTGTGTTTATGTATGTATAAATAGGATCTACATAAATACAGCCAATATTGACAGATTTGATAAGAAAAGAAGGCAATGATGTAAAAATAGTAGGAGACTTTAATACTGCACTACTAAAAGATCATTGGAAAATAAATCAATAAGCAAGCAGCGGACATGAACAACACTGTAGACCACCAAATAAACTGAAAACCAAATATACATAAACTGTTTCACCCAGTAAGAAACATACTGTAAATTTTCCCCAAGAATGCATAGAATATTTTCAGGGAAGATTTCATACTAGTTCACTAAACAACTCAACAAAATAAAGATTAAAATCATACTAAACATGTTCTGGCTAAAATGGAATAAAATTAGAACTCAATAACAAAAGGAAAATAGAAAAATTAACAAATGTGTAGAAGCTAAAGTATAAACATTTGAAGAACAATGGGGCCAGTATTCAAAATGAAAATTAGACAATGTCTTTAAAAAATTAAACTAGAAATGTAAGTGGATTAAAACTTCTGAGATCCAGCAAAAACAATGAGATTAACAACAATTCCTATATAATAATAAAAATTTAAATATATAGAATTACTTTAAATTTATAAGAAAAATTCTAAACTTAGTTCAAAATAAGCATAAGAAAGGAAATAATAATGGTCAAGGAAGAAAAAAATAAAATGGAGAATGGAAAAGCAATAGAAAAAATAGTAAAAAAAAAAGCCAATGGTTTGTTTTTTTTAAAGATACACCAAATTGACCATATTTTAAGTAAATTCAGAAAAAAGACAAAAAACTCAAGATCATAAATGACAGAGAATATATTAAAACTGATGCCACAAAAAATTTAAATATAGCAAGGAATTCTTATAAACTATCATAAGTCAAGTCGTCTGATAGCCTAATAGAAATTTATATATTCATAGAAACACATAGTTGTAGGTCAGTATTTTTATAAACATAAAAGCAAACATCCTCAAGAAAGTATTAGTAATTAAAATTCAACAGCTCACTGAAAGATCATATACCATGATCAAGGGGGATTTATCTAGCATGCAAACTAGGTTACAGATGTGTCATTCACTACATTTAAAAACTTGAAGGATAACAAACATGGGACATTCAATGCTGTTTTTGATTTACATTTCTTTTATGTCCAGAAATATTGAACATTACTCCATGTGTCTATTGGACATTCTTCTTCCTCTGAGAAGTCTAAGTCATTAGCCTGTTTATTAACAGAGTTGCTGAGTGTTTGAGCATTAATCTTGAGAGCTTTAACTTTTTTGAACTCAAAATATATTTTAGATATGAGGGCCTGACTCTCTGATACATAACTGGTAAAAAAAAAATCTCCCATTGTGTCAGATTTCTACTTATCTTGTTAGCAGAAACTCTTTTTTAATATTTTTATTGTACAAATACTGTACAGAAGGGTTACATTTATATAAACAATGTAATGAGTACATTTCCTATCAAGCATTGTTATCTCCTCCTTTGTTTTTCCCCTACCATCCCTTCCCTCCCACCTCCATAACTACAATCCTCCCTCCCCCTGCCTAAATTGTAAAGTTCATTGTTCAACATAGTGTTTTGTATATCTCGTTGTTAAAATGGGTCATCCTGTATCCCTATTTAAGCATTTTGTTTTTTCCCTTCCCCTCCTCAAATTAGAGAAATGTATATGCAAGATGCAGGGCACCGACATCAAATACAGTGAAAACAGGGGTTATACCGTGGGCGAAGAAGAAACAAAGACACAAAAAATCACATGGTACATTATAAATACGTTCGAAACAATAGCAAGAAAGAAAGAAACTCTTCAGTTTGATGCAATGCCACTATTCGGTCTGATTTCTTGTGACTCTGGATTTTTATTTAGGAAGTTTCAATCTGTGCCTAGGAGCTTTAATGTTTCCTTTATACCTTCCTGTAATATTTTCATGTTATCTGGCCTTATATGTTCAACATCTCTGGGCATAAAAGAAAGGTAAATCAAAACAACATTAAGATTCCACCTCACACCTGTTAAAATGGCCATTATCAAGAAAACTAACAATAACAGATGCTGGCAGGGATGTGGCCCAAAGGGAATGCTATTGCACTGTTGGTGGAGTATAAACTTGTTCAACCACTCTTGAAAAGAATATAGAGTTTCCTCAAAAGAATAAACAAAGAGAGCTCCCTTATGGCCCAGCAATCCTAATCCTGGGCATTTATTCAATAGAACACAAACCAGGCCACACTAAATTCACCAGCACAGCCATGTTCATTGCAGCATTGCTTACCATAGCCAAGAGATAGAACCAACACAGATGCCCCACAGTGGATGAATGGACCAAGAAAATATGGTTATATATACAATGGAATCCTACTCATCCATTGGAAAGAATGATATTGTACCATTTGCATGGGAATGGAAAGACTTTGGAAAAATTATATTAAGTGAATTAAGCCAGAGCCAAAAAACATAAACTGCATACTTTCCCTCATTTGTGGGAACTAAAATATGCCTATAAATCTACAAGTAGGTCTGGGAATATGGCTTAGTGGTAGAGTACTTGCCTCACATGCATGAAGCCCTGGGTTTAATTCCTAGGTATCACATAAACAGAAAAAAGCCAGAATTGGTGCTGTGGTTCAAATGATAGACTGATAGCCTTGATCAAAAGGAACTCAGAGACAGTGCCCAGGCCCCTAATTCAAGCCCCAGGACTGGCCAAAAAAAAAACTCTACAAGTAAACACACTGAATGGTTAAAACACAAACAAAAAAAAACCACTGGAACATGAGATATTATACAGTTCTATAGACATTCGCACAGTGAGACCAAAAGGGGCTATACATAGGGACATATAACAAAGAATCAATTGCTATATTCATATAATCATATAAAATAATATTTATGAAATAAACCCCAAGAAAAAAGAAACAGGTGATTTTGTTGTTGTTGTTGCTGCTGTTTTTGTTGTCTTCCATTTGCTGTTGTCTTGTTAGTTTATTTGTTATTGGGAGTGTAAAAGGGAGGAGACACAGTAAAGGTGGAACAAAGGGTGAACAAATACAACAGTAGTACTCACTAGACACATGAGGAAAATGAACTATATATTTTGTTGCTGTGGTTGCTAGGGACAATGGGAGCGAGAGAGGGAAGGAGAGACATGGTTTATATAGTCATGTACTCACTATCTGACTCATGTAACTGTAACCCCTCTGTATATAACCTTTACAACAGCAATAAAATATATATTAAAAAAGCACATACACACAAAAAAACTACCACTAACAAAAAAGGATTATGGGTCTATCTAAATAAATACATAAAATGAACTTTCACAATCAACAAACTATAAGTATAATAACTCATAACTAGTTAAGTATATGATTTAGGTAAATAACTTCAGTTCAACCTGATATAAGCCACAGCTAACTTCAGTGGTGAAACTTGGAGAATGTTCACTTTTAGATAGAACATTGCAAGGGTGTTCATTTCACTTATATTTTTAAAATTATCTTTCAGTATTTCTACAAAAAAATTGCCTTTTAACAAGGCAATTTATAAAACCAGTGGTAAAATAAAGTCTTAGAGAAAGAAACTAGAAAAAAAAAGAATTAAAAGGCATCTAATTGCACAGGAAGAAGTAATATTGTATCTTTTGTAAATAACATCATTTTTAAAATATAGTAAGTCATTAAAGATACCAGTCAAAACTATTAGAGTTAATAAATGAGTAAAATTGCACAAATTTTACATGTAAAGCCAATTGTTGTTCTATCTATTAGCAACAAATGCAAAAAGAGACAAGAAACAAAGGATATAAAGATACCTCCTCTGAAAAGAAAGTTGATGAATGAAAGTAATGGCTGGAACACAAAGGTGCAATACCTATGTGCATGTGATCATATAAAATAATATTTATGAAAATGAGCTCTAGGAAATGGAAATAAGGTTTTATTCTTTGTTGTGGTTTTTATTTTCTTTTCTGTTTGTCTTGTTTATTCATACAACTGTCTTTGGGAGGATAAAATGGGGTACAGAAATGGAGGGACAAAGGGTGAACAAATGCAGCAATGATACTCACTAGACATTATGTTGAAATGAGCTACACAACTTGTGGGTGAGGACAGAAAGAAAACTGTGAAAGAGGCAGGGAAGGGGTGACATTGTCCAACTTATATTCTTTATCTGACTTATTTAACTTTGTATAACTCTACAGAACTTATATACCTTCTATAACTATAACCCTCTGTGCATTGCCTTTGTAATAACAATAAAAATGAATAAAATTTAAATTAATGAAAGCAAAAAGAAATGAAAAAGTAGCTAATAGATAACTAATAATTATGGTTTGGAATAATTAAAAGTAATTAATATATACATTTAATTTAAATCATTTGTTAATAAAATTAATTAGGTGAAATATTCATGCTACCCAAAGCAACCCACAGATTCAAGGAAAATCCTGTAAAAATTACAAAGACATACTTTTTCACAGAAAAAAAAAACAAACACAAAAAGTCCTCATGATCTTCAGTCGCAAATGAAACCATAGAAGGTCCTGAATATCTAGTACAATCTTTGTCAAGAAAAAATCCAGAGATAGACACATTACCTGACTTCAAAACATCCTAAAAATCTACATTAATTTAAAAAGCATGGCTGGTATAGAAATAGAATATATTGATGACTGGACTCAAATAGTCCAAAAATAAATCTATACATTTGTTGCCAACAGATCTCTGACAAATATGTCAACACATACAACAGGGGAGGAATCTTTTTATTAAGTTGTGCTGGGAAAAATGGGTTAATCACATTAAGAATGATGAAATTAGACTTTCATTGAATCCTGTATAGGAGAAAGAATTTGAAATGGATTTAAAAGTTAAATATAACACCTGAAACTTTAAAACTGCTAGAATTACAAATCTGGACAAAAACTTGTTGATATTGGTCAAGCCTGTAATGTTTGGTGATGATCTCAAAAACAACAGGAACCAAAGATTATAAATGTAATTTCATCAAACTACAAAGTTTCATCATAGCACAGCTCTTTAAAACTTTCACCTATGAATGAACATTTCGGCAAATTATTTGACCTAAAAGTTTATTTTCTCATCCAAAACATAAACATAATTATTTTAAGGATTAAACAGGAAACCATAAATGAAATGTTTGATAGTATCTGGATGGTACTAGTATCTGATGATTTTAGCTTTGAATATTGTTTACTACATCATTACTACAAGCATAAGTATGCCTAAGACATTTTATTCAAGTGGCCTCATCTGCATCAACTGTTTAAAAATAATGGCTCACGCCTGTAATCCTAGCCACTAAGGAGACTGAGATATGAGGATCAGGGCTCAAAGCCAGCTCAGGCAGGAAAGTCCGTAAGATTCTTACTTGCAATAAACACCAGAAAACTGGAAATGGCACTGTGGCTCAAGTGGTAGAGCTTTGAACTAAAGAGCTGAGGAACAGTGCCCAGGCCCAGAGTTCAAGTCCCACAACCACCACTACCAACAACAACAAGTTCAAGAGTAATTTGTGGGAGCTTTGAAATCAGGGCATCATACTGGTTAGACAAGCACTGTATCACTTGGGCCATACTCCTAAAACTTTTTATTTCAATGCCTTTTTTCAGAGATGGTCTCAAATAATTGTTCAGAATGACCTTAGACTTCATTTCTATTGCCTATGCCTCTCAAATATCTGAAATTACAGATTTGTATCATCATACCCAGGTAATGGATTGAGATGAGGTCTTGTTACTTTTTTAAAAAATTTTTCCTGAGATAGCATCAAACTGTAACCTTCCTTTTTCTCTTTTTAAATGTTATTGTTTTATTATCTTCAAATAGTTGTACAAAGGAGTTGTACCTTAACAAAGCAGTTAATGAATACAGTACATATCAATGCTTTCCATTCATCCATGCCTCCTTAACCCCCTCACCCATCCCTCTCTACCCCTTCTCCTACTTTTCTTAATTTTGTAGGATATACATTAAATTATCAACTGTATTCTCCCACCATCTACTCTTCATTTGTCTATCCTTTCCCCCTTGACCTCAACCCTTTCAAGTACCCATTTCCTAGTGTTTATTATGTTGAACTTTGACTGTGGCTTTCTAAAGAATTACACTATATGAATTTCCCCTTGAATCTACCATATTTCAATTAATACATTTATATAAACCTACATGTCATCCAGTGTGTTTACATATAACTTTATAAGCTAATTTCAACTGTAAACATTCTGATGTATACCTCCAAATTATCTTGAAGGATAGACATGTGTCACCACCCCTGGCCTGTTCAAGAGTATTTTTTTAAAGAAAAATATGTGGCATACTGACAAATGTCATCCATACGAATCACTTGAAGGTTGTGACGTGTATCCTGAAGCAGAGTTGTGAAACGTCATGTCATTTTTCCCCACATGCCATTTCGAAGGCTACTTTTTCTTATCCTCTTGGCTCCTTAGACAGACTAGATCTTCCATCCTCTGATCACTGCTATTTTTTCTTAAATTATCAGTTATTTTTTTTAATTTTCAGGTAACAAGTACATTTCTTATTAAACAGTGTTACCCCCTCTCATTTTCTGCCAGTTTTTCTCCTTAGACACCACTCTCCCCACAAGTTGTAAAGTTCATCTCCAACATAGTATCTTGTCAGTACCACTGTTGAACTGGTTCATACTTTGTCCCACCATTTCTGTGATTTCCCTTCCTCAAATCAGATAAACTTATATACAAGACAAAGAGTTTAGAAATCAAAAACAGTGATGTCAAGGAATAAACCATAGGAAAATAAAGAAAGAAAATAGAAATAACTGTAAGCAGTACAATGCAAAAAACTCTTGTTTCCATTTCTTGGAGTTCATTTTGATCAATATCATTTTATATGGTCATTTACATATATTATTTATTGAGTCACTGTGATCCTTTCCTCAGAACATCTTAGGCCTGTTCTAGTTACTACAAATGAGGGAAACCATGGAGCCAATGTTTCTTTGGGTCTGGCTTACTTTGCTTAATATAATTTTTTCCAAACCTTTCCATTTCCTTATGAATGGGGCACTGTCATTCTTTCTGAGGGAAGCACAGGATCCCACTGTGTATATACACCACATTTTCTTGATCCATTCATCTACTGAGAGGCATCTAAGTTGATTCTATATCTTAGCTACGGTAAATAATGCTGCAATGAACATGGTTGTGCTGGTGGCTTTTAGTGCAGGCTGCTTTGTGGTCATTTGGATAAATGCCCGGGAGTAGGATAGCTAGATGATAGAGGAGCTCTGTGTTTAGTCTTTTGAGGAACCTCCATACTGCTTTCCAGAGTCGTTGAACAAGCTTACACTCCCACTAACAGTGTAGTAGCATTCCCTTCTGGCCACATTCCCACCAGCATCTGTTAGTGATAGTTTTCTTGATAATAGTCATTCCATCTGGGGTGAGGTGGAATCACAATATTTTGATTTGCATTTCTTTTATGTCCAGAGATGTTGAATGCTGCTTCATGTGTCTATTGGCCATTATTACTCTTCTGAGAAGTTTCTCTTTAAGTCTTTAGCCCATTTAATAATTGGGGTGTTGTTTTTTTGAGGATTTATTTTGGGGGATTTAATTTTTTTAGCTCTAAATATATTTTTGATATGAGGGTCTTGTCTGATGCATAGCTAGTAAATATCTTCTTCCATTCTGTGGATCTTCTATTTGTCTTGCTAGCTATGTCCTTTGCCATGTAGAAACTCTTCAGTTTGATGCAATCCCATTAATCTAGCCTTTCTTTGAGCTGTGTTTCTGGATCTTTGCTTAGGAAGTTTTGAACCATTCCAAGGAGTTTAGTGTTTCCCTTTTTCCTTCCTGTAATATTTTCAGGGTATCTGGTCTTACATTAAGGTCTTTGATTCATCTAGAATTGATTCTGGTGGATGGTATTATATGAAGATATTCAGTTTTCTCCATGCATATAGACAATTCTGCCAGCACCATTCATTGAAAAGGTTGTCTTCTTTTCATCCCCTGTTTTGGGCTCCCTTATTAAAGATTAGGTGGCTATAAGTCTGTAGATTCATTTCTGTGTCTTCTATTCCATTGACCCTCAAGCCTAGTCTTCTGCCATTATCAGGCTGGTTTTATTACTACAGCTTTGTAATAGAGTTTGAAGCTTGGTATTGATATTCCTCCAGGATGGTTCTTCCTGCTAAGGATCGTTTTTGCTCTCAAAAATAAGAATTTTTGCATTTCTTTTTCTATATCATTGAGAAATGTTGGGATTTAACAGGTATTGCATTGGATTTTAGATAGCTTTGGGCAGTATTGCCACTTTCATAATGTTAATGCTTCCAATCCAGGAGCATGGGAATTCTTTCTATTTCCTTAAATGTGATTTAATTATTTCCTTTTCCAAGTTTTAAAATTTTCATCATAGAGGTCCTTCTCATCATTGGTTAATTCTTCGGTATTTTTTTGAGACTATTACAAATGGAGTTGCTTTCCTGATTTCAGACTTCTTATTTTTGCTCTTCTCATTTTTGGCATACAGAAAAGCTACTGATTTTTGTGGGTTAATTTTCTACCCTGCTACTTAATGCTAGAGTTTAGATCAGCTCAAGTAATTTAGGAGAGGAATTAGTGAGGTTGTTTAAATACAGGATCATGTCATCTGCAAAGAAGGAGAGCTTTACTTCTTCTTTGCCTTATTGCTCTAGCTAGGAATTCCAATACTGTCTTGAAGAGGGGGCAGTGCTAATTATTTGAGACAGAGGAACAGATGCTAGGAGCATCCCTCTATGAGGAGAGTCTGATCAGTTGAGAACCTCCCTGGGACAACTCCTTTCATGGATGGTCTCACTAGCAAGCAGGTAAACAGATAACAGAAAGTAGTTATATGCAAGAATCCACAGCAAGTACAATTTCTCTACATTGTTCCTTTCTTTGTGCTGGCTTCCTGTGAGCCAGTGAAAGTTCCAACTTCTTTATAGAATCATAGTAAAGCCCATGTGTCTAAGTGGGCAGGAAGTAGATCACTGAGTAAATATTTGATTGATTATCCTAGAAGCTAATCCAAGAAACATTTATTTGTCTGCAATGAGAAAGTAGACAGCACTGTAGGTAGGACTCAGGATAGAACTCATTTTATTACCATGCCAACAACTCTCATCATTCTAACACCTGCAAAGAGACAGATTCATCCTTGGAGAAAACAGGAACATTTTCATGCAGCATGTAGATGAAGAGAGTCCTCCTTAAATCCCATGATTGTGCAAGGAGCAAGTAAGCATTCAGAGCAGATATCTGTGTAAAAGTACAAGGATTTTATATCTCCAAATGATTATCTATAAACGGATTTCTGTGCAATGAATGTATTTAAGTTGTTAAAAAATGTCTGAGGAGAGGTGACAGGGTAGAGAAAATGATCAGAGCCTTAGAATTTGGTTGATAAAGACTAGTTCTTCTGAGCTAGAACCAGCCAGTAACATTTCAGTTAGATGAAATTGAGATTTTGTTGTTGTCATTAGAACACAGTGGAGTGAAGCCATCAAATTGTGTAAAATTTGGTAGTAATTTCTTTACATGTGTTAATATACATATTTTGAATATGTTCTTAAATGTTTCTAGCCACTTGAATCTTTAAGGACTTTGAAGATTATATACATAGTCCAAATGTAAATAAATTCCTTCCAAATTTTGTAAGAAAGCAGAGGAACCATTTCCAATCTAATGCATTCTTTAGCATCATGATTCCTATGCCTAGAGTGTTAGCCCTTCTAGTACTTGCCTTTAAAAAAAATAAAGTTCATTTCCTCTTTGAGTGATATTCAAGATACAGGAATCAGTTGGTGTCTGATTTTATTTTGGGGTTTCTGACTCTTAAATTTTAGTACACTTTTCAGTGATAGTCTGCAAGGCCCTGGAAAAACACATTTTAAATTAATATTGTTGTTGTTGGTGGTACTAGAGCTTGAACTCAGAGCCTAGGCACTGACCCTAGCTGTTTTGCTCAAGGCTGGTACTTGAGCTAGAGCTCCACTTTTGGTCTTTTGATGGTTAATTGGAGATAAGACTTCAATAGACTTTATAGCCTGGTTTCAAACCACAATCCTCAGATCTCAGCCTCCTGTGAGCTACTAGCATCTAAGTACAATTTCTAATTTGTACAGTTTACTACAGTAGTTGTTATTTTTAAAGGAACACCAAACTTGGCAGATGCCCTTGAGACATTTCTTAAAATCAGGTAGATTAGATTCAGCCTTAGCTCCTTGCTGCCCCCTGTTGATGTGGAAAAGCTAACGGAGTGCAGCTGGTCATTATAAAAGTCTGGCATTTCCACTGGAGTGATAGGAGTAAAACAACAACAAAAAGTGATGTCCTACTATCATGAGCACCTTATAGGATAAGAAGACAATAGTTACACCGTTTTGATAACCACATGAGATTTTATGTTCAAGCTGATCATTTGAGTATCAAAATGAGCGGGCACTAAACATTTTTATTCTCATTTGACCCTGAAAGAACATAACAGTTCACTTTAGGCAGCAAGAGTAAGCATTTGAATCTACCTGGGCTTGACTTCCTTCATATCTTTCAGAAACACAGACAAGCAATGAAGTTGACTGACAATCTCTCCCATGAACCCCTCAGAATTGTTCCATTAGGTGTTCCTTTTCCATTTCCATTTGTAATAGCTTACTGACAAAACCCTGAACTAGTTGAGTTTCTATTTCTGATATGCCATTTCTGTTCCTCCTACCATTCTCTTTCCCTAATTTCAGTCCAATAGTATGAATGATGCTAATGTCAACTTGATCATTTTTGTTATATCACTCCATTATTTTTTAAAAGCAAATAAAAGTGGAAGCTCATTACATTCTTGATTATGTTTATATTTCATATTCTGGTATTTAAAGGTTTTTTTTATAACATAGCCACAATGTATGTTTCAAGTCTAATCTCTAAGCCAGAGCTTACACTTGAATTTTGTTCATTCTATTATCTTAGTGAGAGTTCCTTAGTTTCCATTTTCACCCCAAATATTATTCCAAAATGTAATACTCATTTGAAATCACTATCTATTGTAATATTTACTGTGTACCATTCTTGATATTTTAAGTAAAATAAGTTTTATTTTGAAGATTTTATCTTTGCTGAGTTGGATAATAATTGGAGAAACTGAGGCCTAATATGTATAAAATTTCTACTAATAGCTCTAGATATTTTACTTCAAATAATACATTTAACAGGTATAATGATCCTTTTGCTTTAAACCACAAATGAAGAAAGTGACACTTAAGAGAAAACAAGTAGTTGCTGCAGTTTCTAATTTTTATAAGCAGATGTATGGGAATAAAATCAAGACCAGTCTTAATTCCAAGCCTTACCTGTAGTCCACATATGTTCAGCACAGGAACAATCACTTAATCACTTAATCTCTCTTCAGACACATTAAGTCGGATCTGTGTGGTCTTTTCACATAATTCTATCTCCATCTATGTCTATAAATAGACAGAGAAAACTACAAGTCAACTTGGGAAAAATTGCTTCAAACTTGGACCTTTTTTAAAGCTGCTCATTCAGAACAGTCAGAAAATGGAGATAACCAGAGTTCCTCTCACCTGTAGCTCTAGATGATAACTACCTCTCCTGGCAGATGTCCTTCAGGTAGCACCAATCTCTTCTCTGCCTCACTCCAATCTGTTCTATTAGGGTACCTGTACATTTGCTATACTTTCCTTATAAGAGTTTATTTTCTCTGGCCAAGAATCTCTCTCTCTCTCTTCTTTAATTACATATTCTTTTCAAATTTAATTTTGAAAATAGATGAGTATATAAAAGCACAGTTTCTTAGTCTCACAGAGATCAATTTGTTTCTCCATATTTTTTCCACTAGATCATGGGTAGATTACTTACCTAATACCTGCCTCAGTTTCTCCTCAGTGCTAGTGTTTCTAATGTGTGTGCACACATTAGAAAATATGTGAAAAAATAATATAACTGGTGGGTAATAAGTGCTCAGTAAATATTAACTCTGATTGTGATGGTTATTATTTCTTAAACTTAAGCAAGTTGAAGTTATAAGCATTAGCATTAATAGAAAAAGCTAAAATGAGCCAAATAATAATTAATGGTCTGTCTTCCAATTGAATGGATCACGCAGAGCAATCTTTTTCTCTCCCTTCTCTTATTTTTCAAGGGAGAAAAAGTCAATCAGAAGCTGCTAGAGCAGAGAAAAGCAAATCACTTTGGCACCCAAACAACAAAGCAATGTTAGTTTATTTTCTTTGTAAAAAGTCATCTGTTCGCAAACCTCTTTTATGAAATACCTGTCAAAGTCCATTTTATTGAACGTTACTCACTCCGCATTCTTTTGGCCTCAAGGTCATTCCATTATCAGTTCCTGTGTCACCTTCACTATTGGAAATGGACTGTGGGAGAAGGAAAGGAAAACACACACACACACACACACACACACACACACAACACCCTCACCAGATGAACAGCTCAGATAATAAAAGTGATTTCAACCTATGTCAAGCAGAACGTGGATCTGTCTCTGCTACGGATGTAACTAGCACTGGTGACACTTAGTCACAGATCTGCAAAAATAGCTCCCTATCCAGGGTGCCTGAAGCCAGAAAGTAGCTTTCAATCTGATTACCAAGTCTCATACAACATAACAATAATATGTCATACGTATTGCTTCTTTTTTAACCTATTTTTCAGTTTCTTTCATAAAAGAAAAAAAAGAAAGGAAGCAAACAAACAGCACTACTCACAGAAATATTCTGAATGCCTGTTCTCACTCTGAAGAGCATCCTAAGATTCTCAGCATCTTGTCTACAGTCCTGTCAGATTTTCAAAACTGTCATCTGAGGTTGTAATGGGCATGACTTAATTAACTACTTTCTCATGTAAAACATGGGGCTAGGAAGGTGGCTCAGTGGTAGAGCGCTTGCCTTGCATGCCTGAGGCCCTTGGTTCGATTCCTCAGCACCACATAAGCAAAAAGAAAAAAAAAGCAGGAAGTGGGCTGTGTCTCAAGTGGTAGAGCGCTAGCCTTGAGCTGAAGAGCTGAGGGACAGCGCCCAGGCCCAGAGTTCAGGCCCCATGACTGCCCCCCCCCCCGACAAAAAAAATGAGAGTCTCATGTAAAACATCAGGAAACTTCCTTCTAAGGGATGACCAAAACTTACAAACATATTAAAAATCAAATCTTGCTTTGTGGCACTCATCTTAAAAGAAATGGGGCCAGTTAGGTATAGTTTAATCATTCATATTTCAGTGTACACACATTCTCTCACCAAATTTGTAAACATCCTGTGATTTTTACAAACGAATCAAATAATGATGATGTCAATGCTGACCAGGAGAGATTAGGATTGTGATGGATGATAAGATGACTATGACTAAAGTGATAATGGTGATATTACGATTTAGGAAATCCAGTCAGGCTGGTGGCTTATCATCTATAATCCTATCAATTCAGGAAACTGAGATCGGAGGATCCATGTTCAAAGCCAGTTCGGGGAGACAAATCCAAAAAACTCTAATGTCCAAATAACCAGCAAAGGGCCCAAAGTGGAGGTGTGTCTCAGGGAGTAAGGTGCCAGCCTTGAACAGAAAAGCCAAGGAACAAGACCTTGATTTCAAATGAACAAACAAGTATCTCTTTCAAAAAGCCAAATGAGGAAATGGGAGCATACAAACAAATAAAGATAATACAACCAGTAAGTGTGTACCTAATATTTAAGTGCAGGTCAAACTCATATTCATCTTTAATTTTCTGTGCTGGGGATTAAACTCAGGACCTTGCATAAGCAAACTGTCATTGAGCTCAGGCTCACTTAGGCTAAGACCTATGTGTCCATATGTTTTCTACACTCTTTCATTTCTATTTATTAAACATACTTATTATCTGAAATTTTTATCATGATAATCATGTTAAAAGTCCTTGGAGAAAGAAAAGAATTGATGTATCTAGAAAGAATAACTGAATTAATTTCACAGGAAAGGTCAGGCACCAGTGCCTCATGCTACAATACTAGCTACTTAGAAGGCTGAGATGTTAGGATCCAAGTTCGAAGCCAGCCCACACAGGAAAGTCTGCAAGACTCTTATCTACAGTTAATCAACACAAAGTTTGAAGTGGAGCTGTGGCACACATGGAAGAGTGCCAGACTTGAACAAAAAAGCTAAGGAACACTAGGTACTGGTGACTCACTCCTATAATCCTAGCTATTCAGGAGGTTGAGATCTGAGGATCTGACATGGACAGGAAGGTCCATGAGACTCTTTAATTAACTACCAAAAACTAACTAACTGAAAGAACCCCCCCCCCAAAAAAAGATAAAAGAAACAACTAGAAGTGGTGCCTTATTTCAAGTGGTAGAGCACTAGCCTTGGGCACAAAAACAGGGACAGCACCAGGTTCTGAGTTCTAGTCCTAGGACTGGCAACAAAAGGAAGCAAATAAGTAAACAAACAAATAAACCCCCAAAACAACTAAGGGACAGCACACAAACCCTGAGTTCAATCACTAGTACTGGCACACACCTACATGCACACACACAGACACAGACACACACACACACACACGCGCTTTTAAAACTCTAAAATAAATTCACATGAAAGATTGAACATTCTAAGCTCCTTTTCTCTCTACCTATATGAAAGGCAAAGCCAGGTTATAGATATCGAATGTGCACATTAAGATCCCAGTGAGATCTAGGATCTATAGAAACGATCTTCAAAACAGCATGTGTGATCATCACAGGCTGAGTAATAGCAGCTGTGTGAGCAGACACTCCCTTCTTTTGAAGTTGTATCCCCCTGACCTGGTGCCAAATCTTCACTAGGAAAGAAACATATGTCCTCAGGTACAGAGAGCCCTGAAGGCCCTTCTTTCTTTCTTTTCTTTTTTAAATATGTTTTTATTTTTGCAAAAGAGGAGTAGCCTGTCAGTACAACCCAACCTGCTCACTAATTAGTGTCAAAATCAAAGGCTGACCACTATACAGTGAAAAGCCTCCTCCTTGTCATGTATCATAGCTAACAAGGTTGATGAATGATCATCCTGCCATCAAAGCACATCCTTTTTTTTTTTTAATGGCAGGTCTGTTTTGCAGTGATGATGCCATAGATCCAAAATATCTTCTACTTAATCTCCAAATTGTTCTTGGGGGAGAGAAACCAAATACCAGTGCTCATATCATCACACGACCCTGAAACTTCAATGCTTTTTAAAGCAAAACTGCCTAGGCATGCTTGCAATGTCTGCCTTCATTTAGCCTGAAAATATGCCTCGTCCATTTATTAATTATTTCAGTATCTTTGTGGTGCTGAGGATCAAACCCAGAGGCTTGCCAGACTAGGCAGAGACTATCTCAGGATCAAAGCTCTAGCTCCATTTATACATTAAAAAAAACACCTTTTCACTACTTTGTCTTGATTTAATTGTGAAAGTACTAAAGTGAGACAAAGTGTTATTTTAAAAAAGTAATCTGTAATTCTCAGTGGGATACTTCTAGAAGCTTATCCTCAACCAGCTGCTAATGACAATAAAACTGAGGGCGCTGTCCCTCAGCTCTTCAGCTCAAAGTTACTGCTCTACCACTTGAGCCACAGCTTTTTCTGCTTATGTGGTGCTGAGGAATCAAACCCAGGGCCTCATGCATACAAGGCAAGCATTTTACCACTGAGCCACCTTCCCAGTCCCCTAATTCAATTCTTGTAAAAGAATTTGGTTGGCAAGGTAAGTCACCTTATTTTTTATTTAATTTTACTGTTATTATTAAGGTCTTGTACAGAGGGGTTACAATTTCATGAGTCAGATAATGAGTACATTTCTTTTTTTTTTTTTTGAACAATGGGACCACTTCATTCACTTTCCCCGTTTTCCCCTTCAATCCCTGACCACAAGTTACATAGGTCATTTTCCACATAGAGTATTCTGAATACATGATTGCATTTGTTCACCCTTCCTTCCTACCTCTCTATAACTTCCACATGCTCCACTAAAAAAGATGAAAAAAGCCCCAAAGTTAACCCAAACACTACCACCACCACCTCCTCCTTTAGTCTCTGTGTGTGAATGTTTAGAGCCCTGTATAGGTTACCATGTCCAGTTAATCTAGCTTTCACGCATGAGGAAAAACACACACTATTTCTCTGAGCTTGACTTGCCTCACTTAAAATGATTTGTTCTAGGTCCATCCACTTCCCTAGGGTGAGATAGAATCTCAAAGTTGTTTGCTTTGCATTTTCTTTATGGGGAGGGATGTTGAACATTTCCTCATGTATTTATTTGTCATGCGTAATACTTCTTCCGACAAGTTTCTTTCTCTTAAGCTCCTTTGTTCATTTATTTATTGGCTTATGAGTTTCTTTTGTTTTGTTTTGTTTTTAGTGAAACATCATCTCATTTATTAAGTAAACATTTCAAACACCTCAAATATTTATTAAATCAAACATCTGATCATCCCCCAAAGCTCATGGTTGTCTTCCTAATGTGGAAGAAATGTAACTGGCTCTTTTCTTTTATATATATATTTTTGTAAAGATACTGTACAGAGGGGATACAGTTACACGAGTAAGGTAATGAGTACCTTTCCTATCAAGCATTGTTACCTTCTCCTTTCTTTTTCCCCTACTATCCCTTTTCTTTCCACCTCCCCCTCTACTCCCCTGCCCTGACCATATAAGATGATACTAAGCCAAATGAACCCCAAGATATGGACACAAGATTTTTTTTTCTTTGTTGCTGTTGTTTTCAGTATACTGTGTGATTTTTTGTTTCTTTTCTATGTTCTTCCCCTATGGTATAACCCCTGTTGTCACTGTATTTGATGTTGGTGCCCTGAGTCTTGTATATACATTTTTTTCTAATTTGGGGAGGGGAAGGGAAATAACAAAATGCTGAAACAAGGATATAGGTTGACATGTTGTAACAATGAGACATACAAGACACTATGTTGAGAACGAACTTTACAGCTTATGAGTTTTGAGGGGGATTGATTTCTTGAGTTCTTTGTATGTTTTTGATATTAGGCCTTTGTCAGATATAATACTGATAGAGATTTTCCCCTAGTCTGTTGGCAGTCCTTCTAGTTTACTATGTCATTTGCTATGTACAAATGTTTTATTTTGATATAATCCCATTTTCAAGTCTCTTTCCTATTTGCTGTGCCCCTGGGACTCCTCCGAAACTTCCTACCTTTGCCTGGAAGTCCTAATGTTTCTCCTACTCAATCTTGCAGTAGTTTACAGTCTGACATTGAGGTCTTTGATCAACTTTGAGTTGATATTAGTGTATGGTGACAAATAGAGGTCAAAGTGTAAATTTTTCTAAATGGATGTGCAGTTTTTCTAACTCTAATTATTGAAGAGAATATTTTTTTCTACCAAACATTTTTGTTCCATTGTATGTATCAAATAACTGTTAGTGTATTGCTTACTTTAGGGTCTTCTAGTCTATGCTATTAATCTTCAGGCTTGATTTTTTTGCCAGTACTATGCTGTTCTTGTTATTATAGCTCTGTAGTAGAGCTTGATGTCTGTGATTATGACACTACCAGCGTTGCTTTATTTTGCCTAAAACTGCTTTGGCGATCAAGATCTTTTGTCTGTTCATATGTATTTTTGTGTTGCCTTCTCTATTTTGGTGAATAATAGCATTTGGATTTTGATGGGGATTTCATTCACTTTGTAGATCATCATTGACAGCGTGGCCATTTCTATAATATTCTACATTTCTGGATGTCATCTTCAATTTGTTTTTTCAGAGTTTTTTTTAAAGTTTCAATATATTTTTTGCTAAATATTTTTGAGGTTATTGCAAATGGAATTGTTTTCCTGATTTCCCTCTTTGCGTCTACATTTTTGGTATACAGAAAGGCTACTTGAACTTTGTAGGTTTATTTTATATGCAGCTACTTTTCCAAAGTTATTGATGAGCTCCAGGAACTATGGAATTGAGTCTCTCAAGTCCTTTAGATATAAATCACTTGATATTTCTCATTTAAAATTTGAGAATATTTCCAGATACCTATGACTCACACCTGTAATCAGATCTACTCAGGAGGCTAAAATATAAGAATCAGGCTTCAAATATAGCTAAGACTAGTAACTCTGTGAAACTATTATCTCCAATAAGATACTAATATTTCAGAAAGGTAACTGTGGCTCAAATGGTAGAGTTCCAAAAAAGAACAAAACAACAACAACAACAACAAAACCAACTAAGTTATAACACTCAAGCCTCAAGTTCAAGGCCTAGTACGAAAAGAATTGTCTTCTCTGATGCAATTTAGTACAGGATAGTTCTAGTTGGATGCCTTTTGTTCATTTTTTAAAAATGTTATATGCATATGTACTTCTATTAGGTCTATTTCTCCTAGTTCACAATTGCTATACCATCAGATAAACAATATCTTCCTGGAGTTGAAAATGGCAAATAATTGAACAAGGTTTAAAATATTCACACAGCACCATATAATATTTTCTGTAGTATGATCTTTTTCAAAACTGTAGTCATTGATTTCATTAATTTAAAATGGTACAGCATTATTATTTTTCTTTGAATTTATTATTCTAAAGTGATATTTCTGGTTTTTTTCCTGTAAGCTTCGTTTAATTTTTTCTTAATTATTTAGAAATCTCATTTACTTTTAGGGGCATAAGTCCTTTTTTTATAGATTTCTCTATTGCAAATATCTACTTATACTCTATGGCTTGCTTTATAATCATTTAATAACCAAAATTTAAAATTCAAATGTAGAATAACACCAATGTTTTCCTTAGGACTAAAATTCTGTTATCTTTCATATTTTTACTACACTGAGGTTCTGAGGATCTTTTCCTTTAAAAATATTTCTACCTGAGTTGGTTTTTTTTTTCTTGTTGCTGTTATTCAACAGTCACATTTAGACCACACCAGTTATGGAAAACGTCACCTTACAGTGCTTCAATGCTGTTTCGTCAGAAACTGGGTAATTTGAAAGATGTGGATCAGATTGTGTGCTATCTAATCTAACATATCTTCCTGATCTATTAACTCTTGTAGTTATGTCACTCTATTGTTCTAGTTTCAAGGTAATTCTCATACACGGAAGTGTAAGTTTATCTTTGTTTCCCTCTAGATTTTCTTGAATCTACTCTATCTCTTTAATTTGTCACAGTAAACTAGATTAAATGATTGGATGATTTCCCATGGCAGTGTGGGTGGAAACCCAAATTCTCTAGCTTTGGGATTTCATATAAACTGGCATTTTCTACCTTTCAAAGTCTATAATTCCAATATTTATCCCTGACATCTATCTGACACTTAGCTTTCAACATCTCCAGGCATCTCTGCTCTCTGTTGCCACAATGCCTTTTCCCATGCTATTCCTTTGCCCTTTATCCCCCCTCTTTGTCTACTAATCTTTCAACTGTCATTCCAGTTATTACTTCTCCAAGGCAGCCTTTCCTAAGCAATCTGGCTCACATTCTTCCATCACACTTTTACAGACCTGTTAGTCACAACTATGGTTGACTATTTGGATTGAGTTGACAGTCCACCTTCCACATAGTTAATAACCATGTCACATTCATTAGTCTCCAACACTTAACATAGTATATAATGCATAGTAGGAATTAATTTTCTTCCTTCATTAAAAATCTATATGGAATAAAACTGTATGGAATATCAAAAGTAGTAGAACGCTAGAGGAAAATGTATAGCCTCTTAGTGTCAGACAGGTATAAGCTTAAAACTAAGTAAGAATGTCTACAATATTATGACTTCAGGAAATTATCTTTGGTAGTCCTTCTGCTCTTCTATTTCCTTATGTAACACATAATGACAACCTGACACATATGGATAATAAGTCAGTGAAAATTTTCAGAGACCAGACGTCAGATTACACCACTGCCGTCTTGATTCACTTGTTCAGTGTTCTACCTTTTGTTTAGATTCATTTCAATCTCAGTAAAAATTCTAAAAGGCCAAGGAGACTGTCCTTTGTTGGATGAGTCTGTACTTTTTCCATATCTAGTAACTCGTTTGGAGGCTGGTTTCATGATCTCATTCGTTCATCCAAGAAACTGAATGAAACTCAACAGGACACACTTGAAGAAACCCATGATGTATCACAAATAAAATTTCTTGGTATTAAAAGTAAAGAGAAAAATTTGAAAGCAGACCGGAGTAAATAATACCCTAAATAGAGGAAGCATTTCAATGGCCAGAATTTTTTCCTCAGAAACCAAAGACATGAGAACAAAAGAAGCAGAACATTTTTACGAGGGCTCAAAGAAGAGAGCTGTCCAGCCAGAATCATGTACCTTTGAAATGCTCTTCAGAAATGAAATAAAACCCAAGGCATCCTCATAGAAAGGGAAATGAAGAGAATCTTTCAGTTCATGTTGTTGTTGTTGTTCCAAATAGTGGGAGAATACAAATTAAACCATAATGTTCTATCAACTCACATTTGTCCCAACGATGAAACCTTTTATTAAACAGTGACAACAGTAAATTCTAAAGAGAATGGGAAGAAACTAAGTTACTCCTATATTTTTAATGGGAATGAGAAGGCAAATCCATTCAGTAAAACAGTTTGAGGATTGCTTTAAAAAATAATCTAAACATTTATCTTTAAAAGGATTCAACAATTGTACTCCTGTGCTTTTATGTTAGAGAAACAAAAACCTATGCTCACAGAAAAACTTCTCCACAGAGCAACCAGAATGTATAGACAATGGTATATCTGAAATGTAAACTATTACACAGCATTAAATTACTAGTTTAACTATCCAAGATTCATGCACAAATGACACAAAACTCTAGAGAATAGTGCTGAGAAAAACAGAGTCAATCAAAAGAATTCATGTAATATATCCATTTATATTATATCCTTGACATGAAAAACAACAGAAATTAAGAACATGTTAAAATTAGTATTTTCCAGTGGTTCAGATAGTTAGCTGGGCCGAAGAGGGTATGTTCTTAACAAGACACATGAGAGATACTTATGAAGAGAGAAAGTTCTATAACATTGCTGTATCCATCCTGATTGTGATATTTGCAACAGTTTTGAAGGGTGCTACTATTAAGAAAACCTGTATAAAGGAAACAAGCATCTCTTAAATGTATTTCTTATAATTGAAAGTGTATGCACGTATAGATAGAGAGAGAAAGAGAGAGAGAGATAGGGAGATAGAAATATCTAAAAGTAAAAAACTTAAGAATATTTACTTACCTCAAAATTGTGATGATAAAGATTGTCATTATATAAAGCCTTATCACTGAGTATATAGCTCTAAATATGCAAGCTATTTGTATTTTCATTTAGTTTAACAAATATGTGTCCCAAAATATTTCCTGGAGACCAGGATTATTCAAATGAGATTTTGTAATAGGGAGTTTGAATCATAAGACAAAACAGCAAATGCTATTCACAGAGCAAAGTCTGAATCCTTTCTATTTTATACTTGCCTATCAATATTTCTTGAGAAGGTATTTTGCGGAAGGTTTTTGTATGGAAGGAAGCATCAATTCTCACTCTGATGGAACTTACTCAGTTTCCTCTGTGTGTGTGTGTGTGTGTGTGTGTGTGTGTGTGTGTGTGTGTGTGTGTGTGTGTTTGGGGGAGATGTGTATGTTCTCAGGTGCTTAGGAAACATCAGTTGCATCTCTAACCCATAGTTTAACAATATGAATACCAGAAAGTTGACACATGTTGTCAAGACCAGGGTTGGCGAGGATAGGGAGGAAAAGAAATGAGGAGACAAAAGGTGGGTGAAATGTCAGGCATGGTGGCTCACTCCTGCAATCCTAGCTATTCAAGAGGCTGAGATCTGAGGATCACGGTTCAAAGCCAATCCAGGCAGGAAAGACTGTGAGACTCTTATCTCCAATAGCCTACCAGAAAACTGGAAGTGGTGCTTTGGCTTAAGTGATAGAGTGCTAACCTTGAGCTGAAGAACTAAGGGACAGTACCCAGGTGCAGAGTTCAAGCCCCATCACTACCACCACCAACAACAAAAGGTGGGTGAATATAGTAATAATATTCAGTGTATACAGGTGAAAATGGAGCCACATAACTTCAGAGGATCTATGGGGTTGGGAGAGATGGGAGGGACCGATGGAATGAGTGACGTTGATCAAGATGCATTGCGCTCATAAATTTATATGTAGAATTGAAACCCCTTTGTACAACTACTGCTACTTAAATAAAATTAAAAAGTTAAAGATTTCTTTATGGCATAATAATAGATATATGGATATATGCACAAATAAATAAATAACAAGGAATATTAATGCTGGTATTGGATACTAGCCTGGCTAGAATGTGTTCCTGAGGAAAGGTGTCACTGAAGTCAGGCATGGAAGGATGTGTAGAAGTTCACTAGGGAGCCTAAAAAAGAGGACAAGCCTTTTATTTTTGTCAGTTGTGGATCTTGAACTTGGTTTCTGGGTGCTCTCCCTGAGCTTTTTTGCTCAAGGCTTTGAGCCACAGCTCCATTTCCAGATTTTGGGAGGTTGATTAGAAATAAAAGTCTTATTGACTTTGCTGCCTGGTCTGAGTTTGAACCACGATCCTCAGATCTAAGCTTCCTGAGTAGCTAGGATCACAGATTTGAGGGCACCAGTGCCTGGCAAGACAGGCTTTTTGAGGGCAGAAAGAAGCAGATACAGTCACAGTTATTACACAAAGTCAGAGCAGGTGATCAAAGTCAAAGAGCCAGGAGGGGAGCCAGCAAGAGAATAAGGAAGAAGATAGGAAAGCCAAGTAATAAACCGAATATGGAAGAGCTTTGAAGGTCATCTCAAAAGAAGGCATTTTAAATTGATTTAGAATGCAATGTGGAGCCAATGGAGCACATGTGGGAGAGATTGGGCAGCCACTATCAAAAAAGCTATCAAAATCTTCGGGCATGATTTGTTCTTAATAAACCTGTGGTACATGAGCTGGGAAGGTGGCTCAGTGGTAGAGCACTTGCCTTGCATGCCTGAGGCCCTGGGTTCGATTCCTGAGCCCCACATAAGCAAAAAGAAAAAAATCTGGAAGTGGCACTGTGGCTCAAGTGGTAGAGCGCTAGCCTTGAGCTGAAGAGCTGAGGGACAATGCCCAGGCCCAGAGTTCAGGCCCACGACCAGACTCAAAAAACAAAAACAACAACAAAAAAAAAACCTGTGGTACTTTCAAGCTGTGATTTCCTTTGTCCTCAAAACAGTCATGGATTTTGTTGGTTGGTAATTGTCCATTGAGTCTCTAATTACTGATCTCACCCAGAGTCATTCTATAAAGACACCCCTGTGGACAGTAAGAAATGGGCTGCTGTATGGTTGTTTGTGAATGTCCTCGGTCTCCATTTCTATGTGGGTATTTTGGGGACATTTTGTTTACTGATCATAAAAAAAATACTTTAGAAGCTATCATTTTGTAATAGGTTTATTTTACCCCCATCTCTAGACTTTCTTTTGAGGGTAATGCTTTGTACAAATATCAAACCGCAAGGTTAAGTGTTTTTCTAGATGCCTTTGAACCAAGTTTCCTGAAAACTTGAAATTTTTACTCTGTATTTTTTTACTTAAGAGTCTCATCCCAAGTACTAATGTTTTGCCATAAAACATCACATTCCTTCATCTAGTCATCACTCACAGACATTTTCAGAGTGCCTCTTCGATGCTGGATTCTGTGCTACCAGCTTGTGTTACCTAAAAAGAAAATGATCTTATTTCCAAAAGGTTTAGTACATGAAAAGAAAAACCAAACAATCTGCTATGAGATGTGCTATAAGAAATTTTAGTTCAACATATTCTGGAGCACAGACTTGGCACCTGTGTTTCTGTGAGGGGTCTGGAGAGACTTTGCAGGAGGTGAAATCTCAGAGTTTGCCAGGAGAGAAGGAAGACAACAACAATTCTGTGCAGTCTGGGCATGTTGGTACAAAAGCCAAGCACCCCAGGAAGTTGGGCAGCTCGGAAATCTATAAGAAGCATCTGACTGATGAGTTGAACCTGGGAATAAGGGAGGAAGAAAGGAAACAGACTCAAGAGGAAAGTTAGGATGAGCTGTTCCAAGAAAATTACGCTCTACATTTAGTATCTTGTATATTATCCAAATGGACACAAGCAGTTATCAAGTGATTCTGATAGGAAATATGAGGAGAGTTGGGTGTTGGGCAATCACCATCCCTCTTCCTCCATTCGGTCTGTATTCTGTTCATGTCTGTCTGTCATTAGCAACCCCAGTTGACTCTCTCTCCCAAGGACAAGTTCCAGTGTCTTTGTATTCTGGTACCAGATACTTTTCCTGCAAGCTTCAGCATCCTTCTCACTGAACAGCTCTGAGCTCCTGCTGATTGTAGAGCCTGGGAGATCTTGATCTGCTGATTGATTTGATTTCATTCCACAGTAGTGCGTGCAATTTCATGCTTCCAAGTGAAAGAAATTTTCTGAAAAGTCTCCAATCTTCCCCAATTACTTAACTTTATATATTTATCCGCAGCTTCATTGGATTCTAAGTAACCCAGACTGAAGAAAAATGCTTGTCACATGAAGCTCTGGTCATCAAGATTCAGCCATTTCTTTGATTAGCACTCAGAGACAGTTAAGAACTATACTAATGAAAGAGAAAAAATTAAAACACAAATGTGTTAAATTAAGATAGAATGAAAAAATGCTTATTTCTGTGAGTGTTACATAGCTGTCTGCAAGGAAAGAAGGGGCTGATATTAGGAAGTAATAATATGGGGGAAATTACATTTGAGTACCAAAACAGCAAATGTTCCTAAAGGCTATGCTTTCGATTGGTTGATAAATGGACAGATTGCCATTGAAACTAAATGTCACATATTTTAATTAAATACAGTGATAATCAGACCACATTGGAGGATAATTTAATGAAACACCTTCCCAATTTATATTGTTTATAGTTCAAAAGCATACTTTAAGATGTACATACATGTATGTACATGTACAAACACATATAGACATGAATATATGTGTGTGGATATATCAGTGACAAAATGTTATGTAGGTAGACATGCTTTTACCTGCTGTTTATCACAGTAAACTTCTGTTCTTTAGAATATCTTGGGATTTACAGGAAAATTAGAAAGGCACAACAGATTTCCTACATATCCCATAACTAGCTCCCACCATTAATTCCATTTTAATTGTTAGAATAGTATATTTTCCCCAATGAATGAAGTTATATTGATAGATTTTTATTATCCATGTACTAAAGTCTGTACTGGGGCATTTTATATTCACTCATTATGCTCATTTTAGCTCTTTTGGCTATGAAAATTTTCAAATTAGGGAGAACTTGACAGCTTTGAGCAGTTCTGTTAGATATTTTGTACAATATTGTTCAGTTGAAAATCTGTCAGCATTCTTATTAGACAAAGTTTGGAGGAAGAATATCATAGAAGTAAAGTGCCATTTTTATTATGTTCTGTCCAGAACACATATTTACAACATTACTGATCACTGCTGAAGTTAACCTTGATCACTCAAGTGAATTATTCTGTACAGATTCATCTACATCTCAGTATTTCTCTATATAACCTCTGTCTTATCTCTACTAAAATAATCTGGAGTTCATACCAATGTCTCCAACCACATAGATCATTTCAGCCTCCTAGTTTGCTTATGTGAAACCTTTATCTGCTATCCATTTACAAGAATGATTAGTTTCAGTGGCATGAAGGGTGATGTTAATGCTTAGGATCCTGGAACCCATGGAACCTCTTCCATGGTGGACCATGACATTTAGGCTAGTTCAAATCCATGCTCTAAGACCATAGTCCCTCAAATGTAAGTCAAAATAAATCATTTCCTTTTTTCCTACATTTTAATTTGTATCAGTTAGCTATACCGAGGGATTTCATTTTGACATTCCCATATATGCACTCAATATACCTTGATGAGTCTCAACCCCTTCATCATTCTCCCTTATTCTTCCTTCCCAAACTAGTCTCAACAGACTTCCTTATTCTGCTTTCATATGTGTGCATAATGGGGTTTGACCACACACCCTCCTTCATTCCCTCCAGGTACCCATTCCCTCCTACTAGTAGCCATATCCTTGACAGGGACTATTTTACACTCCTGTGATTCAATTTTTAGCGTGTGTTAATTGTTCAAAGGAGTTTCACCATAGCATTTCACACATGCCTGTACAGAACATTAATCAGATTGACTCTCTACTGACTCTCACACTACCTTTGTTATATAACAGCTCTCAGTGATTATGTTTCCTCTAAGGGGAAAAAGAAGAATACATGGACCATTATCCCCATAGGAAAAAATGCTTTTTTTTTCCAGTTATAAGGCTTGAACAGGACCTGTGTGCTGTTCCTGAGCTTTTGTGTGTGTGGGGGGGGGGTCTGGTCGTGGGGCCTGAACTCTGGGCCTGGGCGTTGTCCCTCAGCTCTTCATCTCAAGGCTAGTGCACTACCACTTGAGCCATAGTACTATGTGGTGCTGAGGAATGGAACCCAGGGCCTCATGCATGCAAGGCAAGTGCTCTACCACTGAGCCACCTTCCCAACCCTTCCTGAGCTTTTTTGCTCAAGACTAATGTTCTACCATGTTGAGGCACAATAACACTTTCAGTTTTCTGGTGGTTATTTGGAGATAAGAGTCTCATGGACTTTCCTGACCAGGCTAGCTTCCAACCTTTTTCCTCAAATCTCAGCCTCCCGAGAAGCTAACATTACAGATGTGAGGCACAGCTCCTGACCAGAAACAACTTTCTTAATAGACTGTCATGCTTATGTAGCTTTCATACATTATGTTTCATTAATAAGTTGTATTTTACAATGCATTTTATTAATTCATTTTAATTATACAAATAAGTGATTTTTAATGTAAACTTGTTCTAAATGCATATAATACCCTTAGATGATAGTCATTTTTTTCTTAAATAAAAATGTACGTTGAAGATATTTTTTCAAGACAATAGATATAGACATGATATTCTAATGGATAAGGGTAAATTGGGCCATTTCTTATAAATAGTTTTAAGAATTATGTCCTTTTTTTCCAAATGAGGTCAAAAGACTGCAGAAAAGAGTGGTCTAGCAGAAGTTTTAAGATGACTACAGCTGCTAGATTTAGAAATGAAAACAAGACTGATGGGAAGCAAGGGAAGATGTTAAAGATTGACCATAATCTACTGCTTACAGACAAGAAGTGATATTGAATTAGGCCAGATTGTTAATAGTGAGAGATTAAGAAGTGGTAGTACTATTGTTGTATCTGTTTACCCTTTGTCCCTCCATTAATATGTCTATGTATCCCTTTACCTTCCCAAAGACATATACATAAGCAAACAAAACAAATAAAAATAATAATCAAAAGAAGAAGTGGTAGTATATAGAAATTAAGCCAACAAAATTTGCTGAAGGATTGACTATGATGTAGAAGAGAAATAGAGAAATCAAGGACAACTGGGCCTCAGCTCTAGGAAGATAAGAATGTTGATGTTCGGGAGAAGCAGGTATTGATTTGCCTTTTTTGGCTATGTTTTGGTGGTAGGAAGTAGTATGGATCAATAAACAAGTTTTTGGTTTACTAAGTTTGAAATATTATATTGTCTATCTAGACAATTTAATTTGCATTCAATACATAAATAGAAACTGAAAGGATCCCTCACGTCTATCCCAGGGGACCACACAGAGGCAGGCAGTCACAGGAGAAAGATTATTACAAGGTTTATTAGAGGAGCCATATTTGCCACAGAGAGAGAGAGAGCACAAGGCGACCTCCACTATCTAGGTAGCAGCAGGATCTGGGGGTAGGAAGTGAGGTAGATGGGAGTTCAGGTGGGTCTGGGCAGAGAGAGGGAGGGACCAGCTGTATGGCAGGAACTCCAGGGCAGGGAGGAGCTCAGGTCTGGGTGAAGCTGAGGACCAAAGGTGGGCATAATGCTTAAGAGAAACAAATAGAAAATATGAGGACACAAATATTCAAATAATCTACTTTATTGATGATCACTGAGAACACCTCAGTGATCCACTGAGCAGGTCTGCAGAGGTCTCCTCTGGAGAGTTCAGTAGGCTCTTCATTACAGCATCTTTAACCCTTTGCAAAAATCCCTGGGAGTTTTAGTGTCCTGAGCTCCTCTTGGATTCTCCTTTGATCTGGGTAAGCCACATAAAAATATGAGGTGAGGTGGCAATAGAGCTCATATTTATTTGAAGCACCCTGTCCATAGATTTACCACTCATGGTAATAGTGGCCACCACCCATAGCATAACATCCCACTACTCACTGACCCAACCTAGCAGAGACTTGCAGACTGGACGGCAGCTCCAGCTTCATTCTTATCACAGGTACACCCCTAGACCCCTCACCTCCAATGACAGTATTCTGTCAACAGAAGTATCACCCCATCATAGCCTCCTGCCTTTCAGTGGTGCCTAGTTATGCTCTTTCTAGACACAATTGGCATTTGGCCAAGGAAGGCCACAGAAAGCCATGCACACACACACCCAATTTCAGGGATGCATGTGGGATTATCTCAAGTAACACAGAGGTCTGTGACTCATCATTACACAAATATGCTGAGCCAGTTGAATCTTGGTCCTTGGGAAATGCCAGACTCAAGCTCTCCAGAAGTGAGACTGAGGAATGCCTGATTGATTCATTTACCTCAGAGTTTCCTTACAGTCTGCCTTTAGTGGTGGACCTCCAGAGATTGACCATACACTGCTTTGAAGGTCAACCTGCAATAGGAAGATGATTAAAGTGAGGTGGAATCCCTTCCCTAAGGCATGGAGTGGTTCAGACCCAGATCAGACTTAACCTGAGGAATTAGCTGCTCCATCTGCTTTCATCTGTTCTCTGTTCTTGGTTCACGGCACTCTGTGAGATCCTTTCTCATTATATTTTGTCACTGAGTTCACATATTCTACCTCACTAACTTGAAAAGGTTTTCCCTTCTTTAAAAGAGATCATGTTCCATGCCTATTTTACCTAAATCATACTTTATACTTGAAGATGAGGAGATTTTTTTAAAAAGAACTATTTCACACTAGTAGTTACTACATTTGGGCATTCTACCTGACCTAACTGGAATTAGGGTTAACACCACTTTCTCTAACTGATAGCCACTATCTTTTATTTTGTTGTTTTCAGATGACTCAACCTATCATCTTATTTCCACCTCAATTCCATATAATATCTTATTCAAAATTGCCCAGAGATACTTAGACACTTGCACAAGGACATTTAGTTACTCAGTCAACAAGCATGTCTTCATGCCTATTAATATACTAAGATCTATGCAAGCTATCAATGATGAAAGTTAAATAATGGCAGAAGTTATCCACTGCCACATTTGTCAATGGTAAAGAATACAGGTGCAGATAGAAAACAATTCAACTGTAACATGGAAAGCATCTAGCCATCCATTTATTAGTGATGTTATAAAGATCTGAGACATATGCAAAAGCACTAATCAAGTAGAAAATACTCCATAAGTGTCAATCTGTACAAAGATTTTTCGAGTAATGGCAGTTGAGGTAAGTATATTTATTCCAATTTTTTATATATCATGTTTACTCTAAAATGATTACTTTCTATCAGGAGATTACAGTCATCAGATAATTATTACAGGGTCTACTATGTTTCCTCTGTACTTTCGTATAGTAGTTAGCTCTAATTCTTTAGTTGCAAACAGTAGACACTAAGAAGAATGAGAAGAGCTCATTATGAAGGATGTTCTCATGTGGAAGCAGCTCAAGGGCAGGCAGGCAGCCAAACACTACAAAGGCAAGAGAACCAAAAGAGGGGAAGCCAGAAGGAATCCAGAGGCTTTTCCTTTCACATCTCTGCACTGGCTTCTCTCTGCACATCTGTGCCATTGTTTGCATTATCTGTATATCAACTTTCTCTATTACTTGGTGTAAATCCTGGTAAACTGCATCTGCTCTTTGCCTCTTTAATTTTAGTTTATGCTTTTGTTTTTGGTGTGTGAATTCTATTGTTGTTGTGCATGTGTGAATTCACAGTGAAAGATGAGTCAAGAATGAATTGATGCATTACAGGCTCAATTCCAAAGGTCTGAAGAATGGCCCATGATTGGCCCAATGTGGGGTCTAGCCTGCTGTAGTCTCAGTATACATGTGACTAATGAAAAAGTACTCTCATTGGAATCTCTCTTTTTTTTAAACTAATACTGACATCATAATGTAGTGCAAGGAAAATTTATGCTTTCTAAAATTTCATCAATTTATAAAATATGTTTTCTCAAAGAAAAATTGTATATAATATTACACATACCTAATCCCAGCATGTGGTAGGAGTGAGAGTTACAGACTAACCCAGGCAACATGGTAGGATCCTATCTCAAATAAATATTTACCTTGATCTGGAGGTGTTGAATTTGTCCACCATACATGAGGCCTTGAGTTTGTTCTTCAGTATCATCAAAAAAAAAGTTTTCTTCAAAGAAAGCTCTA
Source organism: Dipodomys ordii (assembly GCF_000151885.1). Classification (NCBI taxonomy): domain Eukaryota; kingdom Metazoa; phylum Chordata; class Mammalia; order Rodentia; family Heteromyidae; genus Dipodomys; species Dipodomys ordii. Next base: position 8,919,933 of record NW_012267238.1, on the reverse strand, counting down.
CTGTTGGTAAGGGGTCATTACATACTTAAAGCTTTCTCCAATGAAGTAACCCGGGAACTCTCATTGATTATGTAACTGTTGATTCTGAAAATTAACTATTGTCATTACTTAGGATACATTATTCACACAAGGGCTCTTTTTCCTTTATGCCCTGAAAAATATTTTGGGAAGATTTTCTATGCTTTTTAAACCTGTATATAAAATGAACTATGAAGTTACTTCAACTACTTTTTATTGTATCAAAATGATTTTACCAACTGAAAATTCAGGATTTTTATCCACTCATTTCGCAACCATAGGTGATTATTTTTATTGATTGGTCACGAGACTTGACCTTAGACCTTGGGTGTTGTTTCTGAGCTTTTTTCTTTATAAGAACCTATTCTATAAAGAGAAATAATTTTTAGAGGAGCAGGTGTCATCATATTAGCACAGCTGTGTTGTATCTATGGGACTTGTCCCCACAAGGTACAAATATGCACATCAATTCCCATTTTACAGATTCAGAGTTCATACATTTAACAAGTACTTTTTGAGTGTTCATTGTGTACAAGGTATAGAGCTAAGGGATGAGGAATGTCATGTTTTGTCTTATGAGTTAGCCTTCAACAGATGTGACAACAGGCTCAAGCTTGAAATTCCAAAGCCAGCCCAAGCAAAAGTTGGTGAGACCTGGTTTCCAAAGGATACTCGGCCTGGAAGTGTGTATCTTTCATCTCAGTTATTTTGGGGTAGAAATAGGAGAATCATGTTCTAAGCCTGGCTTTGCAAAAGTTGAGAACTGTAAAAAGAAAACAACACCAACTAAAAGCAAAAGGATTGGGGGTTATGGATCAAGTATTAGAGCAATAGCCTTGAATGTTCAATCCACATTATAGCCAGGAAGAAAGAAAGACTGCTACTACCTGACAGTATGCTTATTAAATAAATTATCTTATTACATACTTAGTTTCTATTTTAATAGGTATGTCAAAGAAGTCTGGGACCCATGAGACCCCCATTGTAACATCACAACTATTCTAAAAGAGTTGTGTAAGCATGAGAGGATACTGCCATAAGGGAATGAATTTGAATTGAGCTCTGAGACATGATGAGCAGTGGAGGATGAATCAGGAAGCTATCAGGAAGGAGTGGCTCAAGAGGATGACCAGTTTGGACAGTTCTCAAAAAAGAATTCAGGATAGGAAGCACCGCATATTATTAGCAGGTGAAGCAGACAGTGACTGCACCTTATAGACATAGAAGCAGTTTCAAAAATGGTCCCCATTAAGTACAATCAAACACTACCTTCCAAATCTTTCAATGAGAAGAGTAACATGGCAAATTCTTTTTTTGTGACAAAGAGGTTGGCTAAAGAGTGAGAAGAGATGGAAGGGAGACAAGAGAGACTGAGAGAAATAACTCAGAAAGGATTTTATTGGCCTCCAAAGGTGTGAATGGGAGGTAGAATAATGGAAGTAAGTAGTAACAAGCTCTCTTCCCTCTTCCCATTTGTATCTGAGGAAACAGCTCATTATAACGGCAAGGATAAGACCCAGGGCAAGGATGGCACTGGATCTTCAATCCAGGTTGCTTTCTGTTTGACTCAGGAAGAGTTTGCGATCGAGATAGTGCCCATAGAATTAGTTATTATAATTGAAAGACATGGAGGCATAGAGAAGGCAGGTGATATGTTTAATAATAGCAAACTGAGATGGAAACACAACTGCTCTCCTGGGACAGAAAATGTTGAATTCAAATTCAAAGACAAAATGTTTTGTACTGCCTCAATATTCTCCTCTCTGCTATTTTATTTACTTTACCATGAAACATTATGTATACACACTGATTCTCTATGAAAGACACACATTTTTTTTCCTTCTCAAAGAGAAATTTCTTTTCAGCTTTTAAAAGAAAAGTGTAGATGAAAGACTGAGAAAAAAATTATTTGCCCAACCACAGAATACTCAAGAGCAGGTGGATGCAGAGGCACGTACGGTATCTTTTATTTTACAGCACAAGCCAACGGTTTTATCTCTGCAGGAGTCTGCTCAGAAAAATCTCCTGATCTCTAATGAAAGCCCACCCCACTCCTGAGCCTTCTATCAGAGGAAGCTAGCAGAGGTAAAATTGCAACCTCTTGGAAGCAAAAAATGGAAATCTCAAATTCTCTCAATCTGTGCTTTTTCCTTAGAGAGTGAGAATTTGTGTTGCATGTGTGATATAATTGTTTAAGTCCTTGACTTCTTAGTTTCCTCAGCTATTAAATGAGGGCTAACATGAGCTTTCCTTAGGAAGTTAGTTAAAAACATTGACACCACCAATGATTGCATAGATGGAAGGAACGTTACCTTCAAATGCTGGTTTCTTGATAGTTTGGAAAATGATGGAGAGAAATATGATAATTTATAGATGAGTCCCAACTCCAACATAAATTCACATGCCATGAGTAACTCATGATCCATATAATTCATTACACACAACATATACAATCTTCCAGGAAAAAAGTGATTATTGAGATATGAAATGTGACCACAAATGCATCCCTTACTGTTCTCACTCCATTCTTTACAAAAAAATATCCAACTCTACTCTTTGCCAGCACTAATCCTGAAAGCCTGGGTACTGTCCTTGAGCTTTTGTGCTCCAAGCTAGTGCTCAACTACTGAGCCACTTGCTCCACTTCCAGCTTTTTGGTAGTAATTGAAGATAAGAGTCACTTTTGCTTTTCTGTCTGGGCTGGCTATAAGCTGCCATCTTCAGATCTCAGCCTCCTAACTAGCTAGGACTACAAACATGAGCCACTGGCGCTCAACCTCCACTCTTGATCAAATATTGATGGCACTGAGAAGTATGATGCCTATAAATCCAAAAGCCAACTCTTGGTCCTCTTCTTGAGCTATTCATAGCAGTTGATACTGGCTATTACTCTCTGTTCCTTGGAATATTCACTTTAATTCTCTTCTAGAGTCTTGTTTACTCTGCTCTCTCTTCACTTACTTTGTTCTCTAGTGACTCTGAATCATGCCCTAAATTTATCAAAATGGGACTATTTAGGGCTTATTCCTCATATTCATTTTATGGGTTATAACTACTGGGTATCTAGTGGGTGTCATGTGGTTTATGTAGTTTTTAATGCTATCTACACTATCCATAGCACTATGTAGTTCAGATATCTCATTTGCACTCCAGACTTGTGAATTTGATGTCACTAATTTTACCATTGACTTCTTTCTAATAGGCATCTCACAATATTTGAACTTCTTACACTCAGCACTTCAAAGGTTGGCTTATTCCACAGTGTACCTTTTCCTTATTAAACTTCAATTCTATCTTCAGAATTTATTCTCCCTCTTCCCCCTCACTATGCCTTTTCTTCATCCCGTCTCTTCCTCTTGCTCTTCCTCTTCCTGTCTCTTTCTGTCTGTCTATCTGTCTCTCTGTCTCTCTGTGTCTCTGTCTCTGTCTCTCTGTCTCTCTCTCTCTTCCTCTGTCTCTAGCTCCCCCCCAAATTTCCACATTATCCCCATCAATGATACCTTCATATAGATTTTGTCTTGATTCATGGAGAATTTCTTCCTTCAATCTATTTTGAACACAATTCTCTATAATGCACAAATTCATTATTTTAATGTTATTTATTTATTGTTATTATTATTGTTATCTTTAAGAAGTTGTACACAGGGGTATCAAGTGTTAATTTATAAGTACAAAGCACTCTGATCATTGCCACTCCTTTCATCCCCATTCTCTCAAAAGCACTTTGATAGCTGGCAAAGTGCTTCTCTACTTTCTCCAGCCTCAGAACCCATACTGAGGAGCTACCTCGTTAGCTGGAAATGCCTTCTCAGCTCAGCACACATAAGCGAATGGTATGTGTTCAGAATCACAGATGATTGTCCTGTGAGGATTCCCATGTTAATTTGATGAAAATAAAACATTTAATTAAAAAAATTAAGCAGTAACGGTCAAATGTCTTGTGGGACCTGGGTACTTACATTTCTCATACTTTCGCATTCTTCCTCATCCTTCCCGGCTCATTCTGCTCCAGCCACACAAGTGTCACTGAGCTGCCATTGCCCCAAGACTCTGAGTTCCTTTTGCTTGAGATTTCCCCAAATTTTCACATGCTTTGCTCCAGTATTGGCTTCATAGTGCCAATGAAATGCCTTAATATGGCCTGTCTAAGCCCCTCTTAGTAACTTGTCCCTAGACTGGCTACCCATTCTCTCATTCATTTTCTCCACCATGTTTTTTTAACCATTTAGGTACAACATAGTTATTTGTACATTTCTTTTATTACTGGACGTTTTTTGAGTAATGGGTGTTAGCCAGCATATGGAAGCCATACAAGTAAGTAGTTATTAAGTCAATTACTGAATTAACAATGTCTCCCTGATTCTTATAGACATCATGGATTTTATTCAATAAGCTCAACCAATGTGCTTAACCTCCTGTGAACTCCTGTGAACTACTGTGCCAAGCCTGGTTATTAGAGCTGAGGAGGTATCTACTAAGGCAGTGCACCATTTCTCTCCCAGAGCTTATAACCAGGTTGATGAATGGATGAGTATTGGTTTAGGTTCTCTTATTCTTGCCTACCACCACCACCACCAAAAATGGAGTCCTGAGAAACAATTTGCTGTAGGTAGCTTATTTGGTGAAATGACCCAAAGAATAGAGATAGAATACAGTGAAATAAAAACATAGAGAATAAAAGCTAACTGGAATAAGGCAAATTTGTTGTTCCTGTGAGTAAATGGAGCCCAAACATGCTACGGCCCACTGAAAAATGGGATAAAATGGATTTCAGAATTGCCAGGCGCTGGTGGCTCATGCCTGTAATCCTAGCTACTCAGGAGGCTAAGATCTAAGGATCATAGGTCAAAGCCAGCCCAGGCAGGAAAGTCCTTGAGATTCATATCTCCAATTAACCACCAGAAAGTTTGAAGTGACGATGTGGCTCAAATGGTAGTACGCTAGGCTTGTGCTGAATAGCTCAGGGACAGCACCTAGGCCCCAGAGTTCAAACCCCCAAATGACAAAAATAGGAAAAAAAATGGATATCAGAATCATGAATCTGAGAAGCAGAAGTGTCCATCCACCACTTCCTGTTTCCCACTGGTTAAGGGTTCTTTATGTGTGTGTTCACTCCTTCTAGCTTCCAGGGTATGTGTGAGTGAGTGTCATGAGCAAGAGAAGCCCAAAGACGGCTTTAATGTAGTTTCAGGATTATGAGGAGGGCAAGGTATATGGAATGAGTATGGCAGTATCAATAAGGTACCATGGTGGAGAACTAACTTCCATGCTGGGTCTCTTGATCCTCCTGTGGTTAGTTTTCAATTTCAAATTCTCAGAAGATGGGCTTTTAAAGTGGGTTTGAAAGATATATCTGTTTGGTGTAGTTTTTGAAAGTCTGCATTGCCCATTGGCATTTTAAAGCTGCTGAAAAGTCTGCTGTTTTTACTTTAAAGATATGCAGCCATTTTCAAAAGCTGCAAAAGCATGCAAACGTTTATTTTCTTCCTCCTTCCATGTCTATTTGAATCCCATGAAACATCACTGCAGGGAATTGGAATTGAAGGATTCAAGCAAGGAAGTGATGTGATCAAATTTTGCCTCTTAAAATATTCATCTGGAGGGCTGGGAAGTGGTAGAGTGCTTGCCTTGCATACTTGAGGCCCTGGGTTCTATTCCTCAGCACCACATAAGCAGAAAAGAAAAACCAGAAGTGGCGCTGTGGCTCAAGTGGTAGAGCACTAGCTTTGAGCTGAAGAGCTGAGGGACAGCGCCCAGGCCCAGAGTTCAGGCCCCACTACCGGACCCCCCCAAAAAAAAATTCATCTGGAGCCTAGCACCAGTGGTTCATGACTGTTAATTCTAGCTACTCAGGAAGCTGAGATCTGAAGACAGAGTTTCAGAGTTAGTGTGGGAAAGAAAGCCCAGGAAACATCTCCAATTAACCACTCCAAGGCCAGAAATGGAGCTGTGGTACAAATAGTTAAACATCAGCCTTGTTCCACAAAGGACAATACCTAGGCCCGGAGTTTGAGACCCAGTAGTAGCACAAAAAAAAAAGAAAGAAAGAAAGGAAAAAAAATATCGATCAGGTGGTAGTATGGACTCTGGAGGGAGCCCTTCCATAGGAAAACCAGGAGATGACATTTGGAGCTGTGGCAGCTTCTTTGCTTAAATGGTTGCTGTGGGAAGTAGGAGTTGGCAAGAGACATGAGCAAGGAGTCAGTGGGGATGTGAAAAACCCATTTGAGGAGATAGGTTGCTGCAATCTTATGGGTTTAGAGGGTAGAGATCAAAGCCATGGGCTCCAGTGTTTCAGACTAGGTAAGTGGTACTCTCCCATTATAGTATAATTGGCAGATAGGAAAGCAGGTAATGAGTTGTGGGTGCCTACCTAGTCAAAAGACACACTAGGGTGGGTGTTTATCTGAAAAAGAAGAAATCTCTTTTGTCTCCTCCTCCGCCTGAGAAAAAGAGTCTGTCTTCTTTGCCTTGCTCTAAGTTATTCTCATTCAAATCTTCCTGAGATCATGGCAGCTAATTCTACAAATGCCATCACCATGAGCATATGTTCCCACAGTTTTGATGGTTTTGACTACATGACTACATGAGATAGAAATGGTTCTAACTGGTAATTAGCAGAGACTGAAATAAAGTGGCTTAAATGTGGAAGAGTTATTTCCTCACATTTAAAAAAAAATCTGATTAGAATTAGCTGAGGATTTATTTATGACCTTACACATTTTCAAAAAATACTATTATTTTCCATTGTTTTACTATAGTTTTAGCAAGGACAGAAAAATAATAGAGTGGTGGACATCCTGGTATCATCATACACATTTTAGGCTGAAATAAGAGGGAAGCAAAACTATATAATATATACATTCTCTATCCAAGTCCCAATAAGAAGTAATCTTCAATGTTCTCGCTAACAATCCATCCTTCTATCTCATTGGCTAACCCAAGATAGAAGGGGGCTATAATATTTAGTGTAGACCTTTTCTGGGTTACAGTGCTACCTAGGTAATATTTTTTTGTAAGTGACATAATGAAGGTTATGTTTTTAAAAGAAAGAATTACCTAGAGAAGATTGGTTTCTGACATAGTGACTTCTACCTTTGTAGTTTTGCTCAAGGTTGACTCAAGGTCAAAATTAGTCACCATAAAAAAGTAGTTCTCCTGCCAGAGAGCTCATTCTTCCAGAATATGTGCAATGCCTTTTGTTTAGCCTTTTATACAAATGTTTCCTTGTTGTTTTTTTCTCATTTCTGTGAAATATTTGGAAATATGATCCGTTGATTTAGTTGCTGTGTCCCCTCAGGGTATGATACCACTTCTGGCTCCTTCCAGGGACTTATGAGAAGTTCAGGGCAATGCAAAGTTCTGAAAATGAGCTGTAGAGCTAGTTAAGTACAGATGATGGTACCTCACTTTTTATCCACTTCAATAGATCTTGATACAGGGCCTAAGAACATGCATTTCTCTGGGCTAGATAGTACATTATAAAACTCTGATCTAAAGGCATCCTATGAAGTACTCATTTACTGGATTTCAAGATAGTTCCTTAGTCCTAGCCTGTGTTTCTCTCAAGGTCTCTATGTTTTCCTCTACTCTGCTTCCCTGCCATCTTCCTAGCGGAGTAATTTGGCAATACATGAACTGATAAGCCTTGAATGATAAATAGGTGATAGGCTACTGAAAGCCAAGTTCATAGTTCAGACTCGTCACAAGACAGTCTTCTCAGCCTTGTCGTTGGCCTGTTTCTTGCTATAAAATGCCTTCAGGATAGCCTCCTTCACCTCCTCACCACTCTCTGTAGCCTGTCCCATGCTACTGACTCCCCTGTCAGTCCAGCTAAGTGCTACTTCTCTTTTGGGAAGTCATATTGGTCCTGGTAATAGTCCCTCTTTGCTAGGAGAACTGCTAGGTCCACACAAATCCTCCCAATGGTGTTTATGAAATAGTTCTGTTGAACCAAAAGATGTTTCTCCAGGCCAATAATTATTGTCATTAACATTTAGATAAGTTGGCCGTTCCCTAACTCTGTATTTCTCTTTGTTCCATTGCCTCATAATGGAGTGAGATAAAGAGGAATAAAGAATTTCAGACCAAATGGCCTTTGCTAATGAAGTTGACTGCTTCATTTAGGATGGTTTCTATAGACCATGAAGTCAGCATCAGCTCTGTTCCCATTACCCCATTGCCTTCATTCCTCTGGAATGGGGAGGTGGTGATCCTGAACATTTTTGATTCTCATTTAGGCTTTTGAAAAAGAAAACTTAGTCCTGCTCCTTCTCATGAGCAAGAATTGGCTCAACTGTGGTCACAATCCTACCTGCTTTCTCTATATGGCTTCCTTTTTCTTCATATTTACTCATTGTCAATCTGATCTTGAATCAGGAATCCCTAGGTGCTTTTACATTGCTTCTAGAGTATTTTAGTATCCCCCCAAGATTTCTCAAAGTCTAGGAGAAATGTCTGGATATGTATTCAATGCCAACCCCATTTGCATCTTTTCAACCAGGCCTCGATATATTACAGCCAGTGTATTCTTATCAGATAGTTCTGATCCAATGATATGCAATGAACATTGCCATCAAGAAAATGGGTCCTAGTGCTATGCATGTTAGGCACTGCAAGTTGAGAGCCAGTAGAATTGGATGCAACCATTCAGACTGAAGGAGGTTCTGCATAAGTTTTTTTTTGAGGGGGCAGTGTGTGTGACAGGAGCAGGAAAATTATGTGTGTCACTTAGAGGGCAACCTTTTATAGACATGATAGGCACCAAGTTCAGCAGGCAAAGGAGCAGGACAAAGGGACAGTGTGCTCAGCTTCTGATTGTCAGCATTACAATGGAGGAGCCCCACAGAGCATACTTCTTTGCCACTAGAACTTTCAGCTCATTGTATTCCTAATTGCTTATCTCTTGCTTTCTGTTGTAAAATAATTGAAATCTACAAAATTGAAAAAAGTGCACTTCTCTAATTGCTAACATTTTGATACATTTGTTTTAACCATCTCTTTTGTCATTGTTCTGTCTCTTTACCTCACAGCACAGAGACCCCGCAATGTACAGACAAAAAGAGTGTAAGAAAGAGTGAGATTATGAACTAATTGAAATAACTTGCAGAGTCCAGAATCAATTGATGCCCATCCTGTCAGAAACCCCTACTGTCTAATGAAGTATATGAATGGCTATGAAACTTAATTTGTATTCACAACCTGGTACACAAATGTCTCCCCACTCCGTTGGGAGTGACTAGAAATCGCTTCCAGGAAGGTGCAGTCTGTGTCTACAGGCTAGTATTCCTTATCAGCCACCTGTCCTAAAAGACAGGAGGAAGTTACATCTGCAGAGATAATTTGAGAATTTTGTTGGCCATCCAGGACATACTTACAGATGTCCTGAGATGTCCGTGTAAACTAGGGATATTCTCTCTAGTTCATAGAGCAGAATGGTCATTCACAGACCACTGTATTTTTTGTAGCCACAAGATTTTAGGTCAAGCACTAAGAGGTATGCACTAAAGGAGTAGGTTTGCTATTAATTTGTGGCACTGGGCATTCAGTCCTTTTAGACATAATTCCTCTATGTTGGTGCAGAATAGCAAACAAAATAAAACAAAGAAAAGTCCTGTTAAGGAAGTGTTTTGAACACTGTCAAGTGCTAAACTATTAATCAGGCTTCTTTTAAAAAATTCATGTACAAATCAGCAAAAAGGACTGGCTCAATGTTTTCTATTTCTTATTTTTATTTGAGTACAGTCTATAACGCCAAGCACAATGGCCAGGCCTTCACCATTTTCATGGAAATTGCCTAGTACGTCCTAGTCTTCACCCTTTCTGAAATAATTTCCCCTCTGTCATGCCCTCAATTCTGACATCTTTCTGAAGCAACACCTCCTCTAGAAAATCATCTTGGATTTTCTTTCATAAAAAGAGACTTTTCTCTCTCCTCCAAACCATGAAACCAATCTTCCCTTGACTAAGGAATATGTCTGTGTTGAAACAATCTTTCTGTATGAACTATCTTACACATGAAAGTAAATAGTAACTTGGAAGTAGTAGCTATATTTGATTTTTTGTCTTAGCCTGTACCTACACCATTGAATTGCAAATATCAAGATTACAAATGTCTTCTCAACTACCTTTTAATTTTAAGCAACAGAAACCAAATCCTAAACAGCTGAAGAAGAAGTTCTAATATAGTTCCACCTAGGGTTCATATTCTGCCTTAATTAAGGTTAGACTTTCACTGAAGGCCACAATGGCTACCAACAGCCATTAGTTTGTCACTCGACAACTAATTGGAACATTTGTCTCTAGCCAACACAGAGGAAAGTTCACTTCTAGTCAAATATGATATTTTAATCTTTAACTAGGTTAGGCCACTAAGATGAAGAGCTCATGTGAGAGGAGACAGTTGTTGACAGAGGAATGTCATGCTCTTAGAAACAGCTTTTTCAAACACAGGGGTTATTTTTATGGTTGATCTATACTTTGAGTATTGTCCAGTAGAAAACACTGCAAGAAGGAAATACCCTACTCTGCACTAGCCAGTACAAGAACTACTGCCAGACACAATGGCTGATTGCTAAGCACTTGAGACCTATGGGTGCTACTAGAGAAGAAAAATCTGTATTTTAATTCACTGTAATTAATTTAAATTTACACAGCACATGTGGCTGGCAAGTTATTCTTTCAGACAGGGCAGAAGAGTGATGGAGCCATAAATCGAAGAAGGCGATAGAATCAGAATTCCCTGAGTTACATGAGTTATAGGACGCAGAGGGGAGGAAAGGGGAAGTTTGGTTTCTTCCTGGAAGAGGTGGGCATGTGTGTTTTTATATCATTGCTACACAAAATATCCATACACCAAAACATAGGTATTACCTGGTAGCTTTAAGACAGTCTCATCTTTATGTCACATAATCTATGGGAATCTGAAATTTAAAATGATTCTCATCTGCTTAAACTTATGGTTTGGTGTAAAGACTTACAATCAGAAGGACTCAGATTCCTGGGCTTTCTTTGCCATAAACCAAATAGAAGTGAGATAGCCCATTTACTTTCCCCTTCTCTAAATCTAAGTTCCCTACCTCTACTTGCCTCCTATAGATAGTGTGACTTTTAAATGAAATATTATACATAAACTGCACAATAGTGTAGAACTGAGCATCTACTATCAGGTCATAGAAATGGTTTTTCTGTCCTCACCTCAAAAACAGCCTTTCTTCACCAAGCTCTACAATTAATAGCTTTAAAATAATACAGATTGATTTTACTAAGATAAAAATTAATAACTGATTGAAGCTGGATATCAATAGTTTACACATAGAACCTTAGCAACACAGGAGTTAAAGATATAAAAGATTATAGTTCAAAGGCAGCCCACAAAGAGCTCCATCTCCAACTAACCCAAAAAAGACACCCTGGAAGCATGGCTCAAGTGGTATAGCACCAGTGGAACAAGCATGATGAATGAGCATGCAGGTCAGTATTGCCAGTAAGAGAGAGACAGAGAGTGAGAAGGAAAAGAGAGAAAGTATTGAGTTATTGAATGAATTACTAGTTACCTCGAACCTTATTACAATGAGTAAATATATTTTATATGGAGCATCAGGACAACATGTTACTTAAATAATTTTTGAAATGGACCCTCTTTCCCAGAACTTCCTTCTTAAGGTAGGAATCAAAACAATACATGTATTTTTTATAATGTCTTTCAGATTGTTGGACTTGGGAGCTTTCAGAGCACCACAAGTGTCCTCTGATTGCAGATCCTTGCCCCCCTCACCCCCCGCCACTATCTTTGGAAACTTTTGCAAAATAAAAACAAACAAAACAAACAAAAATACCACCAACATGTCACACTGTACCTGGTGACAGCCCTTGCATTCCTGTCTTGATGGGTCTAAGTTTTGTATCATCTTCCCAGGCTGACTTTGATCTCACCAGCTCTAGGCAGCCAGAATTAAAGCTCTCCCAGTGCCTTCTTTGTTCCTCTATAGTGAGACAGATGACATGTCACTTTGCATTTGTGTCCCTAGGACATTCTGGAGAAGCCCAGTATGTGGAGAATTGTTGTGGATGGCCTGTGTCCCAGGAATAAAACAGGAACATATTCTGTCCCTCTAACCTGGCGTGATGTGGGGTATGATCATATGTTATGAGCTTCTATAACATTCTATCTCCTTATCTGCAAATCAAACAAATCTCTTTAACAATGTAAAATTTAAAGCATTCTAGAAATGTAAGATATTATTTTCATTCCATATTGTTCCTATTTTTCTTTTATTCCTTCATAAATGCTTTTGGCCTACTTGTTGTAAAGTTAATTAGGGTCGGAGGAGTGACAAAACACACAGTCCTTGTCCACTCGATTTGAGAGTCTATGATTGAACATGAAAGAGAAGATTGAGAAGACTTAAAGCAACCCAAGGCCATTAGAATGTCCTCTATGGAGAAGTAGCCGAGATCTGGAGAGATGAGTAGAAATTTGCCAGACAAATAAGAGCAGGATGGTTCTAGACAGGATGAAGAACAGTGCATTCACAGCAAATATCACTTTTATTTCACTTTGTTTAAAGAGGTGAATAAAGTGTTTTACCCATGTTAAATACAAAGCACAAAATGCCCATTTCCAATCCCAGGATTCTTTGTTCATAGTGCAATCTACTTATTTCACTTGACAACTGACAGAAGAGAAATTCAGAAACAGGGCACCAGTGTCCCCAAGGTCACCAAGGATATTAGGAGGAAAAACTAAAGTCTACTAAAGCCCAAGTCCAGTGCTTTCTTCCTTAAATCATCCTGTCTCCTACTGCCAGAAGCCAGGTGACAATTCTGCATTCCTGGTAGCAAAGCCTCCTGTTAACACCAAACACAAATGCACAACCAGTACTCCTCTGCTGGACATGGACCATTTGTCAACAGATTCTGTGTAATAGATGTTTGCTATGAAGTAGAATTTTTAAAAAATGAGATCTGGGAGTTCTTGGCATATTCCCACTTGGCACCACATTCATTTAGCCTCCCAGAACACTTAGGCTTAAGGAAAGCTTAATTAAAACCAAGTCAATGAAGCGCTCTCTGAGAAACTAATAAGACAACATAAATAAATTAAGCTTTTTCCTCTTCTCCTCTTTTGCTATTCTGCCACTCTCAACCTAACCTTTGATTTCTTTATACCATGACTATTCTTGATCACCAAGTTTTCCTCATTCCCTTGCTGCCTACAGGTTGATATGATGCTTGATATTTTGGAAAGTTAATGGTTTATATAATTATGACTTGTCATGACTGTTAGGAGGTGATGAGTTGAAATGATTGATGGACACAAAATTCGACCCTACATCAAAGTCTTTGTGCTAGAGTTAATAGTATGTGACAATGATAAGCAAGTGCCAATGGGACCTTCACAGTAGGTGGGATGCTTATAATTCTCTGTTTTTACTGCCCAGACATCCCTTTTACCCTCATTTTCCTTTGCAATCGAAATGGAGATATTGCCTGTTATGTCTGCTCACCAAAGAATTGTATAAACTCTCTATGGTAATGTTGTTTCAAAACGATGGCATCAGTAGCCATGTGGATTAGGAGAAAGTGTTGTGAACTGGTTTAGCTTGAATGCCCAGAAAGGCCTTTCCAAGCAGGGGAAGTTTTAGCAGAATTCAGTATAAAAGAAGAGTCAGCAAGGTAAATGCCTGAGGACATAGATGTTCTAAGGAGAGGAACCAGCACTACAAATTCCTCAGGGAATGTACTTAGGAGAAAAGCAGGAGTGAAAACTCTCATGCTGCTAACTGGTGTGATCACAGCACAGTGGGCAAGGAGAGAAGCAGCTGGAGAGCAGATCAGTAAACTTTTCCTTAAGAACAAAGTTGGGAATTACGGTATTACTGGAAGGCAATGGGAAGCCTCTGGGAGATAAAAGTAGGGAATTACGGTATTACTGGAAGGCAATGGGAATTCTCTGGGAGATAAAAGTAGGGAATTACGCTATTACTGGAAGGCAATGGGAAGCCTCTGGGAGATTGACCCCAACTTGGTTTCTATATGAATCTCACCAAGTTTCTTCTTCTCTCCAAATATGCTGCTTCGAAAAAAAAAAGTACCTAATGATATCAATGGTAAATTTTTATTTGTGAACTATGTTCTATAAGCTATTCTTTACTACTTGATCACAGAGAAAGAGGGAACCCATTTCTGACCATGTTGCTTACGGACCCTGACCTTAATTTTCATGATTATTTACCTCAATTCAGTTAACTCCAAGTGGGCCTACTGGGAAGGTAGAGAGATAGCAGAAGAGATGAGCAGGCATGATAGCAAAAACAAAACAAGAAACCCAGCAGTTCGAAGTTCTACTATTTTAGTTCTGTGAATCAAATAAGCTTCATCATTCTCCAAGTATTTAATTATTTTCTAATCATCAGCTATTATAATCCTTTTGGCCCTAGAAGCTTCTGTTTAAGTCCATGTCAGAGAGCCTGGGTGTCATATTACACTGTACTTACATCTCCTGGCTCTGAAGCCGAAAGTCAAGGCTGAAGCCTTCCCCATTAGCCTGTGTGCCAAGCACCCAGATAAGTATCCAGGAGGTCAGAAAACCCTTCTGGAAGCCATCGAGGCAGATGACTAGTGTTAGAGGTGGATAGCAGGTATTTTAACTCATCTCTCTTGAAATAACAGTAATAGAACAAAACGCATTTACTTTAGGTACACTCACTATGCTTTTACGTCGAATGCCTGGCAGCCGTGCCTGAAGTGGAAAAAAGTAGAGAAGGTGAGCAGGGTACATATGAGGTATAATAAGGCCCCAAATATGCTTTGTAGACACAAAGTTTTCCTTCTTCTTACTAGTAGAGAAAGAAACCAACTGACAATGCAGACATGCCAATCCCAATATAAACTTCTTGAGTGATGATCTTAAGGCAACCTATTGTTACTCTTTTACTTCCCCCTTTCTGCTTAACTCATACATATATATTTATTTGTGTGTGTATCTGTCTGTATGTGTGTGTACATGTGTGTACGTGTGTGTGTATTTCTTTTGTCTCATCATCCCTTCTCTCTTTCTCTTGGACTCCATTCAACACAGGCTTTAAAAATTTACTAGGTGCCTATTGAAAACCAGTTATTTTCTGGCTACATTAATGTTGCTGGATGACTACAGATACACAAAGGATAAAGTGAAATGTCTTAGATTTGGAGAAGTACAAGAGAAGAAGGATTAAATTTCATTGGGGATATCAAAAAAGTTTTATTCCTATACTAATTTTGACAGATAAGTTGTCCAAAGCAGACAAAGAAGTAAGTGTATAGTAGGGTTAGAAGAAAGCTAGAGAAAAGTCCAGAGTGTAAAACTTTAGAATGGATAAAAGTAAGACTCTAAACCAGTAGGTCAGAAGGTTTTCAACCATGCTAGGGAAGGTTGACTTCATTATACAGGAGGTGGAGACCCGTTAAGGAATTTTACATGTGGAATAGCATAATTAAAGCTGTGCTCCACAAATAACACCCTGTTGTATCTGGAGTGTGAAATCAAACAGGCCAGTTTGGATTTCCTTGAATTGTGGAAGTGAGCAGTGATACATATGAGTCAAGCTAGTCACATAGGAGGTGAAAGAAAGAAAACATTAAGGACGAATATATTTCAGTGATATAAAATATTTATAAAACATTGTATTTGCTTAGTTAGAAGAATCAGTGTGACCCCAGAGATGCAGTGTGATTACAAACTTTCTGACCCTAGGATTTTGGTAGAGGTTGGAGATAACCACCAAAATGGAGAATGAAGAATGAGGAAATTCTAATCAGAGAAGATAGAAATTAGGTATATCTGTGTGGCATCAATAAGCAGATTGCTCTATTGTTCTGAGACTTTGGAAATCTAGGGTGCATTTGTCATGTTTGAATAATAGACCTACAAACTCTTCCAAAGTATCATATATGTGTGTGTGTGTGTGTGTGTATGTGTGTGTGCTATATAAAATATATCATATATTTTAATGATATGTGTGTGTCTATAGTGCCACATTTGATTTCATAAAAACAGGGACTATATATGTATCTTCAAACTTTTGTCAAAATGAGGAGAGATTACCCATTGAGAGTAAAATTATAACAGAGTTAATATCTTGGATCCTTGGTTTTATCTATTCCTTCATATATTTATTTTAGTTTTTCTTTATCAGAAACTTATTTTTGTATAATTATTCTCTTCTGCCATTAATGCCCCAAAAGGGTGATTGTTAAGACCACCAGGTAGAGCAAAGAGGTAAGGATAAATACAGAGACATTTCAGTTCTAGTTCTGAAGACAAAAGAAGAAAGATAAGAGGAGGAATTAAGCCAAGTTCAGGATACTGGCTGATTTCATCAAAGAGCTTTAGCTAAAGTAGAGCCTGGGGTGAAAACACAGGAAAGAAACCCTGGACTAAGTGGCAGGAGGGGAGGGGGCCAGGGAAGATCTATTCTGTTTCTTTTATTTCCTGGATCATCAAGATGACCTGGGACAGATTGGACAGCAGGGAGATAACCATTCAGAGAGGGAAGCCACTGCATAGAAGACAGAAGAGTGAGTTCTCAGTTATATGACAAATGAAAACAACATTCTTCTGCATACCTAGGTAATAACAGGTGTAGTTTAGGTGTCACTATATAATAGGATCAAATAACAATAATGGCCTGAGTTGTTAGCAGTAGGACTACAGCAGTATAGATGAGATTGGAAGGAAGAATTCCAACTGGTCTGAGCTATGTCTGCGTAGGAAGGCTCAAGTGTCCGAGGGGCAGGATGCCCATCTTGGTGATGAAATGTTCCTAGGATGGACATGATGGACAGAATTGTAGCTACTGAGCTCTGTCATGACTGTTCTTACTATGAGAATACTGAGAGGGTCTAGGTTGCCTGGTGCTAGTCAGAACTCAGTTCATCTAATTCTCTTATTCAAATCCTAAGCGTACCAGATACCTTCTTGATTATCTCTTGACTCATCAAGTTTGCCTCCAAGAAATCACGCCATGGTCACAAGTGTGTCAGATCTTCTCAAAGCAATCATTTCTAGTAAACTTTGATGTGGTCTCTGATTACAATTTTGCTCTCTATGTAGTTGAATTCAGGGAGAAAAATTTATTGATTATTCCTCATCACAAGAGCTCTCATGTGGAGTGAGGTTTTATTTCACACACTTTTTTCCATTGCTTCTGCTATTACCTGGTCTGAGTCACCTATCAACCCTCACCTAGAGAGATGTAGCATCCTCCTGACTTCTGAGCCAAGAGAAGTGTCTAAAACTTATAGTCTGTCACAAGCAATCAAATATGAAAGACACACATTCAAAATGAATCCCAAAGGCCCATTCACCTCTGGAGCCTTCATCCTCTTACCCATTCCAACACTCTTTTCTTGAACTCATCTTTCTTGCTAGGTTGGCCACATACCTGGCTCCCATAACAGGTACCTCCCAATGGTCAATTGTCTCCCCAGGTGTCATCTTTTCTTACAGTGTCTCTTAACAAAACTGCACTTACATATTATTGTTGGACAAATACCCTATTACATATTTTGCCGAAATATTCATCACTGCTTCATGAACTACATACATACCTTCACCTTTCGATTATAGTTCAAACTTAGCAAGACAAAGTATAACACTGTATCTCTAACTCCTGGAAAAGCTTTTGGTACATAAAAATAATCCATTGCAACTAGTATAAGTCTAGGACAAGCAGAAAAGATCAAAAGCTATGTACGTTTGACCATATAAGGTGATGTTAAAGATAGGGACACAATTGATTTTTTTCTTTCTTGCTATGGTTTTTAACATATTTAAAATGTGATTTTTTTTGTTTTTTTTGTATGTTCTTCCCCCACCGTGTAACCCCATTTTCACTGTATTTTTTGTCGGTGCCCTTCATCTTGTATGTAAATTTTTCTAATTTGGGGAGGGAAAGGGAAATAAGAAATTGCTGAAGTAAGGATACAGGTTGACCCATTATAACAATGAGATGTACAAGACACTATATTGAAAATGAACTTTACAACTTGGTGAGAGGAGGGAGGAGTTGGGGAGGGGAGAGATGGTAAGAGAAAAGAAAGAAGGAGGTGACAATGCTCAATAGGAAATGTACTCATGACCTTACTCATGTGATTGTAATGCCTCTGTGCAGTATTTATACAATAAAAAAACATAAAAAAGAAAATAGCCATATGCATGATTATTGAATATATGAATGAGTGGATTGATAATGTTTGTCTTCTGATCCAATTGTAATCATCAACACATTTAAATTAGATTCTAGGACTGAGATCCTAGAATGCATCAATAAAGTATGTCTTTTGCTCTAGATTTGAAGTCAGGGTGAAGCATGATGGATTTAAGTACCAACCCTAAGACTTGCTAGTAAAAATTGAATAAATACACACACACACACACACACACACACACACACACAAACTCAAACATACACATCAGATAGCTTTACTTTGGATGATACCTTCATACCTAGTTAAAAAAAATACACCCATACACATATATCTCAGTTAGCTTTCCTTTGGATACCTCCATATCCAGCTTTGCATGACTCAATATTTTTACATCTACAATCATGCAGTCATTATACAATCATCAAAGCAAGAACTCTGTCAGAAAGTTTATTTACTGAAACACGGTATGAGACCTATAATATATCCTGAGAGAATAACTATTCCATTCAATTGACTGTCTTCTTATGTTCTTATCTTTCTCTTTTGCTTAACGAGATGAATATGTTTAACTCTCCCCTCTTTTGCTACTTCTTCCTTTATTTATTTATTCATCTTTTTTTTACTGTGTGTCTCAATGATGATAGATAACACAAAAGTCAAGGGAAGGGAAGGTGTTACGCTTTGAAACTTGGTCTAAGTTAAGTGAAGCTCCAGTTTATTCTTGGATGACTTTGCACAAAGCCATCCTCTTTTCAGTATTCTCCATTGTTTTGAGAAACAAACCAGGAGTAAACCTAGCTACTTTTCAGAGCTTTGCTAGGAATTAAAGATAATGCATGGAAAAAATCTAGCAAGTGCTCATAAGTCAGTTTAACTTCCTATCACATCCTAGCTATGTTGTGAGCATAGCTGAATAGATACAGTGTCTGTTTAGCACACAAACACAAGTCCTGATTTCAAACTCCTCTCTCTCTCTCTATATATATATATGTATATATACATATATACATATATAGAGAGAAAGAGAAATGTCTATAGATATTCTCTATATGTACACATACACATGTGTGTGTAATCAGATAGCCTGGATATATATGTGTGTGTGTGTGTGTGTGTGTGTGTGTGTACACAAATACATATTTATGCAGATACAAATACATACAAGTGCCTAAATATGTACACACACACATCCAGATCTCAAAGCTCCAGTTATTGTTGCACGAGTGTCAGATGCTTGTATGATTGGGAATACATGAAGCCAGATTGTTTTGTTTGGGGTCAAAGCCTATGGGCACCATATATGAGCTCAGGAACTTCTATAAAAAAATCACATCACTTGATTTCTCTTTGCTTCATTCTGGTATGAATAAAAGAGGAAAATTCTACACACTTCACAAATAGACACATATAGTCAAATTCTAGTTTCCTATGTACTGAAAACTATCTTCCTTAGTTTTCCCATTTAAGTTTTCCTCCTTCCTATTTTTTAGCCTTTTTCATCTATTTAATATCTCTTTGTAAAATATTACTTTCTTCTCTCATCCAGTGTTTCTTCCGTTATATGCTCTTCCATTATGGCTTTGGTCTGTGTGAATAATTCTTTATCAAATAAAGCCAGGTTACATTGTACTCTTGGGAGCAGCAGCTGAACTTTAGTATCTTCTCTTCAAATGATATTTATTAAGATCTTGTGTTCTTCAGATGACTGTTCTTAAAACTACTTCAAATATAAGAATCCCCAATTCTTTACTGAAAGAGATTGGAAGGAAATATAAGCAATAAAAGCAAAAGAAAACAGAACTGTGTTATACCAGTGACCATGTAGATCATTTTATTTAAAAGTGCTCTCTATGTGGTTGAAATATGATTTCATTAATAAATTGGGTAAAATTGATTGAGGTACTTCTGGGTCTCTTAAGCTCTGGCACTTCTACAAGGAAATAACAAGGCAAATCTTTTTGTTGATTGCTTTCTTTTGTTTTGCTTGGAGATGAGTTCTGGCTATATAACACAAACAGACCTCCCATTCCCAACCTTACCTCTGCTTCTGGGCTTCTAGGATTTCAGGCCAAGTCTATAATCTGGAGCTAATTCCCTCTCCCTCCCTCTGCAAGCAGGCTTTCCTCTCCAAGCTGAGTTGCTTGAAACTGGGGAGGAGTGATGCAGTCAATTCTTTCCTTTCTGTTATCTTCAAGGATTATTTTATTATCATGCAGACATTTTCTACTATGATTTTTCCCCTAGTTTTCTTAGCTGCCATGAAGGTAGATTGGTTTGTGGACAGATGTTCCATTTGATATTTCTGGGGGAGACAATAACTGAAAGATAGCATTCTGCCACCATAATGTTCTACTCACCCTCAACTCAGTCTCCCCATCTGGACTGTTATAAACACACAGAGGTGATATCCACCTAGAAAGACATCTAATTGCTCTTAAAGAAACGCATCAACACAGTGAGTTCATTGCCTCCCGCAAGGCCAGTTCCTCTTTTAAATCAAAGCATCACCACTTTCCAAATCTGGCTACTGTTAGTCTTTTATCATGACCTATGAATTATTTCAATTTTCACTAGTTTTCAGGAGATCGGGTCTGGATTAGACAAGTCTTCCCCCCCCCCTGGTTTTAGGGCTTGAACTCAGGGCCTGGGATCCTGAGTGTATTTGCTCAAATGGTAGAGCCATTTGAGCAAAGCTCTACTGCCAGCTATTCTTGTGATTAATTAAAGATAAGACTCTCATGAACTTTCCTGCCCTGAATATCTAGGATTACAGGTATGAGCCACTGGTGCCCAGGTCAGAAAAGCAGAAAAGTCTTTTTTTTTTTTTTTGCCAGTCCTGGGGCCTGAACTCTGGGCCTGGGCACTGTCCCTTAGCTCTTCAGCTCAAGGCTAGTGCTCTACCACTTGAGCCACAGCATCACTTCCAGCTTTTTCTGCTTATGTGGTGCTGAGGAATCAAACCCAGGGCCTCATGCATGTAAGGCAAGCACTCTGCCACTGAGTCACCTTCCCACCTTCCCAGCCCTAGAAAAGTCTTTTAATGCCTAGCTTTCTAGGTAGGCATTCTAAGAATTCTTAAAGCTTAAATGATCAAGTATGGATTATTTCTTAATTGTTATTTAAGAAGGAAGCCAGTATGAATAAGTCCTTAGGAAAGAAGATCTAGTTGCAAAATAAACACTGCCTATATTCTTTTATTAACTCTTTGTTAAATGATTTTTCTAATATAACACTGCGTTAATTAAGAGATATAATCTTGTTCTTGCACTGGTCAGTTTTATATTCCTATACTTACATACTTAAGGCTGAGTACTTTGTTAGTAAGAAAGGTTTTTGTCCCTCCCCCTCAATATTGCCACACTGCTGAACAAGCTTCTAACTGAATTCTTCAGGTACAAGCCACATTTAAGCCATAGCAATTCTCATAATAATAATGATCATTTGGCAAGGAATTATAAATAGTAATAGTGTTCTCAGAGATTGCTGGTTGTCTGTTTATTTGTCCTATGCTATCTAGGGTACAATACAACCTTGTGGTCAAGGAGTTATGATTCTGAATCCTAACTACCCTACTCGCTTAGCTGTCTTGCCTTGGACACAGCTCTAATTTGCTCTCTCTGTAGAGTGGATATAATGCCTAATATATCAGGGTTTTTTGAAGATTGAAGATCAGGGACAATCTAAATCATCTAGCAGATAAATAGTGGAACTCTTTTCGTATTGCGTTTAATATTACACCAAAGCCTAAAATACCAAAATACTTCCCAGAAAACCTTGTTCATACTAAAACACTTCTAAAGTACAACTAATGTGTAAGAAACAGAGGAGAATACCTGTTGAGAAGAAGGGAAATATTCTAGTGCAAAGAAATAAATATTGAAACTAATTCTTTGCTTTTAGGTAGCTAGAACAAACAAGAATTCTCATGAATTCACACAGAATTTAGAAACAATGAGAAAATGTAGGGATGGATAGGTTTCATGTATATGGATACATATGTGTATGTATATATGTAAGCACTTTATATATAATATATATGTATACATACACACACATATATATATGTATACATACATACTATAATCCTCCATTTGATGAAAAAGTCACCTCATGCTAGTATCACTAGAATTTCTTTTGAAAGAGGGAAATACTCCCTTTGAATTTAGGACTGACTCTGCTTTTTTGAAAACAATTAAAAGTGACTTGTGATCTTTTCTCATTTTCTTAGTGCATTTTCAGTAAAAGCAAAAATATGATTTAGAAAATTCTCCATGTATAAAATTCTGCACTGAAGATACAGCCCAGTGTGCTAGAGCATGACCATAAATGTCAGGTATTGAAATAGATGTACGTTCCATTTATTTACATCACATGTATTCATTAGGTACCTATTGTGTTTGCTTCCCTCTTGTAAACCTAGAGGGTGACGCAATTGGTGACCGAAGTATATAAGGGACCTTCTGAAAGACATCACAATCTGGTTTAAAAGAATATAGTGATGGATAAATGAACAGGTTCAAAGTATGTTGATCTGTACTAGCTGCTAAAAGTTTATACTTTGTAAGATGTCTATTGCTAATTTCACAAAATATCTAGATTTAGTCTAGGCAGATAGTTCAGCAACCCCAAATAGCCGCTAGAGACCATTTCAGTCCCTTTGGGGCTTCACCAAGAAGCAAACTTTAGAATAGATTTTCTGCTTGTAAAAGATTTACTAGAGAGTGTTAGAGATCACTATATTCGAAGGGAATGCAAAGGAGGTAAGGCAGCATTGAGCAGAAGAAGTATTAACCTATGAGAAAAGTTCAAGGACAATCTCAGTTGCCACCCCAAGGAGTCTGAAAAAGATCAGGTGATTCTCTGGAGCTCCGTTCTATTGTGATGGAAAAGCTTTCAATTTACAGCTCTTGACTCTGACTTAGGACATTAGCCACCAAAGAAAAGAGCCAGGACATTAGGCAGAAAACATCTATACTTCTGAGACAATCCCAGAAGGGACTGACCATTGAGGGCTAGCTGTCCACACTTTCTTTCAGTGAGAGCTGAGACACCTCACAGCAAGTTGGGTTATGTCCTCAACAGACTCCTTAATGCTGACAGGACAGCTTGTAGACACCAAATGGATGTTTCCCAAAGAAGAAAATATTGACTAGGAGAAAGTAAAGGGACCTGAAAGGGACTTTAATTTTACACTATTCACCCTCATCAGAGAAAAGCCTTTCTCAAAGGATGAAGGGAAGACCTCTCTACTTTCTACAGGTCACATAACTGCCAAGACACAAGAAGGTTTATTATCAAAGAATACAGGACAATGGCCCTGGGTAAGTACCACAGAAGTATGATTGGTGCTCAGGGGAATGCTGAGGCAGGCCTACATGCAGAATACTGAGAGATAAAGAAGGATGTTGATGTGGTACACACTTAGGGATAAAGATTCATGTTTAGGTTTCTTATTAGGGCTGTTATTGTTGGGCAAGTTTGTGACGGGTATTGTTCTTGAGCCTCCAGTTTCCTTAGCTATAATTTGGGAACAATAATAAAAATATGAGAGATGATATGAGAGATAATGGGATTAAATACATGCTATATTCTTTTTTTTTTTTCGGTCGGCCGTGGGGCTTGAACTCTGGGCCTGGTGCTGTCCCTCAGCTCTTCAGCTCAAGGCAAGCACTCTACCACTTGAGCTACAGTGCCACTTCTGATTTTCTGGTGGTTTATTAGAGATAAGAGTCTCAAGGTCTCTCCTGCCCGGGCTGGCTTTGAACCGAGATCCTCAGATCTCAGCCTCCTGAGTAGCTAGGATTACAGGCGTGAGTCACCAGCGCCTGGCTACATGCTATATTCTTAAGAAATTATATGAAAAAAAAGTAGTTGTCTTATAATGCCTACTGAATGCATCATATAAGTTCACAAAAACAAGAGGGGCTTAACACAGATAGATGCCAAAGAAAAACATTCATTAATTTAGAGACATGCTAAAAAAATCACTCCCCAGTATTTATTTGCAATGATCTTTGCTGAACAAATTCGATCTGGTTTTCTTCTTAGCTAGATATTTTCAAAGAACCCACAATTCTCATTGACAAATGGCCAACACCTCACACAAAGCAGACAAAGGATTACTGGTTATCCACTTCACTTTATAGTCCACATGTCTCCTCCACCCTCCTACCTCAGATGCCCACCTTATAGCTACTTATCTTAACCCTACCCAAGAGTCTTCCTTTGACAGTCCTCTCTGGCCCTCTCTTTGCACTCTACAGTGCTTTCTGAATGTCATTGTTACATCATACTCCATTCACACTTTGCTGTTTTTGTTCCAGAATCCTTGTCAGGAAGTATTGATCTCCTTTATAGTAGGGTCTATTTCTCATTCATGTCTGTGCCATCAGCATGGACCAAGATCTCTGTCCATGTCTATGAATGGACTGAAGAGATGGCAGGAATCGTCACAGCATATTCTGTAGATACACAATCCCATTAAAAGCAAAGGATTTTGGAATTAAAATGCCCAAATCTGATTCTGACAACCATTTCCATGTTACTATATAGAGAAAATCTATAAGTATCCCTCTGGCAAATAGTTAACTTTTCTGAGTAATGGATACTAAATAAAACTTCAAAGAAAAAATAGTGAAAGTTATTCAAAATAATGCCAGACATAGAGCAAACTCTCAACATATGTAGTCATCATCATCATCATCATCATCATCATCATCATCATAGAAAGGAATTCTATGGGTAAGATTATTCTTTGCTAACATTACATGTTAGATGATATTTTGAATTAACCTTTAAGGACAAGAGCATGAGCAGGATTCTATTATATTTGACAGTGGATATGATGGAAATTACTATTGAATACTAGCAGCTAATGTATATATGGCTAGCACATACAATGTGCCAAGCAACATGCTAACAGGTGTAACCTAAGTTAACAGATTTATCATCATACATCCTGTGAGGCGCTTACCAGAAACTGTTCCATTCCTATAGACAGCCAGACTGAGGCTCATGAAAGTTTAAATGCCTTATTCTGCATATAAGTGACAAAAGCTGGGATTCAAATGCAAACAGTTCAACTCCAGAATCTGCCTTCATTTGCTTTATTTGGTCTTCCACTTATAGTTTACAATGTCATGAAAGTATGTAAATGAAAAAAGCTCATCAGATAAACATACTGAGAAAAGGTTATTATCAAATCCACTGCATTTGAATACATCTACACCCCAGATATACCATGAAATAGAAATGATACCATAGATAAGATGCAAATTGTACCATTGTGAGTGATTTTTCCATCTTAAGTGGTGTTTGCTTCTTTCTTTGTTTGTTTATCACTGGGTCCAGAATAAGGCTGACCTGGAATTTGCTATTCTATCTCAGCCTCCCACATGTGGATATTACAGGTGCGCCCTACTTTGTCCCCAACATCATTTCTAATTTTGACAATTAAGAATATAGAGATTGGAATATTGTATGGTCTGGGGGGTCTACTTTTTTGCCAAGCAAATCTCTTAGAGGCCATGCTTGTGGGAGTCTGTGTAGCAGAGAGATAGGATGACCAAGTGCTTATGTTTATGTCAGCCAAAGACAGCAACATCAAAAAGAAAACTTTAAATGTGGTAAGGATAAAGAGCTGAAGAGTAAGTTGGTCAAATGAAAGCATATGTGAGATAAAATATAACCATATGTAGACAAATGAATCATGATGACTGGTGAACCGAGGCAAGTCAGGAAGGGAAATATTCAGCCCACAAGGATGGATTGTAATGTGATATCTAATAGAAACATTAAAGGAGTTTCCAAGCATCCTAGTTTCCCTTAATAGTTTATAATACATTTGCCTTCAATGAATTCATCTTAATTGTATTTGTAAATATTAATAATTTAATCACCCACTATGCAAACCCCTTAGCAAACATCTATCTATTCCTTTCATTTTAAAAATAAATCACCCTGAGCCGGGTGCTGGGGGCTCATGCCTATAATCCTAGCTACTCCGGAGGGTGAGATCAAGGATCACGATTCAAAGCCAGCCCAGGGAGGAAAGTCTGTGAGACTCTTATCTCTAATTAAACACCAGAAAACTGGAAGTGGTGCTGTGGCTCAAGTGATAGAGCACTAGCCTTGAGCTGAAGGGCTGAGGGTCAGTGACCAGGCCCAGAGTTCAAGCCCCATGACTGATATAAAGTAATTTATTAATTAATTAATAAAACTAAATCACCTTATGGCAGGCACTGGTGGCTCACACCCATGACCCTAGCTATTTAGGAGACTGAAATTTGAAGATCATGGCTCAAAGACAGTTGGGAAAGAAAACCCTGTGACTGTTTTGTTTCCAAATAAATACCAAAAACCTGGCTCAAGTGGTTGAGTGCTAGGCTTAAACAAAATAGCTAAGCAAGAGTGCCCAGGCCCTGACTTCGAACCCATTACCAATACTAAAATAAAGTAAAACAAAATAAAATTCATTTGATTAAATAAACCAATGTGGACTACCAAAATAAAGTAACCAGGTTCACAGTTACCCAATTAAAATAATATACTTACATTGTAGCTGCTCCAGAAACTTGAGATTTCTGCTTTTCCATCCTACATTTAATATATTTAATCTTTCAAAGATGCACTCCCTACCCTATTTGGGGAATACTATAATCGAGTAATAAGTCAAAACTCCCATGTAGATATAATCTGCAGTCTTGCATGTAGAAATCTTTAATATATGGAAAATAATTTTTCACTGTTATGAACAGAAACTATTTCACAGAAAAGCCATCCATTCATGAATGAATGATTGAATATAATTTCAGCTGTCTGAACACAGTGGTATCATTCTTAGCTATCTTCTGATTTCTGTGGCAGGTTTGCCAAGTGTGTTTGCTAAGACCTGGCAGCCCAGGAACCTGGACCTGGGTTTGTGCTTTCAGAACTACAAGCTCAGCCTCATAGATGGAGGAGTTAGAGGTTAAATGATTTGATATCACACTGGTCTCTACATAAGAAAGACATCATCCATGGAATGATTGGGGAGGGGTAAGTTTAACTGAAACAAATCATAAGAAAAACAACCAAGGTAAGGCCCAGGTGGCTCTTGGCTGTAGTCTTAACTACTCAGGATGCTGAGAGCTGAAGACTGAGGTTCAGATTCAACCATGGCAGGAAAGTCCTTGAGAGTCTTATCTCCAACTATCAAAAACAAAAAAAAAAAGCTGGAGCTGTGGCTCCAGTGCTCGAGTGCAAGCTTCAGAGCCAAAGAGACGGTAAGAGGGGAGAGGAAAAGAGAGGGAAGATGCAAGAAGAGGAGAAGAACAGCTTATCAACTGGAGGAATATTCTGCAATATATATGTGTATATGTGTGTGTATGTATGTATGTATTTTTTTTGTCAGTCTTGGGGCTTGAACTCTGGGCCTGAATGCTGTTCCTCAGCTCTTCAGCTCAAGGCTAGTGCTCTACCACTTGAGCACCACTTCTGGTTTTCTGGTGGTTTATTGGAGATAAGAGTTTCACAGGCTTTCCTGCCCAGGCTGGCTTTGAACCATGATCCTCAGCCTCCTGAGTATCTAGGATGACAGGCGTGAGCCACTGGTGCCCCAGCTCTGCAAAATATTTTAATCAATGGCTTAAAAGTTGAAAAAAGAAATTGCTTGACTTCTCTAAAGTAAAAGAAAGTAAGGCATAACACATGTTTTGTGTCTCTTGATTGTGTCTAAAATGGGGGGAAGCCTGTAAAAATAACATGAAGGAGATAATTGGGAAAATCTGAATATTGCGGCCATATTACATAGTGGGTTGCATTGATATGTCGTTTCTTAAATGTGGTTATTGTTTTGTGTTCATGTAGCGCTTTCTTATTCTGAAGAAATAAAGGCTGAGGTGTTACAGTCAAATGATTCCCCAGCTTGAAGTCCTGGATGCCTGAGGACTCCTCTTCCTTCCCACACCATTACACATCCTGAACGACTTGTCTTCTGTTCAGCTGAGTCACATGCTCCACCATGCCTCCATAGTTCTGAAAACTGACTAGAGTGAAAGACTCAGCTCAAAAATACCCAAATAGAAGAGATGCCTAGGGACAGGCTTGGACAGGAGACAGCAGATAGAATCTCTCTAAACCTTTCTGAGCACACTACTTTTCCAGTACTGGAGCTTTTCAGTACATTCACCAGTCTGAAGGCCAGAAAAGACTGTAGTTTGAAGGTTTGCCTAACCCTATCTCCATCGTTTCCAGCTTCTCAGAGGTCAGGGAATAAGGTGAAGAGTCTTCAACCTCAAATCCTTGGTTAGTTGTCAGTTGAGTTTTCCTCTTTCTAGGGACTCAATTCCCAATCAATGTCCTCAGTCTCTCAGGACACACTCTCAGTCATCTCATCAACATAAACTCGGGTATAATAAGAAAGAAACTCATTCGTAAAAGACAATCTTATCAAATCAGGAATTTTCAAAGGGTCTTAACAGCAGGAATGAAGGACAAAGAGCAAATCTAATTCTTTTGCTAGAGCAGGATTCATAATATCATATAATGAAATCCTGGACTCCTGCAGGATTTGTATCTCCAAAACATAACATCTGATAGATAAATTCTAAATGCAGAAACACAGTCCTGAAGCAATTAAAATAATCTTAGCCATATATATATACATATATATATTGAATTTGCAAGGTTGTTTATTTTAGAATAATAAGATTCAAGCAGGAACAAATAGAAAAGGAGAGAAATGTTTCCTGTTCCTTTTCTAGAAAATGGGATTTAAAGATTGCAGTCTTCTAGCCTTTTACCAAGAGATTTTTGTTGTGGTGGTTTGTTTTTCTTTTTGAAGTATCGTTATGCAACAGTCTTGAGATCTACATCTTCAGTGGAAGTCTTTGTAGCTGCCAAGGGGCATATTAGGGCAACTGTGTTTCCAGTTGCACCTAGATGCAGTTTATAGACTACTCTACAGAATGATGAAACATATATTAGAGACACGATCCAATGGTCATTGAATAGTGAAGGTTGTCAGTTTCTAAGAGGGGCACTCTGAACAATTAAATGTTTTAGACTGAGCATCTCTTCTAGGTTTCCCTGCTACTATTCCCCCACTTTCTCCCATCTACTTCTCTTGTTCAAAGTAATAATCTTCTCACTGGCCCAGCACCACCTAAAATTAATCATCTATACATAGAAATGCAGAGGTGAATTCTTACTGAATTGGCATGGGAAATATATGCTTAGGATTCAGTCATCCAGAAAGGATGACTGAAAAATATTTACATAAGGCAAATGCTACACGTGGCTACACTAATATCTTTTTTAAAAAAAGTAGAGATTAACTTTATGAAATAATATTTATATTATTTGTGAGGAGAGTGAGGGAATATGATTTGGGATTATATCTGCTTTATAAATAGCATGTGTGAGAGAGATTAGATGTGAATGTGAGCTCATATATGCATTTGTGAGTTTGGATGATTATAAACTGATAGACAATACTACATTTCTAGATTATTTTTTGCAAATCCATTCTATTTAATCTGTTGAGTCAGTTCAGGCTAGTGTTATTTTTCTTGTAGATGGCTTTCATTGGTCAGAAATTAATGGCAAGAGAAAGCACTATGGTGGATGATAACTTTCCAAAGACAGCTTTTATGTTACTTGGCCAATTGGACACCCCACCCTGGTCCTGTTGAGCTTATTACTGCTCATTCAGACATCTGAAAAATCTCTTGACAATTCTCTGTCATACCAAATGGAGCCGGCACTTTCAAATGGATCTCATTAGACACCATATAAAACCACTGCACATTAGAAAGAGTTTCCATCCCAGAAGGGTTTCTGCATTCAAACTTATCAAGCCTCTATACAGTTCTATTCTTGATTAGCAATTTGTCCTCCTAAGAGCTTTAAAGATACACCTTTATATCTCAGTAATTTTATCCCTTTCCCATTTTTCTTTCATTGGCACATTCAAATGTATTTTACTCTTATCTTGGATCTGTCACTCAGCATATGTCAACTTCAAGAGCGCTGGACTATAGCAGTGACTGTCAGGAATGTTTCAAGGTAAAGAAAGGGATAAGAAAAAAATGTCAGAAAGCACACATCAGATCTCAGAAAGTACTCCATCTGGATAAATAGCATCCCAATATAGTCTTCTAAATTATCCATCAGAAAAGCAAATGCCAATCTACACTTTTGTCTAGTTGAAACACAGAAATTTTCTTTGACTGTATGTTATCAAATACCATGTCTAATCCATCCATATCATCTTCTTTTTCTTTTCATGCTGTAAAGATTTTATTCAAGGCTCCTTTCTTACTGATCTCCTCCTCCCCCAAATCTTACATCCCCAGCCCCATATTTCTTCTGGGACATTTTCTGTACTATCCTTATGACATAGCCACCCCTTCTCCAATTTCTCTTTCACTCTCTGGGCAAAGCACCACAACTATCCTTGCTACAGGTCTCTGAAGGTTCTAGTCAAATACCTGATCCAAAAGTCAACTTCCAACTTTTCCCTGGAGACAAAGACTGCAACTTACCACATGCACCAGGGTTGAGTTCACATGCCAAATGGCCAATTAGTGTTCCACATAGACTTGCATATTTAATCAATAGTTGGATAGATAGATAGGTAGATGGATGGATACAGAACTACAGTCATGTTTCATTTAATGACAGGGATACCTTCAGAGAGACATGCCCTGAGGTGATGTTGTTCATGTGTGTCAATATTACAAAGTGTACTCAATCAAACCTAGGTGACATGGCAGACTAGGTATGAACTTGTATAGCAAATAAATCCACTGAGTACTGTAGGCAATTATGTAACACATGATGCTAATTTATCTAAACATATCTCAAAATAGAAACTGTACAGTATAAAAAATGAAAGTGGAACACCTGTATGAAGTGCACTGGAAGTTGTTTTGGATGAGTCAATAAACCAGAGATGGGTAGCTGAGAAGACTCAGTCCCTTACCAACCACTGCCACAGATTTTATAATCATAATACATTGAGAGAATTTTACATTTAATTAATCTTTTTCATTGTTTAGGCATAAATTAATGTTGGCTTATGCTAACATTTTCACCTTATAAATGTTATATATGTTTTACACATTTTGACTCTTAAAAGCACTGTTATCCTTGAGGTGTTTATTTTGCTCATAAATACAAGGTGTACACTGTAACAAAATTGTTAAAATATACTGTATAGTAAACATGTAAACTGGTTCTTTCTTACCATTGTTATCTTTCTTTATTAGCATTATGTGGTATCATGTACTATATATAATTGTATGCTCTATACTTTTATACAAATTGCCATGCCCCAGGCCTGGGGAACTCCAGCATCACCATAGCAACATGAGAAATGCATTGTTCTATAGTGATTCAATGGTGACAACATTACTAGGCAAAATAGAGGTTTGCAGCTCGATAATCTCTCAGGAATAACTATTCTATGGATAAAAAGTCCATTATTGGTGAAGCTATGCTATGTCACAGCTGACTTTAACTGGATTGCATTCTGTAAACATGGGATGATGATGGGTACATATGGGTATTTAATAAAAGTTCGTTGACTTGAATTAGCATCCCAAACATGAGATAAAGTAAATTTGAAATGATTATCTATAAAGTGACTTAAAATAGCAGGAAGTGGAAGCTAAAAATAATAATGTATGAATTGAGCAGAAAAACCATAATGAGAATATGGAATGCTATTTACATTCTTTCAGAAGAAAAGGAATTGAATTTTTGCTTACACAGAGTCAATTTCCCTTTTTAAAAAACACCAACAAGGTGACAGAAAACAGTATTTTCTTTGCTCAGTGATCACTCTTAAAGGAAAGCTCAAGAAATGTTGAATCACTTCCTATTTGATCCATTAATTGATAGTTTTGCTCCAGCTTGCTGGAAGTGAATTAGAAGATAGAAAAATTCAGGGAGAAGTCCTGAAGGAACTACTAACTAGCTGTGTGACTAAACCTGGGTGAAATGAAAGGACCAAATGATCAAACGATTGCTGCATGTCTGCCACATAGCAGATAATATATTAATTCATTGATCCTATGGCCACCTGATGGAGCACACTAGCACACAGTGTTTACCCAACATCAGAAAACCACTGGAGTAATTTGCTGTTGCTACTAGCACAGACTATCACAACCTTTGTGACTCAGATAACACAGATCTCAAGTACTAGCGTTCAAAAAGATGCAATCCCTTTTCATAGGCTTCAGCAACCTCAAGGAATAGGCTTCCTTCACTTTTTTAGGTCTAAAGGCTGCCTACCAATTCACCTTGGTTTATGACTCCTCCTTTGAATTTTCCAGCCTCTTCCTTTCATGACCGCATCTCCTTCCATTTCCCCTTTTAGATCAAAGCTCTCGGTCTCCTTCTTTTGATGTTTGCACTTAGGATCATCTTGAAAATCTAAAATCACCTTCCATCCTCAGCTCCTTAATCACATTCTGTCTGTTGCTGTAAGAAGATAGCTGAAGTCGGATACTGCACAAACGGTTAGGTGACAATTATGAAGATTTGAGATTATTGGGTCCATGGTATGTTTGGCTCTGGGCTGCATGATAACAGGGCAGGTGATGTCCTGATGAAAGTGTGTATGAGAAGGAGAGATCTCAATGTAAGACCAGTCTGGGACCTGGGCTGCCCTTTTTGGTTATATATTGCTCTTGGGAATTAACTTATGTCCCTTGAGAACTTCACTAATTCCCTACAAGGGTAATATCCACATGACCCACCTGCCTCCCCTAGGCCCCACCTCTTAAATCTATATTGCCAGACTACATGAAACATCAGGTAATGGTGTCAAGCCATATCCAAATCATAGCACTACCTGTAAAGTCTTTGCCATGTATGGTAACATTTACAGTTGCAGCAGTTGGGATCTGGGTATGTTGGAAAGCTACTAGCTGCTAGATTCATGCTTGAAGTTTAGGCATTTAGGAGCATGGATAACCATTATTTCAGTAGTGTTCCAGGCTGCCTCTTAGGCCATGGGTATATACTAACAGTAACTGCAGGAAAGAAAAGCCTGCTCAATATAATCTTAAGAGAGCAGGAAAAGCTGTTTCCTAAAACCTAAGGGGAAGTAATTACAGAAATGTCCTACAGGGCCCAACTCCATCAGACAAGTCCTGAGGATGAGCATTTCCTTCCGGATGTTTCTCAATGTTGTAATATTCTTTATTGCTGCAGCTCAAATTTCCCTGAATTCTGAAGTCCATGTAGCAAGAAACCATGATGGTTCATTTCATAGGACTCACTTCTAGCCAAATATAATTCCAGTAGCTTTTCCTCTCTCCCTCTCATGTTACTGATCACTTACTTGGCCCAATCAACCATGTCAGAGGGCTCCATCACACAAGATAAATATGGTTTCCAAGAAAAATAGCATCAGAGATCAAGGAACATTTTTTAAGCTGAGGCTTTGAAAGCTAAACAGTACCCCAAAACAACCTGTACAGATTTTTTTTCTGTGAAAGCTCCCTGAAAACAAGAATTGAATTGTCCATTTTGCTTTGAAGCTCAAGAAAAATATTTCATCTACCTCAACTAGAAATGCCAATAAAATTGTGGAAAGTAAAAGGCCCAAGATAAGAAGGGAGAGGCTCCAGGATATCTTGGTCAGTGACTTCTAAAGCACTATTCTCTCTGCTATTCTCTCTCCCTCCTCTCCCTTTCTCTCTCCTTCAGTCCTTTCTCTATCGCTATGTCTCTACCCTCTTCTACTCTGCTCCTTCTTTCCTTCTTTCCCTCACCTTCCTTCCTTCTCTGCCTGCCTTCCTTCCTTCCTTCCTTCCTTCCTTTCTGCCTTCCTTCCTTCCTTTCTTCCCTTCTTCCTTTCCTTCTTCCTTTCCTCCCTCCTTGCTTCCTTTCTTCCTCCTTTCCTGCCTCTCTCCCTCCCGCCCTCCACCCTCCCTCCCTTCCCCCATCTCTCTCTCTCTCTCTCTCTCTCTCTCTCTCTTCTCCTTACTTCCTTCACGTTTATCAGTTGGCTCACTTGGAGAAAGAGGAGGGTATGAAATAAAGGAGCAGGAATCTTTCATGCAAGCTTCAGGTACTCTGGTTGGAAGCTGTAACAGTCAGTGGCACACACAGCTAGGACAAAACACACACAGCTAGGACAAGAGCAGCTGTCATTACCCAAAGAGCTAGACTCAGGGAATATTCCATTCCTGATCAGGGCTGGGAAATTATAATTTCCCAAAATTGATGAGTAACTTCAGAGACTTGGAGTGGAATTAGGGCTTGTATAAAATTTTCCTGCCTTTATAGCCAGCATGATTTAAGACATCTATGCTTTATATGTCCCTCCCCCATGGTATGATCCCTGTTTTCACTGTAGTTGATGTTGGTATAATTTGGGGAGGGGAAGGGAAAAACAAATTGTTTCAATAGGGATACAGGTGGATCCATTGCAACAATGAGATTACAAGAAGCCATGCCGAAAAATGAATTTTACAATTTAGGCAGGGGGGTGAGCTGGGGGGAAGTGTGTATTTGTGGAGATCAGAGGGAAGGGATGCTAGGGGAAAAACAAAGGAGGAGGCAACAACAATGCTTGATAAGAAATGTACTCATTACCTTGTTCATGTCATTGTAACCCCTCTGTACAGTTTACTCACAATAAAAAAAACTTAATAAAAAAGAAGATTAGAGTATTTCCACTGTTGTACAATTGGCAGTATTCACTGAATGCCACAAGGAGGTTCATAGTTATTCTAAAATATTATGAGCCGACCACCAGTGGCTCATGCCTGTAATCTTAGCTACTCAGGAGGCTGAGATCTGAGGATTGCAGTTCAGAGCCAGCCTGGGCAGGAAAGTCCGTGAGACTCTTATCTCCAATAAACCATTATAAAACTGGAAGTGGCGCTGTGGCTCAAGTGGTAGAGTGCTCGCCTTGAGCTGAAGAGCACAGGGACAGAGTCCAGGCCCAGAGTTCAAGCCCCACGACCAACCAAAAAACAATTCTAAGTATAAAACAAATTGGGATGGTCATATAATATATAATAGAATCATCCCATGGCAATACAGTTAAAACACAAATTACCTAGAGCTATATTAAACAAAATAAGGCATTGTGAAAGTTTTTAAAACTCTGGAGTCAGAGAGTTGGATTCTTATCTTCTCTCATCTTCTAGCTATATGACTTTGGACAGGATAAGTTGATTTTGTAAACCTACATTTATATTTGATTTTTTAATGGTGCTGAGTGAAGAACAATCTAACTTAGTGCCTTGTGCATACTAGGTAAGCTACCCACCTCGTTAGCCCTCTAAGCTTGAATTTTGAGGTACTTCATACTTTGTTGAGTTGGTTAAAGCACTCATTGAATCTTTTAGAAGATTAGGTTAGGACAACTTTTACTACAATAAAATAACTGAATCTGATCATTTCCAAGGAAAGGGAGTTTTATTTTGCCTCGTGGTTCTTGTACAAGTTCAAAGGTCTACACCTGATAATGAACTGGTGATGACCTGGTGATTACCTGGTACATATTTGGGCAGAGTCTGAATATGTACCAGGAATCAAGATGAAGATGGTATGGCATGTGTGTCTTCCGACTTCTGTCTTTTCTTTTCCCCTGACTGACATTTTATCTCTTGAACCAAATCTCTAATCCACTTTTTTTTCTGTAAGTTCAGCAGGATTCAATTGTGAAGTCTACCCATTAACCTCATCTAATCCTAGTCATATGGCAAATGCTGTTCCTCTAAGCATTTTTGTTGGACTACACTTTTATCCTCTTAATGCTTTATAATAAAGATTAAATTGCAACACATAGACACTTGAGAAGCATAAAAATCATATCCAAGCCATTGTAGGCATCCAAACAAATGAATGCCTTCCCTCCTGCTGTCACATTAACAACATTTTACCTCTTTTCTATATGCATATAGCACTGAATACAGACCACCTTTGCCTGAACCAATAATCAGGGATGTCTTAAAGTTACCATTCACATGAATTATTCAAAAAGCAAGTTGAAGCCAGGTGCTGGTGGCTCACTCCTGTAATCCTAGCTACTTAGGAGGCTGAGATCTGAGGATTGCAGCTCAAAGCCAGCCTGGGCAAGAAAGTCCATGAGACTCTTATCTCCAATTAACCAATTAATCACTAGAAGTGGCACTATGGCTCAAGTGATAGAGCAACACTCGCCTTGAGCTGAAAAACTCAGGGCAGCACCCAGGCCCAGCATATAATCCCCATGACCAAAAACAAAACAAAATAGCAAGTTGAACAAACATCAAACCCTTCATGCATAGCTATGCATCTTCCAACTATGTGCAGAAATTGAGGTTCTTTGACAAATCTAAATTTTAGATGGACTTTCTTCAACTCAGAAAAGGAAATCACCTGAAAGACTGAAGCTGAGTATGGACCATCACAAAAAGTCAGTCCAGGGTCATGAGGAAATTTAGTTTTCTGTCCCATAGGGTAACTTGGAGGATGTCCATTATGAGGGCAGGGGCAGCGATCTTTCTAGGGTGTTAGATCAGACCATGGGAGATGGAGACCCCAGGCATCCCAGGGAGGACATGGGTTACTTAGGGTAGAAGGAATGGTTGTGGTATGGATGAATCAGAGAACATAGCTATCTGTTATCTGCCACAACCCTGAGGGAGATCACAGGAAAGCAGATATGAAGGAAGCTTTTATTGTCCTCTAAAAAGCATGGAATATTTTCTAAAGCTAATGAACCCAGTAGAAATTTTTAATAAACTGTACACAGGAAATTGTATTTTATTGGGCAAATGTATTTACATAATAATAATAATACATGCCATTCTCTTAATGTTTGTTCTCAGTACTGGGTACTTTATAAAAGTAAATTCAGACACATTAGAAAAGAAAAAAATTAATAAAGATGGGCAGGCACAATATATTATAAAACAGAAAAACAATAGAATTGACAAGTGCATGTAAGAATTCATGTCTTGGAAAAGCACACAAACAATCCAAACTACAGAAACTCCAGGTAACACAATAAACACACAAAAAAGAAAAAAAACATAAATAACATTTTAAATTGAAAAGTGAAGGCACCAAGTACTAAAGACATTGGGGGAATCAAAAGACTCCTAAGAATTATTTTGCAAGACTAAATGATGCTTTTGAAAATCTGGATGAAATAAATGAGTATTTTTGAGAGGGTATGCTTCTAAAATTGACACGTAAGGCACAGAAAACCTAAGCAGTTGACAAAACTGAGAAAGCTATGGAAGTTTCACAGCGAGCCCTGTGCTAGCTCTGTCTAGGACTTACATTTCTACATCCTGCTGTACATATAAACATGTAAACATGAATAATAAATAATAGAAACTTATCTTTGCTTGTATCCAAAGCTTAGAATATTTCTTTTAGCCTAAACTTTGTATAAACTACTTCTATGAAAAAAGAAAAAGACAAACATACAAAATAGTGAAAGACATATTAGGAAAGTAGGGATGAAAATCATTGCAGGAAGAAGAAACAAAGCAAAGAAGAAAAAACTTAGAGAAATAATGCTAAATACAGAGAAAGTGAATGAGCAGCAGTGCATGATAATAGAAGTTTGGAAGATTATAATTGACCAAATGATACTTATGGTTATTAGAACTCCTCATTTAAATCATTTTGAATAAATATTTTAAAATCTGGTACAAAACTGTGATAAAAATCTGTCATATGTAATTAAGGCAAAAAGGTTGCAAAGCTTTATGGGAAGATCATAAAACTTGATAACAGCTCCTAAGAAAGAAAACTGTATGGACTTCCAAATTGTGGATAGGGTCCTTCCAAAACTCATAGAATGAACCTTAATGCAGTATTTTTGAAGGTGACTGACTTGGAGAGGTAATTCTGTTAAAATGAGGCTTTGGGGGTAAATCCTAGGCCAATATGTATATTGACCGTATAGAACAGGGGATGAGGACTTAGAGAGATACCAAAGTTCTCTAGTCATAGAAAAAGTGATGTGAGAACATGGTATGAAAGACTCCATCTGCCAGTCAGGAAGACAAATCTCTAAAAGAAACCAATCCTGCCAGCCCCTTAATCTTGGGGGAAAATGTCTACATTTAAACCATACATTAAATAGCATTTTATTATGACAGCCCTGGCAAACAAATATAATACTCAAAAAACTTATGAACAAAGAGGAAAGGAGATGAAAGAAGGAAAGGCAAAAGGGAAAAAAGAAGCAAACGAGTTTCCCTTGCTTTCTCAAGGTAGTAAATTGCACAATTTACTTCCATTTACTTTTCATCACTTTATAAGCTAACATTTCAGAACACAGCCACAGCCAAGTGTTCAAAACATTTTTGTATGTGTTTGGGATATATATTGTTTCTAGTATGTACTTAATTTTGGAGGTGTAAATTAAAGCAATTTTTCATTCTTGCTTTCCTGTCTTCTTACATAAAACATTATTTAGTGTTGCTGAATTTGTTGGAAACTAGTATCTTCATAGTTGTTCTGCATGCCTTTGTGTCTCCTTGAATTTATCAAGATCGTCATATACAATTGCACATGCAGAGAATGCTGCTAGAGATGATAATACTCAGGATTAGCAAGCTGTATTCTTAATAACACGTGGACAATTTACCAATTTCCCCTATTTACCTTCTCATCCATCCTGCTCTTTTCTGAGGGAGAAACTTAGGACTGTCAGATCCGTTAGTTGGTTAAAAATAAATTTCCATTTGTAAAATTTAGAAAGCAATTTAGAAATCATGAAAGCATTAATTCGTTGGTTACTCATTTGCTGAAAATTTGGGAGAAAATCAGGACACCTAACGATGCCATGATGATTGAGTTTGAATAAATGTGTGCTAAATGTAAAGCAACATCCAAATGGAGTCTTTAAGGGATCATTCGTTCCCTAGCCTGTGGCTCTGGAGAAATTTGTAAAAAGAATTGAGTAAAGGAGGTTACAAGAGGAGACAAATATAGAAATAGAAGCAGGAAAGCAGGCATTTCATCAACATGAAGTTGTACATGCTGTTGTCTAGAGGGGATGGGTCTATTTCTATACTAGTAAAGAATTATGAGAAAGAGAAATAGTGAATCATAGTAGAACAGCAAGTTTATTAAAAGCAAATGTAGAGTACAGTGAGCCCCAGACCTGGAGACAATAGTCATCTTCTTGGGGCCATTATTATAGTACAGGGTTCTCTTATATATCTTTTCCTGGATGCTCTCTTATTGCAGGCTCTGTGCTGATGTTTTGATGGCTTATGTTTGTGCCACTCCAGCTCTTTCAATTGGTTCCTCCATCTCAGGGGATGAGTATGGAAGTAAATCTGATTGGTTGTAGCCAATCA
Source organism: Dipodomys ordii (assembly GCF_000151885.1). Taxonomy (NCBI): domain Eukaryota; kingdom Metazoa; phylum Chordata; class Mammalia; order Rodentia; family Heteromyidae; genus Dipodomys; species Dipodomys ordii. Next base: position 8,880,406 of record NW_012267238.1, on the reverse strand, counting down.
TGTACAAATAGGGAAGTAGATCTGATTGGTATGCCTGATTGTGTACTTGGTATTACCTCACTACGGTCATACAATTTTGAGCAGGAACATGGGGCATTGTGGGAAGAAACAGCCTAAAAGCACAAATGCCAGACACCATAGGAACATGAAGTATCATGGTGGGCCATGTGTTATCTGTCATTTTTTATTCCTATCTACCTGACAGTCCCCCCTTTTTTTCCCCTCACAAGGGAGTAGCTTAGCTGCATTTTAAGATTCAGGGTTACCAGATTGGACACTATCTGTTCAGAAGATGAGAGTGTTCTATTTCTTCCTAGGGCTTTAGCTAACCATAGGAAGAATGGATGTTATGGAAGCACTCTCTAGCAACCTCTCGAGTTGCTAAGATTACAAGTGTGAACCAACAGTCCTGTACCATAATTTCTGCTCTACCATCACCCTGGCCTTAATCTTGCCCATGTGCAGCAACTAGAGAGGACACCAAGGGATAGTGACATTGTATGTGAGTGCCTATGGCATGGCTGCTTAGGCCTCACCCCACTTCCCTTTCTCCTTTCTAAAAGGAAGGGTTGGCAGCTTTCCCCCTACTTCTATTTCCCTGGTGATAGTTTCTCTCCTATGTTGCCAGTAAGACTTTAGGCCGTATTGAGTGTTAGATTCTTGCTTGTTTGTTTCTTCCCTGTAACACTTCTTTCTTGTAATATTTCTGAATTTTTGACTCTCAGACCACATCAGTGGGTAGTTTGGTATTAATGTTTCCCATCATCTTTATCACCAAGTACAGAGTCGACACCTTGGGCATTTATGGCAAGGCCAGTTATCTCACTATGACGGTATTCATCACCCTAAACATTGCCAATAGGCAAAGGAAATGAGCAAGGGAAGCTATGACTGTAGTCCTGAATTCACACGCTCCTGGAACCTCACCCACCATCCAGCTCTACCCTGGATACTGGGGAAGGAAAGGGGGAGAGGAGATCATATTAGTATTTTTCATTTGGAACACAAATCTTTATGAGGAATTTCAAGTTTTAACATATAACTTCAATTCAGAGTTCAGACTAGGTAGAAGGGGAGTGAATGCAAGATTGAGAGTAGAGACAGTGAAACAAGATAGTAACAACATATTTCTGAATACAGAGAAGAGAGAAACATCTTTCTGTTGAACTTAACAGAGGTTTTATTGGCAAAGAGAAGTCATTGGAACAGATTCTGGAGGGTAGAAAATATTTAGATTTTTAGTGAAAGAAGGTGAAGGACCTGTCAATTGGGAAGAAGGGCTTAGGTATCAATGCCAAGTCATTCCTTTACTGGAATTTAAGAAACCTGAGGCCATAGTAGTAAATATATATTTTATATGAACTATTATTCCTGTAATGAATATCAGTTAATATTTGGTGCATTTACTAAACATTCATTCATTCCTGACAAATCTAGAAAGAAGATATCATTATCATTGTAATTTAAGAAATCAAGGTCACAAAAACCTCCTCACTGATTAAAGATGGCTCTGCTTTTGCTTTTGGAACCTCCGTCTGTGTGTCAAGTTGTGGCCAAGCTCAGGTCATAATTGAGAGATGCTCAGACTGAGAGAAGGCTAAAGGGTCAGAAACCAAGCCTTTCTTAACTCCACAGTGAAGCGGAGTGAAAAAGAGGAAGGTTTTCACAAAAAGACAGAGAGAGAGAGAGAGAGAGAGGAAGGAAGGAAGGAAGGAAGGAAGGAAGAAAGGAAGGAAAGAAGGAAGGAAGGAAGGAAGGAAAGAAGAAAGGAAGGAAGGAAGGGAGAGAAAGAAAGGGAGAGAGAAAGAAAACTTCAGGCAAAAACTTGAAAGAACAAATATTACATGGTAAGATATAACTAAAATAGAGACATGAAAGGTCCATCAAAATGAGATTCATATAGTGAGAGATTAGCTTTAATTTTTTAATTTTTTTGTGCAAGTATTTAGGCTTGAACTCAAGGACTCACTCTCTGGCTTAATCTTTTCACTCAAAAATAGTAGTAGTCTACCACTTAAGCCATGCCTTCACTTTTGGATTTTTGCTGGTTAATTAGAAATGAGTCTTACGGGACTTTTTCTCCTGATCTTGCTTTGAACCTCAATCCAAATATCTCAGCCTCCTGAGTGGCTAGGATTACAGGAGAGAGACACCTGTGCCTTCGTTCTTTAATCATTTTAACTCTCATTGCAATAAGAAGTCATCAAGTTAACCGAGGGTGATGCTGATTATGGTTCCCTTTACTAAAACTTATGCTGACTGTAGTTGCAAATGGTGGATGACAGTGGGTAAGACACAAAGTAAGAGACAATTAATGACCCTCATTAACATAAGTTCACATGGTGTAGGTGATGGGTATGTGTGAGTCCAGTTTAAGACATTTGAGAAGTACAATGTCCAGGACTCAGCCAATACTTCCGTGGCTGGAGCAGGAAGAGGACTAAGGAGCAGATGAGTCATGATGCTAACGCATCTAACTGTGAATACTAGTTAAATGAAGGCATCATTATCTGTGTTAGGAAATTTCAGTGGTAATGGTAATAATCACTGTGTTTTAATGAGTCTCATTGCCTCCAGTATTTTTCTGCTTCAATTCATTCTTCATAATGTCTAATTTAGCAGATTATTTTTGGTGATGTTATAATTGTTGGAAAAAAGCAAAGCCTACTGTTTGCTTTAAAACTTGATAAGGGAAAGTATGTATGTGTGTTTTTTGTGGTGTGCCTGTATGTGTGTGTATGAGAGAGAAGAAGAAAAATACAGAGAGAGAGACAGAAAAATACAAGGGAGGTATGAGAGGAAGAAGGAGAAATTAAAAAAAAAAACCCAACCCTTTCCCTTCAGTTTAAAGCAATAGTTGAAAGTCTCTTATTTCCAAAGTAATATTTTCTTTTATGTACTTGAACAGTACTTGAACAGTAGTTATTATGTACTTGAACTATAGTTATTGGATCTTTACATTATGCCCAAAATAAGATTAATGTCTTTTGCTATTTCACTTAATTCTCATAAACTTTTAAAATTATGTTGCTACGTATTTCCATTTTTCAGATGAGGAAAGTAAGGCTAAAAGAGATGAAGCAATTTGATTACAGACAGACCACTGTTAAATACCAATTTTTGGATTATTTTTTGGGAGTACTGAGGTTGAAACTCAAGGTCCCATGCTTCCTAGTTATATGCCCACCATTTGGGCCACACACCTTTCCTTTTTTGCTTTAATAATATTTGAATGGGGCTCTAGTGCTTTTTGCTCATGGTCAGTCTTGGTCTGTGATTCTTCTATCTATACCTACTATGTAGCTAGCATTACATGATAGCCTTTTTGCCTAGCTTGTTATTTAAGATGAGCTCTTAGTAACCTCTTCCCACACTAAGATAGCATTGAATGTAACCCTCCTGATCTTCTCTCCCAGAGGATTACAAACTTCAAGTCCTTACCAACCTCCAGTTCTAGAACGTGACAAAGTGGATGTGTGTGCAAAGCTATGCTTCTTAGACAGTATCATGACAAGTGCATTTTATAGACCACTCAAAGGAGGGAACGTTTATGTATGTGTAAGTGTGTGCCTGATTTACAGAGGAACTAGGGAGAAAACATGCCTCGGGATTGTCTAAATAACTCATGGCTCAACTCTGGCTAAGTATGAAGATTGATTGATCTTCACTTGTTAACTGCCTGCTCACCAGCTGTATAAACACAATTTCAAGAACCCTAAGATTGGGCAAAATTGGGCTCCATTTTTCATTCTGTAAAGCAGACTGCTAAATAATAAATGCTGACAGCTGTACCCCAGAGTCCTGGAGTGGTAAGGCAGGCAAGACAACTGCCATTCTACACATGGCCCTGAACTGGAGAGACCTCACCTAGGCCATGCAGAGACTACACCAAGACAGGGACCTCAGGGAGGAGGATGAGGGAGAATGAATGGAGTGAGCATATTCAAGGTACATCTATCTATACAGGTATGTCTACACATAACACCCTAGAACAGCACATTGATGGTAACAAGATATAAAAAATATTAAATCACAACCTCTAGAAGACCAAAGAAGAAGGAGAAGGAGGAAGGGAAATAGAAAAAGAAGAGGAGAAAGCGAAGGAGGAAGAGGAGGGGAAGAGGATGAAAGGGAGGAGGAGGAGAAGGAGGAGGAGGAGGAGGAAGAGGAGGAGGAGGAGGGCGGCAGTGGAATCATCTGAAAAATGGCTGCCCAAACATCCACATTTTTCCTTTGTTTCTTTTCTCTTGTCACCTGGCATCCCCTGTGTTCAACCTGGGTCTGATGGTTACCCTTTTCTTCCTTGGCTTATGGTAGCAACCAGTGACAACCCTGAACATACCCACTCTTAGATCACTGACACAATTCTATGCCTGATTTTTATTTTCCTGGTACAAACTTCTCTTGGGTGTTTCTATTTTGCCTTCCCCAGGAGAATCAAATACAATTTACTTTAGTACAGGTATATACAGGTGAAAATGTGAAAGAAAATATATAATTACTTGACAGAAATCACTGAATTTCTATATACAAAGCGTTTGAGGGACAAGAGGGAGAAGGAAAATAGATGAGAATAATAGAAAGTAAATGTGACTGAAATATAATTTGTCTGTGTATGAAGATGGCATAAGGAAACTGAAAACTTGAATGATGGGGAGTTAGAAAGCAGGAAAATAGCACAATAGAGGGGTTAATTTGCACATTTAAGTATAACATATATGTGCATAAAATACCATGGTGAATCTTCTTTTTATAATTAATATACATTAACAAATTAATGTCAGACCCTGTTTGGAGAATGGACACCAGAGTTATGGGAGGACAAATGGAGAGGGCACAGGAGAGAGAATATAATTTATGTTCTTTGTATGTATGCATAAAATTGAAAAATATGTGCTCATGGTTTAATATGAGGAGAAAGAGGAGATGTGATAGAACAAGGAAGAGGAAGAGTGGGGAGAAAGAGAGAAGGAGAGAGAAATATCCAGGGATTGAAGAAGGGAGAAGTACAGAGGAGATGAAGGAGAGACAGAGAGACAGAGAGATGGAGAGAGAGACAGAGAGACAGAGAGAGAGAGGGTGAAGGAAAGGGAGGGAGGAGAAGGAGATAGAAGGAAGAGATGAAAGAAAGGAAAGGAAGGAATGTGGGAGAGGAACAGAGGGAGGAGGTGATAAAGACAAAGGGAGGGTATGAGTTCAAGTATGGTAGATTGTATAAATGCATGGAAATGTCACAGTGAAATCCTCACACAAGGAATACATGCTTGAGTGATAACTTTTAAGTCAAGGTCTGAGTCCTGAGGATGAATTCTACACAAAGTATGGGTCTGTACTGGTGACATTACCTCTGTTACCAAAGGTCACAGAAGCTTCAGCAACACAGCAGTTCTTTTGTTATAATTCTTAAGTTCGAAATGTCGTGTGGCTCTCACTAGATTACAGTCAAGGTGGCCATTGTGTGCCTCTAAAACTAATGCTTGCTTCACAAGATATTACTTTGCTGTTTGGAGCTTCTGATGTCCATACACATTTGTTAGGTGGTAGGGGGCCTCCTCTCCTCCATCTTCAAAGCCGGCTATGGAAGGTTCCATTCTTCTTGAAACTATCTGCCTTATATCCATTGCAAAATCTCTGACCACATCCAGGAAGCATCCTCAGTTTTAAAGCACTCATGTAATCATATTTCTCTATCCTAAAGTTCACAATCTAAATCACTGAATGGTTGCTGAGCCTATGTAAAGCACCTTAGTTACAGATGGTGAGGACAGTGTATGGATGACCCTGGAGGGCAATATTCTGCTATGACAGCACAGGTCTCCATCTTTTTGGAGGTAGCTAGATCCAAGACATTCTACTGGATATAATACGGGCTTGCATTCCAAGGTCATTCTTCCTTTTGGTTTGTCCTTCTCATAGGACAAATATGAGAGCAACCTTGCTGGTGGTAGAGACAACTGGCTCTTTTGTTGTTGCTGCTGCTGGTGGTGGTGGTTGTAGGGCTTGAATTCAGGACCTGGGTGCTGTCCCTGATTTTTTTGTTCAAGGCCTCAATTCTAGTTTTTCAGTGGTTACTTGACACTCAGAGTGTCATGACTTTCCTGCCCAGGCTGGCTTTGAACTGCTCTCTTCATATCTCAGCCTCCCGAGTAGCTAGGATTACAGGTATGAGTCAGTGGCACCTGGTACAATTGGCCTATTTTTTAGGAATAGTCCGATAAAGCCTTTCACCAAATAACAGGAGACCTTGGGCTACAGTAGGAAGTTAGAAATGACCAATTCCATGGGGAGTTGGAATCACATCCAGCCCTTCTCAATGGAATAAATAGAAACATCTATGATCTCAGTTGTTATATTGACAACTATTGTGGTCAAGATTATTTGCCAACACCTCTGCTTATTGCCCACTACAACTAGCCAGAGTGTTAATATCTTGCAGAAACTTGGTGAAATAGGTATACTTTAAATTTTGTTAAAGTAGGGGTGCTTGGAATCTGTGGAGGATTGGTTCCAAGAACTCACATGGGTCTCAAAGTCTTTGGGTGCTCAAGTGTGTTTTGTAAAGTAGTGCAATATTTGCATACAACCTATGCATTTTTCTCCCATGCATTTCAAATCATCTCTATATTAATTATAATCAGCACAATGTAAATTTTATACAAATAGATGATATATTGTACTGTTTACTGAAAATGATGTGAACAATCTTGTTTGTTCAGTATTGATATAGTTAAAAAAATTTTAATATATAGTTTTTTAAATCCCTGAATAGTGAGCTAACATGATATGAAGCATATAAAGTATAACATGGATTTGTTCGAAAAAGTTTTCAAAACTATCCCAGTATTGAGATATAAGTAGCTACCTTTTCTGATGTTTGTTAGCTTTTTCCTTCCAAGGCTGTAATATTTAAGGGAGAAAAAAATTTCTCCCACTGGCTCATATGTTGAGCTTGGTTCCTAGCCAGTGGTACTATTTTGGGAGATGGTAGAAATTTTAGGAGGTGAGGTCGAGGTGGAGGAAGTGGGCAACTTGGAGTGTGTCTTTGAAGCTTCAGCCTGACTCCTCTTGCTCTGCTTCCCACCCATTGTGAGGAGATCTGCTCCCTTCTCCTCATACTCTTACCACCTTCCTGTTCTTCCTCATTGGGGGTCCGAAACAATGGCTCATGGTTGAAATCGACAAAACTGTGAGCCAAAAGAAATCCTTTCTCTTTGGGTTATGGTGCTGCACATTTCCTCACAGCTGTGACAAAGCTAACTATACAACATCCCACATGGATATTACCTCCTGTATAGCAATGGGCCTGAGTGTCTTAATCCAATATGATGGGCACTCTTTAGGAAATTTACTTATTCATAATCTCCAATATAATATAGATAGATAGATAGATAGATAGATAGATAGATAGATAGATAGATAGATAGATAGATAGATAGATATAGTAGAGAGAGAGAGAGAGAGAGAGAGAGAGCGCAAAGGGATATATTTCCTAACTTATAAGCTACTTTAATTTAGATGGATCTTCCACTACTATAACAAGATTTCTGACACTGGGAATCTTATAAAAGAAATAGATTGTGTTTTGGGCTTGTGGTTCTGTAAACCTGGATATCCAAGAACACAATGTCAAGCAGGGATTTCTTCTGCTTCTGCCCATGGTGGAAAGCAGAGGGAAAGTTACATGTACAAGAGATACCAAGTATGAGGAGAAACTTGCCTTACAACCAGCTGCTCTCGTGAAAGAAATCTGCTCCCGTGAAATCCTGTTAAAGTTCTTAACATCTCTTAAAAACTCCACATTCTAACATGGCTATAACGGTGTGCAAATCTCAGCCTGAATTCCTAAAGGTACTAAAACAAACTCAATTGCAGTAGGAGAGAAATTAAAATGAGCTAATTAGAAAACTGATTCTCCACACTTGGTACTATGGCATAGGTATAGATTAGATTCCCTGATCACCCTGATAAATAGACAAAATCATTTCACATCAATTTCCTCATACCTGAAGCTGCCGAGCCTCTATTACCTTCCATAGGAAAGTGGAGAGCATCCCCTAGAAGCCTAAATATGAGCGAGTGGGCTGCCACATAATGCAGCTAGGATAGCATAAGTCACCATATCCTCCAATGTTTGAGAAAGTTTGGGTAGTACCAGCAGACTCCTAGGACTGTGAATATACAGGGAAACAATAAAGTTGATACAAAAGATTGATACAAAATTTACAGGAGTCAACTCTAGAATCAAACTATTCATTCTATGAGAATCCATGGATGATTCTGGAATTCTTATACCTCAATTTCCTGGCTACAAAATTTACATATACATTAATGTCCTCCTCAGTAAATAGGATAGACTCTTTATACTATCTGGTAAAAAAAAATCAGGATTCTCAACTGTCTTTGGATATATTTATCACACAAATAGTAATGTAGACTATAATTTTCTTTTTAAATGTATATATTTTTCTTTTTTATATTTATTTATTTTAATAAGATTTTTATTGTGAAAATACCACACAGAGGGGTTACATTTACATGAACAAGCATTGTTGCCTCCTCCTTTGTTTTTCCCCTACCATCCCTGCCCTCCCATCTCCATGACTACACTCCGCCCACTCCACCCCCTTGCCAAAGTTGTAAGGTTCGTTTTTCAACATAGCACCTTGTACATCTCATTGTTACAATGGGTCCACCTGTATCCCTATTTAAACAATGTGTTTCTTTTCCCTTCCCCTCCCCAAATTATACCAACATCAAATACAGTGAAAACAGAGGTTATACCATGGGTGAGGGACATACAAAGCAACAAAACATTCACCTTATAAATAAGCTATGGAATCAATCCAGATGCCCCTCAGTAGATGAATGGATCAAGAAAATGTAGTATATATACATAATGGGATTCTATGCCTCCATCAGAAAGAATGCAATTGCCCCATTTGTTAGGAAATGGAAAGACTTGGAAAAAATTATATTAAGTGAAGTAAGCCAGGCCCAAAGAAACATCGGTCCCATGGTTTCCTTATTTACAATAACTGGTATATGTCTGAGACAAGCAGAAAAGGTCAGATAAGATGATGTTAAGTGAAATGAGCCCCAAGATAAGGACACAAGTGGTTTTTTCTGTCGTGCTATTTTTAATGTATATTTTTATTGTAAAGATATCGTACAGAGGGGTTACAGTCACATGAGCAAGATAATGAGTCCATTTCCTATTGATCATTGTTACACTCTCCTTTTCCCTATTATCCCTTTCCTCCCCAACTCCTCCCTACCGCCGCCAAAGTTAGTAAAGTTCGTTTTCAACATACTGTCTTGTACATCTCATTGTTACAATGGGTCATCTTGTGTCCTTATTCCAGAATTTTGTTTTATGTATTAAAGCTCACATCTACCATATAGACATAGCTATTCATTGCGCAACCTTTTCAGTCCTAGGGATAAAACCCAGGGCCTTGGGTGTAGTTGGCAAGTGCTGTTAGACAGGGTCCCAGCCTTATTTAGGATGTTCAGCCTCTGTACTCATGTCTTCTATAGTTTTTTTTTCTCTGATTAACTTCCCTGTCTTCTTTCTCTCTCCTACTTCATCAATCTTCCATTCATCTTGCTCATCCTCTCCCTCTCCTTCCTTTCTTCTTTCTTTCCTTCTTTCCACAATTATAATCCTATACAATCCTATGTTCTGGGTACAATAAGAAATAATATACATAAGCCAGATTCCTTATGTTATGACCTGGGAGTGAGACAATCCACGGTTAAAGGTGACAAAAGACTTCATTTTCACTAGAAAGTGGCTTGTGTCTACCTTGTCCTGGGCTAGCTAACCAGAACCAAGAGCAGGTTTGACTTCCAAAGCTCTAAAGGACAGCAGCAACCTTTATTTTCAAGCCTCCTATTAGTAGGTCTGCAAACCTCTTATCAGTTAGTCTGCAAACCTTCAGTCAGTCTGCACACCTCCAAACCTCCAAAGGGGCAACCTTGATCTTCATCCCTCCCTTCCTCTTTCTGTGCAGACCCAGGCCTCTGGGTCCCTCACCTTCCCGCAGGTCTCTCCTCAGTCATTTTTGAAGTCTTCTCACCTTCGCGAAGGCCTCCTGATTCTTCTCTCTTCGCCTGAGTCTCTCTTCTACCTTCTTCTGTCTTCTCCATCACGCACCCCTTTCCTTGGAGCACGCAGCCTATATATAGGCTGTGCCCCTGCCCCACTCCAAACGGCCATTCCTCCCATTGGCCCTGCCTCAAGCCGCCCCAAGCCCAACTGCTCCTAGACCAGGGGCAGCTTGGCCCCATGGGGCAAGGACAATGACGTCAGCACATTGGGGGAGAGGGGGGGGGGTCCTGCGGCTTCCGCTGGTTATTACGCTTCATGGAAAATTCGGTTTTTACAGAAAATAAAAGAGAAGAAATACATTGTAAACAACGAAAGGCTCAATATCAGAGGAAAACGTCCAGCTACATTTCTTTGAAATGTCACAGGTGAGTGAGCTGACTTCTGTGATCCAGATATGGTGGCACATGCCTATAACCCAGCAATGGGAGGTGGAGAAGATGATAGTAGAAGTCTGGATGAGTTAGAGGCAGTGTGGACTACATAGTCAGATTATATCTCAAAAATAAATAAATAACCAAAGGGAAAAATTGAGAGGAAGAGGGGTAGCGGGAGAGAGATAGAGATAGAGAAAAAGATACAGGAGGGAGGAGGAAAGCAGAAAAGAAGGAAGGAAGGAAGGAAGGGAGGAAGGAAGGGAGGAAGGAAGGGAGGGAGGGAGGGAGGAAGGAAGGAAGGAAGGAAGG
>NW_012267238.1:8786431-8869562 GCF_000151885.1 Dipodomys ordii | reverse complement strand
GAAGGAAGGAAGGAAGGAAGGAAGGAAGGAAGGAAGGAAGGAAGGAAGGAAGGAAGGAAGGAAGGAAGGAAAGCAGGAGGGCAGGCAAACAGGCAAGATTTTTGGAGGAGGTAAAATGTAAGTAACTAATGTAAACTAAACTAGGTGACATTTTGGCAGAGTGCAGTGTACCAAGTGCTCTCCATCCATCATATCAATTCATTCTCCCATCTCTCAGGGTGTCCTCTTCTATAGCTTGCCTCTTAGTCTCTAAGAGCTATTGCCAGCTCCCATAGGACAAAGCATAGTAGGCTTGTTGGAGAATGAAAGAATAAGACAGGAAATCCAATGGCTCCCCATTGAGAGTTAAGGCTGTAAAAAGCAGGCCTTAGAGATGCCAGGGCATCCAATAGGCTCTTATTAAGGTAAGGAGAATAAATCAGGCAGGGCTGCCCACACAAGTCCAGGCAGATTCCATCTTGGCATTTTCAGGTTTTAGGCTTCCTTAATCTGCTCAGTATTGGGATCCTGGAGTCAGGTAGTCCCAGTTATCAATCACTACTTTTTGCTGGAGAAGTCCCAACCAGGCATTCCCTCTCTCAAAATCACCATTCCTCATCTGTGCAAAGTGCACAGTTTTGTCTTTATCCAAGATTGTTATGAAGGTTGAAAAGAGGTCTGAGGCACACCTATCAGAGGGCTTGACATGCAGTAGAAACTCAGCAAATGTAAGATGTCAATAATGTTCCCTATTTGGAGGTTTATGGTAAAGCTTATATGTCACAGAAAAGGGTGGCTGAACGTTATTGGGACTTGCCAAGTACAGGCTCCCTTTCCCCTCTGAGTCAACATTGGTGAGGAGGCAGATAAGGACACTTAGAGCAGCCTTGGTCTATAGCATAAAAATCTCCCTGAGATGTCAGATGTCTCCCACAATCCCTAGGTGTCTCCCAGGGACTACCCAGCCTGGAATATCCAGAGAAGAGGCCCTGGACTCCTCTTGCAGAAACTCTTCTTCCAGAATTCCTGCCATTCAGCATGACAGTGCTTATGCTCTGCAAAGTTCAGCATGAACCTCTTTCTTCCAAGTGCAAATATTATCACCCTGCTCTCTGGGTAAACTTGGCAAGATTCTTCCTGTGCTTTATTTGTTTTAATTTGCTTAATACATTGAAGTTTGGGACTGAACAAAGATGGAAATGTCCTTTTGTACTTCACTCTGCTTGAAATGAGGACAGAATAAAAATGAATTTCTGCTCTCTAAGTTTACACATGCCTCGTGCCTGCTACACATCTCTTACTAGGGGCCGCTGAGTTCAAGGAACTCTGCTTATTATAGCTCACGGGAAACAGAAAAGAAGAGTTCTAGAATGCTCACTTGTACTGTGTTCAGTTTTCTCTTCACCTATTGTTTTATTTAATTCTCACAGGAAGGCTATGGTTGGATAGGGTAGCTTTAAATAGCTTCTCCAAAGCCAGGATTTAAAAACCACGCTTTCTAGTTTCAGCATCCATGGTATAACCCTTACAAGGCTTTAGCTCTATACTACCTAATTTTACAGATGAGGAAACTGAGTCTCAGAAGAATGACATAACAAAGGCTATATCTAGCAGCTGGTGACAAAATCAGTATAAACTGGATTCTTATTTTTTTCACTTAAAATATATATAGGTTCTATTTATTTATTCATTTTAGTTTGTATGTTGGTTTATTGTAAAGATACTGTACAGAAGGGTTACAGTTACATGAATAAGGTAGTGAGTATATTTCCTAGGGAGCATTGTTAACCCCCTCCTATCCCTTCCCTCCCTACCTCCCAGCTCCACCCTTTTTGTTTGTTTTGTATGTTCTTCCCCCAGGCTGTAAACTGGATTCTTGATTCCTAACTGAAAGCAACTCATCTACATATTTGCCTGCCTTTCTGTTTCTATTTGTCTGCCTTTCCTTCTTAAAAAATGCATTTTTCTAGATATTACTTAGTTGCTATTCTGTGAAAAGTGTCATTTAAGGGTGAAATCAAAAAGACTAAAACGTTATGGATAGGCCTTGGCGTTTGCATTTCTAAGCTTTGGGATAAAGTATGGGCATATGATTCACAATAAACTAAAAAATATAAATAAATGATGACAAGCATGAAGTGACCCAGAAAAAGGTGGAAAGGAGTTGCTGGATAAACACCAATGGGAATACAACAGTTTGATTCTGGCAGCCATGGAATGCTGCCTCCTAGAGGAGGTGTCTTTTCAATGTGTTTAGGAACACCAAACTGTCATAACAGTCCTCAAGCAGATGCAAAGAGCCAAAGAAGCCTGGAACCCATGAGCAAGGGAAAGACATAAAACAGTAGGAACCAACCCAAGAGGCTGGGGTTCAGATACAAGGATTTACCACAGTGGGAATCACTGGGGAAAAAAACAGGATTTTACAAGATTTATCCTGCTGTGTACAGTGGATTATGAATGGACAAACAAATGTGGAAGGCAGAGACATTGTGGTGGTTCTGAGGAGAGAAGGTGGTAGCCTAGAGCTGAAATTGAGATAAGAGATCAGCAAACCAAACTGGAATTCATTTTCTATACACAAAATGAGATGCATGAAGTTTAGAGCTCTATTTGATTTCTTAGTGTATATAGAAGAATGCATGGATTATAGCAGCTATCTAATAGTTACTGGTTGAAGGAATGAATTCATAGTAAAAGTGAAGGAAAGGAAATTATAGTATAAGGAGCAACTCTGATTTGGGATGAATCAACTAGAGAGCTGTATGTGCTATCTACTGGGGATTTGGGAGGAGGTGCTAGTGATAATGTGAAGTCTGAGGTACATCTTAGACACTTAAGTGGAAATATCAAGTAGCCATGCAGTACTTGAGTCTGGCACTCAGGAAGACCTCATTTAGACACCATCATTACACAGAGATTAGCTAAAGCCATAGGCATACATGAGGTCATTTAAAGAGTGAGTGTGCATATAGAGAAGAGTATGAGGATTGAATGCCGCACCTCTATACCTGAAGTTGGGAAAGGTTAGAAATGAGATGGAAAACCTTAGAAAATGCAAGATAGGGGTGCTAGACTGACAATTGCAGTATGATTATGTAAGATAGGGTCTTTAATGTTACTATTACCATGGTATTGTTAGTAACTAATAATAACAAATAGTATTGATAATATCTAATATTACTTGAGCACCTATCCTGCCTCCAGCACATAATTCAAATGGTGTATGAGTTTACACCTTTAATTCTCATCACTAGTCCTTTTTGTTGTTGTTGTTGTTGTTGGTTGTAGGGTTTGAACTCTGTGCTGTCTCTTAGCTCTTCAGCTCAAGGCCAGTGGTCTACCATTTGAGCCACAGTACCACTTCCGGTTTTCTGGTGGTTAATTGGAGATAAGAGTCTCAAGACCTTTCCTGCCTGGACTGGCTTTGAATCAGATCTTGCCCTCTTGAATAGCTAGGATTACAGGCATGAACCACCATGCCCTGCTCCTCACAAGTCTTTAAGGTGGGCACAGTGGCTTTATCCATTCTTCAGATAAGAAGATTGAGATTCTAAAAGATTGAAGAACTTTCCCAAGGTCACACAGCTATTAAGTTATCATCAGTAGAATATAAACTCAAGGGGTCACTCTCTAGAGCTTATTTCCTTAACCTATATCTTATAAAATATATGAAGCTGGAGACATTTCTGTAAGATCTGGTGGCTCAAAGTCTGTTGATAAATGTGACAAAAGCCTTGAGAAAGAGCCCGATAAGTAGTCAAAGGAGTTAGCATGACAGTATATGAATCCAGGAAGTGGTACCTGAAGACAATTGTTTGGAGAAATTTTGTTGCACACAGAAATACAATAATGGGACAATAACTAGAGAGGGCTGTGAGACCACCAGGAGAGCTGTTTTTATTGTTTTTGTTTTTTATTTTGTTATTTAAAACTTAATTTTATTGTCAAAGTGATGTACAGAGGGGTTGCAGTTACAAAAGTAAGGGAGTGAGTACATTTTTTTGTCTAACTTGTTACTCCCTTCCATAATTTTCTCCCTCTTTCTCTCCCCCCATCCTCTCTCCCCAAGTTGTACAGTTCCTTTCCAACATAGTGTCTTGTGAGTATCACTGTTGCATTGCTTCTCACTTTGTCCTTTGTCTCACCATTTTTTTGTTCACTTTCTTTCCCTAATTCAGATAAACATATACAATACCAAGGGTACCAAAATCAAATACAGTGACAACAGAGGATAGATGATACTACAGTACATTTGTAAAGTGTTGGAAACAATCAAGGAAGGAAGTAGAAATTGATGTTACAAACACAGGGCACAATCAGATAATCAAGTTCTTGAGAAGATGGGGGAAATAGCCACAGCCTCCAGTGGAGGACCAGCTTTAGCTGGTCTCCTTTGAGGAAATAACCAGGATCTGAATCTTACTGTGCTGGGTATGTATTACACTCTGTAATACAGGACTGCTTCAAGACACATAGATCTCTATACAGTACCCACCACCATGTCTCATTACATAAAACAATGACTGACATATAGTAGCTCTAATGGCTCATTGCACAAAAATCTTATTTTCCTTATGTTCTACTTGTGTAGGGACAGGAAATAGAACTATTCAGGGAGGTCTGACATGATGCAAGACTGTGAAACCTTCCTCTCTAAGGTAGGCAAGAGATGTAATCATTTATTTTTTTATTGTAAAGATGATGTACAGAGGGGTTACAGTTACATAAGTAAGGCAATGAGTACATTTCTTGTTGGTCAATGTTATTCCTTCCTCCCCCACCTCCCACACTCCAATATTTCCAATATACTGTCCTGTGGGCATCCTTGATGCAATGGGTCATCCTGTGTCCTTGTTTCAGCATTTTGTTACTCCCCTTCCCCTTCTCAGATTAGACATATGTATATATATGATGCAGGGTACCAAAATCAAGTACGGTGATAACAGGGGATCTACCATAGGGGAAAGAACATACAAAAGAAACAACAGCAACAGCAACAATAACAACAACAAATAAAATCACATGGTACATTAAAAACAATAACAATAAAGACAGACCTCTTGTGTCCATATCTTGGAGTTCATTTCTCTTAGCATCATCTCATATGGTCATATGCACATGGCTTTTGACCTTTTCAGCTCATCTATATGAATACTATTATTTCAAATAAGGGAAACCATAGAACCTAAATTTCTTTGGGACTGGGTTAATTCACCTAATATGATTTCTTCCTAGTCTTTTCGTTTCTTAACAAATCGGGCAGTGTTATTCTTTTGATGGAAGCATAGAATTCCATTGTATAGATATGTACCACATTTTCTTGATCCCCTCATCTACTGAGGGGTGAGGGGCATCTGGGTTGGTTCCATATCTTAGCTTTGGTGAATAATGCTGAGATAAACATAGTTGTTCTGGTAGCTTTAGTATGGCCTTGTTTGTGATCATTTGGGTAAATTCCCAGAAATGAGATTGCTGGGTCTTAGGGGAACTCTATGTGTAGTCTTTTAAGTAAACTCCATACTGATTTTCAGAGTGGTTGTACAAGGAATAAGAAAAACTCTAGGGCTCCTTGCACAGGCTGAAATTTTCTTAATGTTAATGTCTTAACATGACAAATCAAAGAAAGGTTGGACAAATGGGACTGCATGAAACTGCAGAGCTTCTGCATAGCAAAGGACAGGGCAAGTAAGATCAATAGAAAGCCCACAGATTGGGAGATCTTTACTAGTTATACAATAGACAAGGGCCTCATATCTAAAATAGAGCTCAAATAATTAAATCCTCCAAAAAGAAATCCTCAAAGAAACAACTATCTGATTAATAAGTGGCCTAAAGACTTAAAGAGAGACTTCTCTGAAGAGGAAATAAGAATGGCTAATAGACACGTGCAGAAATGCAGGACTTAGCCAGGCGCTGGTGGCTCACGCCTTTAATCCTAGCTACTCAGGAGGCTCACATCTGAGGATCATGATTCAAAGCCAGCCCGGGCAGGAAAGGTCATGAGAAAACTGGAAGTGGTGCAGTGGCTCAAGTGGTAGACCAGTTACATTGAGCTGAAGAGCTGAGGGACAGCGCCCAGGCCCAGAGTTCAAGCCCCATGACGAAAGAAAGAAAGAAAGAGAGAGAGAGAGAAAGAAAGAAAGAAAGAAAGGAAGGAAGGAAGGAAGGAAGGAAGGAAGGAAGGAAGGAAGGAAGGAAGGAAGGAAGGAAGAAAGAAAGAAAGAAAGAAAGGAAGGAAGGAAGAAAGGAAGGAAGGAAGAAAGTAATGAAGGAATGAAGGAAAGAAAGAAATGCTCAACTACTCTGTCCATAAAAGAAATGCAAATCCAAACAACACTGAGATCCCACCTCACCCCACTTAGTATGTCTACATTCAAAAAAAAAAATCTAATGATGACAAATGCTGGAGGGGTTGTGGCCAAAAGAGAGCCCTATTGCACTGTTGGTGGGAGGATAAACTTGTCCAACCACTCTGGAAAAGAGATGTATTTAAAAGGCAATGGAATTAACAGGAAATCTGGAATATCCTTTAGAATTTACTGTTGAAAATGTTCAGTGTCTACAAGAATGTAAGGTTTTTCTGTTGCAAGATCAGTCAGTAGGTATAGAGTTAAAGAAGAGTATGGTGCTGCCAGGTAAGTAGATACAAGGAGAAAAACTGTTCTCAATGGGATGGAATTTATGTTAAAAGGAAAGGATTAAAGTGGAGAGATAAGACATGAAAAAACAATGGCATCCAATACTTGTATCTCACACTCAGACCTGTAATCCTAGCTACCTTGGGGACTGAGATCAGGTTTGAAGCCAGCCAACACAGCAAAATTCCCTGAGACTTTTATCTCCAATTAACCAGATAAAAGCCAGAAATGGAGTTTTTACTTAAATGGTAGAATACCAGTCTTGAATGAAAAAAAAAAGTCAAGCAAGCTAGCTGAAGTATAATGGATGCTACAGAAAGCACAAGTAGTATAGTACTTTAGAAAGACTAAGTCAAAGCCCAACAAAATAAATGCCAGGAAATGAGTACTCGCCAGAGGTTTAGTTAAGGGGACAAGGCTAGAAGAATAAACAGTTTGTCTCATTATCCTTCTTCCCCAAATCACTTCCTAGACCAGTCTCAGGAAGCTTTTCTATTCCTTCTTTCATGCATTTTTTCAAGCATTTTGGCCGCATTTTTCATTGTTATAAGACACTTGCCATAATTGTCCAAAGCCTCCTTTCTTTTTTTATTTTATTGTGTAAATACCATACAGAGGGTTACAATTACATGGGCAAGATAATGAGTACATTTCTTATCAAGCATTGTTGCCTCCTCCTTTGTTTCCCCTTCCCATCCCTTCCCATAACCCTCCACCAAAGCTGTAAAGTTTGTTTTTCAACATAACAACTTGTACATCTCATTGTTACAATTGGTCCACCTGTATCCCTAGTTAAACGATTTGTTTTTTCCCTTCTCCTCCACAAATTATACCAACATCAAATACAGTGAAATCAGGGGTTATACCCTGGGAGAGGGACATACAAAGCAACAAAGAAATAATCTTATAAATATGTTAGAAACAATTGCATGAAAGAAAAAAACATTTGAATACTTACCTTGGGGTTCATTTCCCTAACATCAACTCATCTGACCTTTTCTGCTTGACTAAGTTATTGCAGATAAGGGAGACCATGGGACCTATGTTTCTTTGGGCCTGGCTTACTTCACTTAATATAGTTTTTCCCAAGTCTTTCCATTTCCTAACAAATGGGGCAATGTCATTCTTTCTGATGGAGGCATAGAATTCCATTGTGTATATATATCACATTTTTTTGATCCATTCATCTACTGAGGGGCATCTGGGTTGGTTCCATATCTTAGCTATGGTAAATAATGCTGCAACAAATATAGTCGTGATGGTAGCTTTAGTGTGGTCTTGTTTGTGATCATTTGGGTAAATGCCCAAAAGTGGAATTACTGGGTCATAGGGGAGCTCTATGTGGAGTCCTTTGAGGAACCTCTATACTGCTTTCCAAAGTGGTTGAACAAGATTATACCCACCAACAATGTAGTAAGGTTCCCTTCTGTCTACATCCCCTTCAGCATCTGTCTACATCCCCTCTAATAACAACATGTTGTTATTAGAGTTCTTGATTATAGCCATTCTAACTGGGGTGAGGTGGTATCTCAATGTTTTGATTTGCATTTCTTTTATGGCTAGAGAAGTTGAACATTTCTTCATGTGTCTATTGGCCATCCTTCTTTCCTCTTCAGAGAAGTTTCTCTTTAAGTCTTTAGCACATTTATTTATTGGGCAGTTGTTTCTTTGAATATTTGTTGTTGGGGGATTTAATTTTTTGAGTTCCAGGTATATTTTAGGTATGAGACCCTTCTCCGTTGTATGGCTAGTGAAGATCTTCTCCCAATCCGTGGGACCAAAGCCTCCTTTCTACACGTATGTTCTCCCAGAGAATCTATACCATCAACTCCTTCTGGGGAACCCAAACCAAGAAAGAATGACCTCAACTCTCTCAACTTCAGATTTCTCCTGTGAAAACCAGGGCTAGTGATACTTTTTTGTTTAGAAGATGATTTCAGATTTAAATGAAAGTTGGTGGAGAAAAATACTTTATTATAGTTCCTGGCTTGAATAGGTCCTAACCTAGCTATCATCTTCCCAACCCCATAGTAGATAGCAGCAATAACCCAGGATGAGCATCCATTTTAGCCTTCAAGAACTAGAAAGATGGATTTTCCTGTCTTAGAAAAGCTCTGAGCTTCCCTGGAGTTGAGAAATGGGAAGTTTGATAGAGATACTCTTAGGTAATTGACAGGATTATGGTAATTAAAATTGGTTTGTTATAATAATAGTTTAACTTAATAGTTGTTTTTTAATTATTATGAAATAATTTGTGGCAATATTCAACACTATACCAGAAACACATGGAGGGGAGGTGGGAGGAAGAGAAGAGATGCTTGCATTCTTCCAGCAGCCAAAATACAAAAAAGAAAAAAAATAGATCAAGATCCTCAAATACACAATGATTTCCTGGAGCTCTCCACAGAAAAGATAGTATCCTAGGTGCTAGGCTGAGGAGTTTGCTTCCCTGAGGGAGAATTATTTTAAAAACAAAGGTGTTGCTTAAGATCCACACTGCCATCAAATATCATAAACACAGGTGAGGTGGTTGAGTTACTAACATGTTTAGAGAGGACTTTCAAGTACTATGTCATGAGAAGACACTATTGAAATCTCACTATTGAAATCTCTTCAAAATGTAGGTCTGGACATTTCCAATGGCCAGCTTCACTCCTCTGAAATGAAGGAAGGGTGCCAACTTTCTCCACATTTCCTTGTCCTGGGGGCAATTTGCATGAAAATGAGATTGTGGTGACTTTCTGGCTCCTTGGCTTGTTTCCTCCTTCAGAAGTGAAAGCTACACCATGACAGGTCAGCTCCGGGCATTCATAATTAAAAATAAGCAAGAACTCAAAAAGAGCTCACTGTTAATTAAAGGACTCACCTCTGTATTCTGGGAATGGGGGAGTCAAGCTGATGGGTTCTATGAACTGTAACCAGGAGCTCAAAGGAGAAGTCAGGAGAAACAGGGAACAGTTGGAAGGGAAAGGCAGGGCCAATGAGATGGGTCATCCAATTGTGGCTGAAGATGTGCATAAATGCACACTCTTTTCTATGACAGGACAGGGGGAGGAGGAGGAGGTGGGAGTCACAGTCTTCTTGCGGGATACTTCTGCCACTCTCTCTTTGTAATGAGTTCCATCATTGGTGTAGAGAATACACACACACACACACACACACACACACACACACACACACACACACACCACAGACTCCAGCTTGTCTCATTTTGGCTCATCCTCTCACAGCTAGCACTGTGAATCTTTAAGATAAGAACTTCTACTCTTCATCAGTAGCCCAGCACAGCTCATAGCTATTGAGTACCTACTCACAAGCCAAGTGCTATAAACACAGGGGTGAATAAATGGGACTGTCCATGAGAAGCTCATATTTTGCGGATGAGAGATAAAGCAAAATAGTTATAAAAGAGTGTGTCTGGCACATATACCTATCACACCAACTACTCAGAGATAGGGAGAAGACTGCTTGAGTCCAGGAATTCAAGACCAGACTCAGTAACACAAGGGGACCTTATCCAAAAAATGTTTTGAAGAACCAGAACAATCCCCAAATCCAAAAGAAGGGGCTATGTGGAACAAGATGACACACACCTGTAATCTCAGCACTTGGGAGGCTGAAGCAGTATAATCATGAGTTCCAGTCAAGTCTGAGCTACATTGTGAGACACTGTCTCAAACAAAAACAATTTAAAAATAAAAGCTGATGACAGTAATGGACACTTTGAATCTAATACTTCCTAGCTGCCAACGAGTCCTTTCTCTGTCAAAGACTTTCTGAGCTTTGTCTAGCCTTTAAAATCTCTATGAAATTGAATATATCCATTTTGACTACATTTTATGGCTAGCAGGTAAAGTGTGCATGGTATTATTTTTAAATTTTATATCTCAGAGATCTTAAGTACCTTGTCAAATTTACACAATTCAATTGTGGCAGGTCAGGCTCTGGCTAGCTCTAAGCCCCAGTCAAAAACGGAAAATAAAATAAAATAAAATCATATAAGAGGAAGAAATCTTGTTTCTTTTAGAGGGAGCATGAGTTGGAGAGAAAGGGCCTGGAAAGTCAGAGAAGAAAAAGTCTCACAGTGATGATCTTCTCACACTGGAAATGCAATGGAGCCCAAGGGTGAGAGTCTGCTGAAACTAGCTCTCTTCTGTAATTCTGCCATCTTCTTACATGCTTCTTCTCACTTGTCTCCTTCATGATCCAAGAAATGCTTCATTTAGTTCTGCCAATTGCTTCAGCCTTGACTTGTGTAGATCAAAAAGTTGATAATAAACATGCACAGAAATATTAACTATAGATACTCTATTCAAGTATTGGAAGTGTTACAGAAGATGAAGATCATGCTTTCAAAATAGGAATATTTACTTTTTCTCATTGATTCATTTTATACTTTATGAATGATCATTCTACTTGAGGTTCTGAGTTTGTGAATTTCAAAAATGCTAATCTCCAACAGACTACTGGGCAGAGTAAGAGATAGATGGAGATGAAGACAAAAAGGGAGAGAAGGAGGAAACATTTTTGAAGCAAACATTTGAGCAGTTAGTGTGTTAACTATATAGCTCTGTGTGTGTGTGTGTGTATATATATATGTATGTATATATATATTTAAATCTATATATGTATATAGATCTATTTCTCTGTATACTTACAGATACATATAATACATAATATACATACTTTACATACATGTATATATGCTTTATATATATACATATATATGAGTGCCATGTATTTGGATTTATTTCTGTGTTTAACTTTTTAACAAATCATAGAACTCATAGAACAAGGAGTAGATCCCAGTGTACTGATTGTGAAACCCGAATTCTTATCTCTTAGGGGAGGTTTTGTGATGTTAGCTCATCTGAGTGGACAGTTAGGATGGTAAGGAGAACCTGGTAGTGTTTGTCTGTCCTGAGTGGCTCCTTTTATGCGTGAACAGCATGCAGAAGCCTGGCTTGAGAACGGAAGGGAGAGTGACTTTTGTTAGCTGAGTACATTTGACATCTCTATCCAAAATACCTGTTATGTTCTGAAAGCCATAGGTAAAACTATTTGAAGTTGGCAGAGTTTAACAGCAATGTCACATCTCACGATCA
The DNA here is from genome assembly GCF_000151885.1 of Dipodomys ordii. Classification (NCBI taxonomy): domain Eukaryota; kingdom Metazoa; phylum Chordata; class Mammalia; order Rodentia; family Heteromyidae; genus Dipodomys; species Dipodomys ordii. The sequence goes on along the minus strand of NW_012267238.1, from coordinate 8,857,837 downwards.
GAGAAGGACAGACAAGGAAAGAGCTGCTTACTGAATGAAAGCAAAGTGCTAGAAGAGAAGGCCTGGGAAAGGGCCAGAGGAAATAACGTTGTGAAGTTTAGTCAAAAAACCAACATTTTAGTCCTAAAATAGGGAGAGCTATTATTAAATAACTTAAAAATGTGTTGTGATTTTACTCAAAGTATACAACCATTTTGTTTCCATGTCGATCTACTAATAAAGCCATTGACAGGTATGTCTCAGGCACAGGGCTATGGGCTAGGGATGCAGAGTGAATACAGCCCATCTTTCTCAATCTAGTTGTACATCTTAAAAGCTATCTTGACAACAGATAGGGAAGGGACAGTGGGTATGGAGCAGTGGTCTTGTCTGAAAGTCAAGGTGGAAAACCGGGTGCCTGAGGCTCAGGCCTTGAATCCTAGTAACTCAGGAGGCTGAGATCTAAGGATCATGGTTTCAAGCCAGCCCAAGAAGAAAAGTCTCCCTGAGACTCTTATCTCCAAATAACCACTCAAAAACTGGAAGTGGTACTGTGGCACAAGTGGTAGAGTGCTAGCTTTAAGCATAAAGAGGCTCAGCACAGGCCCTGAGTTCAAGCCCCACCACCACCACCAACAACAAAAAAAGTAAAAGGTATAGACATGAAAGATGACTAAGCAGCTCTGGGAATGAAGATAGTTCTGATTTGAGGGCTGTTGTGGAAGCTTCTGTCATGAGCAGTCAAATCTGTGAGAATCAACATGAGGCCAGTAAAGTAATTTCCATTGCAGAGGAGCAGAAATAGAAGAGCAAAATAGGCTGCACTGATTTGGTGGGGTTTTTTTTCCAAGTCATACAAGGCTCCTGGAATCAGCCCTCTAACCCATTTCCTGTGACATTTTTACAAAAGAGCTGCTTTCTTCTCTGCTGTTAAAAATAATGACCTTCAGATTGCAGAGGGTAAAACAATCATTTCTGAGAAGAAAATGAAATGCAAACAAGTGCATAGCCTGGAGAGAGCTGTGCTGTCAACACCCGTATTTAATATGAGATGGTCTGGCCTGAAGTCCTGGTCCCAATGTTGTTATGGGTAAATCACTGAAGGTCACTGAGTCTTAGTTTCCTCATCCATCAAATCTGTCAATAAAACACAGGTGGACACACCAATACACACTTAATTAATGTGAGTACAGAAGATGGCATGGAAAGGTGATGCCAATAGGCACCTAGTGGAATTCATGTTTCCATATCCAAGAATATCTGGAGTTACCTTACACTGATTGGTTTTGTCTTTACATCTGGATCTATTTCTAGAACCCTGCTCTCAAGTCTCCTATTGGACAATCTCCTATAAGTGTCTATCCACCCGGCAGAGAATACAAAATTTTAGGTTTGAAGAAAATCTCTCTCTCCTCTCTCTCTTTTCTCCTTCTCTTCCCCTCTTTCTCCCTCTCCTCCCACTTCTGCTCTCATAGACTCTTTCTTTTCTTTTTGGAAGCACCAAGGTTTAAACTTAAGACCTCACACTTGCTCACCTTTTTCTCTCATGGCTAGTGCTGTATCATTTGCGCTATATCTCCAGCCCAGCATTTTGCTGGTTATTTTGGAGATAGAGTCTTGCCACTTTTCTACCCAAAGTTGCATTAAGCTACAATCCTCAGAATAGATACAATTATAAGCCAGTCCAGCTCCTGTCTTTTTGTTTGCATTGATCTTGAAGGAAAGGATTTTATCTACTTCTTCTGTAGAAGAACTTGTTCTAGCATAGTCTTCATATGAACACTTGCTTATTCAATTAGATTTGTGTGTGTGTGTGTGTGTGTGTGTGTGTGTCTGTCTGTCTGTCTGTCTGTGTCTGTGTCTGTGTCTTTGTCTGTGTCTATCTATAGTGGTCCTGGGCTTGAGCTCAGGGCCTGGGAACTACTACTTGATCTACTGTGATCTACTACTTGAGCTATTGTTCTACTTCTGGCTTTTTTGGTAGCTAATTGGAAATAAAGGTCTTACATGCTCTCCTGTCCAGACTGGCTTTGAACTGTGATCCTCAGATCTCAGCCTCTTGAGTGGTTAGGAGCTACCAGTTCCAGGATGATTAGGAAATTTTGTGTGTATAGTATTGCTGACTAGCTTCAGGACTTCATGCATTTTAGGAAAGTACTTCTGCCACTGAGTTATGGTAGAATTCTATTAACCGATGACTCCATTTGTAACCTCATTGGAAACGCAGACCAGAGGTGATCATGGGTAAAAGCCTAGCCCATGCAGTGCTGGCCAGCACCGGCCTTGCAACTCCAGAGATTATTGAGGTCAGCACTTTTTCTCTGACTGACAAACTGAGTCAGACATAGGACCTGCAGATATAGGTCATTATTCACACAAGACTGGCTATAGGTGCCATTGCTATATGGACAGGATTTTCAGCAAGTCAGAGATAACCTAGAATTATCCCAAGTTGGCTGTGAAGAATGTCATATGGCTAATTTCTTTTTAACGAAAGAGTGGTTTGGGTGATTATCATATTCTCTCAAAGATAAGTAGATCTTTATTCCTGAATTCAACTTAGCAATATCATTCCTGCTCTTTCAGATTTTTATTTTACCTTCATAGAGGCAGCTCTCCTATGCCATCCCGTTTTCTCTCATGTCTTTCGACTGCCTTTCCAGGAGAGAAGCTAGCACCTAGAGTGTCAAGAAGACAGGAGTCCTGTACGGTAATGGAATGGGGACAGCTGAGTGCTAGTTCTAGCCCATCTTTCTCAGAATTCTTTAAGAACTGGAGCTCCAGGGCTTAAAGAAACCACAAGGTGATGGCAGGTTCAAAGTGATGAGCCTAAGTCATGGGGAATTCAGATACACTGTGCTCTTGGTGATTTTTTGCTGTAGTATTTTGTGTACATATATAAAAGAGCTTAAAGGTTAGAAAGATGTAGAAAAAATATAAATATATAGCCTCCTCTCTCATAGCTTAACATGCTTCTTTCCTAGGCAAACACTAGGCCCATTTAGTAAATCATCAGCCCCCACCCCCCTTTACCTTGAGCTGGCACTCCTTTGGGGCAGCTATAACCATATAAGGCAGCAAGATCTCCTAAATCTCACAGGTCACATAGGTCATCTGAGAGGTCACTCTTTGGAGATAGCTCTAATCATATAAGGCTGCAAACATCTGAGTGCATAAAAGTCACTTGAGTCAATAGCCAGCACTTCTCTCTTGTGAGAAGGGGTCTTGCAGGCCCCCTTTCTGACAATAAACTTTTCGTTGTTCTTGGTATCTGGATGTCCGCGTGATTTTCTGGTAAAGTCTAATTTACTCTAATATTGATTCTCAGGAATATAAAGGAAATTCAAGATATGAAAGCAAAAAGTATGTTTTGGATTGCCTTGACTTTCATTCTTGTCTTTTGTGGCAATACTGAGGTTTGAACTCAGGGCCTTGCAGTTACTAATCTGGTACTCTACCATTTAAGTCATACTTCCAAGCCCCTGTTGTGCTGGTTATTTGGGAAATTGGGACTAAACCAACCTTTCTTCCTTGATCTCAGCCTCCTATGTAGCTAAAGTTCTAGGCTTGAGCCACCTAATAGCAACTTTGCTTAGTAGTAGTAGTAATAGTAGTAGTAGTAAGATAAGTCTTTTGAAAAAGTACCAGACAGGGTAAATCAAATAAAACTGAATAATTCCAAACAAAATAAAATAAAAAATTTCCCCAGTGTCTCCTTGAATGTCTCCAGAGGACAGATAACATCACCGGACAGGGTACCCAGGATGCCTCTGACATCTTTATCCAAGAGAAATCTGCCATTGCTCTATCTTTCCCTTCTTCCTGTTTCCTATAGGACCTTTCTAATCAGGAAAGACAGAAATCTATCTTGTTAATATGGAAGGAAATTTGTTTCCTTCCCTCCAAGTTTAATTCTTAGCTGTGTATCCCAGCTGGTGGACCTAAGGCTAGGTCTTTCTACCATCCTGATGGGCTCCAGCATGTCACTGCTCTTACGTAATTCACTAGGAGCTAGGTAACAACCTACAGGAACTAGTATCATGTATGCCAAGAGAATGTGTGGTTCAGTAATACACACCTTTCATTCATGGGGCTGCTGTTAGTTTGTTCCATTTGGCCGTCTTAGCCACAGGCAGCAGGTCATTCTATGGTGATGAGAATTTGCTGTTTCCAGTTTTCCCATGACTATTGCAGGCCTTTTTTTCATCTGTTTTTTTTTTTTTTCTGTCAGTCGTGGGGCTTGAACTCTTGGCCTGGGCGCTGTCCCTGAGCTCTTCAGCTCAAGGCTAGTGCTCTACCACTTTAGCCACAGCACCACTTCCGGTTTTTTCTGCTTATGTGGTGCTAAGGAATGGAACCCAGGGCCTCATGCATGCAAGGCAAGCACTCTACCACTGAGCCACCTTCCCAGCCCTCATGTTTTTTGTTTTTTTTTTTTAATTTGTCTGTATGTTATCACACAATAGTCCAATAGCTGGTCAGAGAAAGTAAGACAAGAAGCCTGGCTAGGTATTGGGAGGGGCAAAGTCTGACCACCAAAAGAGGCAGTAAGAAAAGGGAAATCCTTGAGAATCTCATATATTTTGGAAAATAGAAAAAGAATTATTATTTCATTCTTTTTCAAGTTTCTGGTTTTGTTTGTCAGAACTCAGCTCTAGGTTCTATGAGGCCAATTGAGGCTGACAGGTCTTAGAAAGTCTGAGTTAAGTTCAAGCTCTAGAAAGAAAATCTGTCAACCTATGTGTTCAGGTAGAGTATAGGCTCAGATATGTAAAGGTCTCACATTTACAAACCTAAGCTGATGGGAATACTGAAGTCTAAGAAACATGGAAATACTAAAGGACATTTTTAGGACCTCTCAGTCATTATTCCTAACATTTTACATATTCCTTAAAATATAATCACAATTTAATCAGCAGTGCCTCTGATTTATTTTATTTTATTTTTGTGCCACTACTAGGTCTTGAATATGGGTTCTGGGCATTGTCACCTTGGATTTTGCTCAAGGGCTGGCACTTAACCACTTGAACCATAGCTTTACTTCCAGTTTTTGGATGCTTAATTGGAGATAAGAGTTTCACAGCTTTTGCTACCCAGGCTGGCTTTGATCTTCAGATCTCAGCCTCCTAAGTAGCTAGGCCTGAGTACTCACTCATAAATTCCTAGCACTTTAGTAATTTGGAGACAGAGAGATGACCCAAGATGAACAAAAGAATACAATGTAAAAATGCTTGTGATATAAAAAATAAAATATATTTCATCATCCTAGGGCTTTAGTATAATAAAATTATAGATGCTGGTTTTGTTTCCTGCTGACAAATATTTCCTAGAATTCTCACAGTGTCCTGATAATTGAGGTGCCTCTGCTCATTTATAATGTGCCTCTTTGGAAGATACTTGAGTCCATGTTAATAAGAAGACATACTTAGATAGGATTCCTAGACAGCCTCAGGGTGGAGACTGATCAATAGTCACTCAAGCACATGATTATAATGTGAAAACTTTCAATCTATCCACCTTTCGCATCCAAGGAAGAGACAGTGGATGGAGACTGGATCATAAAACCTCTTGAACAAAAAGATGTGGAGAACTCCATGGACAAATGCATTAAAGTTCTGAGAGGATAGCATGGCAAGTCTGTGTGTGTGCACATGTGCGCATGCAGACAGACAGACACACACACACACACACACTCACAGTTGCCCTGTGAGCTGCCTCCACTGCCTGTTCCTGTACCTTTGTAGCATTTATAATAAACAAACCAGTCAATCTGAGTACATAAATCTAAACAGTCTCCAACTTAACATCTTTTTGATTCACACTATTTCTACTTTATGAGATTGCACGTTGACACACCTTCCATAGATATCATACTTCAAATTTTGAATGTTGATCTTTTTCCATGTATATATATTCTCTGGAAACGCTGGGCAGAGACTGGAAGCTGTGTAATCCTACCATGCACTGTGGCTTTATGCAATGGTATTAGTAGTTAAATGCATTTTTGACTCATAACATTTTCGATGCATAGTTAGTTCTTTGGGATGTAGTCTCATTACCAGTCTAGACATACCATGGACTAGTCTAATTGTCATTCTAGCTAACTATTGAGACTGAGAGAGGAGTTAGGGAACGCCAGAGTTTATAGCCATGTCAGAGAGAAGGGCAGGGATGTGGGAGGGACTTCCTGGAGTATATGAGTAGGTGGAAGATATTTGGGGCCGAAGGAGGGACACTTTTAAGCCTACTAAGTCTGATGCTAACTCCTGGCAGTGTCAAAGCAGAATTGAATTCTCGAGCACCTCATTGGCACTGGAGAACCAGAGAGCTGCATAGAGAAAAAAAATATTTAAGGGGCCAGGAATTTTGATTTCATCCTTTGTTTTTGCACTGACCTTTCTCATGACTCTTGTCAATGAAGGGGCTATTCTCTAATATAAGCAGGAAGCCTATTGATCACAATAATGATATGTATTAGGGAGAGTGAGTACTTTGGGGAAAACTAATTTTTTCTAAGAAATACAGATTGTGTTCAACTCCACCTGACTTACCTTAACCGCCAGAATTTTGTAAGTTTAATTGTTTCACTCAGCCGCTCATAAACCATCCATGACTCCTTTCACACCGGATAGTAAACCTTTATTTGAATCCACAAAGCCCCTTGTTGCTTTAGCTTTCATTTGTATAGCCTTGGCTTTGTAATTTTTGCAGTCACAGTAGTTGATGTCCCAGTTTTCTAAGGTATGAAGCTCATCTATACAAGTATGGCTCAGAGATCCCATTTATTCCATGCCTTGGTTTTCCTGCTGTAAAATGGGATGCTGTATGGGCTGAATTATGTGGCCTCAACATTCATATATTGAAATCCCATTACTTCAGAAGGTGCTGATGTGATCTGGAAATAAGGTCATTGCAGGTATATATGACTGTGTGCACATGGTATTATTGATTAAGTAGGACAGGCCCATGATTCTTCTGGATCCTTTTGTGATTCTCCTGATCCTCATACGGGAAACTGTGACACAGTTATGCGCAAGTAATGACAGGTGGAAAGGAAGGTGAAGAATGAGATCCTGCTTCTGCAGCAAGGATCACCAACAAATCAGCAGGAGTTAAGAGCAGTCAGGAGCTAATGCTGTCTCCCAGCGTTAGGAGGAAGCCACATTCACACCTTGATCATGAACTTCTCAACTGCCAAACTGTGCTGTTGGGGCCATTTCTATTACACTGTGCTACAGTTGCCCCAGAAAACCAATATAGACATGAATATTCAGTTCACAGGCTTGATTTGCTTATTGTGGTAAGGTTTAAAGGCAATAACTATGAAAAGAAAGCACTTTAGTAATAGTCTCTGACACAAAACAAGAGCTTACTATTTTCACCTGGAAAAAAATATATATATGAACAAATAAAAAGGCTGTATTCATTGTGCCCCACATCTGTTAGCAGAATCACATATTGACCTCAAGGGGAATATATGAAATTGTTGTGTAGGCCAATGTCTATCCAAAGAGGTAAGAAAGTTCCATGGCTATTTTTCTATGCTGCTCTGAACTTCCCACACTCTGAGATGAGTGCTTGTGGTCTATTGCTGCATTTGTGTTGTAAGGATATCACCTAGGGAAAGATAGCTCTGATTTAAAGAGATAGAGAAGAGGCTGAACTCCATTATCTTATCTACATATATTTATCCTTTCCATCCAGCTCCTCAGTTTTCTCTGAGAAATCCTAGACAGGACATTCAAAGAGGACAAAGGAAAAAAATACATTAGATCTCTGCAAATGTGATCAATTTATATACATCTATCTTGAGCATAGGCACTGGTCAGTTTCTATAGTACAAAGTGGTTCAAGAAAGCATGAAACTTTGAAAACTAATAGCCAATCAAGGAATACATTTTTGCCTGTGAATTGACAATAACTGAAGAATAATGCTTACGGTTGATGAGAATATAGGAACTTAGACTGGCAAGTGTTTAAATTGGAGCACATTTTCAGTAGAAACATAAAAGGATGGGTATCTAAGTCACAATAAAATGTATATTCTAGAAGACTCAGTTATTCCAACGTTTTGAGTTGATTCCAAACAGTTCAACTGACAGTTGGGCACCTATCACACCTGTAATCTTAACTACTCAGAAGGTTAATATCTGAGGACTGCCATTTGAAGCCAGCCTGGTCAGGAAAATCCATGAAACTCTTAGCGCCAATTAGCTGTTAAAAATAAGGCCAGAGTGGAGGTGTAGCTCCAGTGGTAGAGCACCAGCTTTTTGTGCTAAAGAACAGCACCAAGGCCCTTAGTTCAATTGCCAGTACCAGCACCAGTATGTGTACATATATGTGTGTGTGTGTATATATATATATATATATATATATATATGAATATATATGCTCATATGTACATTGTGTATATATATTAGCTAATAGTTGCCTAATAAAAATGTTTTTAAAAGGAATTTTCATCAGCAAGACATGATGGTACACTTATATAATTCTAACATTCAAGAAAGTGAGAAAGGATGATCACAGATCCTTGGCTGCATAGTAAGATCCTGTGTCAACAAGAAACAACAATCAAAAAATGTGGTTCTTTAAAAATCCCTCCTAAGTGTTTGTTGAATAAATGAGCATATTAAAAGCTTCACTTCAGTGTCGCTTCTTTAAGGTCTTCATACATTGCTTCCCCAATTAATATGGTCCCCTATGAATTAATTTACTTGCTTTTGACTTTATTCAACAATCATCTATGAAATTTATTCTTGGCTCTGAATATTCTTCTAAGGTCACAGCCACTACTAACAATAATAATATCAACTCAGTCTCCTTAGATGAATCCACCAAGCTCAATCATCTACACAGTATCATGAAGAAGATTAGCACAGGAAGTATGGTGGGGTTAGGAGGCAGCATCTGGCAGGCAGTGGTACAACGTTTAGAACCTCAGAATCTCCATCTGGGAGGGATGGTTCCATGCAGTAGCATCTGTGTGACTGGAGATCAGATCAAAACGCTAGGAAGTTCAGTTCTTCCCTACCTGTATTCCAGGTCCAGCTTTACATGTAGTGACTAGACATGGGTCTACTCTGCTGGACTCTCCTGCTGGCCAGAGACACTTTAACAAGGTTAGACTGTATAGGACACAGCATGGTTAGAGAGTCAGTACAGCAGGACACACTTTGATGTTGAAAATAGTTCCCACCTGTATCCTTAAACCTACATCAAGCTAAAACACTGGCCTTAATGTGTTCCTAGACTCTGAGCTGCAGAACAAAAATAAAAATCAGATACTTAGGAGCATCTAGTGGTCATTTAGCAAGTTCTCAGTCCATTGCAAGAAACTAACCAGTAATACTTAAGAAACTTCAAGGTTTATTGGTGTTATAAATGATACAAAATTTATGCAAAAATGATACAAACAAAATAACCAAAGGGTGATAAGACCTTGGACTAAACAAATGAATTCATATTTGATAGTAATAAGCTAAGGGGGGCATTTGTTAGTAAACTTTCCATTATGATAACAAATATGATGGTGTCAATATAAAAAAGTTTATTTGATGGAGGCATAGAATTCCATTGTGTATATATACCACATTTTCTTGATCCATTCATCTACTGAGAGGCATCTGGGTTGGTTCCATATCTTAGCTATGGTAAATAATGCTGCAATAAACATAGTTCAGAAAGAATGACATTGCCCCATTTGTTAGGAAATGGAAAGACTTAAAAATATTATGTTAAGTGAAGTAAGCCAGGCCCGAAGAAACATAGGTCCCATGTTTTCCCTTATTTGCAATAACTAGTGTATGTCTGAGACAAGCAGAAGCAGTCAGACAAGTTGATGTTAGGCAAAATGAACCCCAAGATAAGGACTCAAATAGTTTTTCTTTCTTGCTATTGTTTCCTACATGTTTACAAGATGATTTCTTTGTTGTTTTGTATGTCCCTCTCCCACGGTATAATCCCTGTTTTCACTGTATTTGATGTTGGTATAATTTGGAGGGGAAGGGAAAAAATTGTTTGAATAGGAATACAGGTGGACTCATTGCAACAATGAGATGTACAAAACACTATGTCGAAAAATGAACTTTACAACTTTGGCAGGGCGGGGTGGGGGAGGGGGTGGTTGGTAGGGAGGGTAGGGAAGGTGGGGGGTAGGGGCAGATGGGAGGGCAGGGATGATAAGAGGAAACAAAGGAGGAGGCAACAATGCTCGATAAGAAATGTACTCATTACATTGCTCATGTAATTGTAACCCCTGTGTACGGTATTTTCACAATTAAAAATCTTACTAATGAAAAAAAAATAAATAGAATGGCAAAGAAAAAGGGGAAAAAGATTATTTGGGCTCCCATTTTTTGAGGTTTTAATATGTGATTGATCAGTCATATTGCTTTGGGCTTGTAGTTCCCACAAGACCACCTGTTGAAGCAAAGCCATTAATCTCACAACCAGGAATTTGAAGGAAGAAGTATGTTCTGGGTTTCCACTGTTCTAGTTGAGGACAAACCCACAACGACTGGACAATCACCCTAAGCCCCCCTTCTTAAAGCTTCTATCACCTTTGAATGGCATGGTGTTGCGGAGCAAGCTTTTAACCTATGGGCATTGGCGGAAATTCCAAATCAAAGCTGTAGCAGTGATCTCTAAAAACTTAGAGAAGAAGATGACTGTATTATTGTTTTCAATGGTAGAGAGGAGAGAGAATTCCAAACAAAGCTAATGATAGGAACCAAAGCAGAAAAATCGTACATTTCTTGTAAACACCGATAGTACAACCCCTAAGTAATTCATACGATTAGTTCTTTAACCTTTAAAATGGAAGATACAATATTAGTTACCAATGCTATTCACAGATTCTACATTGTTCTTGTGATACTATTTCAGCCTCCCTTTTTTGGGGAAGCACTTTGTTGTGGCACATGCACAGACAATGCTCCTATTTCTGATATCATGTTAATGGTGCTTCCTAAGCATACTTAACCTCTCCAGATTCCATTTTAGGCTTTCTTAAGCATGAAATAACTAGAGAAGAGCCACTGGTTGAGGTCAAGTAATTTATCAGGATCAATAGCTTTGACAGCCTTTAAGAGGATGCAGTGGAATTTTCATGTTGAAAGGTCAGAATCTGTCAACTGGCAGGGAATGTTCTCAACTTCAATAATCCCTTCAGATGTACCACTATGAAGGGGCCATCTTGAAATAGTGAAATAACCACTTTTGTCAAATAACCACTAGATGGCGCAGCAAATTCAAAATGGATTATCTTGGGGAAGGAATGGGAACACCAGTCAATGCCATTTCCACCCTAGTCTTGATGTATACATTATGCATGCAGAGTAGCCTCCTGGTAATCTGTTCTGTGTCTCACTTTTAGTCAGTTCTCTCATAAAAAAAGAGGGGATATTAATAGCACTTATTCAGTACTCTTTTAAGGATCACATTCCATAAAGGGTAGTAAGGTATTCTGAGACTCTAAGGCATTGAGTAGATTTTAATTTGTACAAAAATGAATAAGAAGTTATAAGAATGGGCAGAGTGCAGCTGATAAGGATCCCAACAGCTAAGCTTCAGAAGTCAATTATAAAAATAGACAAATGAAAATGGTGATGTCAGATAACTCTTTAATTAGCCCAAATTTTTAAAATGAAAAACAGAGATAACTAAGGATACTTGTCCAAGTATCACACTATGTGCCTTCATGTCTAGACAGTATCAATTCTAGGCATGCCTTTGGTCTATGGCAAACATCAGAAGAAAATCTACACGAAGTTCACATATATTAATAGTAAAATATCTTGCAAATCTTTTACATTGCATTACCTAGTGAACTTGTGTTTAACATCTCAAGAGATAAGTTTCCATTAGAAATTATATAATGCAAATGATAAAGAATTGCACTACTATATTTTACTAGATTGCAACAGAATATGTAGCATATATCTCCTTGGCTACCAAGAGACCTAGATTGGATTTTAATGTTCATTGTAATGCTAACCCTTAGGTAGTAGACACGATCCTTCTCCTTTTCAGAGACTGGGTTTAATTTCTTTCTTTGATACAAGAAAATTTGATTTCATTTGCTTTGCTTTGCTTTTTTGTCAGTCATGGGTCTTGATCTCTGGGGCTGGGTGATGTCCCTGAAGACAAGCACTTTACCACTTGAGCCACAGAGCCACTTCTGGTTTTCTGGTGATTAATTGGAAATAAAAAAATCTCATGGACAAATAAATCATCGTATAAATATGTTAGAAACAATCGCATGAATTGTTGCTTTGTATGTCTCTCCCCATGGTATAACTCCTGCTTTCACTGTATTTGATGTTGGTATAATTTGTGGAAAGGAAGGGAGAAAACAAATCGTTTAAATAGGGATACAGGTGGACCCATTGCAACAATGAGATGTACAAGTTGTTATGTCGAAAAACGAACTTTACAACTTTGGTGGGGGCGGGGAGGACCGGGTAGGAGGGGGGGAGGATGGGAAGGGATGGGAAGGGGAAACAAAGGAGGAGGCAACAGTGCGTGATAAGAAATGTACTCATTATCTTGCCCATGTAATTGTAACAGCTCTGTAAGGTATTTTCACAATAATAAAAAAAAACTAAAAAAATCTCATAGACTTTGCTGCCTGGGCTGGCTTTGAACTGTAATCCTCAGATCTCAGCCTCCTAAGTAGCTAGGATTACAGGTTGGAGGCACCACTGCTGGCTCATGATTTCATTTTCTTCTTGGTGGTCTACCTTAACTCCTTTTAAGATTTAGCATAATAATAAGTGCAACTAGATATAATCATTTGAATATAGGAAAAAATCCTTTAATACTTCAGTGCACTTCCTAGAGGTTCTTTTGTTGTTGTTGGGTAATACCATACAAAATACTATACATTCTGAGCCTTCTGAAAGAATAGTATTGTCAGAAAGTTAAAATACAACTATATTGGTATAGCACTGTGCATGGCATTATCTTATTTAATGTAAAAGTAATGGTAATCACAATGTAATGTTATGGTGAGGACATTAAAAGTATCTAGTGAGGAACTTGAGCTGGAGAGATCTGGAGAGACTCAAGAGGTGGCTGACTTCAGTTTGATCTGAGAGCCAGGAGTGTTTAGAGAAGCAACAAGGCAAAGCAGTTAGGAAGGGAGCCAAGAACCTGGTAGGCAAAAGGAATGTCTACTGATCTATCCTTCACACAAGGTTTGTTGTATAGTGTGAACCTTGCTGAATTGTGAAGGATCATATGCAAAACTACAGAATCCCTTTTATAAACGTGTAACCGTTCTGAAAAATTCAGGTTCAGTTGGGTTATCTCCTAGTAATCAATAGGTAGAGCAACTATGGACCGAACTAATTCTTAAATACCCTTGGGCTGCTCCTGGGGCTCCCCAAATAGATGAAAGCACAAGTAATCAAATATGATCGGCATGCAGAAGACACAGCAAAAGTCTGGGAAATGATTTTGAATTTACTTTTTGATGACATCAAATGTAGTTGACTACTGACCATTCTAAAGTCCTGTTTTTACAAGGTATGTGTCTGTGCTGTGCTTGGCATACGTCTCTTAAAATGTAGGTAAAATTCATAGTCTGGAGATTTATTTTCCTTTTAATTATTCTACACACTTGGTCTAAGAAAAATAATTGTGTATATATATACATATATGGTATATGTACAATATACAATGTTGTATATATTGTATATATACACATAAATACCTATATACACTACACACTTATAAATCACATATATGTGTGTATATACGTATGTGTACATGTGCATATATACATATAAATGTATGTATATATGCATACATATGTATGTATAAGTACATATACTCATACACATATACATACATATACACATATATATATATACATACATATATATGTGTATATATATGTGTGTGTATATATATATATATATATATATATATGGAGTTGATATGTAAACCAGAGCATTATACTTGCTAGGCTTATCATTTCAGCCAGGCTCTTAGTCCTGTTTTTTTGGTCAGTTGTGGGGCTTGGGTGCTGTCACTGTGCTCTTCAGCTCAAGGCGAGTGCTCTACCACTTGAGCCACAGCACCACTTCCGGTTTTCTAGTGGTTTATTGGAGATAAGAGTCTCATAGACTTTCCTGCCTGGGCTGGCTTTGAACTGCGATCCTCAGATCTCAGCCTCCTGAGTAGCTAGGATTACAGGCGTGAGCCACGGGCGCCTGGCAGTCCTATTTTTTTTTTTTTTTACTCTTAAATTTACCTGTTTTGTCAAGAAGGTTTAGTACACTGAGAGAGTTGGTTGATTTATTTTTCCAATAGAGTCCTTCAGATATTTGAAATAAGTATACATATTTCTATGGCCTCTTGTGTCCAGGAAAGCAAACATTAATTTATCAACTTTAAATATATTAATATATTTTATTCATTATAGAGTAATGTTCAGAGGGTTTACAGTAAGTCAGAAAATGAGTACTTTCCTTTTTGAACCATGTCACCCCTTTCCTCAATTTCTCTCAGTTTTTCCCTCTTGTCCCCACCAACAAGTTGTGTAGTTCAACATGGTATCCAGTGAGTCCCACTGAATGAGCTCTTTTAATATGATATAGCTTTGGTGTGGAGCTCTCAGGGATTCACTTAGATACCTATTACTCTTCTCTGCATACATTCCTATTGGTCTTTCTTCCTATAAGGACATTTTTTAAAATTTTATTTTGGGGTCCGGTCATGGGGCCTGAACTCTGGGCCTGGGCGCAGTCCCTCAGCTCTTCAGCTCAAGGCTAGCGCTCTACCACTTGAGCCACAGCACTACTTCCGGCTTTTTTTCTTTTTGCTTATGTGGTGCTGAGGAATCGAACCCAGGGCCTCATGCATGCAAGGCAAGCGCTCTACCATTGAGCCACCTTCCTAGCCGCCTTCTTATAAGGACATTTTTAATGATAAAATCTAGATCTGATCTCAGAGTTTTGTATGAAATTGTTTGCCAAATAAAGCAGGGCCATCTTTTATATTACTGTAGTTACTATTAGTTCATTCATATTCATTTCTTCAACAATGAGTACGGTCAGCATCTACTATGGGCAAGGCCTGTCACCAAGTGCATGGCTTTCCCTTCTCATAGAGTTTACAACCTTAAAACAAAGGAGGAAGCTAACCAAATAGGAATGTGTGTGTGTGGGGGGGGGGTAATGAAAAGTATGTGAAGGCTGAGAAAATGAAAAATGAATAACAGGAGATGAAGGAAGTCTTAGATAAGTCACCTCAAATCTAGGGCTGGAGGAATGAATGGGTTTTACAAATGAAAACAACAGAACTATTGTATCATTATAGGCAACATGAAAGATGCAAATTAGAAGAGAACCTGGGATATTGATGATGATGACAATGACCATGCTGATGATGTTGCTTATGGCTTTTATTAAAAAATAATTAGAGTTTGGAAAGCCTTCAAGAAAGCATATACAGGGCTGGGAAGGTGGCTCAGTGGTAGAGCGCTTGCCTTGCATGCATGAGGCCCTGGGTTCGATTCCTCAGCACCACATAAGCAAAAAGAAAAAAAGCCGGAAGTAGTGCTGTGGCTCAAGTGGTAGAGCGCTAGCCTTGAGCTGAAGAGCTGAGGGACAGCGCCCAGGCCCACAGTTCAGGCCCCACGTCCAGCAAAAAAAAAGAAAAGAAAGCAAGCAAGCATATACAGGCTAGACTAAGAATGTATCCAAACATAAAGGTCTAGAGGATTCATGGTCAAAATGTTGTAAGAAGCCATTTGGGCCCCCAAAGAAGAGGATTGGGTTTTGTGGAAGTCACAGTGCTGGTAAGCAGCAACTCCTAATTTATTCCACCCTGCCTGTGGCTCATGGCTGCTCTTGTTTAGGACTACATATCCTGGTGATAAGTTGAATACATTGGGCATTGCATCTACTTAAGAATTTTACTTTTTAATTTTTTCGTTGAGTAAAGACTGAACCATAGAAAATAGCTCTTGACCTTTAATTCCTTGAAATTCATCCTCAGCCATCAGCCTGGGCACCTGTGGGTTCTTCAGCATCCACCAAACTCAGCTCTATGCAGTTAACTCCTTTAATCTCTTCTCACCCAGTTAGCCCCATTTTCGTAATCATTTTTGTTCCTGCTCTCACTATTCCCTTGAAAATTGCTTTATCTCATGGTCAATTTATCACAGAGCCATTTAATTTTTACCAGGCACATAAACCTCCCTGTGAAAATAGCACTGCAAAGTGCATTTGCACCCAGTATAACACAGCTCATGTTTTGCTCAGTTATGTTGTTCACTCTTGCCTTATTGAGTGCAAGTAGCAGATGTCTGTATGCTAGTGGCCATGCCTTCTTTTCTCTCCTACTAGAGGGCATGCTGGGACTGGGACAGAAACCCTAGGTTCTGCAGAGACATAATGTGGAGGAATGCACTGTTGAGGAAAACACAGGAAGGCTCAGAATGCATAGCAGCAGTGCTGTACTGTGCATGCTTCAGTCATTTTTCCACTGATGTCTCCCAACTCCTGCCAAAGACATGCTGCTATTCAACAAATATACATTTTTCACATTATCACCTAAGTTAAGTACATTCATTTCTACTTTGTTTTCGGAGCACCATTTACTTTTTTTTAAATAAGTTTTTTATTGTGAAAATACTCTACAGAGGGGTTACAGTTACATGAGCATGGTAATGAGTACATTTCTTATCAAGCATTGTTGCCTCCTCCTTTGTTTTTCCCCTACCATCCCTTCCCTCCCACCTCCACAACTACACTCCCCCCCTGACTCCTCCCCACCCCCGTGACTAAATTGAAAAGTTCGTTTTCCGACATAACGTTTTGTACATCTCATTGTTGCAATGGGTCCACCTGGATCCCTATTTAAACATTTTGTTTTTTCCCTTCCCCTCCCAAATTATACCAACATTAAATATAGTGACAATAGGGGTTATACTGTGGGAGAGGGACATACAAAGCAACTTAAGGTACCATTTATTTTTGAGGAGATATATTTTTACAAAAATAAAGGCAGCGAAACAGATTAAAGCAGTGTGTGTGTGTGTGTGTGTGTGTGTGTGTGTGTGTGTGTGTGTGTGTACTGGAACTTGAACTCAGGCTCAGGGCTTGTGTTATGGCATGGATTTTTCACTTAAGACTAGCACTCTATCCCTTGAGCTTACTTCTCTTTCTGGTTCTTTAGCGGTTAATTGGAGATAAAAGTCTCTTTTCGCTCATGGAGATAAAAAGATTTCTGTTCCCTGAGTTGTCATCAAACCATGGTCAACAGACTCAGCCTTATGAGTAGCTAGGATTAAAGTATGACCTATCAATTCATTGCTCACACAATGATTTAAACATAAATGAAGATAACTAGAATATTCAAAAGTTTAGGGGAAAAACAAAGGAGGAGGTAACAATGCTTGATAGCAAATGTATTCATTACATTACTCGTGTAACTGTAACCCCTCTGTACACACACACTACAAATAGCACCAGCAAACACTGCTTGAAAAAGAGGAGAAGGAGGTGGGGGGTCATAGAAATATAATGGACGTGGTGAACTTCTTCTAAGCACATTTGACATATCTATGGAATTATCACAATGAAACACTTTTGCTAACTTACACTGAGTTTTAACAATGAAAAACAAAAATGTCTGCCCTGAATAGTCCAAAGGATATTGTTGTGAATATTAAGTGAATTCAAATGAGGTGGTGCATGTGAAAACATATTATCACTTGTGAAACATGCAATGTTTGCTCTGGTTATAACAAAACACAATGGTGCCCTGAGATTTACATCAGCATGATTCTGATGCTAAGGGGTCCTCTCCCTAACTTCAAATACCTCCTTCCATGACTTAGGTACAACCAGTGCCTTCAATAGATAAAGCCTATTAATCCCATGCCTCCTTCTCCTCTGACATCCATTCTAACTGGGCACGGGGCACCTGCGTTTTCTTGGAGCCTATCTTTTGTTCTGAGCAAAAACGTTTTCTTATTTTATAAGAAGGGACTGCCTTTCATTGTCTTAATTCCTAAAGTCTACTCTAAGTAGGTTAATCATACCCATTTTTAGAGAGAAAAAGAGTCCTTCTTTCCAAAGTAACTCACATTAACTTCTGACAGGATTACATTTTCTTTATTTAATGAAGTGTATTATTGCAAATCCTCACAAAGCATTCACAAGACATGTCCATTCTCACATTTGATAGATGGATAAATGGAGACAAACAGATGAATTCTCCACTCAGAATTATATACCAGGCTAAGTGGCAATGGTAGTTCATGCTTGTCATCCTAACAACTCAGAGGCTGAGATCTGAGGATCACAGTTCAAAACCATTTCGCGGAAGGAAAGTTCATGAGATTCTAAAATTAGCTACCAAAAAGCCAGACAAAGAGCTATGACTCATGTGGCAGAGCACTAGGCTTGATCACAAAAGCTCAGGGAGAGTATCCAAGCCCCCATGTTCAAGTCCTAGTATTGACAGCACACACACACACTCTCACACACACACATATGTGTATATATATGTGTACATATATATGTATATACCAATACGTATACATGTGTATACACACATACACATCAATACACTATTGTCTAGTCTAAATGATAATTACAGTATATGTAAATAAGTTGGAAAAATATTTCCCAAATGATTTTAACAATCCTTACAAGAAACAAGAATCCTAATCTTTTACTTTCATTCATGTAATATCAGTATACTAACCATGACAATAATTTTAGCACCTAACACTGACTGATTACTGTGCATTGGATTCATTCTAGGTGACTATGTGCATTAATTTATTTGAGCCTCACCACAGTCAAATAAGATGAACATTAAAATTTCTACTCTAGGGATAGAGAAGCACATTGCTTCTCTTTTTTTATGACAAGGCTATTTGGATATCTATAACATCATTCATAGAGCATACAAAATCATCAATACAGACAGAAGGCATGCAATGAGAAGCATACTAGATCCATGTTTCTGTCCTGTCATGGACCAAATGATTTTGAGGACCTTCTATGTCCTATGGGCTGGATATTCATTCCTGCAGCACCATCCCAGAGCACAGAAGCCTGCAATCCAGTAAGTTCTTCTAGCCTCAACAGTAACACAGAATGCAAGTACCAGTAGCACATAAAAATCTAAAAGTCTAACACCATAGCAATTCTCCATTTTGCATTTCCAATTTTTTTTTGTTTAAAAACAATAATACCACCAGACACTGGTGGTGCTGTTATATGAGGATCTCAGTTCGAAGCCAGTCTGGCTAGAAAGCCCATGAGACTCTAACTTCTTATTCACTAGCAAAAATGGTGGAAATAAATAAAGAGCAATGCTTCTTTATGACCAGAAAAAAAAAGCTGAAAGTAGAAGTGTAGCTCAAGCAGTAGAATGCCAGCAGTGAGTGAAAAGGTCAAGAGAAAAAAGCTCAGACAGACAGATAGATAAATTTTTGTCAATTCATATTGATTTATCCTCACAAGTAGATCTACAAAAGACCATTATCTGGAAACATAATAATTTAATCAATGGATGCTGAATTCAACTTTAATTGTCTTCATTTATTAACCAATGTTAAGTAGTAGTACAATGAAGATGATCTTTTTCTATATGTGGATTTCCACTGCAATATTTAAAATATACTATATACATTTTATATGTATTATATACTATACCTTTTTTTTCACTTGTCTCTTTTTTCTAGGACAAATGTAAACAAATAAAATTGCCATGTCCAACACAAATAAATTGAGGATGGGAGCCAAGATCTTGTTTATGCCAAAGCAGCCCTTTACTGCTGAGCTATATCCCTAGCCCATATTTTTTTTATTTTGACATAAAATCACATTGCCCACCAGAAAGGCTATATAGCTAAAGTTCTAATGAGATTATATTTAAGTCCTTTATTTCCTCTAAGCTTGCCAGCAATGGTTATCTTCATAATATATTTTAAGTGTTTATTTCTCTGCCTTCTTACTAGATCAGTTTTTATAGAGGTCAAGGATGTATATTTATCATCTTTTGATATCCAATTAGTTTTTTAATACATATATATGCTTGCCTAATGTAAATGGCTCTGTTTCTGAAATAAATTGGAATATTTTTAAAGTATTAAATCATGAGTACATTATATCTACTCTACAATGTCTTTGAGTCAGGTTAAGGTAGATGACAGTTCCAATTTGTGTTCTGTTACCTACACAGTATACCCCGACCCGAAGTACAAAACTTCAACAGGCCACAGTTTCTCCTTCATTAAAATGGGCATCATAGATTCTGTAAAACTACTCTAGAAGCATTAATGTGAGGAAATATGGAAAAATCTTGCTGCTCAAAAATCAGCAGCATTGTAATAACTTGCAAGCTGGCAAAAGATGCAGAATCTCAGGCTCTCTTGGAAAAATAGTCATTATCATAATTTCAACAAGATCTCCAGGTAATTCTCATTCATTTTAACATTTGAGCAGCAGAGCCATAAAATATTAATCATGGCATCAGACAGATAAAAGACAATCAATAAAATAATAACAATGATGATGACAATGTTGATCTAATATATGGAATGCATCTCATACTTAACAAGATATGGTTGCATAATTTTTATTTGGTGTTCAAAGTCAGCTTTCAAATAACAACTTGGCAATATCCAAAATGCTTCATTTCTTTAATGTATATTCAAGTTCTACTTTGGGGTGAGTGCTGTGCTGTTCATTGAAATGAATGTGATTTATACTTGCCAACTCATTTGGGAGAAAGTAGTGCCTGAGACTTGGGAACTAGAAAGCACTGGGACCGAATCTTAGCTCTGTTGCTCATTAGCTCACAGGTTCTGAGCAAGTATTTAATACCCTGGAGCTTTACTCTTTGCTGGTTATTCTGAGATGTATAACAGTTTACCTGAGCAATACTACTTAGTTTAGTGCAGAGTAATATCATCTATTGACACTTCCTATGTGATTAAGGCTAGATAGTGTTATTTATACATGCCAAACATAGTTATATCCTTTGTTCATGAAGAATCTCCCGAGCAAAATATTTGTTATCATTCTTCTTTTCTTGAAGGGTAAACAATCTCCATCAGTAACTGACACAAAGCCACACAATGTGTCATTGGTGGGGAATATCCAAATTGAGGGCCATATGTAAAAGGTCTTCAAAATTATTTCCTACATGTCAGGACAGATATGTGTGCTTTTCACATGCTTCTCGTCTGCCCATAGTCCACCTGCCTGTACTAGATTTGTATGATTTGTATTGATTTGATTTGGTATGACCCATGAATGATGCTATAAATATTCAAGTGAGCTTTTGACATACATGGGGTTCCCTACCGTGCATGATAAAACTGAGGTTATAAATCCAAGCAGCTTGATATCACAATCTAACCATCATTTCCCTTTGTATGTCTTTTGTCAGCCTTGTTTTTCTTTCTAATATGTGTCTCTGAGAAAGTGATATACAAACACCACTATTTGTGTCTGCCAGGTTCTAATTCTTATTTATGTCTTTAGGTCATTGTTTCTATTTCTTGTTTCTTCATATATTCTCCTACATGTATCCTCTCTTCATATATATGAAGGGGAAACCCCCTTTTCTCTCTGGAATCATTACTTGATCACTTGGTAGTGCCCAGGAGCAATGTCTGGCATCACCCTGTCTGATCTAAGTAATTCTTTACTCCTCACCATGTTACTCAGTCAAGGTTTTCAATATGTCTTTCACATAGGCACAGTTATATGTCCAAGAAATATTAGCATGGGGATAGGGTTGTAGTTCAGTGATTCAGAACTTGCCTAGCATGTGCCAAGTCCTCTGTCTCATCTCCAGGGCCACATACAAGAAAAGTAGAGACCTTGTTCTCAGCAATTTACTTGAATTAACTCAATTCAGTGAGGAAGATTCTAGAATCATTCTCCATTACAGGTAAAGAAGCTGACGAGAAATTTTTTTTTCTGAAGATTCTATCATTGGAAAATCTGAGATTCAAACCCAGGCAGAAATGTATTTCTCTGTTATTTTTATTTCTCTTGTTTAAAACACAATACATCTAGCTCATTGCTTGGAAGCTTCCAGCCAAACATTATATGAAATGCAACATGTATATTATACAACAATTTGTTTTTGTTTTTGTAGAGCTTCAGTTGTGAGGCTCTTTTGTCTCACTGGTGTTACTCAGAATCACAGGAAAGTGTGCTATCTCATGCCATTAGCTTGGGAAAAGATCAAATTCAAAATAGGACATATAATTCAGTGGCACTTATTTTCATTAAGTTGTAGGTTCAGAAATCAGAGTCACAACTGGATAGGTTTTGCTTGAGAATTCAGCCCTTTCCAGTTACTAAACTGCAATTAAATCCAGATCTCGTGACCACAGACTAGTTGAATTTGGAAAGGTAACTCAAGACAAAGAGCAAAGAGGCCAGGAGGAGTGTTAATGAAAATGGAGTGCTATAATGGGCAATATGAACAGAGAGAGGTGCTCTGATTTCCTGTTGGATTTGCTTTGGCAATGGTGCCTGAAGCATTTGTCTTTTTTCTTCTTAGCAAGTCCTTTCTGCCACCCTCAGTTTGATCCTGCATCTGGAATCCTGTGACTCTGAATTTGCAATGCAAAATATTGTAATTTTGCTATTGTTTGCGTATTTCCTATTCAGTAGCTTTCCTGCTTTTCTTAACAGTCAGACCCTTCCCCTTCACATCTGTCCACTGAGGCTGTGCTGAGAGAGATAATCTTCCTGAATCCAGCAGCAGCCCTGTTCTCTGTGATATGATAAGATGGAGAAGTTGCCGTTTCTGTTCTCTAATTATGCAATTAATTGTTTCTTCTCTTCTGTTTTTCAAAACTGACTCTCTTCCCATTTTCCAGATGATGTAGCTTGCAAACGCTTTCTATTTATCTTTGATTCTGGGCCCTAAGTTATTCTCAACCTGCCAGCTGTCAGTATTTTGAGGCTCAATGTGTAGTTTAAAATGTTAGATTCTGCTGTTCTTTTCTAGTAACAACAACAAAAATGATAATAAGTGGGTGAATGTTTACAAATAAGAAAGGTTATTTTTTTAAAAAAAAGATGTTTTCTCATTTAATTTATAAAGTAAGCAGGGAAGTTGTTATCTACTGCTTTAAAAAAATAAATGAAGAAGCTAAGTTCAGAGAGATGAAAACAGAGAGATGTAAGCACATGGAAGCTGCCATACTGCTAATTCCTCTCTTTGCTTTTGTGAATAATACAGTGATTTTAATAAGACATTGATGCTTAAAGTTGAACCCTTACTGTCCTCTTAGCTTCCACATAAGCCATTTAATTTTTCTAAGTAGATACAACAACCAATTAGAAAATAAGAGCTTAGGACAGATAACTACAATCATAGCTATTCAGGAGGTTGTGATCTGAGGATTATGCTTCTAAGTCAGCACACACAGAAAAGTTCATTGGAGATTCTTATCTCCAATTAATCACCTGAAAGCTGGGAGGTATGGCTCAAATGGTAGAGTTGCAGCCTTGAGCAAAAATGCTAAGGGACAGCACCGTGGCCCTGTGTTCAACAGTACCAACACATAGTCACAGACACAAGACACAAAGACACATGAAGAAGGAAAGAAGGAGAAAGAGAGGGAAGAAGAAGAGGAAGAAGAGGAAGGAGAAGGAGGAGGAGAAAGTGGAGAGGGAGAAAGAGAAAGAAGAGAAGGAAGAGGAGGAAGAGGAGGAGGAGGAGGAGGAGGTTTTAAGTTATTCATAGTAGAAAATAAATTTAATATTGGGATAAGAGAGGCATCTGAACTTTTGTTGTATAATGCTCTTCAGTAGAAGAAGGGAACATGGAGTGATCCAATAGCTTATGAATTTCAGACTCAGCAGAATAAGGTTGATGGCGCCCCTCTTCTGCAAAGGATGTTCTGTCTTATCTTGGGTGACCAAATTACTCATTAGTCTACAGAAGTATCACTGGGCTGTCCATTGTGGTTTCTTTCAATTATTCCATTCCAATTGCACTAGGCAAGTTAGGCTTAAAGAGACTCTTATACTCCTCTGCCATGTCTCTCCTGCTATGCCTAAGAAGAATGAATGAGGAGAGATTGAAGGAAGATGGTGGAAAGTTGACAGGGAACAAATAGAGTTCTCTCCAAAAAGAAGAATTTTAGGGTCCCACCAACGTATCTGTGTCTAGAGAATCATACCAGGTAAGCTTTAATTATACAGAGATTTATACAAAGGAAGGAAATTATAAGCAGCCTGAATAAGGACAGATTTAAGCGCCTGCAGGCAGTGGTAGTTATAGTGCCTGGAAACTCTCAACAAAGGTGGCAGCATCAGTTACAGAGACACCATGCCCACTTTTCACTCACCTGCTGAGCAAATTTGAAGACCAGGAACAGAAATCCCCGTTTCAGCTACCTACAGACAGAGACAACTGGTCACATGGCAGACAGCATGAAACACCAAGGGAAAGAAGGAGGACCCCTCCAAAGACATCCTCCTCCCTCCCAGAGAACAGCATCTGTAAGGAAACCTTCCCCATACCCAAGAACTACGCCAGTTTTTAAAGTGACATAGCACCTGCCAGAGGATGCTTGCTGAAAAAACAGGGACATTTTTAAAAAAATAGTACAAAATAGAGCTGGGAAGGTGACTCAGTGGTGGAGCATTTGCCTTGCATGCTCAAGGCCCTGGGTTCGATTCCTCAGTACCACATAAGCAAAAAGAAAAAAGCCAGAAGTGGGCTCTGTGGCTCAGGTGGTAGAGCTCTAGCCTTGAGCTGAAGAGCTGAGGGACAGTGCCCAGGCCCAGAGTTCAGGCCCCACGACTGGACCCCCAAAAAATAGTACAAAATAATATAATGTATTTCTTCTCTCCTCTCTGGTGGAAAAAAAAACAAAAAACTTTCTAGGGGGACGCAGCCCCATCCAGGAGGAAGTATCCCCACCCCTCAGCAAAGAACAAAGACCAGCTGAACATTCCAGATAGATTGTCCTTTAACCCACAGCTAACCGGGCACCTTGAAATTACAGAACCAAAATTCTCTAAAAAGTCACTGAAAAAAAAAGCTAGACAGGACATAATAGCTAAGGGCAATATCAGGCTGAGCTAAAAGGAGGGTCTCTGGAGCTCCACCCTCCTGGGAAAGCTATATTTCCACAGTACTGCCCACTCCCAAGCTCATTGCAGGGATTCTTTTTTTTAATTCATAAACTGCTTTTTAATTTTATTAAAACATTCTTCAGAGTATAGAAATATACCTGTGTATATCTTGTTAGAATTAAACCATCTTGGTCATGGCAGGGATTCTAAGCAGCAAAAACACAACCACCTCTTTCCTGCTCTACCACACAAATCCCCCCTTCCATTAACTTATGCTGGGAAGAGGCCTACAAACACTCCAAGAACGTAAGGCAGAACTTTATTCTGGCATCTCAAGTAAACCGATTTGAGAATTCATCTGTTAACTTTGAGTTATAAGTTAGGTTAAGAAAGGCCTGAGTGTGGGAATCCAGGTAACAGCCACACACCCGTATTCAGAAGAAGGCTTCTGAATCCAAATAAGCCACCAGGAAAGCTGACCAACACAAGGAAATCAAAAACTCCACCAAGAGATATCCAGGAGACACAAAATCCCCCAAACAATTGAAAAACATTTTTTCCCTTTTTAATTTTTTTTACTGCTGTTTTGTTTAGCCTTAGATACCCAATCTGTGATGATGAATAAGCATCTTTCTAAATTACGTACATACTTAATTCAGGCTATATTTTTGTTTGCTCAGTTTTCTATTTCTCTATCATTCTTAGAATTTTAAAATTTTATTACACATAAATTTTTTTTAATTTTAGGTCTTAGTTCTATTCCTTCTGTTCCTTTCTGTTTCTTTATTTCTCTGTTCTTATTTGCTCCTCCTTCTATACTGTGCATTATATCTCTTAATAGATATTTTAATTTCACTTTAACCTGTTTTTCTTTATTTCTATTCCTTCCTATTTCTTCCATTTTTAATATGTTTTTATTGTAAAGATTCTGTGCAGAGGGGTTACAGTTACATGAGTAAGGTAACGAATACATTTCTTATTGAGCATTGTTAAGTCCTTCTTTGTTTTTCCCCAGCCATCCTTTCCCTCTCCACATCCCTGCATCTCCCTCCCCCACCATGTTGTAGAGTTCATTTTTAACAGTTTTTAACATAGTGTCTTGTACATCTCATTGTTACAATGGGTCAGCCTTTATCCTAGTTTTAGCATTTTGTTGTTTTCCTTTTGACTGTGTCTAATAGGCACATCTTGTTATCCTTTCAGTTCAGATTGTTTCATTGCTTCCAAAAGATTTGCTCATTGCTTACAACTATATATAATCCCCCTTCCAGACCACAATACCCCTCCCCAATAAAAAGAAAAAGAGAGTTACATAGGGGAACACTTACCTATGATTTTGTACTTCTAAGTTCTGTCTGTGCAATTACAGGTCTCTGGGTTGTTTTTGACTTAAAATTGTGTTCTGTTTTAGTATTGGATTTGCTTTAGTTTCCAAATAACCAGAACAAACCATAGAAATAAAGGAAAATGACAAGTCAAGGAACCTCAACTCCCCCTCAAAATAGAGTCTCAATGGCCGACCAAGAAAATAGTTCTAAAAATGCTTAAAAACACTGTTGATAAATATTATCAATGAAAAAAAAAGAAAGCCTGCACACAGCTATGCATGTCTTGAGACTAATCAAAGATTATTAGAGGAATTCATGGAATCCACAAACATAAAGCTAAATTAATTTCAAGATAAGGAAAGGGAATTTGATGGAAAAATAATCACATAGGAAAAGGATATGAGAGAAGACACTGAAAATCAAGGAAGTAAAGAAGCCCATATAATATCTAAAATAAAACTTCATTGAAGAGACTGAAGTCATCAAAAATAATCAATTACAAATTTTTTAAAAAACTAACAATATAATATAATTCAAGACATCAATAGGAGCAAGGACAGGAAGCACATGATCATCTCAATAGATGCAGAAAAAGCATTTGACAATATTCAACACCCCTTTATGATAAAAGCTCTAGAGAAGCTAAGAATCCATGGAACCTTCCTCAATATAATAAAGGCTGTATATGACAAACTTACACCCAACATTATACTTAATAGTGAAATGCTAAAAACATTTGCTCTAAAATCAGGAATGATACCAGGATGGATGCTCTCTCCACTACTCTTAAATGTAGGATTGAAATCCCTAGCTAGAACAATAAGGCAAGAGACAAACATAAAAGGCATCCAAATAGGGAAAGATAAAGTAAAATTCTCCCTCTTTGCAGATGACATGATCCTGTATTTAAAGAACTCCATAGATTCCCCCTCTCAAGTTACTTGAGCTGATCCAAATTTTGGTAAAGTAGCAGAGCATTAAATTAACCCACCGGGCATTAACCCACAAAATCAATAGCTTTACTGTATGAGCAAGACTGAAATCAGAAAATCAACTCCTTGAGTAATAGCCTCAAGAAAAATACTTAGGAATTAAGACATAAAGGACCTTTATGATGAAACCTTTAAGAACTGAAAAAGATTTATGGAAGTGAAAAAAACCTCCCATGCTCCTGGATTGAGAGGATTAACATCATGAAAATGACAATACTGTCAAAAGCTATCTACAAATTCAATGAAATACCCATTGATATCCAAACAATATTCTTCAATGATATAGAAGAAGCAATCCAAAAATTTATGTGGAATAATAAAAGATTTCAAATAGCAAAAACAAGCCTTAGCAGGAAGAACAGAGCTGGAGGTATACCAATACTAAGCTTCAAACTCTACTACAAAGCCATAGTTATAAACACAGCTTGCTACTGGCCCATGGAGAGGCCTACAGACCAAGGGAATAGACGTGAAGACCCAGAGATGAACCCACAGATCTATGGCCACCTAATCTAGGATAAGGGAACCAAAAACACAGGATGGAAGAAAGAGAGCCTCTTCAACAAATAGAATTGGTGATACACATTCAGAACTATGAAGTTAGATCCTTATACATCACCATGCACCAGAATCAATTCCAAATGGATCAAAGATCTCAATGTAAGACCAGGTACCCTGAAAATATTATAGGAAGGAATAGAGGAAACACTAGGACTCCATGGCACATGTTGAAACTTTCTAAATAAGGATCCAGAAAGATTAAAAAATCAAAGAAAGGCTGGAAAAATGCAGTTGCATTAAACTGCAGAGTTTCTGCATGGCAAAGGAGACATAGCAAGATAAATAGAAAGTTCACAAAATGGGAGATCTTTTATAGCTATGCATCAGACAAGTGCCACATAGCTAAAATATACTTAGAGCTCAAAAAATTAAACCCCACCAAAAAAATCTTTAACAAAACAATAACCCCATTAATAAGTGGGCTAATGATAAGAGAGACTTCTTTGAAGGAGAAATAAGAATGACCAATAGGCATACAAAGAAATGTTCAACATCTTTGGACATAAAAGAAATTCAAATCAAAACAACATTGAGATATCACTTCACCCCAGTTAGAATTGCCATTATCAAGAAAACTAATAATGACAGATGCTGATGGGGGTGTGGGTAATAGGGAATGCTATTACACTGTTGGTGGGAGTGTAAACTTCTTCTACCACTCTTGAAAGGAGTATGGAGGTCATCAAAAGACATAGAGCTCCCCTTTGATCCAGCAATGCCACTCCTGGGCAATTACCCAAATGACCAAAAACCAACCAGAACTACTGCCACCAGCACAACCATGTTCATTGCAGCATTATTAACCTAGCCGAGATATGGAATCAACTCAGATGCTCCTCAGTGGGTGAATGGATCAAGAAAATGTGGTATATATACAAAATGGAATTTTCTGATTTTATCAGAAAGAATGACATTCATAAGAAATGGAAAGACTTAGAAAAATTATATGAAGGAAGTAAGCTAACCCAAAGAAACAGAGGCTGCATGTATTCCCTCATTTGTGATAATTAGAGTAGGTCTAAAATCTACAAGTTAATCCAATGGATAGTAGAAGACAAATAATTATACTTGGAAACAAGTAAATATGTAAACAATTAAGTAAGCATTCCCACACTGAGAACAAAGGGGGATATTCTTAAGAGTGCCACAATGTTTCCATATCTTTGAGTATATGACCATTTAAAATTATGCTAATCAAGGGGCTGGGAAGGTGGCTCAGTGGTAGAGTGCTTGCCTTGCATTCGTGAGGCCCTGGGTTCAATTCCTCAGCACCACATAAGCAAAAAGAACAAATGCCGGAAGTGGCGCTGTGGCTCAAGTGGTAGAGCGCTAGCCTTGAGCTGAAGAGCTTTGGGACAGCGCCCAGGCCAAGAGTTCAGGCCCCACGACCGGACCCCCCCCCACCAAAAAATTATGCTAATTGAAATAAACTAAAAAAAATGGAAACAAAAGTTTTTAAATTGAACTTTTTGCAATTATTTTTTTCTTTCCCCCCCCCGCCTTAGTTTATTCCCTATTGTCACTTAAAAAATTATTTCTGTACCCTTTGTGTGGTGTAAGTTTATCTCATTTTTCAGGAAGGGAAGGGGAATCACAGAAACGGTGGAACAAATGGTAAATGAATTTAATAGCAATAGACACTATGTTGGAAATGAACTTCACAACTTGAGTCAGGGGAAGGAAGTGGAAGAAAATGAGGGAGGGGGAACACTGTTCAAAAAGTAATGTCCTCATTACCTCACTTACATGACTGTAACCCCTCTGTACATCATCTTTACAATAAAATTTAGGTAAAGAATTAATGAGAAAGGAGTGATTTGGTAAGAAGGGGACCGCTGCTCTCAGCAGATACAGTGGGTAGAAATCACAGCTGTGGGCCCTGAGGTTGTAGATAAGACAGGCAGAAGTCATTAGACTGAATGAATCCATCTGGATCTCAAATTCCACCTGAATATACCTAGAAATTTAGCATCTAGTTACCAGCCTGGCACCAAGTCACAGGTAGATTTAGTGGAACCTCCATCAAAATGGGACAATTTCTGGATTTCTTATTTCTGTTAATAGAGTTAATGATCCTATAGAGAGATGTTCCCTGGAGAGAAAGATGAAATATTAGAAGGCTTTATCATTGCAAAAAAAAATAACAGGATAAATAGAACCTTTGAAAAGACGAAACACCAGGCCCAGATTTACACCAAGTCTTAGATCAGAGACCATAGCAAGGAAATGGAAAAGCCCACAGCAGAGCCTTTGAAAAGTCAGAAACTCCACAGCCAAGTTCATGCTTTAAATTACAATACCATACCTGCAGACAGCAGATGTACTCTGGGATTTTAACGGCAATTCCAGGTCTTTGCTGAGGCCCAGACTGGCAGAGGATGGTTGGGATTACCTTTCTCCCACCAGTTCTCTCTACATGCCCCTTCATTATTACAGCAGTCTCTTACCAGGTTTTGAGGGAGAATATCTGGAACACTGGTCTTAAGCTAAACAACCTGCAGAATCTTTGATTCTGCAAGGTAATGGTCAACTGCCATTATAGGGAGTTATAATAGGATGACCTTTGCACAATACTTTTCTGAATTAAAATTATTTGTCCCCAAAGACTGATTCCTGTGTATACCAGATTATTCTTAAAGGAGTCACTTTCAAAAATACATATGGTGATAGTATTGTGAGTATTTTTCCTGTGTTTCTTGATTTATAGAAGAAGAAATATTCAGAAAGGTTAAGTAGCTCTGCATCATAGTGCAGAGCAGGCAGGTATCAAAGCCAAATGGTATCAAAGTTTGAAACTCATTCTCTGTGAGGTATATCTGAAACTTTTACCTCTATACAGTTTTTGTGCCCTTGTATAAAAAATAATCAGACCAGGCACTGGTGGTTCAAGCCTGTAATCCTAGCTACTCAGAAGGCTGACATTTAAGGATTGCAGTTCAAAGACAGCAGGTAGGAAAGTTTGTAAGACTCGTATTTCCAATTAACAATAAAAAAGCCAGAAGTAGAGCTGTGGCTCAAGTGGTAGGGTGCTAGTCTTGAGCACAAAAGGTCAGGGACAGGGCCCAGGCTCTGAGTTCAAAACCCAGGACTAGCACACACACAAAAAAGGAAGAAAATCAGAATTATATCAGATGATTCTCATGTTCTCATCCATTGAGAGTGTTGTCTTTTTTCCTCATGGTTTGCTAGACCTGAAACAGGTTCTCCTTATGGACCTCTGACCACTGAGCTTTAAACACAAATTGACAGTCTAGACGGGAGATGTATTACCATTTCCACTGAATAGCGCGGAAACTGAAATTCTAAAAAAATTGGAACACCTCCATGCCAAATTCTCCCCCAAATCAGAAAAGCTTGGAGTTGACAACCAAGATTTCAGTTGCCCTGTCTAATATCATTTCCATGAATCCTTAGTTCAAAACATCCATGAAACCATATAGCAGGGTACAAGAGAGCCTGTCAAGGTGGTAGATTATCTTGACTCCTTCTCCTGACTCTGACACATGTGAGTTCCATGACCTTCAATAAATTGCTTATTATGGCTGAGGCTCAGTTTCCTCTCCCAGAGAGACCAAATAGCTACCTCACTGAGTTGATATGAGAAGTAAATGAATCTATGAATTAATTAACTTATTCTCCGCCTTGTTCCAGAAAGGATTCAAGGTGGCTTACAAGGACACAATAATATAATTTAAGTATGGGAGAGAAAAGTAAAAGAACCAAACAGGCAGAGAGGAATGTCAGTCCAATGCAATGGCTAAGAATAGGTGACCTGTTTTCTCAAAGCTGTTCAGTCTCTGAAGGGAATGTGGGTAGCTATAATGACTGTCATATTCATGAGTTAATAAAGACCTATTGCTAAAAGGGGAGCATGTCTATGTTTAAGATAGAAGGTATATCCTTATCTATGATGCTATATGCCCCAGGTTCCAGGTACTACACTAGGTGACAGGGGTCAGTATGGAAAAGGGATCGGTGTGAAAAAGATGGAAAAGGCATATGTATGTATGTATGTACGTATATATGTACATATACATATATATGATCATATATGATTAACAGAGTTAATTATATTAACAAATTTCCCTATCTCCATTCTATTGAATAAAATGATTTGTATTACCACTAATAAGACATAGAGTATATCAGATTTAGAAAATGGCTTCAGAGACTTCACTGAGAAGGGGATCCCAGACTCGAAGGAAGAGGAAAGAGAGCCATTGGAGAGAAGGAAAAAACATTCTAAGCAGGAATTGCCAGGCTCAAGCAGCCATAGCAAAAGTTTGGCTTTTTCCACTCAGTGTCATAAAGGAGTAACAGAAAGTTAACTTGGAATAGATTAAGTAAGATATTTGCAGGACAGAGTCTTCGCAGGTCCAAATGAAATTCAGGAAGGCAATCAACTCTGGATCTCTATACTCCTTTCCTTACAGCTTTACAGACAAAAGGAAGTATTCTCCCATAGGAAATACACAGCACAAGGGTCCTTGAGACCACAGAATAAAATTCCATGTCATCGGTGCAGCCTGAGTCAGACACCTAACTCTGTGACCAGGTTACCAACTGCTCCTCATTCAAAGCAAGCAGAGAAAAGAGAACTGATACTCCATAAAACCATAGCTTATAAAAGTCTCATTCAAAGTGCATGACTTTGTCTTAAGGAGACAGGTGATTAAACACCAGAAGCAGAGCCGACTTTGTCCTCCATCAGAAATCATTAGCTTCCTTTTGGTTTGACATGAGAATGGAAACTTGGGTGATTCTATCTTTGTACTGATTCCCCAAAGATGCTGTGAGTTTCTCTCACCGACACAGAGGGGATATATATGATGAATGTGATGTAATGATGGTATAATCTTAGATGCTCCATGCTCATGCTGCTGAATGGTGGGCCAAAATCGTTTCTTCTTTGTTTGCATAGGCAGGTGTTATGAGATTTCACACAACTGAACAACTGAAGGGTAGGCCACAAATACACATCTCATATCTAATAAGAATCAAGTTCAGGTTAAGCATGGTCATTTCAATAACAGTAATTACAGTAAAAAATAATTTAGATGATGCATAACATATAGTGAGGGGAAATGAGGAAGATATTCAGAAGAATAGATATAGACTTAGAGTGTCAAGATAAAAATAAGACACACAGTCTGGCTGGTGGTTCACACCTATAATTGTAGCTCCTCAGGAAGCTGAGGCTGAGGATCAGGTTCAAAGCCATTGTGGGCAGAATTAACCAGCAAAAATCCAGAAGTGAAGGTGTGGTTCAAGTGTTAGCACTCCAGCAGTATGGAATTTGTTATTTTCTCCCCTAGGCCTGGACTCCCTATGCACTTTAGGCTCAGCTGAAAGAAGGCAGAGAAAGGAGATGAAGAAGGAAGGGGCGTGCAGGATGAATGTGTACTGTCCCACCTATAGGGGTGCAGGAATACCTAAGCTCTTCTGATTCTGTTGTGTATTTATTTATTATCATTATATTATTGTACAGAGCAGTTTCAATTAAAAATGTCATGAAGTGGAGAAGGGATGAGAATGCATTCGAGAATTCAACATATAGCCGACAAAATTAAGAAAAGTGAAGGAAGGGAGGGATTGGTGAGAATGTTGAAAGGGATGAATTAATCAAGATTCATTTGATTTGTAAATAAAAATGTAATAAGAGGTATTAAATGGTAATACTTTTGTACACCTATTTAAATATAATAAATTTAAAGATACAATGCATCTAAATCAATGTCAACACTTTCAACATTCTCCCCCATCTTTCTCAAAGGCCTCCTCCCCATAAATCCCCTGGTACCATTTTTACATTGATTGATTGTTGTGATTGCATTCACCCACCTCTGATTATCTTTGATGGTTACCTTCATCACTTTTACTCTCTTGGTTTGGAGAAACCTCCTCTCTTTGAAAGTCCTTTAATGTCCAGGGCTCATGAAGCTGTCTTCCAAATGTTATGAGCCCTGATTGAAAATATATATCTATATAGATATATATTTGTAAAATTAACTTTAGTAAATTCTCCCCAGATTCTCCATATTGAAAGGCCATCTAGTTCCTGCTAGTATATTAATTTACTCTCCAACCCAGATTTGGGTATACCTTGTAAAACCTAATAGTGGTATTTATTCTGCTCATCACATCTCCACTGTGTCTGCTACCAACTCTGCTTCTTACTTCATTGATACCTGTTCCTCGGGGCTAATGTTTGCCCCTCAGTCTGGAATGCCTTTTAAACATTCTTCTCCATTCAGATCCTTTATTATTCATTGTGCTCCTCCAATGCCACCTTTGCCAGTTTTAAAGGCCAGAAGCAATCTTCTTCCTATGGATTCTACAGCTCTTTATTCAACCCTTGTCATGACACTTCCTTTGAAGTTGTACAACATTTTGTTTTTCTTTATGTTCCTTAATTAACTAGATGTATGTCTTCCAGTTCATTAGAAAGCTAAATGCATGCTTTCAAGACTCACTTCCCAACAAGATGCCAGCAGAGTGCTTTACACACATGAGACATTGGGAAAGCATCACTTGATTGATAGATGGATAGATTACAACATGCCAGCAGTATCGCTTCATCACCTAATCTCAGAAAACTATATCCACATGTTTATATCATGCTTTCAACTCACCTAATATCTCTGGAGGACCTCCTATACACCAGTAATTGTATCAGGTGCTAAATATTTAGGGCCATAAAAATCTGCACAAAGAAAGCATATATTCGCTGATCCTATGAATTCATGGAAATAACTCTTGTTCGTTTTAATTTTAAATATTATCTGTTCACAAATGCACAGTATTTCTAGGACAAATTGTAAATAACCCTTCCACACTGATTTCCACAAAAACTGAATTTAATAATCCATTCTTTTGTGCAAGTTGGAACTCAGGGGCTTGCACTTGCTAGGTAAACACTCTTTCAGTTGAGAAACACTTCTAGACCTTTTAGATTTATTTGTTAGTTGAGATTTTATGTTTTTGCCATGAGCCAGCCTAAATTGTGATTATCCTTACAATGTTTGTCTGGCACAGCTGTCATGTGTCATCATGCCTGGTGACAGGTTTAAATATGGTCTCACTAACATTTCTGCCTGGGCTGGCCTTGAACTGCCATTCTTCTTATCTCTACCTCCCAGGCAGCTGGGAATAAAGGTACAAGCGACTATTCTTGACTTAATTCTCCATTCTAAACAGTCTTTATAATAAACCCATCATAAGTGTGATGCACATGCATGTAGACTTGTGAGACTCAAACTTTGCCAAGAAAATAAAAATCCACATGAGGTTTAACTAATAAACAAATTGTATCCTTACTCAGTCTTCACCTCCACTCCAGACCTGCTGAATTGCATTTGCCTTGAAAGGGTTGGCCTATTTGAATTTCCCCATCTCCTCCCTTGCCACTTCATTAATTCTATTGTAACTCTGCTAAAGAGGAATTGGTCAAGGAATTGGTGCTCAGGAACCATTGTTTTAAAAATACACAGTGAGCCAGGTACCGGTGGCTCACACCTATAATGCTAGCTACTCAGCAGGCTGAGATCTTTGGATCACTGTTCAAAGCCAGCCTAGGCAAGAAAGTCTGAGCGACTCTAATCTCCAATTAACCACCAGAAAAACACAAGTAGTGCTGTGGCTCAAGTGGTAGAGAACTTGCCTTGAGCTGAAGAGCTGAGGGACAGTGCCCATGCCCAGAGTTCAAGCCCCACAATTGGAAAAAATACACAGAAATTAACCAGATGCTGGTGGCTCATGTTTGTAATCCTAGCTACTTAGAAGGCTAAGATCTGAGGATGAAAGCCAGCCTGGGCAGGAAAGTCCTTGAGACTCCTATCTCAAATTAATTATGATAGTCATAGGAAAAGCCAGAAGTAGAGCTATGACTAAAATGGTAAAGCACTAGCCTCAAGAGGCTGAGACATATTAGCCACACAATAGTAACATCATATTTAATATCCTAGTTTGACAGAACAAAATAGATCAAAAGGAAGACAAAGAGAAGACATGAGAATTCTTTGACAAACAAAATAACCATTTTACACATAGTCATTGAACTCATGAAAGCAATACATTGATAAAATATATGTATCAATAAATAGAAATGTAAATCAAACATACAAATTTTGAAAGTGAAGAATATGATAACTGAGTTAAAAAAATACCATGGGGCGCCATCACAGATTGACTGGGTAAAAATAAAGGACCATACAAAGAAACAAAAAAAAATCACATGCTATCTTATAAATAAGTTAGAAACAATAGCCACAAAGAAAAAAGATATGTGCATCCCTATCTTGGGGTTCATTTCACTTAACGTCATTTTTTTGTTTCTTTGTATGTTCCTCCCCCACGGTATAACCCCAATTTTCACTGTATTTGATGTCAGTGCCCTGCATCTGGTATATACACTTCTCTAATTCGGTAAGGTGAGGGGGAAAAACAAAATCCTTAAATAAGAATACAGGTTGACCCATTGTAACAATAAGATGTACAAAACACTATGTTGAAAATGAACTTTACAACTTTTGAGGGCGTGGGGGTGGGGTACTTGTGGAGGTGAGAGGGAAGGGATGAAGGAGGGAAGGGTAACAATGCTTGATAGGAAATGTATTCATTACCTTGCTCACGTAACTGCATGGCATTTTAAAAACATACACAAAAAAAGAAAAAAGAAATTAAGAAAAACAGCTAACTCTAAGACAAGTCATTTAAAATTATCCACAAAAATGGAAATGAATAAAAGCATAACAAAATCCTAAGGGATTTGTGGACTATTACCCAATTGACAAACATACTTAAGAATATTAGAAGAAAAGAGAAGAGGAACCTCCATACTGCTTTCCAAAGTGGTTGAACAAGTTTACACTCCCACCAACAATGCAGTAAGGTTCCCTTCTGTCCACATCCCCCTCCAGCATTTGTTATTAGATTTCTTGATTTTAGCCATTCTAACTGGAGTGAGGTGGTATCTCAATGTTGTTTTGATTTGCATTTCTTTTATGGCTAGGGAGGTTGAGCATTTCTTCATGTGTCTATTGGCCATCCTTCTTTCCTCTTCAGAGAAGTTTCTCTTTAAGTCTTTAGCCCACTTATTTATTGGGCAGTTGTTTCTTTGAGGATTTGTTGTTGGGGGATTTAATTGTTTTAGTTCCAAGTATATTTTAGATATGAGACCCTTGTCTGTTGTATGGCTAGTGAAGATCTTCTCCCAATCCGTGGGCTTTCTATTCATCTTGCTAGCTATGTTCTTTGCCAAAAGACTCCACATAGAGCTCCCTTATGATCCAGCAATCCCACATTTGGGCATTTACCCAAATGATAACAAACAAGACCACACTAAAGCTACCAGCCACAACTATATTTATTGGAGGATTATTTACCATAGCTAAGATATGGAACCAATCCAGATGTCCCTCAATAGATGAGGCATTGTGTATATATACACAATGGAATTCTATGCCTCCATCAGAAGAATGACATTGCCCCATTTGTTAGGAAATGGAAAGACTTGGAAAAAATTGTGAAGTAAGCCAGGCCCAAAGAAACATAGGTCCCATGGTTTCCCTTATTTGCAATAACTAGTATATGTCTGAGTCAAGCAGAAAAGGTCAGATAAATTGATGTTAGGAAAATGAACCCTAAGATATGTATTCAAATGTTTTATTTTTCTTTCATGCGATTGTTTACACATTTATAAGATTATTTCTTTGTTTCTTTGTATTCCCTCCGCCACGGTATAACCCATGCTTTCACTGAATTTGATGTTGGTATAATTTGTGGAGGAGAAGGGAAAAAACAAATCATTTAAATAGGGATACAGGTGGACCCATTGCAACAATGAGATGTACAAGTCATTATGTCGACAACAAACTTTACAACTTTGGTGGGGGGGGACCAGGTAAGGGGGGTAGGGGGAATATGGGAAGGGATGGGAAGGGGAAACAAAGGAGGAGGCAACAACGCTTGGTAAGAAATGTACTCGTTATCTTGCCCATGCAATTGTAACCCCTCTGTATGGTATTTTCACAATTAAAAAAAAAAGAAGAAGAAAAGAGAAAAGTAGTAGGAAGCTTACATAGAGAAAGAAAAGAACAGCCAGATTTGAGACTCATAAATCATTGTATTTTAAGCCCAAAGAAATAATACAGAAATCCATTATAGTGAAATTGTCAAAGCTGAAAAAGTGGGACTTTTGATCACAACAATATAAAAGCTATTCAGAATATACAGAGAACAACCATAAAACAATAAATCGAAAAATAAATAAATGCATAAATATATAAATAAGTAAATATTCCCCAGACTACCCAAAAGTAACCTTTTAAGCCAGAAGGGGATGTGAACTGATATATTCAAAGTACTGAAAAAGTAAAAGAAATGGTGACCAAGAATGCTATATCTTTCCAAGTGACAGTGGCTCAAGCTTATAATCCTAGTTATACAAGAGGCTGAGCCATCTTAGCTACATAGGATACTGAGATCTGAGGATCTTGATTTGAAGCCATTCCGGGCAGGAAAGTATGTGAGGCTCTTATATATACCCAATTAACTACTCAAAAGTCAGAAGTGGAGCTGTGACTCAAGTGTTAGAGCTCTAGCCGTGGGCAGAAAAGCTACTAGGCCCTGAGTTAAAGCCCTTGAACTGGCCCAAAAAAGAACAAGAAAGAATGTTATATCTGGGAAGGAGGGCAATGGGAAGGCGGCAGACAAATAGAGAGAAGGGTATGCAAATACAGTCATTATGTTCAATGTGCTTTATGGCATAAATTGAACTACGTAACTTGGATGGGATTGAATAAGATGACAGAGAACAATGAAAGGGTGACACTGATCAAAATGTACCGTGCTTATCATCCAACTTGTAGAACTGAAATCCCTTGGAAAAACTACATAAAATAATTAAAATACAAAATATTAAATATAAATAAATAAGTGAAATAAAAACAGCAAATACACTGTATCTACAGAACTCTTTTAAAAATGAAGGTGAAATAAGGATTTTTCCAAGATATAAAAAAACTAAAAGAATTTCAAAAAAATCACTGTAAAGTAGCTTTTCACCACTAGATCTGATTTACAAGAACTGCTAAAATGAATACTTACAGTTAAAATATAAGACCCCTAAACATAATACAAAGATATGTGAAACTATAAATGTAACTGATATCTAGCAGTAAATCATCATTAATACTGGGATAGAAAGAGAAGAAAATAGGTAGATGTAACTACAAAAAATACATTAATAAATGTACAATATGAAAAACTGTCATTTGTGGCATCGGTTAAAAATAACACACATTAGGGCTGGGAAGGTGGCTCAGCGGTAGAGCACTTGCCTTGCATGCCTGAGGCCCTGGGTTCAATTCCTCAACACCACATAAGCAAAAAGAAAAAAGCCGGAAGTGGCACTTTGGCTCAAGTGGTAGAGCACTAGCCTTGAGCTGAAGAGCTGAGGGACAGCGTCCAGGCCCAGAGTTCAGGCCCCACGACTGGACCCCCTCAAAAAAATAACACACATTACTAGGGTGCTGGTGACTCAGGGCTATAATCTTAGCTAGTCAAGAGCCTGGGATCTGAGGGTCACAATTCAAAGCTAACCCAGGAAGGAAAGTCCATGACTCTTCAATTAACCATTAAAAGAGCTGGAATTGGAGTGTGACTATAGTAGAGCACTAGCCTTGGGCAAAAAATGTTCAGGGATGATACCTAGGCCCTGAGTTCAAGACCAGGACTGTCTCTTCCTCTCTCTCATACACACATATAAACATGCACCTAGTATGCACACACACACACACACACACACACACACACACACGCACGCACACACACACACAAAGTATACATCTTTGTTTAAAGTTAAGGTTCTAGCACTTTAAAGTAGGTTGTGTAGATTTTTGTATCCACCTGATATTATATAGTAAGCTCTTTGGTAACTATAGAAACATACCTGCAGAGGACTTATGAAAGAAATGAGGAAGGAATCAAAGCATGTCATGACAAGTGAACAATGAATCACAAAAAAGAAAGTGGCAGTCAAGGAAAAGGAACCAAAGCTATAAAACAAATAAACCAATTTTTGAAAATGGCAATACTGTTTACTTCCTTATCAATTACTCCTTTAAATATAAACTCCCCAATCAAATGATTGACAGTGATTGAACTTAAGAATATTGTGCTATATAATGTCTGCAGGGCACTCACATTAGATGTAAGTATATACATTGGCTGAAAGTGAGATCATACAAAGGTGCTCCTTGCAAATGCTAAGCAGATGAGCCTGGGTGGCCACACTTGCCTTTCATCAGATGAAAGACAAAGGGGGATAATATATAATGCTAAAGAGTTGAATTGTCCAGTTAGATTGAATCCTATAGTACACCTAACATTGAATCTCTCAAATATACATGTAAATCAGGACAGCCCTGAATAGAATCTTAACAGCCCAATAGTATTATCCTATTTAATACGATATTTGAATAGAACATGTACCCAGAGCATCTGCAAGGAAACAGTACTTTGACCACACTTAAGACCAAATGAGCATCACGTAAACCAATTATTCTACTCAACCCACAATACCAGACTATAAATTCATGACAGACATGCACAGAATACTCCCCAAAAGCAATTCACAAGTTAGAGTACAAAGCATGTTTCAATATAGATTTTTAGATGATCAACATCAAACCAAGTATCTTTTCTCATAATGAAAAATAAATAACTAGCAGAAGGGAACCTGAAAACTTCACAAAAATGTGAAAGATAGACTCTTGGGCAATCAATGGTAAGAGAATAAAGAAAAAGGAAGTCAGAAAGTATCTCTGGACAAAGGAAATGAAAACACAATATGAGAAAACTTATGGAATATGGTAAATACAAGGCTAAGCAGCAAGATTATGCAGTGATACATGCCTACACTACAGACTAAGCAAGATCCCAAATAACCACATAGGTTTATTTCTCAAATGATTGAAAACAGTAAACATGAGGTCAGAAGTAATAACATAAGAATACCATGTGTAACTTTGTCATGGTGGTTTACACCTGTAGTTCCAGTACTTGAGAGGTTCATTTGAGTTCAAGAGTTCAAGTCTAGCCTAATTAAAATAGCAGTACCCCATCTTAAAAACAATATGCACACACCTATATTTAAACATGTTTCATTATTATTGTTTGTATAGTATATATGCACTACATATTGCATATATTCATATAAAAGCTAATATAGGGAAAACCCACAGCCAACTCCACCAGCAATACTTAAAAATGAAGTTTTTGAGATTGGGAACTAGGCAAAAATATATTCCTTCCCCACTTCTAGTTAGCATAATACTGGAAGTCCCAGTGAGAGCAGTTAAGCAAGAATAATGAAAGACATTCAAATCAGAAAGGATGCAAAATTATCTCTGTTTGCAAAAGACATAATCCTCTATATTGAAAACCTTAAAAATTCTTCCAAAATACTTTTAGAACTGATAAACAAATTTATCTAAGATACAAAATCACATGCAAAGATCAGTTTTCTTTATATATCCTAGCAATGAACAATCTCCAGAAAAACAATGAAGGAAATGATCCAATCTTTACAAATAAATTTATTTTGTATTAGATTTAAATAGTTGTTAAAAAGGGTTTCAATTCAGTATGTCTCTTTAGGCATGCAATGCACATTGGTCATTGTCATGCCTTTTATTATTCTCTCCTCTTTCATCTATCCCAACATCATCCATCTATATGTCTTTTCTTTTTTGTGTGTCAGTACTGGAACTTGAACTCAGGGCCTAGGTGTTGATCTTTAGCTTTTTTGGTACTCCACCACTCATGCCACCCCCTCCTTTCTTGCTTGTTATTTGGAGCTAAGAATATCAGTCTGTTTTTTTTTCTTCTCAGCTTGCTTTGAAACACAGTCCTCAAATCCCAGACTCCTGAGCAGCTGAGACTCTGGAGATGAGCCATCAGCGTCAGGCCCACATTGTGAGTTGAATGCTTACAACCTTTTAGGCATGTTATGAGAAACAAATGAAACTGAAGATCTATAAAGATTATAGTAAGGAATAGATAAATCATAGTCATATTGCATCCTTTCTCGTATGTTTGCAATCTGGGAATAGAAATACAGGAAGACTGAAATGTCAACAAAATTAACAGGAAGTAGAACAAGGGCCCCCCTGCCTAACTAGCTACTAAAAACATCCAGAATCACCAGCTAGGCAATGATAACTACTTTGTATTTTTCCCCTGTGTTCACAGAGATTGTGAAACCGAATTCCCATGGGTATGATCAAGATGGTGGCAGTGAAAATCTTTATTTATTTATTTTTTGTGCTGATCCTGAGGCTTGAACTCAGGCCCTAGGCACTGTCTGCTCAAGGCTATCACTTTATCACTTCCTAGATTTTTAAGCTCCCTGACCTGACAGTCCAATGACTGCTAATCAATTCCTACCCATTTCTCCTACCCTACTTAGTCCTTGTGATGTCTATAAACTCATATGATGTATTACTTTGGTGTCTTGACAACAAAGTGACTAGATTTGATGGCATTTTAAGGCAATGAATTTGGTGGTAAGTGAAAATATTGTTTGTTGTGATAGGCAAAAGATCCAGATTCTGGGAAAGTACTTATTGTATGTGAACAGCGGGGTATGAATAGACCAAGCTTTGCCTAAACTTTGAAAAGACAATGAAACAGAGAACTGAAAAGGAATGGCTAGAAACATGGTGTAGGAGCAGCCAACCATGAGCTCCCTGAATGTAGCAATCATATTTGTTTTATTTCTCATTATATGTAGGCATGGTTTCCTCAACGCTTTTTATTTCACACAAATTTGTTAATTTATAATGATGTAAGAAAGGTGGAATGGAGGTTATACAAAGCTTCATATATAAATGTATCCAAAGAAACCAAAGCTCTGTATAGTCCAGCCATAGACATCATACAACAGCCCTCCTCTTGGTCCTGGACAAGTCACAGAACTAGTCTAGAATTCACAGGTAGCAGCCAGGCACATGCATCCAATCCTAGCTACTTACTCAAGAAGCAGAATACAGGAGCATCACAAATTTGAAGCCAGCCTGGACAAAGATAACATCAAGGCCCTGTCTTAAAAACAAAATAAAATACCAAAAGGGGCTGGAGGCATAGACCAAGTGATAGATTGCTTGCCTACAGTATTCAAGGCCCTGGGTTCAATACTCAGTACTGGAAAAGAAAAAAAGATTTGAGGACTCGGGTTCATTGAGAAAACAGACATCTGTAGAATCTAACTCACAATCCAAATAAGAATCTTAGGGGGGAAAAACCCCCAAAACACCTGGATCAGTGCTGGAGTACCAATGTATGTAAATAAGCAAATCCTGAACACAATCTCAACCACAGCTGTGTCCTTCACACATTTCAAGTGAAGCATAAAATTCAGTCTATGGCAACTAGTCATGGGAAATCCTCTGCCACCATTTTGTAAGGTAAGGGCCTTCACTTTCCCAAGATTCTCCTGTCGCCTTTGTTTCTCTTTTCTTTTTAACAAATTGACATATATTGGGAAGAGTCAGGAGGACCATTGTGATATTTTGATATATGCATAAATGTCTGTGGGTCATATTCATTCCACAGTCACTCTTCCTTATGCACAACTCTTTGGTAACTGTCTTGTACAACATAAATGTCATCATGAGTGATGACATTCACACCTACATAGGATGTATTTCCATCCTAGTCACTGCTCATCATCATCATCATACATGTTCTGTCATCTTGTCCCCTACCCCAGTACAGTTCTCTGGATCCATTCCACTTGAGAAAAACAACTTGCTAGTCAGAAGGATTTGACCATCATCCAAACTAAATTGTTATTCTTATTATAGGCTCAAAGATAGTTTTTGTTATTATTTGTTTAGCTCTAGTTTATCCAGCTTCACAGACACCCTGCTTCACAGTAAGGAAATAAAAGATAGGTTAAGTTACTTCTCCAAGGTTATGCGCATGGTAAAGATTTCAACCCAGCTTGTGTTATGAAAATATAGTTCCAGTGCAGAGGAAT
Organism: Dipodomys ordii; assembly: GCF_000151885.1. Lineage (NCBI taxonomy): Eukaryota > Metazoa > Chordata > Mammalia > Rodentia > Heteromyidae > Dipodomys > Dipodomys ordii. The sequence continues at coordinate 8,813,847 of NW_012267238.1, read as the reverse complement.
TTGACATGGTGAGAGACGCCTGCTTTCTAGATGAATCAAACTCTTCCTGGGATAGGGAGAGTCAAAGCCAAGACATCTAGCTTCTCTTCCCCTATTCATCCACAGCGGTTCCCATATTGGATTCTCCCTTTCCCCATTTTCTTCACTCTTAAAACCAGAAAAGGAAACTAATAATCTAAACCAGAAAACAAGCCTTAGTTAGGATCCTTATCTTTCAAATTCAAAACAAAAATTAAAAAGCAGCTGAAAGGACTCCTTTGAAATGTAAAGGAAACTATTTTCAGTTACAAAAAAGTATGCTAATTAAAAATGATTGATATGTTATTTTCTTAGTAATTCGTGTTACCCTGTTACAGTTTCATTCATTTCCCATTGACTAATGAGCTCACTGAAATAAAGAGATGGAGTGAGATTGCATTTTAATTTTCTTTAGCATTTCACATGTATTTATGTTTCCTTTGAGTTGTTAAGCAAACCCTAACCCTACTACTATGTTCAATTTAATTTGAAACTAAAAAGACAAAGGGAAGAAAAGAATTTATAATCTGGATGAGCCACAGGGGCCTTGTTTGTTGGTGCATGTTGACTGTTTAAATTAATGGAAATTTATTTTCCTTAATAACAAATTATCACCAAAGAAACAGAGTCATTCTTGAGCAAGTGTGATCACTGTCAGGTAGTGGGAAAAGTCCTCAGAGCCATTCTGAGATATATATTTCTTCGATAGGAAAATAGGATGAGAGCTGCAATGTTGATTCTTGTTCCATCTTGGCCACTTACTTATTTTTCTCTTTTTTAAATTTTGTTTTCTTGTAAAGATGCTGTACAGAGAGGTGGCAGTAAGACCTGGCATCTGCAAGCCTCCACTAGTTCATACATGGTTATATGCAAACCTGCTCAGTGGGACTGAGCGTTGGTGGTACATAATTGTAATCCCATTCTGGAGATGCAGAAACAAGAGAATCATGGCAAATATTAACAAGATCCTACATCAAAAACAATCTAAAAGCAAAAGGACTAGGGGCACTAAGTAAAGACGCTAAGTTCAGACCTCATGACTGCAAAAATAAAAATTTTCCAAAAAGAAAGGAAGAAAATAATAGAGTACCTTCTCTGCATGATCCATACAGATCCATACAGATGCTATGAGATTCACAAGGATGCTTTAAAATACGCAAAGATGCATAGAAATGTGTGGCCTTGGGAGTGAGTGCCAGCTGATCAAGCTAAATGAATGTGGGCCAGACGGCAGCTTTCCATGACTGCTAATTAATGAGAGGGAATATTGTAGTGGAAGGAAAAGGGAATATAAAAATCTATGCTCTTAACATCTTTGAATTATCACATTCCATCCATCTTGCTTAGGTTTTAACCATATATTTAAATTTGCAAGGAACTGAATTTGGACTTAGAATACTCTATATTTTTAACCTTCATTTTTTTCTTGCTTTCCCATATGTGGATTCTTGAACTGATTCCCAAGGTGCTCTGCAAGGTCCTTATGCTCCATGGGACAATCTCTAATCTCCTGGACACTGTGCCATGCCCACACATCTGCTTTGCTTTCAGCGCACACAGCTGTTCCCTGAGGACTTCCAGGTCCTCATCTTCATCATGCAGAGCCTGATGCTTCCTGACAGCTTCTGAGGAGCTCACACTTCGGTGATCCAGTCCTGGCACTCTGTGATCCAGTCTCTAGCTCTCCATCACTCACATACTGTACACAGCATAGCCTCAAATCTGGTATTTGCTCCTTAGCAAAGGGCTCAGTTTTGCTATGCTAAGTTCCAGAAAGTACTCATAAGCAGGCAGCTGGGAAAAATGCCTGGCTCATAGTAACTGAGTGATAATATGTTGAGGACCGCTGCTCCTCTTTCTGTAGTCTAGGGTCTCCAAAGATTATAGGCTTTGAAACTTTGGTACCTATAGGTCAAGTCTGTAATCCTAGCTACTCAAGAGGCTGACCAATGTAAGGATCAAAGTTTAGGGCTGGGAAGGTGGCTCAGTGGTAGAGTGCTTGCCTTGAATGCATGAGACCCTCGGTTCAATTCCTCAGCACCACATAAGCAGAAAAAGCCAGAAGTGAGGCTGAGGCTCAAGTGGTAGAGCGCTAGTCTACAGCTAAAGAGCTGAGAAACAGCGCCCAGGCCCAGAGTTCAGGCCACACGCCCAGCACACACACACACACACACACACAAAAGGATCAAAATTCAAAGCCAGCCTGGACAACTAAATCTAACCAGCAAAAAGCCAGTGGTGGCGGTGATGTGGCTCAAGTGCTAGAACACCAGTCTGGAAGTAAATAGCTGAGCAAGAGCACAGACATGATTCAAGCTCCAGTCCTGGCACACGCATAAAATATTGCTTTTGTTTCTGCTTATTTGTTCATGGGAAGGCTAAGAGCATTTGCATGGCTGACCAATTATACATGCAAAGCATGTGCGTTGAGCCTGTTTTCCAGAGAGTTCTTTCTGTAGATATGTGCACATTTAGAATGAGAGTTGCTGAGTGTCTGAGCTCTGCCAAATTCCCCACAGACGCCATCTCTGGTGCTGGTTTGCTTCTCCATGCTGGATTGTTTGTCATGTTTAAATCTTGTACCTTTTTTCACTTCTTAGACAATTGTCTTGTAAGTAGCCCTGGAGTACATGAGAATCATTCATGTGAATCTTGTGGCAGAGCACTTCGTTTCTGTGATGTATGTATATGCTGACATGTGCTTGTGTTTCTGCGTTGGTTCTCACAAAGTCCCCTCCTGCCCTTTCACTCTAGAAGAGAGCTTAAAGCAAAACTATTAAATACAGTGCAAACATGACTAAATTGGAACATTAACATTTAAACATTATTTCTTGCCTTTTTAATGTGTTTTGCTGTTTTCTCTCCCTAATTATCATTCTTTTTTCAATATTTATGTGTTAACATGACCTTTTTCCCAATTGAATGACTTCCACTGAGACTCAAGTGCTGGCAATATCATACTTTTAAAATTAAATTGTGTTTCAAACGGCCGGTTGGTTGATATCACAAAACAAAGCAGGGTGGCAGAGAGGTCGGAATATCTGTCAGACCTTTTGAGTATTGCTTCTACCACCAAGAGTCAGAGAACCTGAGAAAAAGGTCAGGGCACAGATATTGCTGGATTGTACCCATGCAAACACCATGTTATGGTGATTGCAGGTGCTTCACACCACTTACCATTCATAACAATCTGAACGAAGAAACTAGTGTCCTTTTGACCGTAATTAGCTGAGAGAGAAGACAAGCCCACACAATTCAGTGTGAGGCAGGGATGCAAAAAATCTCCAGAATCAAATAAACAAATCCAAAGCCTTCTTGCTATGCGAATAGACACTAAATATCTATATTCAAGTAGAAAATTTTCTATGTGATGTAGTGTGTGTGTGTGTGTGTGTGTGTGTGTTTGGGGTGTGTTTAGGTACTGGGGCTTAAACTCAGGACCTGTTCACTTATTCACATTTTTCACTCAGGGCTGGCACTCTACCACTTGAGCTACAACTCCATTTTCTGGCATTTTGCTAGTTAAGTGGAAATAAGAGTCTCAAGGATTTGTTTTCAAACTGTGATCCTCAGATCTTGGATCCCTGAATAGCTAGAATTATAGGCATGAGCCATTGGTACCCACCTTCAGTGTGGAAATTCTGACATTGGAGATTTAAGATGAACTTAACACTAGCCAGTGTCTAGGGTTACAATGGTGCAGTATCATTTATCCACTGCTGTTTAACTAGTCCTTCCCTGACTCCCTCCTTTGCTCTGTGACCCACCTTTAAGTTTGTCAACTGACTGACAAAATGCCAACTTCAGATGTCCAACCTCCCTTCTCTAAATACAAGAACTTATCTCAAAGCAATGAAACGGCCATCCATGCTTCAGATTCCAACTAGCGTTCACCCAGCCAAGAGCAACATCATTAGAGTAAGCATCCAGACCTTCACAGTCATAGATTCTCATTTGTGGCAGGTCTGTCAAACCACCTACTGGGTCACTTTAACACTATATGTGGTATGTAATCAGGATTGGTGGCTCTTGACCATATAAGCCTTAAATAAAAATTCATTTGCTGAATACATTCATTTACTGAGGGTCACTTCTGTGCTCTTCATAATGCTCCATGTCCATTTCCTGAGGGGAAAGAGGGAAGGTTTTCAAACCACACAAATAATGGAATGTCTGCCCAAGTTCTGCCACCTGCTAGCTGTGAGCCTTTGTAAATTGTTCTTCCAACCACCTGACCCTCAGTTTCCCCATATAAAATACAAGAATAGAAATAGGTATCTCAGAAATGTCATATGGAGAATTTAGTGAAATGCCATCAAAAAGTATTTGAAAAACCACTAGCACAAGTTCTCAAGGGAGGATTATATTAGGGACTGTCACCCACCCATTCATAAAAAAATAAGATTTCTGGTGTTTTAAAGTTCATGCTACTCTGATAGACTTGAGCTGGTTTTTCCTAAAAGGATACAGATCTGCTCCCTACATATTTGTTGCATTCCTTAAAGCTTCTTTTTACCTTATTTAGATCCCGGGACCCTGTGTTAGGTCTACCTCTCTACCTCTCTACCTCCACCTATCATAAGAAAGTGCCTGGGGAATTTAGATGTCTCCAAAGAATGAACTGTCCATTTATTTAATGAGAGGCACTTGAACTTAATGCTTTAGCTATTTGGGCCTCTCCTTCCCAGTAAGTCTATTTATCAGCAGAATTCTACTTATCTGCTTATCTACTTATAGACTTTGTGGTGAATTTCCTAAAAATAAGCTAAACAGCATCTCATCCTATCCTTAGATAGAAAAGTTCTCTTTGGACTCATGATTTGTACAGCAGAGTAGTCACCCCCAGGAAAATGGCATCTATGAACATTTTTATCAGACAGATCATTTGTTTGACTTCTCTGGAGGCAAAGACCCTCTGACAACTTAAGACCACGTATAATTGACTTCTCACTGGCAAGTGGGAAAATGGGTAGTTTCCCTCCCATTATACTGCACAACATAAAAACAAAAGCTCTGGCAGCAGTTCACTTGTGTTACATCTTCCTCCCACAGTGAAGCAACCTGAAGGGTAGAGAAGGATGACAAAGTGGAAACCTTTGCCATCGATCACCCCAATTTAAAGCCAATAATAAAAATAGGCACTTGAAGTTAAATTTGCTTTGTCAAGCCTGTGTGTGTGTGAGAGAGAGAGAGACAGAGACAGAGACACAGAGAGAGACTCATGTGGAGGCTTGAACTCAATGTCTGAATGCTGTCCTTTTCTCATTCAAGGGTGGCATTGTACCACTTGAGCAATTGCTGATCTCTGTTTTGATGGGGGGTTTTGCTTGTTAATGTCAGATAAAAGTCTCATAGATGTTTTTTATTGTGAAAATACCATACGAGAGGGATTACAATTACAAGCACATTTCTTATCAAGCATTGTTGCCTCCTCCTTTGTTTCCCCTTCCCATCCCTTCCCCTCCCACCCCACCATCCTCCCCACCCTGGGCCAAAGTTGTAAAGTTCGTTTTTAGACATAACGACTTGTACATCTCATTGTTGCAATGGGTCCACCTGTATCTCTATTTAAATGGTTGTTTTTTCCCTTCCCCTCCACAAATTATACCAACATCAAATACAATGAAAGCAGGGGTTATACCACGGGGGAGGGACTTACAAAGCAACAAAAAAATCATCTTATAAATATGTTAGAAACAATCACAAGAAAAAAAACCAGATTTTTTTTTTTTTTTTGCTTCTTATGTCTTTGAACTGAGACTTGCAGATTTGACCCCTGAGTAGACAGGATTACAGGTGTGAGTTAGCTGGCTTGGTAGTATTTTTTTTTTTTGATAGGACGTAACAAACAAGTAACAACGAAGGATCTTTCAAACACTAAATCACAATTACCTGTGACTGAAGAAAATGGAAGGGAGAGAAAAGGGAGAAAGAGATAGGAGAGAATGCGGGAAAGAAGGAAAGAGAAAAGAGAAGGAAAGAGTAGAGAGGAGAAAGAAAAAAGTGAAAGAAGAGGTGAGGGCAGAAGACAAGAGAGGAAGTCACAGAGGAGAAGAGAGACTTGTGTCTTCTTTTCTAACAAATCCCACATCATGAGTTGCCTACAAAGCTATTCTGAAACCAGCATTTATTTCCATAAGTAAGATGTAGTTTACAATTGAAATTATTTCAGTTCTTATAAAACTGATATTCAGAGTTTAGGGTATTTTTTTCATTCTAGGATTACTTATGAGTAGGAGAAAAGATAAGAATGTTGATATTTATTGAGTTCCTACTTGGTGACATGTACTCTTCTGTTCATTTCATATTCGAACTGAGGGATGGAAAATGGTTACTAGGTTATCCCGAGGCTTTGTGTCCTCCATAGCAGTAGAGCAGGGTACAGAAAGAGAACTCAAGATCTCCATTACAGAGACCACCCACCTACCTTTATCAAATAGGGTGAAAACAAAATGAGAGATTTCGGGGAAGTAAAGAACGAATTATGATGCTAAGACAGTTATCTCTTTTTCTCCCATTCTTGTATACTTGGTTCTCCGTATTTAGAGGAAAGTCAAAAAAGAATGAAGCCAAGGCACTAAGGACTTGTTGCCCAAAAAAGAGAATATGTTGAGTAAACACTTGAGCTTGGGCTAGAAGTGCAGCTCAATTGGCACAGCAGCAGCAGAGAAAGCCTCAGGTTCTGAGTTCAAGTTCCTAGTAATATCAAAATAAAATAGATCACTATAAGAAAAAGAAAAAAAGGAAGATAACAACAGAAATTGAACTTAAGATCTGGAAGCAGCAATAATTAACAGTATCACTTCATGTAAATCATTGCTTCATCCAAATTTGCATTTCCTATAAAACAGAAAAATGGTGGTTTGGGGGAATTGTTCCTGTTTTATCTCTCACAGTTGTTGGAAAGACTTCATGATGTGATGATCCTTAAAATGTCTATGCCTCCATCAGAATGAATGACATTGCCCCATTTGTTAGGAAATGGAAAGACTTGGAAAAAAATTATACTAAGTGAAGTAAGCCAAGTCCAAAGAAACATAGGTCCCATGGTTTCCCTTATTTGCAATATCTAGTATATGTTTGAGTCAAGCAGAAAAGGTCAGATAGGTGATGTTAGGAAAATGAACCCTAAGATATGTATTCAAATGTTTTTTTTCTTTCATGAATTTGTTCTAAGGCATTTATAAGATTACTTCTTTGTTGCTTTGTATGTCCCTCCCTCACAGTATAATCCCTGCATTCACTGTATTTGATGTTAGTATAGTTTGTGGAGGGGAAGGGGAAAAACAAGTCGTTTAAATAAGGATACAGGTGGATCCATTGCAACAATGAGATGTACAAGTTGTCATGTCGAAAACGAACTTTACAACTTTGGTGTGTGGGGGAGGGGAGGACTGGGGGAGGGGGCTGAGGGAGGATGGGAAGGGATGGGAAGGGGAAACAAAGGAGGAGGCTACAATGCTTGATAAGAAATGTACTCATTATCTTGTCCATCTAATTGTAACCCTTCTGTACAGTATTTTCACAATAAAAAATAAAATAAAATAAAATAAAGTGTCTTAGGCTGATTTAGTGAATCAGAAAATGTTTAAGAAACCCTGAATAATATAGTTAACTATTTCCAGGATCAATGTCTTCAAAAGGAAGAAACTATCACTTAGTGCTGCTCATTAATAATCTTTCCTCTCCTAAGGTACCATACTTCTTGTCTATTTCTTTCTGTCTATGTTTCATCAGTTGTTATTTTCTGTCTCTCTGTGACATGGTGAAGTTAACAAAGGCATCAGCGAACTGGTACAATATTTGGTTGAATGTACACACTGATGATTCCATATGACAGCATTTCTGAGATAAAAGTCTCCTTATCTGATCACCTATGTAATAAAAATAAGAATAAGAGTTGGAAGAAGTGGAAGAGGGGAAGGAAGGGAAGAAAATAAGTAAGAGAAGAAAACTGTCTCCTGAAATTTTGTGAAGGTCAAATGAGGTCAGATAGAGTGTTGTGTTTGCAGTGGGACTTAGTGAATGTTAATTCCTCTCCTAGCCTTTTCCTAAGCCATGTCCATTTCTTATCTCTGATTTATTACCAAAGTTATTTTTATTATTCAACCTCATTCAATAAATGAATGTATAAAGTAATAAATCTGTAAGATTGTGAGTAGTAGCTTTGGACTGTAATCTCAGCTACTCAAGAAGACTACAGTTTTCTGTCAGCCCAAGCAAAAAGTTAAGAAGACTACAACAACGAAAGAGTAAATCCTGGTGATGCCTGCAATCCTACTTACTCTGGAGGTGTAGTTAAGAGGATTGAGGTCTGAAGCCAGTCCAAGTTAAAAACTCTGAGTCCTTATCTCAAAAATAGCTAAAATAAAAGAATTGGAGGCAGGGCTTAGGTGGTAGGGTACTTAATGTGGCAAGCGTGAGGCTCCTTAGTGCCCCTAAAAGAGAGAGAGAGAGACAGACAGCCAGACAGTCAGACAGACAGACAAAGACACAGGACAGAGAGACAAAGAGAAAGTGACTGAGAGTATGAATTTATAATACAATCTACTTCCCAAAATCATCCAAGATTTGAATTTTTCCTACAGCATGTCATTTCTACCTTTTATCTTTTAAAAAAATCACTGAAGTGTTCTCTTACATTGAAATCATAATATCCTTAGATTACTTTAACCTTTATTATGTCCATATTCCTTTTATCTATAGTCACTGGCTTTTTAAAAATTAATTTACAAAAGGATTGCAATTCTATAAGTCAAGTCATCTGTCAATTTATCAGTACAATATACTGTTATCAATGTCACCTCTTGGTGACATTGGACTTTGGCATTTTATAGTCTATAAATATAACTGAGAACTTTTCGAGGGCTAGAAATGACTCTTATCTATCTGTGAATTAATTGGGTTGAGCGCCATGCTTGGCACACAAGTGCACTCAATAATGTGTACTGCTTAAGTAAATTCAGGAGGAAGCAGAGGCAGGAAGAAAGGGAAAAGGGAGATAAAGAACCAAGAGAAGAATGGAGGGATATATAAAAATTCCTGAACTTTCTAGAGGAAAGATGACTTACCATGTACTAGGTACCAGGCATATAGTAGAACTTCAGTTCATACTCATCAAAGAAATGTAATTATGCTTTCATTCTTAGATAGCTTGCCAAATACAAAACAGATTATAAAAATCATTTTCTTCCAGGGTTTACAATGACACTCACATAAGGTGACTACAGGACATGAGAAAACAGGGATCCATCTTTCTTGTGGGCAATGATGTCAAACTGTCATGTTAGCATCTGCCAGGCCTCTGCAGGATAATGGTTGCCAGGGCAACAATGGTGCCAAGACTTTGTATTCACATAGTTTTCCATTGATAATTGCTAATGTGAACAAGTGCAGGCTTGTGCTTTACACCTGCCTGGCTTGTGAGTCTACCTTAATTGGATGTGCCAAGATTGAGGAAAAAGTAATCTGCCCTTCTAAGACTACTGACAGAGAGATGAAGTGTTGTTCAGGCCTTTATTGCTACAATGTTGCTGATAAAATTACTATGAACTGTCTTCTCTGGATGCATAGTCTGTCTTTGTTGACAGAATCGTAGTGTTTATCTTCTTGGTGTGGTATATTCAGTCAGGGGAAACTGATGAGATGTTTGGAATAGCTTGATGGAATTTCTTTTTTTTTTTTCTTTCAGACACAGTGAAAAATATGCCATTAGTGAGGGACTTGCAGATGTTAGGAATTAGGTAGGTGTAAAAGGGTACTGATTGCCTACTAAGTATAAGACATTTTTATTTTGTCAGCCTATCATATTTCATCATGGCCTTGCATCACCTTGCTCTTCCCAAAAGCTTCTGTCTCCTGATTAGAGATGTGAAAACAGGTTTAAAAATGTGAATTTATTTGTTTAATACTCAGAGTGAAATAAAGATATCTTTCAGTATTGGCGTTCATGTCTTCCTTACTTTTTTTTTCCTTGGTCTGGGTTTGAATTTGGGGTCTGGGGCTTTCCCTGAACTCCTTTTGCTTAAGGCAAGTACTCTAACACTTTAAGCCACAACACCACTTTCAGGCTTCTCGTGGTTAATTGGAGATAAGAATCTTGAGGCCTTTGCTACCTGGACTCATTTCAAACTGTGATCCTCAGATCTCAGGCTCCTTAGCAGCTAGTGCTACAGGCGTGAGCCACCAGCACCTGGCTTATTTCATGCCATATTGATAAAAATCTGATCCTTTACCTATTTCTGGCTCTCCATGAAATTTGAACCATCCACTTTCTTCCCAGCTATAATTTCCCTTTATGATTCTCATTAGAAGATTTCTCCAGGTTTTGCTGCTGCACTAGTAGCTCTGCTAGTGAACCATGCTTTGGTTTTGGAATACATATACTAAGCCTCTTAGTGTTAAGTGCAAAAGACACAAATTATCAGCTTAGGCAGGTGTTTTCAAAGAGCCTATATCTAGACTAGATTCTAGGATGGAGACTGAAACAAATATGCTCTGTTAGGAACTGACTCTTAAATGAAAAGCCACTCTTCAAATATACTCTTGAGAGCAAATGGGGACGTAGGGAAATGTTGAAAGTTGAGAGCTGGGACCAGCAACAACCATAAAGGGCAAGCAACAGAACATTTGCTATTTTCAGCACAAGAGATGGACAGCAGATGTGGAGAAGGAGATTTGCTGGGCACAGAGATGGAATAGAAACCATCTTGGCACAAGGCAAATCCCCAGTTCCACTCCTACGTAGCAGTAGTGGGCAAAACTTGTCTGTGAAGAACCAGAGAACAAATAATTGATGGTTGTAAACAAACTATATCGTCTATTCCTTTTCCTCATCTTCCTTCTTCCTCTCTTCTTCCCTCTTCTTCCTCCTCCTCTTCCTCTTCTTTTTCTTCCGTCATCCTCTTTCCTCCTTATTTTTAAAATTTTCTATAACTTTTAATAATGCAAAAACATTCTTCCAGAGATTGGAAAAGAAAACAAGCTTCAGGCTATTTGCTTTAGCCAAATAGATAAAGGCAATAGTTTTCAAAATTCTGCAATATAATGTTCCCAATCCAATCAAATCCTGGTCACTAATCTAGTCAGTCCACCTATCTGTCGGTCTGTACATCCGTCTGTCCATCTATCTATCTATTTGCTACTACCAAGATTTGAACTCAGACCTTCATTCTTGCCCAGCTGGCACTATACCATATGAGCCATTACTCCAGCCTGGCTTTTTTATTGTTTTTTTTTTTGGAGATGGATTCTTGTGTCTTGTGGACCTTTCTGCTTAGACTGGATTTCTATCTCAGTTTCCTGAGTGGCTAGGATTATATACAAGCATGAGCCACTGACACCTAGTCTGGTCAACAATTTTTTATCAGTATTTCTTAAAATTTCTTAGTTAAGATTGATATCTAGTGTCATTTAATCTGCACAGAAGCTTATTTGTACATTATAAAGGATACTTAATGCTTTAAAAATTGAGTAAAACCTCAACAATCAGGAGAACACTATATAATCCCATTTATTTTCCAAGTACCATTGAGGATTTTGTTCATTGTTTTAAAGTACAAAGGATTGTATTCTATTGAGAGCATAATTTGGCTCAAATTCTATTGTGAAGAGGGTTATATATTTTAAACCATATGCTATATTTGTAATAAAAGTTTTTTTTCAAATTAAGTAGAGGCTATAAAATTTTCATTGATATGTGACTTTAGAAAGTTTTCTCAGGGTGTTCCCCATGGTATAGTGAAAAAACAATGTTCCTGGACCAGCTCCCAAACCTCTGAAATGTCCTAAAGCCTTTATTAGCTAAGGTTTCTCTTTGTATCTAGAGCCTTTATTAGGTTTCTTATGATTCTGTCTTAGAAATTGAATCATAAGGAAGACATTGATGGGGAAAATAGCCCAATGCGTCTTCACCTGTACCAAGACTAAACCAGTCTTCTCATTCTGAACAAACATAACAGCAGCATTGCTATTGTTGTTGATTACTTTTTAAAGTTTTTTTTTAATTACCGTTAGATAATTGTACAAAGGAGTTGCCATTTAACAAAGCATGTTATTATGTGAATGTAATGTATCTTGATCAACATTTCATCCAAACAAACCTCCTGACCCTCCCCTTCCCTTGTTTTACTTCATTTTGTAATGTATGCATGGAATTGTGTATTCTAAGTAAAAATGAGAATGCAATCACTTCTATTTCATTATCTTAACTTTGTTATTCCAATTAAATTGTTAAAGACATACTGAGTTCTGGTTTCCTCATTCACTGTATTTCATTTTGTTCCTAATTTTATAGATTCTTGGAGTTGAAGGGTTCAGAATGCTCTTGTCCCCTAAGAGATTTGATTATGGAATTTGCAAGAGGCAAGTCCTTTATCCACTTTCTGCTATGGATTTTCAGAATGGTGAACTAGGGGTGGAAATGAGTATTCTCACTGATTACTGAACAACTCTACTGTCTGAAGAAATTAGGGAACTGAGGAGAGTAAATATGTTCACCAGCCATCACCATTAATGAATGCAATCATACTCTTCAAATAGCAAAGAGAAGTGAGGATTTTTAGATTTATTTGTAAATGGGAAAAATAAACCAAGAATGTGTATACTTTCATAAACTTGTATGCATGTATATATATATATATTCATATACATATATATCACTGGATATATCACTGGATATGTGTATGTATATGCACATATATCCCATGGTATTTCTTTGAAGTCATAGGTGCCTCATTATATCTAAAGATCTATCCTAGTGTTGAACTAATACTCGTTGGTTCTTTCTTCATATTTTGTGTTCATTCTTTCCTCTAAAATATCATAGCTCCAGTTGAGTTCTCTTCCCTGGCCCTCCTATGTTGAAAAATATAATTCATGGTCGGAGAGTGTTGCCGCAGAAAAACTTGCCTGAGCAAAAAACAGTCGACCTGGGGATGAGCACAGTGGGGCTGTGGCCACAAGATAAAGCACAAGATAAAGCTGTGTGTGAATCTCAGATCTTATAGTCATGGACAAGTCACAGGGATTCTCTGACCCTTGATTTTCTGGAGTATAAGAAAGAAACATGAATAAAAACTTGAGAGCTGGAGGCAAAGAATTCAATTGTGTGTGTGTGTGTGTGTGTATACCACATTTTCTTGATCCATTAAACTACTGAGGGGCGTCTGGGTTGGTTCCATATCTTAGCTATGGTAATTAATACTGTGATAAACATAGTTGTGCTTGTAGCCTTAGTATGGCCTTGTTTGTGATCGCTTGGGTAAATGCCCAAAAGTGGGATTACTGGGTCACAGGGGAGCTCTATGTGGAATCTTTTGAGGAACCTTCATACTGCTTCCAAAGTGGTTGAAATAGTTTACACTCCCACCAACAATACAGTAAGGTTCCCTTCTGGCCACGTCCCCTCCAGCATCTGTTGTTATTAGATTTCTTGATTATAGCCATTCTATCTGGGCTATGGTGGAATCTCAATATTGTTTTGATTTACATTTCTTTTATGGCTAGAGAGGTTGAGCATTTCTTCATGTCTACTGACCATTCTTATTTCCTCTTCAGAGAAGTTTCTCTTTAAGTCTTTAGCCCACTTATTTATCTGGCAGTTGTTTCTTTGAGGATTTGTTGTTGAGGGAGCTGGGATGTGACTCGATGGTAGCATTTCAGTCCAGTGTGTGTAAGATCCTGGGTTTGATTCCAATCACAGGAAAAATGAAAGTGAAGTCCTGCTTCCTATTGCCAAGATTATAAATAAGATGTTGATCTGAGATGCTTGCAGAGCCTCTGAAGAGGCAGTGTTTGTTGGTCCCCTTGTTAGGGCATGGAAAGTCTCACTGTCTTTTTTTTGGGGGGTGGGGGGTCCGGTCATGGGGCCTGAACTCTGGGCGTGGGTGCTGTCACTCAGTTCTTCAGCTCAAGGCTAGTGCTCTACCACTTGAGCCACACCACCACTTCTGGCTTTTTTCTTTTTGCTTATGTGGTGCTGAGGAATTGAACCCAGGGCCTCAGGCATGCAAGGCAAGCACTCTATCACTGAGCCACCTTCCCAGCCCAGAGTCTCACTGTCTTTACTCAGCCTACTCTAATCAGATCCCAACATACATGTGTCCAACAGTCAAAGGCATTATTTAACTATGACTCTTTCTTTGCCAGCATTGAATAATGACAGCTCCTAAGTTCCAGGAATGGTTTTAAAACATCACAAGCATTCCTCCTAATACTCTACTAGGCAAATGCTCTTCTTACCATGCTCATTTTGCAGAAGGGGAAACTGATGCTCTGAGGAGCTCTAGAACTTGTTGGAGATCACACATGGAGCCACAGAGCTGAAATTTGAACCTCTATGTATCTCATTCTCAGAGACTCTGCTGTATTCCCTCACAGAGCATCCACAGGCCAACGCAGCAAGACATGTACCACTGTCTCATTCCCCATGCTGCTCAGCCCAGCTTCCATTTAGAACTGCTGACCATCTCTCCACAAAATCCTCAGTGCTCTGTGGGTCCAGGACTCATCCTAGCTTTCCCAGAATGCTAATTTGCACTAGTCTGAACAAGAATGTCATCCTTTTTGGCCTTCGTTCCCCATCTGTAATATAGGACCAGAGAAGGATTCCACAAGACTGTTGTGAAAACTAAATATGGTGATTTCCCCATCAGTATCAGGAAGGTTTGAATTGCCATGTTTCTGATATCCCCCTCTCTACTGCTCATAGCAATTGCATCAAACCATGGTAGGCATGGTAGGCACAAGGCATGATAGCCACATTTGTAATCTCATCTACTCCAGAGATAAGAGATTATAAGGATAAGAGTTGGAGGAAAGCCAGGAAAAATGTCAGATAACAAATTGGGCATGGTAGTGCACATTTTTAATTTTGCCTATGGTTGAAATATAGGTAGGAGTATCCAGGCCAGAGGGTCGCCAAATACATGCTACTTTATGGGGGAAACAACTATAAAATAGCAAAGAATGATGGGCATATGGCTCAATTGGTATATAGATAGCTTAGTATCAAAGCTTAAGTTCAAACCCTAGTTTCACCCAAAAATTATAGGGAAAGAGAGAGAACAAAACCAATTAAATTACTGATTTATCCTGCATATCCCTCCAAAAATTTAAGCTTACTGAATTATTTACTCATGTACTCAGCCATCACTTACTAAATATATGTTTTAGCTTCTACACATGCTCAGTGGCATTTCACAAAGTCAAGGAAAGAAGTGGAGGTGATATGTTGAGATTCCAGAAGACAAGGTTTCCCAAAATGAGGAGTTTATGAGGCTTGAAGGATGAATAGGAGTTACTCAAATAGCAAGAAGAAAGGCTTCTAAACATAGCAAACCTATACTAGTAATAGAAACTCAGAGGAATACAAATATTGGCTTATTTGCTCACTTAGTGTTCTGTAGTCCAAGGAAACTACATTTCCTATAGCTTTAAATTTCCTAATTATTTTTCTGTAACCTCCTATTACTTTATCTGTAAAATCACTGTCCTTTTATCAATTGTTTTCTAATAATCATAAACGAGATTCTACCAAATATCACTCTATATTACTCACTATTGTTTAACTCACATTTATTTCTATTTTGGTATTTTCTGGAGCTTATGTCCCTTCAGTGACTATTACTTTTGTATTCAGGGCATTTACATTTTAAACATTAAAAAAAAGTCCCAGGCATAACTACCTTGGCAAGATATAGTACAAATTGCCAATTACACAGATTTTGAGGGTTAAAAAATAAGACCTGGATTCAAATGCTGACAACTCAAAGTATTATCTTTGTCGCCATGTGTAATATAATGGGGCTTTTTTAGTTTTGTTTTTCCTACCAAATGGGAATTAGTAATGGCTACCTTATATTTATAGGCATGTAAGTTAAATAAATTATATATAAAACACTGAGACAATTGTTAAGGTACAAATAGAGACTGTTGTTAATATATGCTGGCTATGATTTTAAAGAAATACAAATATATCTGTATTTCTTCCGTTTTTAATGCTGCTATTTGGGCTTAAATTTAGGGCATCAATCTCTTGCTTGACTATGTCTCCAGTTCTGGCTTTTTTTTTCTGGTTAATTGGAGATAGGAAGCTCCAGGATTTGTCTGCTCAGGCTTGCTTCCGGTCTTGATCCTCAGATCTCTGCCTCTTTGATGCTATGATTACAGGCAGTAGCCACTGGCTCCCATCTGATTGTATTTATTCTTAGCCACGACAAATTGATTTCTTCTTCACCCTAGCCTTGTTAAATTTATTTTTTAATAAGACTAGTATTTTTTTAATTTTAATAAGATGAGTGAGTATTATCACACATAACGGATTGACCGATTGCTATATTTTAATTTTCTGAATTCCTCTTTCATCTTGAGCCAAGTCCTAAGGCCCCTAAGATGCTATGGCCTGGAGGAAGAAACAGAGAAATACGTATATGATAACAACGATCTGTCTATCACCAAGACATACAGGAAGCTCTGTAGAACTCAGAATTCGGTCAGGGCACAGGGGACCCTGAAGGATCTGGCTGTAATCCATTCCTCCAATCTGTCCCAAAGCCCTTCCCCACATCTCTTCTTCCTCATTATCCCTGCGGCCAATGCTTCCCTCTGGTCCCCTTCTCCTGGATACCATACTCCTATCTTTTCCCACACTCTTGTCACTTCCTAATCTTTCTGCCAATAAAAGGTTATTGTACTTCATCTCCACTTAAATGTCATTTTTCCAAAGAGCCCTTGCCATTCTCTGACCGGTTGTCTCCAGTTTTCTCCATCCAGTCCCTCCACTGTATCTTCTCTAGGAGTTACAAATATGCACTTGCTTGATTGTCATTAAGCTGTGAGCCTTACACAAGAAGAAATCAAGCCTAGATATGTTCAGCACTGTTCACAGGACACACTGAGTATTTATTGTATAAAAAAGGCTCCATAAAATGAGTTCAGTGAGTAAAAGTCACCCTTGGGGATAGACACTTGAGTTGTATCCCAGCGAGCAAGTCTGGCTTTGTAAGGTCCATAAAGGGAAATTAGTGTGGTTAAGTATCACAATTTAGGCCCAGGCCCACAAATTAGAGAGACATTCAGATTTAAGTTCATAGCTCAGCCTGACTACTGTCAACCTCCACGTGCCTGAGAGAAAAATCATTCCAGTTTCATGCCCCACAACCCAATGATTTGTAAATAGGAGACAATAGCACCTTATTGTGGACTTGTTGTGAGGGGTAGACCTATGATGTTGGAGAGACAAATAAATGCAAAGGAGGAGAATAGTATGTGTCTATTGAGATCTAATAAGGAGACCTCTGACTTGAGCTCAGGGAACTATTTCAGTGCAGTAGCTCCTTACTTCTCAGTGGGAGAGTGATAGACAGTGGTCCGACCCAGAGCACTGGGCTGCTGTGAAGAAAATTGAATTGTTGCAAAGTCTTTGGAAGTATAAAGTGCCTACAGCAAGTTTTTGAAGGTCAGAGATTTGCAGTTTCTTTTTCGCAATACCCAGAGGATATAAAAATAATAGGCATTCCTTCCAGCACCAGCCTAAATGCTACCCATAGAATCTCATTGAGTCCCCATGATTCTCTTTGTTTTTAGTTCCATGGTTTCACAATGAGGAAACTGAGGCAGAGAGATGTTAAGAAACTCACTTGACATCACAGAGTACAGCATCTCACTGAATGCTGATGACTCAGTGAGTTTATTAATTCTCCAGTTTCCCACTGAGAAAAACAGAGACATAGAAACATCAAGAACCTCACTCAATTTCACAGAGCATATAACTGACAGAGCTGAGTCTTCAGGCCAAACATTGTGACATGTGTAATCCATATCCAGTCTCATTCGAAAAAAAATCCATCAAAGTCCTTTATTTTTTTTATTCAGATCTGTGAATTAAGGCTGGGGACATGATACAAGTGGTACAACATTTTATTTGTAGCTACGGTGCTCTGAATTCAAACTCCAGTACCATCAAAAAGGCCTATGAATGAATAAATGACCCATGGAATGTAAACGTTAAAAACCTATATTCAAATCCCTGTTAAGTGATGTTACATCACTTATTAGCTGTGTGGCCTTAGGCAAGGTTTTTCACCTTTCTGAGCTTCTATTTCCTGATTTAAAAAGATGGAAACCAAATGGTATCTGCTTTGAAGGGGGTTGTGACATTTAAATAAGCTAGCATATGCCTGATGCCAATCTCTTAGTTGATGTTCAATAAAAGGCAGTTAATGTGACCACTCACAGCAGTTCTAAAACCCACTAGTTGATCTCAGTGTGGTTGAGATTTTACAAGCCTTGATGGCTTTTAATTGAGAAATATGCATCCGTGACAGGTAATCAATACGCTCATTTGGCAGCCAGGTTCCAGATGAAATAAAGCTAAACGATGATGTAATTAGAATATACAAACAAATCCCCTGCAAAAGCCAAATAGACTTGCCTGTCTTTTCCATCCTAATCATGCTTCCTGTTTAGAATGTGTTGCCAAGATGCTTTCCTCTGTGAATTTAGACCTGGATACATAAACAGGACATGTTTCCTTCCTTTGCTACTTGCTTTGTCCTTGTAGATCAATTTCCCTCCATCCAAGGAGGGGATACCATACTGACAAATATTGTCCCTTGAAATTTATTTTGTCATTTCTTTTCCCATTGCCAGACAGAATGACAAGGGCTGGTGATTTTTAATGGGGAAACAGTTAAGGAGACAGATTTTAAACAGTCCCTGGCTAAGTTTACTGGGAAAAAATCTTTGTCTTCTCCTGTGTGAAAACTTGTGAATTTCTGAAAGACTGGCTTGTCACAGAAATGAACCTTCTCTAACATTCTCTCTTGGTATTCACAGCTGAACTTTATTAAATTTAAAATGTATCCTGACTGCCACATGCCAGAGGACATGAATAAGCCACTACCTCTACCAACATGCAAGCTTAGTCCAAGTGATCTTTTGCTTGTGCATTCTGTGATTAGACCATGAACTGTCAGGCTTCATGGCTTAATGCTCCCATCTATCCCCTCCCCCCCAAAAAATTACTATACCTGGTATTTGATAGGAGGACCCTAATATATGGACAGTTCTGATTGTATTGATTGGAATTCTATAAGCTTACATTAAATCTATTTGTTATTTTTAGTAGCACTGCAAAATTTGAGTCAAATAAGAATATTCACTTTAGAAGCACAGACATGGGATTCAGATTTTGGCTCTGCTAATTCTGGGTGACTTTTGAGTGGTTTATCTGACTTCTCTAAACTTCATTTTCCTTATTTGTCAGTTCTTTAAAGAATATACATAATTGGACTGGAAGTATGGCTCAAAAAGTAGACCTGCTTCCTTACAAGCTCTGGGTTCAAATTCTAATACTGAAAAGAAAAAAAAAACAAGATTCCACAAATGTCTCCTTACAGAAATTTGATCGTTTAGTCTTAGCTAAAGCATTGAATGTAACCTGTTATCATGTAACTATGAAGATGTCAATGCTAATATAACTTAAACATTCCAAGTAGAAAGCCATGGGTCTAACAAACTGAAAAAGGTTATCTTCACATCATCTCATCTAAAAAAAAATCTCTCTTGATAAAGAACAAGTCCCAAAGATCAAAGAAATGAAAGGACACTTCCAGAATGACAGAACTCTCTTATTAGAGACTCAGCCCAAGATGAAGACTCCACTCCACAGTGAGCCTTGCTCCGTCCATGTCCTTTAAAACAACACAAAAGAAGTAACATTAGTAAGGCTATGCATCCAGATTCACAATCAATGCTGAAGGAAAGGAAGAGAAAGGAAGAGAAAGGAAGAAGTAAGAGTACAGGAAAGAGGGAGGGAGAAGAGGAAGCAAACACAATGTTATGTGCAGCCTCCTTGGGTTTATAGGGCAGTGCTGTGTGCTGAGTCCATGGAAGCCAGACAGGATCCAGGACAGCATGGACTCCCACCCCACCTCTTCCTCCTGGGGAGTGTGCAATCTGACAAAGGGCTCTTGGTCTTTTCATCCTAATAGAACCATGTCAGAGTGAATGTGATGGTGAGCATAAATGAACGTGCTGGGTGCCTATGCCTCACTCCTGCGATATTAGTTACTCTGGAGGCTGAGATCTAAGGATTGCAGTTGGAAACTATCTACCTCAGGCAGGAAAGAAACATAAAAACAAAGCTAAAAGTGGAGTTGTGACACAAGTGGTAGAGCACTAGCCTTGAGCAAAAATACTCAGTGATGATGCCCAGGCCCTGAGTTCTAGCTCTAGGATTATTATATATAATATATTATATATAGTTGTGTATTATTTATAGTATCTATGTATTCATAAAATATATAACCATCTATGTATTTATATATTCTCATATATATGCATACATAGGGAATTATTAATATGCCAGGCACACAGGAAGCATGCAATATATTTAGCTCTTCTTACTAAAAATGACATTGAGTATCACTTTAAATTTTCACTTTTAAAATAGTTGTTTTGAAGTCATTGAGGTATTTTATGTTTTCTCAGCTGAGCACCATGGAGCTAACACTGATGAGGTGTTGGGAATAATTACCAGTAAAGTGAAGGGCTGAGGGAAGGGAGCCGGGGTAGAGACTGGGAAAAGGGGCAGCAGGAAACCAACTGGGATAAGTATACAGAATCTACTGTGTACCAGCTCTTATGTGGAGATGGATGTGTCTAGTTAGCACTTGTCAGCCTAGCTGGGTAGGGATTTTTGCCTCATTTTATAGATCAGCAAAAGGAAACTGAACAATTACATATTTTGACCAAAGCATGTTTAACATAAAAATATTTCGCTTCTCTTTTCCATTAAAGAACCCTTACCATCAGAAATGCTTTCAATTCAAATATAGTTCCCCAAACAGCATCAGTCTACCTTTAAATCTTCAGAAAAATTAGGAGAAAGGTTAGCTCATTAATTTTCTTGTGGGTTTTGTTGTTGTTGTTATTGTTTTGCAAACTATTATGAAATATTCTCATTCCTTTTTGCAAACCCTACTGCATTTTACAAAGTATGAATATTACAGTGTTTATATGTCTTTCTGTTTGTCTTATTCCTTCCCAGGAGAGTCAACACTGCTCTTCATGAGATACCCTGAGTGGACACCTCTTGGCCATTTATGAGCATATTCAATTAAGGTAAAATATATACATATCTATTTTAACAGTTAAAATTTCTCGCCTTTTCCTATGACTCTGTGTTTGTGGTCTGAAGAACATATTGGTGAGTGAAGTGGAAGGGAGAGAAGTACTAAGGAGTTATTGTCTTTTCCTCTTTCATCTTGAGCAAAATTCTGTGGACTGAAAGGTAGAATTTCTACCAGATCTCAGAGAGAAGGCTCCATCGAGTTTGCAGACAGAACTGGCATTAAATGTGCCAATCTTTTCAGCTTGAATGGATTGCTTTTCTTTGCTGGGAAGCACTTTCTTAACCTTGAGCAGCAAATACTGCTATTTATCCACTTTTTCTCAAATATTCCTCTGGGGGGATAAATTAAATAATGTCAGAACCTTCCTTTCGCCAGGAGAAAATACGTTAATAGATGAAATCTCCTCATTTTAAAAACTATCATTGTTTTTCACTTTAGAGTTTGGGACTAGGTCTTAGTCTTTTGTGCACCTCTGCCAATAATCAAATTAATGGAATTGTAGCCAGTGATGGTAATGGAAAGACTCATAAAGGGCCAACCATGATTAAGTCATCATGTATTTTATATATATTTGAATACTGTGCTATGGTTTTCTGTTGTGTTTATTCAAGGCCATCTAGTCATACTTTCTGCTCATAAAAATCTCACCTAGCTCAGATATTGAGATGAAGTGTGTCTGTTATACCAGAGCTATGCAACAACTGTGGTATTCTGTGAATTCCAGGTGTTCTGAAGAACTACTGGTTAGGGCCAGAGTTTCCATTCATGGTTCCAACACATTGACTCAATGTTTGTTATTATTGATTCTGTTTCCCACAAGCTCTTTCTAAAGAGCTTCACTAAGAGTTTTCTCATGCCGAAAGGAATATTGCCCAGGTAGGCAGAGTTAAGGCTTTCCATATTATCATCTGTGGCTAACCAAAGCCTGGTAAATTCAAGTCCATGCAAACTTAATAAAAATCTCCCAATATTTAGGAAGCAAATGGATGACCTTATGCAAATCAGGAGGCTCAAGATGTTTCATGGCCAGTTGAGCAAATTATATTAAGTGAAGCAAGCCAGGCCCAAAGAAACATGGGTCCCATGGTTTCCCTTTTCTGCAATAACTAGTATATGTCTGGGACAAGTAGAAAAGGTCAAAAGCTATGTACATATGACCAGATAAGATGAAGTTAAGTGAAATGAACCCCAACATAGGGACACAAGTGGTTTTTTCTTGCTATTGTTTCTAACGTATTTATAAGGTACCATGTGGTTTTTTTGTTGCTTTGTATGTCCCTCCCCCACAGTATATCCTGTGTTTTCACTGTATTTGATGTCGGTATAATTTGGGGAGGGGACGGTAAAAAACAAAATGTTTAACTAGGGATACAGGTGGACCCATTGTAACAATGAGATGTACAAGACACTATGTTGAAAAACAAACTTTACAACTCAGGTGTGTGTGGGGGGGAGGGCAGTTGTGGAGGTGGGAGGGAAGGGATGGTAGGGGAAAAACAAAGGAGGAGGCAACAATGCTTGATAAGAAATGTACTCATTACCTTACTCATGTAACTGTAACCCCTCTGCACAGTATTTTCACAATAAAAACTTATTAAAAAAGAAGAATACTATGAGAAACAGAGTTGTGAGTAAGAAAGCAGAAACAAAAGAAATAAACTTATTGACAGAAACAAAGCTTCCAAATGTGAAATATGGCACAAACTGTAATATTTAAAGTTTTCCTTCCTGTACAGTAGAAATAAATGGTATTTCGACTTGACAAAACTAAAGTGTAAAACTGTATGCAATAAATAATCACATTACTTTTATGTTTCTATAAGAAAAAGAATTGGAGAGCTGTTGAGAAATTATTAAAGCTTGGTGCCAGTGATTCAGTCCTGTAATCACATCTCTTCAGAAGGCTGAGATCTGGGAATTGTGGGTTGAAGCCAGCCCGAGCTGGGAAGTCCATGAACCCACGAGCTCCCATTAATCACCAAAAATGTGGAAACAGAACTATAGCTCATGTGATGAGCGTCAGCCTTGTGTAAAAAGGCTAAAGAACAGTGCTCAGGCCCTGAGTTCCAATCTCAGTATTGACACACAAAACAATATTTATTGAGTGAGTTGGTATGCTTTAGAACAGTAAGGAAGAGAGCTTCACAAACAGAAGAGCCAGTTTAAAAGCCAGAATATGAGTTAGGTTAAGAAACCTGCAACCTCTTTTTTAAGCACAGGAATCTACTAGTAAAATCTTTGTCTGAATTCAGAGCTTCAATTTTCCTAGAAGGCACCATGTTTTTGAAACAGAAATTTTATCTCCCTAACCGAACAATGCTGCTCCAAGCAAAAATCCTTCAGTTACCAAGGTATCAAGAAATGAACTTTACAATTTAGGCAGGGTGGGGAGTGTCCTTGTGGAGGTGGGAAGGAAGGGATGTTAGGGGAAAAACAAAGGAGGAGGTAACAATGTTTGATAGGAAATGTACTCATTACCTTGCTCATGTAACTGTAACCCCTTTGTACAGGATTTTCACAATAAAAAATGTATAAAAAAGAAATTAGACCAAATATGAAATCCAGATCTGAAGAGCAAAAGCCTGGCTTTCCTTAAGGAAGATAATGAAGCAGAGCCAGGTGCTGGTGGCTCACACCTCTCATCCTAGCTACTCAGGAGGCTGATATCAGAGGATCAAGGTTCAAAGCCAGCCTGGGCAGGAAAGTTCATGAGATTCTGATCTCCAATAAACCATGAGAAAAGCGGAAGTGGCACCGTGGCTCAATGGTAGAGCACTTGCCTTGAGCTGAAGAGTGCAGGGACAGCGCCCAGACCCAGAGTTCAGGCCCACGACCGGACCCAAAAAAATAAAAAATAGAAAGAAAGAAAGAAAGAAAAAAGAAAGAAAAAGTGAGACAGGCAAAGCACACACATAAAGTATTTTAACTTTATTGTATATTCAGCATGTGCCAGATACTGTACCAGCTTTACTCATATTAGAAAATTATTTAATATTTAAATAAAGTAGGATTGTGACAAGGATCACAAGGATCACAATGAGGAAATGGAGACAGCAAGATTTCATGAGTTTTCTCAAGTTTGTACAATTAGCAAGCTATGGAGTCTGGATATAAAGGCAGGGAATAGGGCTCCAGATTATATTTTCCCAACGACCACACTATATCATCTTTGCAATTTCAAAGAAATTCATTGACAAAAATCCTCAATCACATGAGGAAAATTCATGAGGCCCTGGATAAAAATCACTTCTTTCAATTGCCTCTCTGGTTTGTATATATGATCAGCAGGTATAAAGTTACAGAAAAGACACAGCGAGATACAGAGGGTTTGTGGTTAGGAATTTTCCTATGATAGCCAGGTGCAAATATGGGAAATAATTGCAGGTCTAAGTGTGTGAGATTTGCTTTGTCTAAAGGGCTCTTCCCTGAAGGAACTGTCAGTTTTTTTTATTTACTTATCTATTATTTAATTTATTGTTAGCAGGTTATACAACATGCATACAGTGCATCTTGATCCATGTCACCCCTTTCCTCCTTCTCCCCATCGCTCCCAACTCCATCCATCCCCTCGATCTCGCTGGTTCAATTTTCATACATACACATTGAGGATTGTAACTGCACTCACCTACTCTTCTCCTCTTTATTCATCTGCCCCTTTCCCTGGACTTCACCACGTTACCCAATAACACATATTCCAGCTTCCTGGTATTCAAAAATGAAAGTCTTCTACCCTTGAACTATTTGAAATTGGTGCATTTTGCTAGCAACACATTTGGGATTGATCTTGACATGTTCAGCCAGGATCTGAGGGCTGCATCCCCTCCTGACAGTCACCATCAATGGATTCATCGCGTCTAAGCCGACACCATCCACTGGGCCCCAATGCTGACCGCCACAGCCACCATCCCATCACCTCTGAGTTGGTACCAGGAGCCATGGAGTTTCAGTTGCATTTCCTTACCTTGTGTGGTGCATGAGATCATTTGAGGTGATGCTCCTTCAATACATTGAAAAAAGGCTTCTCAATTAGTTTTTTTCTCCCTGGCCCTATTCCCAAGAGATCATTTGGCTTCTGGAGTGCCACATGTGGAATTCTTGGCCTATATTTTAAAACCAAAATGCTCTGAGGATTGCAGCTTGCAAGCAAATCTTTAAAAATGAGATCACAAAATAGGACGAATTTGCCTCTGTTTTCCCACCAAGCACTACTTTGGTATGTAGGATTGAAATAGTCCTCTTCTCTACTCACCCTTGCCAGATCTCCTCCCACCCCAGCATGCTAGCCGGCAATCTCCTTGCACTAGAGTTGTTAGGAAAGCCCTGGCTGACAGGTTGTGTTATTGCTTCTGATCTCATTGGTCACATAGAGTAACATCTTCACTCCTAAACTAATGGGATGGATGCAGCTTGACAGGCCATAGCAGGGACCTGCATTAGGTTCCTTAGGACTCCTCCCACAAGCTGCTAGGGACTGCACAGCATTCTAAACACCCAAGGGCATAATTCTTGGTCAGAATACGTAGAAGGGCTGCATCTTCACCCTAACTGCCCATTCTACCGTCCAATGCTGGGAAATGCTCATGACACTTCTTGTCTTCTTATTGCAAGGCAAACAATCTTAAGACAACCTAAGAAAAACATGCTGTTCAGGAACCTGAGGTTATGATGACTCTTGGAAAGCACGTCAAATTCTTCATCGCCAATGAAATAAGTATATAAAAATGACACACCCAATATACAGAATTCCAATGACATTTATACTGTGCCTCCAATTAAAAATAAAAAGGGTTGAACAATTTGACTCTGGGTACCATCTCTTGCCCAGGACAAACTCAGTTTGAAAACTTACTTTACTTTATTGCAACAATTATGTACTAGGAGGTATTAGTTCTCCTGAGTTTGGTCTTACTGCTAAAAATTCACAAAGTCTTTCTCAATTTTAATAGTTTAACTCCATTCTAGTGTGTTCTGTCTCTTCTAGGTTAGGCTCTGGAGGCAGAAAATAAGAAACAGAGTTGGTTCCTGATCCCAGAAAGATCATAGTATATATGAGAAAATAGAAGGCTTAGAGCATAGATTCAGGATGACCAGCAGAAAGCCTCCACAGCATGCCAAATGAGAGGAGTGACAGCAATGGTACAAGATAAGGGTGGTGGTGACCGAAGTGGAGGAGAAGGACGGGCTGGGAACTCAGAAAATCAGCACCCTCAGCAAAGAGAATTTAAAATCCGCCAAATCAAAGTGGCTGTATCCTTTCCTGCTTCACCAATTACCAAGAAATAGAATTCCCTCATAATTGATTTCAAAACCATTTAGGACACTTACAATGATCAATTGTCTGATTCATTAAGAAAATGAAAAAGGCTGCAATCCAGGGCCTTGCTGCATATGAGATTCATACATTTTAACATTAAGCTCCTTGTATAGGCCCCAGATTTATATGCACATATGTGTGTTTTTAATTTTTATTATTTATTTATATTATCTTTAAATTGTTGTGTAGAGGTGTTCCAGGTCATCATGTCAGTTTGTAAATAAAATTCATCTTCATCAATGACAATGTCACCCTTTCTATCATTCTCCCTCTCCTCTATCCCTATCCCAACTCAAGTCACCTGGTTCCATTTTCACATAGGTACAGTAAATACTATGAGTATATTCACCCATGCTTCTTCTCTCTATTCATCTACCCTGCCACCTCCTGTCTTCCCCCTCTTCCATGACAAACCATGCTTCAGCTTCATGGGAACTGTAAATTAACTGTTCAAGGGAGCTAAAGCATTGGAATCCTCCCCTACATATATCAGACTTCAGTCAATTTGTTTGTGCATATATGCTCATGACTCTGTATATGTTTTCTTATGTGTTTATAATTTAATTGCTTAAGTGATGATCACTATAAGTGAGTTGGGGAGGTGGGGAGGGAAAAGATAGTAGGGGAAAAACAAAGGAGGATGTAACAATGCTCATTAACTTACTCATGTTACTGTAACCCCTCTGTACAGTATCTTTACAATAGAAATATTAAAAATAATAATAATAAGCCAAATAATGCCCTGGCATTAAGTCTTAATACCAGCACCATATATAGAGATATGTAGATAGATATAGATATAGATATGTCAGTCGTGGGGCTTGAAGTCTGGGCCTGGAGGTATGGCTCAAAATTTCTATTTAAAAAAATATATTTTTGGGGCTGGGAAGGTGGCTCAGTGGTAGAGCGCTTGCCTTACATGCCTGAGGCCCTGGGTTCGATTCCTC